>NC_058156.1:4078695-4771262 GCF_011075055.1 Mangifera indica
AGACATGGTACGATCTACGATGAGTTTCATGGACTTACCAATTTATTTATAAGGATATGCTCTTCAAACAGTACTGCATGTGCTGAATAAAACACCATCAAAGTCCATCTGGAAAATGCCATATGAATAGTGGTATAGTATACTTCCAAGTGTAAACTACCTAAAAATCTGGGGATGTCCAATATTTGTCGAAGTGGTTATAACAAATAAATTAGAGTCTTGAGTAAAAAAAGGTCGGTTTATCGAATATTCAAAAGAAAGTTTAGGATATTATTTCTACTTTCGCTCTGATTAAAGGATTATGGTCAGTAGAAATGCATATTTACTTAAGAAAGAGTTCTTGGAGGAAAGTGGTATAGGAAGAAAAATTATGCTCGAGGAAGAGTTTGAAGAGCCAGTATCTAAGCCTATTCAAGTAAATCCTTCCAGTGTGCATTTACCTGTACCAACTACAACAACTTAAGTAAGAAAGTCTACTAGAATGTCTTGACATTTCGAGAGATATGGATTTCTGATAGAGAAGGATTTTGAATTGCTTCTAATAGGAAAAACTGAGTACCTAAAGGATCTATAAACTTACCAGAAGACAATATTGGATATTGACTCTGGTAGATGGCTATAGGCAATGAATTTAGAAATTGAATCTATGTATGCCAATCAAGTATAGACATTCATTGATCCATCTGATGGAATAGTTTCAATTGAATATAAATAGATCTTTAAGAGGAAAATTGGCAATGATGGAAAGGTTGAAACCTATAAAACTCGACTGATAGCTAAAGGCTATACTAAAAAACAAGGGTTGAATTATGAAAAGACCTTTTCACCAGTCGTAACGTTTAATCTATCTAAATCCTGCTAGCCATCGTAGCATACTATGATTATGAGATATGACAAATAGATGTTAAAACTACTTCTCTCAATAGGTACATTGAGAAAAATATCTACATAGAGCAGTCAATCGGTTTTGTATCCATTACGAAGAGTTATAAAATATGCAAACTGCATCAATCTATCTATGGATTGAAACAGGCATCAAGAAGCTAGAATATTTGGTTTGATGAAACGATTTGAGTATTCAGTTTCATTAGAAATTCGAATGAGTCATGTGTCTAGAAATTAGATAGGGATAAAATTGTCATTTTCCTAATATTTGTAGATGATATAAAGCAAATTCATATGATAAAATTTTGGAAAAAAAAAATTGGCTTGATGTCCCTTAAATTTTTGATAAATTTTTTTTTTCAATCAACAACAAATATAAAAGAATACACTCCAATAAAAATTCATTCAATCCATCCTAACTTCTTTCCAGTCATAAGCTACAATTCACCTCAATTTCAATTCACAAATATCACATCAAGTTCATCAATTCAATTTCAAGATAATCAACATTAACAAAAGGCATTAAAATCAATTAAGCAAGAGGGAATCAAGAGAAGATATTATCCATTTACCCTTATATCTATCCATCAAACATGAAATATTAAGATAACACATATCCAAAAAAAAAATATATCTATAATCAATTATGATTCCAAAAGTTATTTAATCAATCATCATCAATAAATATAAATATGATACTCAACTAAACATGATAACCAACATGATAATAAGTTTGAGTACTATAAAAAGAACATGATTTGCATAAACTTAAATTTGAGAAACCATTAGCATTTTGCATAAAATAATTGACAAAAAAAAAATCATGAATAGACATTTATGTAAAAAGACACATGATTTTTCAAGAATTTTGAAGTTAAAACCATGCAATAAGACAAATGAATTATGCATCAAATTTAAATTCCACAAGATAGATACGAACTGAAAAATATATCTATATTATCACATATTTACCAAGATACACATGAAATTATTCAATCAATTCAAATGCGTTATTCAAATATTATCATCATCACATTAATGAGGATTCAACCAAAAATTTATTAAGGAATATATGCTCAAACAACCAACCAATAGTCAAATTCAAATTATATGGTTATTGAATTTAAAGGAAAGTCTAGGTACCTTGGTGCTCCCATCTCTGCTACTCGAATATATGCCTTGCATAGCCATTCATTTTGCATCATTTGATTCCAATGCTACAAGACACACCTACAAAAGAATTCAAGTTTTCTTTGATACCCAAATGGTTTTAGGTTTGTTAAGGTTAGTCTTCAATGTCCTTTTAGAAATCCAAACCTTTTTTTTATCTTAAATGGTTTTTCATTCCTAATTGGACACTTTCCAATATTGTGACCAATAAAAGCACAAAATTTTTATTTTAAATGTAATAAATGATTATTCTTTAATGGGCTATATGATTTAGCAAAGGGACTATTTTCATTATATCCTAAGTCTTCTCTATTTAATGCACATCTTTAAGATACAAGTATCTGATTTAATCTTTTGTGCCTATTTTGAATTTACCTAAGGTCTTATTTGAGTTAGATATTTTCACATATAATGCATCATTTTCACTTCTAAGCTTTCTAACTCATTTGATGCTAAAATCTTTTCGTTTTTAACTAATTCAAGTTCTTTCTTGATTTTAGCATGCTCACTAATGAGATTTCATGATCATTCTTAACACATATCAATTGTTTTCTCAAGGATTTATTTTTAGCACACATGCATTTGTACTTATTCGTTAAACAGTCAAATGTTTCTTACAATTCATTAAAAGAGTAAGAGATAGAGTTGTTACCCTTTCTTCTGATTCGCTCATGGCCATGAAACATAGATTGACTCTTTCATGCTTTAACTTACTTTTATCACTTTAATGGTCACTTCCGCTCTAAGTGGCTACAAGCACTTTCTTTTTGAGTTTCTTCTCTTTTCTCCTCTTCATGAGTTGAGGACACTCTTGTTGTATATGACTGGACTTCTTGTATTCATAGCGTGTAATTTTATCGTCACTATTCTCCTTGTATTTTGATTTGGAGAAGTTCTTGCCTTTGCTTGTTGAAAGGAATTTGTTGAATCTTCTTGCAAGAAGACTTAAAACTTCCTCATCCATTGAAGAATCATCAAAACTTCCTTATCCATTACAGAATCATCACCGTCTTTGTCTACTTTCAAGGCCATGTTCTTCTTAGGCTTGGTCTCCTCTTCCTTGGGTTTTCTTTTCATCTCAAATGTTAATCGGCTTCTAATAAGCTTATCTATGCCTATTTTGCTCAAGTCTTTTGATTCTTCAATAACGACCACTTTCATGCTCCATGATTCCAACAACGAAAGAAAAATCTTCTTCACTAGCTTAATAGTTTCAAACTTCTTTCTAAGTCTTCTAAGATCATTTACCAAGTTTGAGAACCTTTTGTACATATCGGTTACATTCTCTTTTGATTTCATTTCTAACAATTCATACTCTCGAAAGAGAAGGTTGATTTTAGGCTTTATCACATAATTTGTATCTTCATGAGTGGTTTAAAGGATAATCTATACCTCTTAGGCTGAATCACATGAGGAAACACAATTAAATTTGGTTGATTTTAATGCACAAAATAACATATTCATAGCCTTTGCATTTAGACTTATCAATTTTTCATCTTCCTCATTAAAATCTTCTTCATTCTTAGGCAAACTTGTTTTAGGATCCATAGGCACAAAGTCACCATTTTCAATGATTTTCCAAAACTTATAACTACTGATTGAATGTGAAGTTTCATCCTAATTTTTCGTTAAGTTTAACCTACAAAATAATAGTGGTCTTGTAATACTATGTCTTTTACAAAAAATGAGGGTAGATGTACTAGCCATTCTAAATTCAATCTTAAATTCTAAAATTCATTAGAATTTATAAACCTAGAGTCCAAGCTTTGATACCAATTAAAAAACCTTAATTGGCTAATAATCTTGGGGGAGGGGGGTGTTGGTTGAATAGGATTATTAAAAAATTTTAATCAAATAAAAATTCATTAAGCAAATTTATAATCAATCACAACCAAACAAATAAATTCAACAAGATATTCAAGCAAATCCAATAACCAACAAACTCAAGTAATTAAGCATCAACAATATTCAACAAATTGTCAAAACATATAACACAAGCATAAAACATAAAGTAAAGAAATTAGGGAAAGGAAATGTTCAAGATTTATAGTGGTTCAGAGCTTTCTCTTCCAAGATTTCTACATCCACTTCTTCAAGCAAACTACTTAAGGTTCTACTAGCAAAGAAACCCTTCTTTATAATAGTTCTCTAGGATCTCCCCATGTTCACTAGTTGATCCAGGATTACACCTAACTTAATAGTTATCCAAGATTTTTCCCACCACAATAGTTATTTTGAATTTCACCCATGTTTTTGAATATAAAAAATATTTTTGTGAATGCCTTTACAAGGCTAATACAAGAAAATGAGCACAAATATATCTCTCAAGAATTTGAGTTATAAGCTTATGAGAGAAATTGGAGAAGCAACGAGTATAAATTTTTACATTAGTAATCTCTAACTTATTTCCCATCAAAAAGTCTTCAATTTATAGTCTTGGATGGTTGGAATGGCTTAAATAACCGTTGGTTGGGATAATATATCTGTTGAGCTTTGATAATGATGTTTTGGCTTTGAAAACACAATAAGGCGGGCATCCTATTTTGAGGGATGGGCGTCATCTTACATATTCTGACTTTGATGGCTTTGAAATAGTCTTCCAATGATCAAATTTTTGAAACGGGCCACTTCAGGAATGTGCATCCTTTTTTACACCTTCAGATTTCAATTCTAGAAGCTTCAAATAGGAAAGGACTAACAAGGGACCACTAGAGGAATGGGCACCCCCAACAGAGGAATATGGGTCTTTGTCATAGGGATAAATGTCCCTAATCTGGGATAGGCATTCTTATTCATTTGATAAAAAATTTTGAGAGCTTTAGACTTTTAAAGAGGATTATAGGATGAGTAAATGAATCGACATCCTATAAGGGATGGACGACCTACATTTAGAAATGAGAGTCTTATTCTAAAAAGTGAAAAACATACAGTTCACCTATCTTTCGGTCATAAGAATTTTATGTCATAGACTTAATTAGCTTAATAAACATAAATTAACAACTTTAAACTTAGTTTTGTAATTATCAAAACACCTAAAGGTGCAACAATATGCACATTACCTACCCATTTACACTTTACGGGTTTTACCCCTTCAAATGCATTCTCCAGAAACCATACTTGGTTCTGGTATATAAAGGACAATTCCTCTTCCAGGGTTTGTCCTTATTATAGTGGTTCTCTTTGCCTTGGCCTTGTCTATATTGAATTGGACTTTCTTAAAGTTCTTTTTCTTTGGTCTAACTTTTCTACCTTTCTTAGGTTATTTGTGTTTCTTCTTTGCTCCACTCGAGGAGGCAACGTTAACCTCCCCATGCCTATTTACTTACTTATAGAATTCCTAAATCTCATTTAGAAGCTCTAAGAGTGTGTTTGATCCTATTCAAATTGTAATTTGTTGTAAATGACTTATAACTATTTGAGAGGGATTGAAGAATCAACTTCACCTTGACTTTGTGGGGAATCACAACCCCATAGACATTTAGCTACTTTAGAATATTTATCATCCTACTGATATGGTCATTTAGAGGCATTCCTTTTCTAAGCCTCATTTCAAAAAGTGTCATGCACAGATTCTACTTAACCACTCATGAGTTCTCATCATACAACTTTTGTATGGTCATGAGCATATCTTAAGTGGTATATATGTTTTCTTACTTTATTTGAAACTCTTTGTTCATTGAAGCTAGCATTTGCTTCGGGCTCCCAAATTAAAATCTTTCCAAGCTTCGAGCTCTCAAACTTCATTTTCATCATCTGTGGCATCTAGAGACAAGTCATATTGAATAGGTACTTCCAATACATATGCAGCCTTTTCAAAGGTGAGAATAATTCTCAAATTTCTTAGTGATTCTTTAAAGTTCGACCTGATTAATATATTGTTATCCAAAATTCGTAGCAAGACATTATTAGCTATTTCTTTTTATCATATCACAATTGATTAGAAATTACTGCAAAAAAATTTTAATTTTTATTAGTGTCCCATGTTTATATATGTGTGTATATATATATAAACCCTTTTATTGCATAATCTCATTAGCTTTTACTATTTTATTTGAATCCTACACTCTTTTAGATATGATCCAGTAATTTTGTTAGATTAAAATTTTTGGTAGGGAATCAAATTCTTATTAAACATAATTAACCTCACATAATAGAAATCTTTGTTAATTAAATTTAATAAGTAGGAAACCATTTCTATTTATATTCTTATATAAGACTCGATTAGTTTTCCATGCCCTTCACTCTAGATACCTTATATAATAAAAATTTTGATATCCTTGACTAGTTAAATCCAAACCATCACACTTTCCTAAAATGGCATTTTCCATATAATAGAATTCTTGGTCATGATGAAAATAATCACTTGAGAACAAGATAAATTTTATTTTATGACATAAATTTCATATCCCTCACATAATATGAATCTTGGGATATTAAAATTTATGTTATAGAATTTAATTATCTCAATATGGAAAGCATAAATTTAATAATTTTAATTAAAGAGATTTATGTTTAACTTAATTTTAATTAAGTTCAATTAAGCATGACATACATACATCTCATATATACATAATTTAAAACATGGGGACAATCATAGGGTTTTTGAAATTACAACCTAATGCAAACTATTCACCTAGGTCTATGTCTACATTTGGATCACATATGGATCGTCTTTGAGTCTTTGTCTAGTTAGTCTGATTATATTTGAAACTTAGGCATGCAAGCTCGATAAAATAAAAACAAACTTAAATAAATGGGATGGGGTTATTTAATACAAACTCCTTAATCAAAAGAATATTATAATTGAATTATTCAAATTTTGAAACAAAAGAACAAATTACAGCCATGATCACCCCTTAATCATCCATCCATCTAATATGCACATTAACATTTAATATAAATTATGAACTCATTCATAATCTATCAAATATTAATCCATAAAATATGATTTAATCAAAAACATAATTAACAACATGCAATGATTCAATAATTTAAATATAAATGGCATGATGTATATTACTCAGATGTTTATAATATTTATTTTAGGTAACATTTACCTAACATTAGACCATGACAACATTCACATTTAATCAACATTAAATGTTAATTAACCTTGTGCACCTTTATCAACTAATGCATCTAATCACATTCATACAAGTTGATTCTTGCACAAAATGTTTCATTCAACTAATTCACCTAATCACATTAATGCAAGTTGATTCTTACATACAACGTTTCATTCAACTAATACACCTAACCACATTAATGCAAGTTGATTCTTGTACTCAATTTTTCATTCAACTAAAGTGAACAAAATCATATACATCATCTCATGGCTCATGCACATCCATTACCATTCAAAACAATATGCATATACTTTAACCATGCATCATACCTTTTAGATTATATGTAATTACATTAATCACATACATCATAGTTTTCACCCAAGTGTCATAATCAACATTAGAACATCATTTAGCATGTCCAAATGTGAACTTGAAAAATTTAGAATTTTTTATGAACATTTCAATAAGTGCATGCAAATATATTAACATATCTCCATACATCAAACTTTCCTATGTATATACCATACACTCATGCACTTAATTCATGCATTTTATGTAAAATACACAAAATTAAAATAAAATTTTCAATGTATATCATCATATACATCCAATTAACATGCATCAATAAAAATTCAAGGATTTAAATTTAAATTCTTAAGCCAAAAAGCACATGCATGTCTAAATTAAGCCCATATGCTTGCATCCCATGAACACTTCATCATAAACATGCCTTAAATCACATATTCTTCATCTTAAAATCATTAGAACATGGAAGAATATATAAAACTCAGCCAAAAAGATTCAGCCAAGAGATATAAAGTTAAATATGCTTGAAAAGCTAGATTTCTTAACAAACCAACAACGTGCATGTACATATATGATAGATATACATACTTTATACATAAAAATCATATATTTAGCTTCAAAAAGATATGCAAGGAGTTGAACCAACTTTGATACCATTTGAAAATAATAGATGAAGAAGAAGATGCAAGGAATGCCATGTATGTAGGTAGAACAAGAATCAAAGCCTGATTCTTGCATATAAGAGAAGGATGAAATTTTTACTTACTTCTTTGCCTCCTATAAGAATATAGGATAATAGATTAAGCTCATCACTTGAAGAACGTCCAAAGGAATGCACCTTCCAAACCAAAACTTAGAGAGAGGGGAGAACTTATAAGTTGTTTTGTGAGAGAAAGTAAAGTGTAAAAATGCTTATGTTAATTCAAAATGAATTAAAATGCACTTTATATAATGGTGCCATTTTGCAATTTTAAAATTCTTATTTGGCCCAATAATTCATAATTTGAAGCCTTGTTATGCATGTATATCAAATATATACCTTAGCTACCCTAATTTCATTACACTAACGTCTTAACATTTAAAATATTATTTTTGCACCTATATATTATCTTTGAAAGGTGCCAACTATCTTTAAAAAATTAATTATCCCTTTTGAAAGCTTTCTTTATTGGTTTGATCTTTTAGGTTCACTGTGGTATAGTTGTGGGTCCTTTTTCAAACAATCCGAAAATGTATCAAAAAAATCAATGACTATGGTAAATATCTAGTAATATGTCATAGTTGTTAAACTATGATGAATAAATACTCTATCAAACCTAATATCTCCAATTGTACATTTTGTGTAGGTAATATTCTTCTATTGTCCAATCTAGATTGATTTTAGACTTATTGATTGTCAAAGTCCTAATTTTGATTCTTAACGAATTGTCAATCTAAATAGTAAAAACACGTCATTACAAACATGTTTTGCATGACTTACATTATACTTTGACCAAAGATTTCGATTTGGAATTTGGATCCGAATCAAATCAATAGATATTCAAAATCTAATACTTTCTAAGTCAACATATCCCATCTTGATCATTATTCGTCTCCATATACAAACGAAATATGGTTAACCCCACATTCATACATCACATGAATCACACATATCCATATCAGATTTGATCATAACATCTCAGGTCAATAGATTACTTTGTACACTAACATGATCATATGATAAGTCATTAACTATGATTTAATGACCATGCAACTTATTATTCTTGGTCATATTAGAAAAACAATTCTCTAACTGTTTATCCATACTAATACCTTAATGACATAACCATGATCGTCACCTATACTAATGTCATCTCGTGACATTTAACGAAGGTATTCAATATGTCTACTATATGATATAATTACCCAAGTTATATCAAATTAATAAAGAACAATTTGATGATTCAATTTATATTAAGTAAGTCATTTGAATAGTTTATGCATATAGTTTAATTATCAAAAATAAAGAAAACAGTTTGTGTGTATGAATAAAAAAAAACTACTTCCTTTATTAATAAATTTTAAAAGATTATATATAAAATGAAATACCCTGAAACCAACAATATGAATAGTTCCTACAACATACACACACACACATATATATAATACATGAAAAAGGACATCAAATAAATATTATGTTACAAATCTATAACATTGTAAAAAGCATACTTCAACATCTTGAATGCAGAATTGAACATCCTTAAAGGAAGAGAATATTTGCTTGTAATTTAGGCAAATAAATGCCAATACACTGATATGAGTTGAACTAGGTTCATAGAGCAGTATTGAATCAGTGTTATTTATAAATGTAACATTCAAAGGAGTTAAAACTAGATATCTAGCTTGTTTCATTTTTAGGGATTCATCACTCATTAATGGTAGTAAGGTAAGGTCTTCCAGAGCAATAAGCTTTGCTAGACCACCAAGTTCTTCTTTTGGCAAACTTTTTCACCAACTTCCTTGACAAAATCTTTTTTTCTTCTTCGTTTGTAACAATCACAATCTTCATTAAGTATCCTAAACTAGCTCAAGTTTAAGAACACAATCCCGCAAACTCAACTCAACATGTAAACTTTATAGAGTACATAAACATATAGGGAGTTCAAGAATATATACTGACAAGCTGAGTCAAACTGTGAGACATACCTTTTCCAACATTGCTTTTTCTAGGAAGTGATAAACGATCCTACAAAAACCGACAAAGAATATGGCATATGTAAGGTATATAACTAAAAAGGTTGAAAAATAAAGGGCGAAAAAAGAAAAGATGCGTAGAGGAAGAAAAATTAAAAGAAAGGAACATAGAAAATAAAACGCTGTAAAATAGAAGAGGAAGAAGAGAAGTTGTGTCGCAAAAGAAAGATTAAAATAAAATAACACAAATCTGCATTGAAAATAACTTTTGAACAATGTCTTTTCTCAATGAATCTAAAATTTACAGACAATCTCTATTTTTAAAGAGTAATCAAAGGAAAATGCAAAAATACAAAACTACTATATAAAAAAACTATTACAGTCTGATATTTCATCAAGTAATTATCAAAAACTCGTTAGATCTGAAGCCAAGGTGATTAGTTTCTCCTTCAAATTTTTAGAAAGGGAAAGACTTTAAGAGAGAAAAAATCTTAGATTTAAATAAAGCTAAAAAAAATAACTTTTTTAAGAATGACACATTTTCTTTTTGACTAGACATGTCTATCGGCTGGGTCTTAGGCCTATACAGTGATAGGCCTTTAGGTTAGGCAGTTCGTAGAATTTTTAAGGCCTAAGGCCCATCCTTATATATAATAGGTCGAGTTGAGTTGGGCCTTAATTGAACTAGTATATTTAAACATAATTTTAAAAAATAAATACAAGGTATTTTTTAATTATTAAAATCAAGCACAGTACCCTGAATATTTTATTTAGGCCAAAGGACTATTTCCCACCCAAACTATGCTGAATTCTCAAAGTTCCCTCCATTAACTATGGAAATACCGTTTACCCATCCATGGCCGGTTAAATTTAACAGAACCTTAAAGCCTGAAATTTTTATCTAAATGCCCCCTAAACATTAAAAACTAAAAGTTTCCCCCGGCTTAAGTTTTAAAAAATGATAGTTTCACCCTAGGGTTTCATTTTGAAATCTCCGGCGACATCTCCTTGACAAAGTTCTTCGTCTCCCAAGGTTTCTCTGACGTCGATCAAGCGTCCAAATGGAAGGAAAAAGATCACTAGAAGGAGAGGATGCTTTGGGAGGGATAGGTCGTCGGCAATGGAGCTAGAGATGTCGTCAGAGATTTCAAAACAAAACCCTAGGGTGAAACTGCCATTTTTAAAACTTAGGCTAGGGGAAAATTTTAGTTTTTAATGTTTAGGGGGGCAAAAATAGATTATATTTTAGTTTATTTTTAATATTATAGAAAAAAATGACGATTTTGCCCTTATCACAGTTAATTTTAACTACTCATGGGTGGATAAACAATATTTTCATAGTTAAATGGGGGGAACTTTAAGAATTCAACATAGTTTAGGTGGGAAATAGTCGTTTGGCCTTTTATTTAGACTTTCTTACTTGTGACGGAGGAATATCATGGTTACATGATAAAAAATATTATAACATAATATAAATAAATTAATTTACATACTATATAATTACAAACATAAATAAAAATATATATACCATATTATTTATTTAAATGAATTGAATTCATTTAACAATAGATCCATTTATAATAATTTGTAATGATAAAATTAAAATGAAAATGAAATTATAGACACAAAAAATTATTATTTATGAATTCAAACAGTTTTCAATGGTGAAAATGAAATAAGATTGAGAGATTTGTAATAAAATTGAAAAATGGAGAAGATTTAGATTATTTATATAAAGGAAAATAAATAAAAAATAAAAAATAAAACAACTTCTACCGCGTGCAGAGGCTTTTGCTTGTTATAGAAGCCAACTGTCATTTATTTTTTTAATTTTTCAATAGTGATAGATCGGATCAGACTAACTCATGGGCCTAATATCTAGGCCCATGGTCTGACCCGGTAGGCCGAAAGCCAGGCCTTGTATGATATGCTACAGTACCACATCAAGCCTTAATTCTAAGCTTCGGGCATGACTTATATTCAGTCAGACCTAATTGATGTGTCTATTCTTGACATATATCAATTATTTTAAAATGCACCATTTTAGGTTAGGCTTTATACCGTTTTACTTCCTTACATAACTTTCGAAGGTCATATTATATATATATATATATACAATACACACACACACACACACACACACACACATACACACATACACAAATATAAAGCATATGGTTCGATTTGGTTTAAAACGTAATTCAAATTTTAAACCATTTTTCTAAAATTTTTTCCCTCAAATCAAACTATAATTTTCAAACTATTCAATCCAGTTTTATAGTTTGAACCAAATTATACATACCCTAAGAAAAAACAACTCCTATCAAGTGGAAATTTCTTGAAAAAGTTTAAGATTAAGAGAAAAATAGGGAAAGCTTTCATAGACAATACTTTTGTGATATTATATACAAAGATATATAAATATCATAAGTGTACATCAATATGGAAAATTTTACAAATCAAACTAATCAAAATTGTTTGGAAATAACTCTAACCAAATTAATTCATTTTATACTTTTGTTGTAAATTTGAACCAATGCACTCCATAAATGTTACAACGGTCAGGAATAGGCTCAAGAATGTTGCAGTAGGATAATGTTTTTGGCTTATATTAGCTGATATTAAATAAATAAATGAATTTGTTAGTATGTGAATGTGTTTGGCGGTTATGGAACAATATATGGTTATTATGTAGTGAATTTTCCAAATGAACGAAAATTCTTATTATTATTCATTGTCTTCTCCACTTTTCTCTGCTTCTCTGTATGACTTCTTCTTTCTCTCTAATTTTCTTCTTTAATCTTATTTGTCATGTGAAGTTGGTTTACCAAGTGCATCAATTGGTATCAAAGCTAGGTCGAGTAATGGCAGAAGGCACCAGGATATAGGAGTTTTCTCAAGGAATGTCCTAGATAGTGTAAAAAGTAGAGCAACGTCAACAACGACTACTGAAAAAGTCCATAGATGAGATCAAAAGTTTGATCAGAAGCCTTACTATGCAACAAACAAAATTACTTACCAAATAGAACTGGAATTTCCAAAGTTTAATGATAAGAACTTGAACAACTGGGTTTTAAGAGTGAAATACTTTTTCCAAGTAGATGAAACAACTCCAGAAAATTAGGTAAAGGTGGCAATTGTCCATCTAAAATGGAAGGTCATACAGTGGCACCAAGGTTTCATCAAGTCTAGAGAAAGTTAGTCAATGGTATAGGAGGAATACATCTAATGCTTAACCACCAGATTTGGTCCTTATGCCTATAACGATCCCTTATCAGATTTGCATAATTTATGACAAGTAGCTTCCCTTCAAGCCTATTAGACACATTTAATGAATTATATCTAAGCGCTAGTATTCAGAAAGATTAGACTCTTAATTTTTTTCTCTCTGGCCTGATTAATGTCCTTCAAATGCTAGTTCAAATGTTTTGATTGAGGACATTGGCAATGGCATATGCCTTGGCTAAGTTGTAGGATAAAATCGTAGCACTATGAAGGATCAACCAAAATCCTTTAAAACCTCTCAGTTAGGACCAGTTTACAAGTCTGCTAGTAACCTATCACCACAATAGCCATTATAAAATCATCACCCCAAACAGGGTTGTTACCTACCCCAAATATACCCAAGTTACAAAACCAAATACCACATAAGAATAATTAATCTTTAACCAAAAAAAAGTTTGATAAGCAAAGGGCCAAAGGCTTATGCTTTTGGTGCAACAAAAGGTACGCATTTGGACATAAGTGCAAAAAGAAACAATTGTACACACTAGAGCTACAAATATACACTGGTCATAAAAAGGAATTGCCTATGGAAACTAAGGGTGATAAGGAAGGAGAAGGGCCTAGTTTAATGCAACTTTCAGTGCACGCCTTGAATAGAGTTGTTAGACCGAGAATTATGAGATTAAAAGGATCACATCGAAAATGGTCACTTTTTATCTTAGTTAACTCTAGCAGCACCTATAATTTCCTTATTCAAGAAATTTCTTAAAGGTTAGGTTGTCCTTTAAATCCAGTAGAGGGAATTAAGTGTCTATGGCCAATGGTCAACAATTGCAATGCAATTCAATATGAGAGAAGTTTGAATGGAGAGTGCAAGGACAGGTTTTCAAAACTGATGTTTATATTCTTCCACTTGAGAATTATGATTTGATTTTGGGAACACAATGGTTGGCTATGTTAAGAGACATTACTTAGAACTTTAAAGCCCTACGAATGGTATTTACATATAAGGGTCAACGAGAACTTTCAAGGATATAAGGGAAAAGGGTTGTCTATTATCAACAATACTAAATTACTTAAATTACTTAAACGAACCAATAACTGGTTTTCATCCAACTAGTAATGTAGTTAAAAGAGATAGAGTTAATTATGTTACAAGCTACAAGAGAAGCAAACTTAGGGAAATGAACTGAGTTGGAGACTTTCTTAGAGCAATTCAAGGAAATTTTCACAAAACACATGGAACTACCTCCTACAAGACCTCAACACTAACGAATTATCTTGAAAGAAACCCAGCTAGTAAACCTTAGGCCCTACAGATACAGTAGCCTATAGAAGGATGTCATTGAAAATATGGTAGAAGAAATATTGAAATTTGGAGTTATTTAGCCAAGTACTAGCTTGTATTCTAGTCGTATCATCTTAGTAAGAAAGAAGGATAGATCATGGAGATTGTGTATAGATTATAAGAGCCTGAACCAATCCACTATCAAAAATAAATATCCAATTCCCATTGTAGAGAACTTGTTAAATAAGTTAGAAGGTGTTAAGATGCTTTCCAAAATCAACTTAGGGTAGAGTTATTGGCAAATAAGTATGTATGTAAACTCAATCAAGAAAACAACTTTTAAGACACATGAGGGTCACTATGAATTTATTGTTATGCCCTTCGACTTAATAAATACACCTTTCACATTCCAAGATTTGATGAAATCAATTTTTAAAGCTTATTTAAAGAGGTTTGTTCTAGTTTTTTTTTTTTTTAAATGATATTTTGGTCTATGGCAAAGATAAGATTGACCATCTTTTATATTTGGAAATTGTATTACAAACTTTTAAGGAGCAAAAGGTTAGGTTGGTGGCTAGTAGGAGGAAGTGCTTCTTTGGCTACACCCAAATTTCATATCTGGGATATATTATTTTAGACCAGGGGGTTATGACTGATCTAGATAAAATGAAAGCAGTGCAAGAATGGCCAATTCCTAAATAAGTTAAACAACTCAGAGGTTTCCTAGACTTTACAAGTTACTACAGATAGTTTATGTTAAAAATTATGGTTGTCTAGCATGACCATTAGTAGAGTTACTCAAGCACAATTCTTCCTAATAGAATAACTCAACCCAAGAATTAATTGATCAACTGAAGTAAGTTATGAGTACAACTATCGTATTGGCTTTACCAGATTTCACTAAGAGGTTCATGATTGAAAATGATGCATATAGTGATGAAATTAGGGTTATATTAATGCAAGAGGGGGAGCTTACATTAGTAAGGCTCTTTCTTCTAAGAATCAATTGTTTTTTGTGTATAAAAAATAAATGTTGATGATCTTGCATACTATCAAAAAGTAGGAACATTACCCTGTTAATCAATGTTTTATAATTAAGACTGATCATCAAAGTCTAAAGTATTTGTTGAAGTAGAAAGTCATTACCCTTTTCAGCAAGCTTAGATGGCCAAGCTGATGCGGTATAGTTATGACACAGTCTATAAGAAGGGCAAGGAAAACTTAGTTGTAGATGCCCTATCTAAACTGCCAGGGGGTTGATCTAAATTGTTTAATAACAAGCTTACTGCCTTCAAAGTTATTGAAAAGAGAACAAGACATGGATTATAGATGACAATTTTCAAACCATCATTACGGAAAACCAACAAAACCTCTCTACCAATGCTAAATATTCATGACAGTAAAATAAGTTTAAAAAACAGGGGAAACTTGTAATGAGGAAAGATAATAACTTGAGGCAAGAATTAATTGTTTTGTTTCATGCATTAGCTATGGGTAGGTATTCTAAGATGACTATTACAGCTGAAAGAATGAGTGCAATAGTATACTAGAGAGGTCTCTGGAAAGATGTCTAAAATTTTATTTGAAGTTGTAAAACCTGTCAAAGATTTAAGCCGAAAATGTTGCTTCATCTGGACTATTATAACCCTCCTCTATTCTAACTAATATGTTTATGGATATGCTCTAGATTTTATGAAAGGGTTGCTTAGGTCTCAAGGTAAATTTGTAAGCAGTGATGGGTAGGCTATCGAAAAACAGTCATTTTATAAGATTGCAACATCCTTTCTTTATGGGATTAGTAGCTTAAGTTTTCATGGACAATGTCTATAAATTACATTGCCTACCTAATACCATTACTAGTGGCAAAGGTACCATTTTTATCAACCAATTCTGGTAGCAAGTGTTCAAGATATAAAGGGTTGGCTTATAGTTTTCCACCACCTATTACCCACAAAATAAATAGGTAGATGGAGATCGCCAATAAGTGTTTAGAAAACTATTTGCGTTGTATGGCAAGAGAATTACCTCATACCTAGTATTGGGGGTTACTATTGGCTAAATTTTGGTGTAACATCTCATACCACTTAAGCATATGCATGTCCCCCTTTACGATGCTTTATGGATATGCATCCCTAGTGTACGCACCATATTTTTTGAATGATTCTCGTATGGAAGCTATTAATGCATTCCTCTACTCTAAAGATGACACCACTACAATACATAAACAACATTTAACTAGAGCACAAAATAGGATGAAGGTGTTGGTGGATAAAAAGAGATCGAAACAATAATTTCAAATTGGAGATTGGGTTTATGTTAAACTTCAACCATACAGGCAAACTTTAATACCCCAAAGACGTCCAAAACTTAAAGCTCGTTACTTTAGTCCATTCCAAGTTCTAGAAAAAAATTGGTGTAGTGGCTTACAAGCTTCAACTTCTGCCAAACATTGAGATATATGATGTATTTCATGTGTTTTTGCTTAAACCAGTATATGCCCCGATTCAAGCTTTAAGCACCTTGCTATTAATGGTTCCTCCCTCTAATAGAATTCCTTAGGCTATTTTGGATCAGCGCATGGTGAAAAGATAGAATATGGCTGCTATGCAAGTTCTAATCAAATGGCAAAGGTTTTCCCCAGCAATTGCAACTATAACACGGGAGTTCATCGATGAAATAAGGAACTTTTTACCATAGTTCTCCCTTGAGGACAAGGTACTTGAAGAGGGTGGGATTGTTGCAAATTTGAACCAATGCACTCCATAAATGACATCACTTACAATGGTTGGGAATAGGCTTAAGAATGTTACAGTGGGAAGGTGTCATTTTTGGCTTATGTTAGTTATTATTAAGTGAATAAATGAATTTGTTATTATGCAAACATGTTAGACAGTTATGGAATAGCATCTGGTTGCTATGTAGTGAATTTTCCAAATGAATGTATTAGGTTTGGATCCATCCATAACGAGTTGACCCGATTCAATTTACTTTAATTGCCAAAGGTAATTGGTGTAGAAATTATTGGCAGTTGGACTCTTATTTAAAGTCCAAAAATTTCCTTTTATCATATAGGAATCAATGTGACATTTCCAAAAGAGTTTTTTCTCTTTTTCTCCATACATCGAATCAAAATTACATAGAGTACATGAGTAAATGAGGTCATCGAAATGACTCACGCCAATACCTTATACTGTGTTTGAATGAATTTTGTCACAAACATGAAGCTAAGTACATGTATTTATATTTCATCACTTAATATGTCATGTTTTCTATGAATTAAATTCCATATTTTGTAATTGTTATTATCTGAATTTTTGGATTTGTGATTAAAATTGCTATTAAAATTCGTTTTGGACATAAATTAAATTTTGCCAAAATTGCATAAAATTGGAGGTTAGAAATGTGCTGAAATGATTGATGGAATTATTATACATACCTTGAATTGAAAAAATGTATCGAATTCAACATGAATTGATGGATTCAGAGTCAAAAAATCGTGAACCATGCAAAGCCATTCAAGCCATCATTTCATCAGATTCTGATAACTATGGAGGTCATCGTCTATCCGAGAAGGACCACTAACTAGAGGGCTATAAAAGCCTTATGGTCACGTAATCAAAAAATTACTCAAAGATGACCAATTTAACAACTAAAATAATTAGGGTTTTACGCAAATCCTGATCACAATCTGGTTGAAAAAGCCTGATTGTCTGACCCGTTGGTCATTAGGTTAGTCAAAAACTATTAGTCAATGGGTTAACTCACATAGTTAGTCAGATTAGCCTAAACTGGTCAACACCCACTCAGGCAATTGATTGGTCATCAGTCAAAAGTTGATTGTCACTATTGACCAATGCGTGGCAGTGTGTGACAGTCTTATCTCAATGTGTGGTGGCACATGTGGGTCACTCCTGATGCATGAAGGCACTTGTAGCATTGCTTTGGTGTCTGGAGGCATATGCGACATCGATTCAGTGCATGAAGCAACTTTTTTTGACATGTGAAACCATCTTTTGAAGCATGGAAGTTGTGTGATTATTAGATCTACATATTGAATGTGTTCCATGGGTCCTACAACACGTGAAGACATGTAATACCTTATTTCAACTTTTGAAAACACATATTAGTGTTTTAAAACAAGTTTGTTTACGAAGAACCATCACATTTTGTATATGATATGATTATTTGATGATCTATTGGTGCATATTAAGACTACATATATAGATAATCAGTCACACTCTCTTAATTAGAAAAGAGATAGTACATAGTCTACCCATATTCATGCATGACTAGTAGCTCCGTAATTAATGATCTTGTTTGGGACAGAACGGATACATTACAGCTTGCTAAAAAACAGTACTTAGTAATGTACAAGAAAAAAATCCACTATTTTTACGTTACTCCTAAATTAATGAAATACGAGATATTTGACCTACCACAAATTTCATAGACTTTATCATGAATAAAGTGACTCTAAAAATGATACAAGTTGATGAAATGGTCTTGGACATAATAAATGATGTATTTGTTATATTGTATTTTTTTTATATGTTAAATATGAGAATTTTGATATTGGTAGAATTTAGTGAAATTCTTATCCAGAATTAATATTAGTGCAATTAAATTGAATTTTAAAATATCAAATATTTGTGGCATAGAAGATGATTGAGAATATAGTAAACTTTTGATTTTGTGTCTTATGTGAGATATTTTAAAATTTAACGCTTAATTACGATAATTGATATGTATTCAGTAACATTCATTGAGTTGTGTCCAATATATATCTATGTGATCTAATTACCATAAAATCCTAAGACATGATGACTTATTTGAATAAGAATGATATTGAATAAGGATAATTCCAATGTGTGATATTTAAAATGCACAATATCCTATATGAGCACAAAGCTTTGAAAATCATAGATCAAGTTAAGATAGAGTAACGGCTAACAAAGGGATAAAAATCCAAATAGGGTCTTACACAAATGTGATGTAGATGCACATCACACATGTAAGACGCAAGACTCACTTTGTGTGATATCTTGACTCGTTCCATGAATAACGTTTTGGTATACGAGTACCAATAATGTTCAACTGTATATGTCATAAGTATGGTTTTGATTAAAAAATTTGGAGGAATTGTAGTCTCCAAATAAAGATAGTTGATTGTTAAATTTGACTAAATGTCAAATATGATTATGGAACTAAAGTTAACTAGGTGTAGCCTAACAAATAAACAATATGTTTCATTTAGTAAAACGATTTCTTCCCGAAAGTAGGCATATATGTAGGTGCATATGACCTACAATGAGAATATACAGAGTTTTTGTTAGTAGTTCTTGCCACATAAAACTAAAGGACAAATGCCCTTAAGGCAATTAGGCTTGGTACTCATGCATAGGTTAAAAAGTCAATTTTCAAAAGAGGAAGGATGTCATATAATGTTCAAAGAACAAGAACAAAGAATTAAAACAAAAGAGTAACAAAAGTACTAAAAAAAAGACAAAAACAAAATGAATTGTTGCAATAGAAATAATGAAAGTGATTTTACATATGAATAAATGAAGTTGAAAATGATAGTCTCATTCTACATAAAATGATGAAACTTTATTTTCTAGTACTATGATATTTACTGGATATTATCCTATATGGATTATATGCTCAGAAGTCATCGACCAAGTAGCTCATGATAGAGGATATTCAGTAGATTTTTGTCAAATTTTAAAGAAGGTGAATTAGATGTATGTACGCAGCAACACAAGGGTTGTAGTAAAAGGAATAAACACGAACAAATGAGTTTTATAAGGTTGTCGAATCTTATACCTACATGAAATCCAATATACTCCAAATATTTGATAAATCTTGGTCAAAGAATTTGTTCTTCTTAAACTACGATATGAATTGAATTTCTCTGGATGCTTTATCAATAAATATTTTTATAAATTTGATTTGTTAGTTGAATTGTTATATGGTGTTTGTCACCTTTTATTATGATAATATTAGTTTTTCATTATTTATTTCTCTTATATATATAAATATGAATGCAAATATATGACATGTTAGTTAGATTAGAGCACATTGGTCAAGATAGATTGAATAAATTGGCCTATGAAAATTTACTAGAAAACCATTGGCCATTTGTGCATTGCCTAGTCAGAAAAACTACTAGAAAACCATTTGACATTATGATGATGTTAGTTTAACTTTTTTTGCAATTTATATATTTAGGTATATATTTTCCTAAAGTTTGAGAAGGTATCTCAAATTTCATTACTTGTGTTGATGGTTATGCTTAATTCGGTATTGTCTACTTGATCTCCTATGAATCAAAATTAATAAATTGTTTTAAACACTGTATATATAATTGATAAGAGCTTTAATAACTGACCGAAGTCTTTAGTATTTGTTAAGAATGTTTGAAGAACTAAGTAATGAAAAAGAAATAGTATGAAAACCAATAATTCTAAAAACTTTGCAACAAACTGGTGTAGTGGAGGAGAGTAATTGAAGTTTATTAGAAACGTTTAGGTTAATGATGGTGCAAGCAAAACATCAACGTCACTTTTTGATTATATGACGTTAACTATTGATTATATACTTATTCGATTGCCTACTCAATTAGTTGTTTTCACTCCCTATGAGTTATGGTTAAGTAAAAATCCTGAGTTAATTAATTGCAATCTCAGTGGTTAGCAATGTTTATCCATAGTTTTTTTCATTATTTTGAAAATTGGGACTAAAAAGAAATGAATGTATCTTTATCAGATGCACTGAACACTCCAAAGGGTATGTGTTCGTTAAGGAGGATTTCGTTAGAAGATTAACTGAAATTGTATTAAGAGATACTATATTCACAAAAGATAATTTTCTTAATATGGATGATATTGATAAAAAAATTTATTTGAATGAGATAAGAGAAGAATGAGGATAGATGCATCTTAGTTACCATTAATTGAGTCGTAAAAGTAATACCTACACTTATTCCAGACAATAAAAGCAAATACAATTAAGCTTCAACATATTTCGGATGGTGGAAGCAATGACTCTTAATAGCTTGCTTCGTTCATCTTAACTTACTAGGAGCACTGAGATTAAGCTTTAATCTATTTTGGATCATAGAAGTGTTGATCCTCAATTGTATAGGAATGGATGTTTGAAAGTACTCTAATAAATTGAAAACGAGATTTATGTATCCACTCCCCAAGATGATGAAGAACCTAAAATCATACAAGAAGTTAACTCATTTCTTGTTAAGAAAAATGTTGAGATGCATCGGCACAAAAGATGGAATACATTGAAAACAAACCAATTCTAAGTTTTGTTTGACTCACTGTCGAGTTGAAAACCATTAGAAAAAAGTGGATTTCCCAAATCAATCATAAGATGAATGACTCAATAAATGGATATAATTTCTCTTTATAACAAAAAGCTATAACCAATGAGTAGGTATAGATTGTGAAGAATAACGTTTTTATCATTTATAAGATTTACTTCAATATGTTTAATTCTAAATGTAGTAACACATTTGAATTTAAAATTAACCCAGATGAATATTAAGATAACTTTTTTTGGTAAAAAACTTGATAAAGAAATTTACATGGAATAAGATATAAATCTTGTTGTTATAAGTTTGAAACACAAAGTGTGCAAGCTTCAAAAACATTAAATTACCTAAAACTGTCATCTAGATACTGGTACTTAAAATTTCATAAGTGTTAATATCTTATGATTTTAAAATGATTAATCAAGACCATTATATTTATGTGATAAAATCTGATGACAAATTTGTAATTTTATCAATGCATATGATGATATATAGATAGTTAGAAATGATTTGAAATAAATGATGATCATTATAAGATGGGTATTCATACTTTTGACTTACAGGATGTACGAAAGCAAATTACATATTAGGAATTAAATCTAGAAGGATTATTCAAAGAAACTTTTGGCTCTATCACAAAAGCATAATATTCAAAAGATTTTAAAATAATCTAATATGGTAAGTTGTGAATCTTTTGATATAAAAGATCGAATGACCTAAAAGAGGGGTAAATTAGGCAATTTAAAACAATCTTTACTAAATTAGAGAATTAAACCATTTTATTCAAATTAATGAATATTCTTTATTTTTAATGCAATTATATGAATAACAAGAATATTTCAAATAATCAATACAATCAAAAGAACATAACACAAAGTATAAGTTTAAGAGAAAAGAAAATCAAACAAGCGATATATAGTGGTTTAGCATAACCTGACCTACGTCCACTCCTCCAAGTTATTTTCCTTGGAGTATTCCACTAATCTTTAGTTGAGAAAAACTCAACCAAACTTTTCTTTAAAACAAAATAGCTTCCAAGTGGCTATTAACATTTACAAATGCTAGAACTCAATTTCTCTTACTCAAAAATTTTTTAATCTCCCAAAGAGTGAACCTCTCTTTTTTATAGTACGAATTTTAGTTTGAATTTAAAATATGATCTCTCAAAGAGTGTATATAAAAGTTTAAGCGTAGTACAACTCAATGCAAATGAAATTACAAAATATATAAACAAGGGTTTTGAATAAAGAAGAGAATTTGCATGTGAATATCTCAAAATTAATTTGCTCTCAAATATATAAAAGTTCTTAGTGGTAAAAGTTCTTTATAAATAAATTTAATTGGGTTTATATAGGAAAAAATGAGAAAAGTTACCGTTGTACACAAAAACTAACCATTTAATTTTCCAGAAAATATAAAATTTGGTCAACCAGATATAATTTGGCCAAATAGATATGACGTGACACTCCCATGGTGCTTACATGGGACTACCCATTAGAAAATTTAAAGCAAAATTCGGTCAATCAGATTTAATTTAGTCAACCAAATTTTTGAAAGCCAAAATACATGACTTCTGAATAATTCAAAAGCTGTAATCGAAGAATTAGATTGGTCAAAGTCAGTCAACAAAATTTTATTACATTTTACCCTCTAAATTTTTGAAAATTTTATTACCTCCTAAACCTTTGAAAAGTGACAATTTAACCCATATTTGAAAATTCTTTCAAAACCAATTTTAAGATTTGAAAATGTAATTCACAAAACTTTATTATATTAAAGCATTGAAGTTTTTTCCTCATTTTCCTTTACCCAACCATCTTGGTGGAAGATTAGTGATGGAAAACCACAAGATTGGTGGATCTCTTTCTTTTGTACCATAGTTTTCATTAGTATGTTCCTTAGAATTCAAATTGCATGCATGTGAAGGGTTTTCAATCCTATGACAGAGTTGCAGCATAATTATCATTTTTGTCACTACATTCTACTTGTAATTTGATTGTCTTATTATACACCAATTGTGTACGTCTATAGCTTGAAAGAAAATTCATTGTATTGTGATTATGATGAAATGAATTCGGTTGGGTTTGGAGTTAATTTAGTTGGTTAAATTGCAAGAACAAAAAAATTGCACATAACACATGAACAGTGAAAACAGTTTTTGATTCTTTAATTTCTTGTTGCATGTTTGGATGAATATACACCAGTATGATCACTAATCTTTTGATTAAGATTATTCCAAGAAAAATATATCTTGCACATGTTAAATCTCTGGGATTGCATAGACTATGATTGATAAGTGTTGAGCTTATTTATTGTACTGATAATAAAACATCGAAAACTATGAATTCAAGTTTAATTTTATTTGAACTTGCATCCTAAAATTCTTGGGTTTTTACTATATACACATCTTTGTTAGCTTAACAAGATTGTAATATTATACAAGTTAAAGATTAGCTCACTCACATGAGTAAACGACTTTGGCACTAAGAGAGCATGTAAAGATGAGACATTATTCTTGAAAAAAGTGATGCTAAGAGAACATGCCAATGGAAAACAAATTTCTCAAGAAAAGAGTTATCGAAGTTAAAATATCACATTGATAATTGATCAAGATAAGGTCATGATAGATATTTTTAAAACGATCGATTTGAATTTCTCACATCCAAACAACTTATGAATATCAGATGTGAGTTCTTAATATAAATAAATACATGTCTAAGACTTTATGAGGATTACCTCATGTTGGTACTCTTTGACTCTTTGTTGTTGTTCAATGTTTACTCTTAGTATTGTTATCTTAGCTTAACACCTATGACCACAAACGATTTAGTCCATAAAATTTAACTAGAAAAACAGTTAAGTTTAAATTGAGAATTTCAAATAGAAGCGAAAAACTTATATATTATGTGTGTCCATTGGTTGACGATCATATCATTTATATGGGAGAATGGACTTAATCATGGATACATAAGAAAATAACATAATGATAAATGAAGAATTAAAAGAAACTAATGTTATCGAGTAAGTCTAGGATATTGCAAGCGTAACACTTTATTTTATTTTATTTTGATTGAACCGATTATGTTATTCTTAACAAATACATAGTATTTAGCTCTCAAGTGTAAATTACTTGTGGGTCATAGACAAATTTGCAAGTATGAAACATATTATCGTATAAGACTTTTGTAGATAAGTTTTTGGTTCAAATCATCCATCATGTGTTAAGTGATGTTGGTTTACCAAGTGCATCAATTTCAAACCAAACATTATGAAAATAGTTTTAACTAAACTATATCATTTTATGTTTCAAATCAAACAAAACTAGAAAAATTCTACTTCTTTCTTATGTACTTTCTCGTTGCCCAATCTAGTTGCATTAATTTTTTAGTTTCCCGACCAATTGGCTCACCATCCATGCGCCACACACATCCGCTCACACCTTATGCACTCTCTACGCAATTTACACACCTTCCACACACCTTACGCACCTGATACACACTAACACACCTCGTACACACCTTACACACATAGTACACACCCTTTACGCCCTATACTTCGTACTTATCATTCTCTTCATCTATGCTACTTTTTTGTTACATCATAATTTAAAATCTAAACAAAAATTTATCAATTTTTAATTATATTTTTAATTTTTAGAACGTGAATTATTGATAGTTCGAATGAGAAATTATCAAATCTAATAAGAAAACTTTAGACAACAAAGTATGACATAATAAGCAGAGAGAAAATATTTTTGGAATTAAAAGAAAATTTGCCGATAATGATAAAACCGCTATACGTTCACTTAAAAAGATTTATGCGAAAATTTTTTCACTTATTTTAATTAATACCCCTTTATACTGAGAGTAAGAAATAAAGGTGGCAAAGGACAACGTCACGACCTAGGGCATCCAATGGTGTTAGAGCCTGTGGATAAACCTGACCCAACTCACCAAAATGAAAAAAAAAAAAAAATTATAAGATATGTTAAAGATTTAATTTTTTGAGAGACGTCCATCAAAAAACCCACAAAACACCACCCCCCATGTTATTGATCATCCCCTAGGCCTTAACATTGAGACAGACCATGCCAACCTACCAGAGCTTGTCTTTTGACAAATCTTTGCATGACACAGCCGGTGACACGACAAACCGCACCAAATTAAGCACGACTTGACCCAACACCACATCTACTAATAAACCAATAAAAGAACTCCAATGATTTCAGATTTAAAAATCCATGAGAACAATATATAGACGACATCCAATGCCAACAAAGGAATGGAATAATACCCAAAAAAGAAAAATACACCATCAAGCTCAATGACCAAAACAATAATCAAACCAAACTTCTGAAGATAAAAAACCCCTCAAACTAAGCTGACCGATCCCATACCTATAAATATCAATGATCTTGCAACACAATTAAACATCATCTGTGAACAAAAAAGTGTCAAATTGGCGGCAGACAGAAGCAGATAAATCACCCATGTAACAACGACCCTGAATTTAAATACATAGACAGAACATAATAACCACCAAGTGAAGGTAACATAAGTTCACCTTTGATTTATTTTTAACTAACATTATCGTATGTATTAATGGATCACTGATCCTTAATTAATTATTTTAGCATTCTATGTGCACTATTGAAAATTCAATGCGTGGGTTTATTTCGCATCTAAAATAAAATTAAAGCAGTTGGTAGATGCAGGTGGGTCAAACACATTTAGCTGAAAAAATATTAAAAGCATTCAAAATTACTCATAACATAACAGTACTCATTCAACCAGTCAAGCAAAAAATCATAAAATTAATAAATTCAAAAAACCTAAGCAGTGAGCACAACAGCTCCACCAGCTTCCTTAATCTTCTTCTCCGCATTCTTGGAGAAAAGCTTGGCCTTAACGACAACAGGTTGATTCTCAGGCAAAACACCTTTACCCAAAACCTTGAAGTAACCGAACTGTGTAACGTCGATTAAGGGAACCTTGTCTTTAGTGGCTTTAAGTTTAACATCTTGAGGGACCATGGACCAGAGCTTATCAATGTTGACAATAGGACAGTAAAATTTGTTACGAAGTTTGTGGAAGTACCTCATACCGACTTTACCGAAGTAACCAGGATGGTACTTGTCGAAGAGGATCCTGTGGTGGTGCATGCCTCCAGCGTTACCACGTCCACCAGGGTGCTTTCTGTGTTTTCCGATACGACCGTGACCGGCGCTCACGTGACCTCTCTTCTTCCTGTTCTTCTTGAACCTAGTCGTCATTTCTCCTCTCTTTTGCCTACCGACTTCCTGCCAAGAAATGAGCTGCTGGAGCGGCACAGAAATGAGAGTTAGGGTTTCATGCTTATATAGAGGGGAGTACTTGTTCGTGGGTTTACAATTTTACCCCTCCCTCGCGTTTATGTTCTTCATTTTTCTTATTTAGAAGTGTTCCTAATATTATTTATAAAAAAAAAAATCTGAATAATTCAAATTATTTAACATTTATTATCAAAAAATAAACAAATTTTGCAAAAATTAATGAGAGATATTTTTGCATTTAACTTGGAAAATATTACATTATTACCCCATAAATAAAAAGGCAACAGCGTCAGCGTGATTTCATTATTTGTATGAAGAGGGATTCAAGTGCAGGTGGAAAGTATCTTATCAAACTATTAGTAAACATGGGAATAAAAAATTAACGACATATAAATTATGTGGTTACAATATAATAAAAATAGAAAATATATTTATAAAAAATATTTTTAAAATTTGTATATAAAAAAGTATAAAATATGTATATATAAATTTAATATAAAACATCATTAATTATAAGTTTTTAAAAATATAGAAATATCATAATAATTTTAATATTTTTCACAAACTTCTATTAAAAATCAATATAATAATTTAAATATAAAGTATTTTATTAAATATTAAATATAATACAATATAATACATAATCAAAAAAATTTTATATAATAAAAAATGTACCAATCGGATTGAAAAAATAAATAAATTAATCAGCTTGAATTTCACACTTTAGATCAGATTGAATTTTTATACAAACCACAGAAGAGAAAATCATAAAATTATGACTAAGAATTAATAAAAAATATTGTTAAGTTTTTTTAAAATAATAGTGACATTTTTCTAAATAATTGAAAACAGATAGAATAATTTTATATTTTAAGATTAGTCAAAAATTTAAAAAATATAATAAAAATAAAATACAATATATAATTTATATTTAATACGAAAAAATGTAAAATAAATATTTAATATATTTTGAATTAAAATTTTTTTAAATATATTTAATATATAAATAATACAAAAACACAAATAATACTCCTATTTAGATGTCATGATTGGTGAGATTCAGATTATTTTATATTAATCAATCAACAGCTCAATTAAAGCTGTGAATTTTTAACAATCTATTCATTCTATTTTCTCTCACAAAATTTGTAAATATTAAATGACCGAAACCCAAAAAATGACGACATTGATCTGTAACATCTCAACAAACAAAATTTGTAAAAGAGATGGTAGCATTCCTAACTTGTAAAATTGCTAGATTTTAACACAACAATTATCAAATTTAGGTTAACTCCTTTGCATTGATATCGATCTGTATGAATTGCTATAACATGAATTCCTTATAAAATTTATCCACCAGTTGTTGCAAATTGTGACTTAATGGCAATATCAATATCAATGATAAAACAAACAAACTTTTCTCAGATGCATTATACTCTATTAACTAACTACCCAACTTATTCAGATTCAAGATTGCCCTTCCGGAAAAACAATATCACCACCAAACTTCCCCGGCCTCCTCGAACCAAGGGGAATAGCATTAGACCCTGAAATCAAAGATCGGTTGGCAAATTCTCCCTGTCCTCTGGCGTGGAAATGTCGCGCAGAAGCTACATAACAAGAACAAGAGTGCTTATCATCCCAAGATACACTATGCCATGAACTAAAATCAAATGGAGACAAAGAACTACCTCCAAAGCTAGAACCAAAAGAGGGACTCAGAACCTGTCGTGCTTCTTGCAAGATCTTGATTAGATCCCTAGAAAACTTTGCATTTGAATGTACAAAAAAGTTAAAAGCAATTCATTTGGCCCCAGCACGACCAGTTCGGCCAATTAATCGTGTGAACATAATCCTCAAGGCTGGATGGAAAATCGTAATTGACCACACATTTTATATCCTTCAAATATACAATCAATAAAGGCAGAAAGTTAGGGGATATAATGTTTGTTACACAAAAAACATAACCAACGAGACAAAACAAAGTAGCTGAGCTTTACTCAAGTTTAGCTCAGTAAGAAGCTCGGTTAATATCATTTGGGCAAGAAATAACCAAATCAAATTCAAGCTCAAGTCAGCTTTCCTCAAAATTAGCATAATAAAAATCTCAATTAAAAGAACTCATCAGACAAGGTAACTGAACAAAGCTTGAGGAGTCAATACTCAGAATGACTCAACTATATACAGCCCCAGAAAATGACAAAATCCCCTTATCCCTTATCCCTGCACCCCTAAGATCTGAGTGGTCAAATTTAATATCACACATTCATCATTTAAATGTGCCTACCTTAACCTTGCAGGCATAAAGACCACCATTTTCCAAAAAATGAATAAACATGTGAGTCAACCAGGCTGCCACAGCAAAACCAGCTCCATGAACGTGGATGGGCAACGATAACTTCAATCATGTTACTTAGACACTTGTTGGGTGAAGCCATGACTTTCAGGCGACTTGAGCAAGGTAAACAACCGCATGTAAACCAGCTTTCAAAATTATTATACCCCTCATCAAAAAAATAAAATCCTGACTTACAAACTACAATTCCCTGGTAGGTGCTAATACTAACACAATAGGACCTTCACCTCAAAATAAACAATCACAGCAAGATCATACCAAAATTAGCTGATAACCTAAAAAAATCCTATAGCTCACAAAAGAAAGTACAACTCTGTAAGAAATTCCAACCCAATCTTGGCTGCGCACTAACATGTACCAAAGCAGGTAACAGATATGATAAAGTTTTTCCGGAACCAGTCTCTACAGTGCCAATTAAATCTCTACCCTTCAAAGCCCTAGGCCATCCTTGAGCCTGAATGGTCGTTGGCTCAACAAATTCTAATTTAGAAATAACCTCTAGATGGTAATCTAAAAACTGAATCACGATTAAAAAAAAAAAAATTAGGGAAAACAAGATGTCAACTTTAGAAAGCTAGACAGAATCAAAATGGGCAACATGAACCAGGGAAATTCGCCTCCTGAAACATCCAAATTGGCTTAGGAACATCATGACCTGCAACAGTAATCTCCCTCTTAGCTCAATACATCATAACCTCTGTCTCCGTCATTACCCACATAGAAGTTCTTCTCAAAAGGTACTAAATTTCCGAAATCTTGCTTTGAAAGTGAAATTTTATCCAAGTCATCTCGATAGGTACCATCACCATGTCTATCTCCTCTTCAACCACGACATCCACCAGATCTACCACCACCGCGGCCCGAATCCAAGCCTCTACCTCCATTGTCACGTCATGAATTATGGCCTCTGCTGCTACTAAATCCCCGTCGACTGCTACCACGGCCAACATCAAATCTACCAACCGGCTGGAGCACGCCAGAAATGGATCCACCAGTAACTCTAGGGCCTCTTCCTGAAAAACCAGCGGCAGGAGGAGGACCCCCGTACGGAGAAGGTCCACCACTGGCCCAAGAATTGAGGTCGCCCAACTTGAAGTGGCGGCCCTATTAAATGGCTGAAAGGAATTAGATGGCGTTAGTTTCAAATTAAAGTAATTGCTGGATCTGGATAAACAAAAAAACTGATTAAAAGCTTTAGCTACACCGTTGACGGTAAGAGTCGGGGTCGCCATATCAAACAACTGCATGTTAATTACAAAATTGTGGTATGTCTTCGTCCTCTGCTAAGATCATGTGTGGCTGGTACGTGCTATCATCGACACCCAAATTAAACTTTTAAATTCCTGCAACAAAAATATAGTAGAGGAAAGTAAGAATCGTTCTTTTGAGAAAGTTTTAATTAGTATGTTGTCACAAATTAATCAAAACAAGGGGATAAAAGGGGATTTGAATTGAACGCGAATTATAATTAAAAATAAATAAATAAAAATTTAGTGAAGTAATCTGAAATGAATTAATCAATTTAACAAATCTTGGTCTACGGTCACATCCACCATTGAACTACGATTGATCATCGATACCAAAAATATCAAATTAATTATTCAAATATTCGTTGCGGTATTAATTACCTTTCCGTCCTTACGATTGGTTAACCAAAAATATGTATTTCAATCAACCCTTATTGATTAATAATTTGGATACGATCTCAAATTTAATTAAACAATAGCTTTACAAATTAGAAAAACCAACGAAGCAAGACAACACAAGCATATAATGTTGCATTTAATCCAGTTGATTATTTTCCTAGGATTTATAGTTCCTGATGCAGCAAATAATAAATCTCGGTTGCCACTTTGATTAGATGGATTGAATAATTACGGATTCAACACCTAAACTAGCAGTAGATTATATTAATTGATAAACTAATCGCGCGTCTTAACAATCAACCAACACAATCACGAAAAATAATTCAGAAAGATAATCAATACTTGAATAATTAAAAGATACATTAAAGAACAAAACTTAATCTTACAATCATTGTAGTTTCATGGTTTCAGATCCCTTCAACCAAAAGAAAATATTCAGCCACTGTAACTCATATTTAGCTCTCTAATCCTCCAATTACAATGATGAAAAATCTCTCGGCAAAATAAAAATAAAAGTATATTGTTGACTCAAGGAGTCATTATGCTCTTATTTTGATGATAATAAACTAATATGTCCCTTAGCATATTAACTAATGATTTTACTTGAGTGTGTGTTTAAATTGCAAGAATTTATCTAATGCACTTGAAGAAATTTCAAGATAAAAATGAAGACAAAGCTCAAGTGAAAAATTCTTGAAGATTTGAAGTAAAACTCAAGTTTAGGTAGACATGTTTGTAACTTGTAGCATTCATTTTGATTAGAATTCTTATTTGTATGGGATAGCTCACTTGAAAACTCACTTTCATATCTTTTACATTTTGGGTTAAAATGTCATTTTTCAAACTTATTGGGTTAAGCCAATTTTTTTACTAAAGTTTATTAATTCATTTAAAATGATGAAGTTTTGTGAACTACATTTTCATATTTTAAAGTTGGTTTTGAAAGAATTTTCAAAAATGGGTTAAATTGTCACTTTTCAAAGTTTTAGGGATCAAATATGATTTTTTAAAATTCAGGGGTAAAATATAATAAAATTTGGTCAACCGAATTTTATTGACTGAATTAGCTTTCGATTTTCCAGAAGCCATGTATTTTAGCTTCCAAAAATTCGGTCATCCAAATTAAATTCAGTCGACCAAATTTTGGTTTGAATTTTCCAATGGCTAGTGCCACGTAAGCTCCACGGAAGTGCTACGTCACATTCGGTTGACCTAATTTCATCCGATAGATCAAATTGTGCATTTTCTGGAAAACTAAAACGGTTATCTTTGTGCACAACAGTAACTTTCCTCATTTTCCCCTATATAAACCTAATAAAATTCATTTGAAAAGAACTTTTGCCACCAAGAACTTTCACATATTTGAGAGCAAATTAGTTTTTGAGCTATTTACTTGCAAATTCTTTTCTCTAATCAAAACCCTTGCTCATACACTTTGTAATTCCATTTGCATTGGGTTGTACTAAGATGTAACTTTCATATACACTCTTTGAGAGAGATCATATTTCAATTTCGTATTAAGATTCGTACTATAGAGAGTGAGTTTCACTCTTGGAGAGATTAGCAAATTTCTAGTGAGAGAAATTGAGCTTTAACATTTGTAAAGGTTAATAGCACCTTGGAAGCTATTTTGGTTGTGAAGAAAAGCTTGGTTGAGGTTTTAGCCAACCAAGGATTAGTGGAATACTCTAAAGGAAAAAGCTTGGAAGAGTGGACGTAGGCCGGGTTGAGCCGAACCACTATACATCGTGTGTTTGATTTTCTCTTCCCTTAAACTTATACTTTATGCTATGTTATTTTGAGTGTATTGATTATTTGAAATATTTTAGTTATTCTCATAAATTGGATTAAAAATAGGCAACATAATTTGATTTGAATAAATTATTTTAATTCTCAAATTTGGTAAAGATAGTTTTAAAATTGTCTAATTCACCCCCCCTCTTAGGGCATTCGATCCTTTAATTGGTATCAGAGCTTAGTTGCTCATTCTCATAAACTTAACCGTTTAGAGCAATGGTCATGAACCTAGGAAAATCCCATACCGTTAGTGAAGGGTTTGCCCTTAATAGACCGCCATTGTTTGATGGCACCAGATATGCCCATTGAAAAAATCGTATGTCGATTTTCCTTCAAAGTGATTATGAATTGTGGGATGTAGTGCAAGATGGGCTTTTTGTTCCTTTGAAAGAAGTAGATGGAAAACAAGTGCCCAAAACTAGGGAAGAAATGACTCCTCAAGATAAGAAAAATATTGTCATTAATACTAGAGCTATGAATGTGTTATATTGTGCATTAAATGAACATAACTTTAACAAGGTACAAGCTTGTACCTCGACTAAAGAAATTTGGGAATTATTGCTAGTGTCAAATGAGGGGACTTCACAAGTCAAAGAGACTAAAATTAGCATGCTCACACACTCATACGAGTTGTTTAAGATGAATGAAAATGAAACTATTAGTGACATGTTTGATAGATTTATTACTATTGTGAATGAATTGAAAAATTTTGGTAAAGTTTGTACTAACCAAGAAAATGTTAAGAAACTTCTTAGATGTTTGCCTCCCTCTTGGGATCCCAAAGTGATGGCAATCAAAGAAGCAAAAGATGTCAAGACTCTACCTCTTGAAGAGCTTTTAGGTTCACTTCTCACTCATGAGCTTACTATGAAGCAATGACAAATTAAAGAAGTGGAGAAGAAGAAAAAGAGTATCGCCTTCAAATCATCCATCAAAGAGAATGAAAAGTTCCTAGAAGAGGAAGAGGAGACATCAAATGATGAAGATGAAGACATTGCACTCTTGAGTAAAAAGATTGGAAAGCTTCTAAGGAATAAAAAGCTAAGAAGAAATGGAAAGTTCATAAAAAGGGATGCTTCTAAAAGTGAAAGGAGAGAACAAGTTGTGTGCTATGAATGCAAGAAGTCGGGACACATCAAATATGATTGCCCTCTCCTCAAAATTGGTAGATCGAAAAAGAAAGCAATGAAGGCTACGTGGGATGATAGCGATGAAAGTGAATCCAAAAAGGAGGATAATAAAGTGGTCAACATGTGTTTTATGGCAATTACAAATAATGAGGTAACTAACTCTAACTCATCTAATAGTTGTGATGATTTAGATGACCTAGATGATGAGATAGATGAAAACCCCTCATATGAAGAGTTATATGATACACTTGAAGAGATGAATGAAAAACTTGCTCTTTGTATATCTAAAAATGCAACCCTTAAAAAGAAAAATTTTAATTTGGAAAAGGAAAATGAGTCCTTAAAGAAAGAAAATGAAAATCTTAAACAAAAAATCCTTAAGCTTAAAGGAAAAGAAAATGAAGAAAACAAATGTTCTATTTTTGAAAAAGAAAAACAAAAGTTTGAAAATGATCTTTGCATATCTAAAAGGGAAAATGAAATTATAGAAAAATGAAATTGAAGTTTTAAAAAGGAAGCAAATGATTTAAGTGAAATAGTTTTAAAATTTAAAAATGGAAAAAATATTCTTAATAAAATGCTTGGTGTACAAAGGGGAGTCTTAAACAAAAGAGGACTTGGTTATAAACCTTTTATCAAGGCAAAATACTTAAAAAATTATTTTGTTAAAGCCTTAACTTCAAGTGAATCAAATATAACTCGTAATTATTGTGGAAATAAAGGTCATATCTCATCATCTTGCCCAATTCAAAAGAAACATCATACGGGCACTAAGAAAGTGTGGGTTCCTAAGGGAACAAAAACTAACCACCAAGGACCCAACATGATTTGGGTACCTAAGACAATTCTTGAATCTCCTATTGTGTTTAGGAACCGAAAAATAAAAGGAAGAAAAGCAAATGGTTCCTCGATAGTGCTTGCTCAAGACACATGACCAGAGATATTTCACTTTTCTTGACAATAAGCAAGAAAGATGGAGGACATGTCACCTTTGGAGACAATGCGAAGGCTAAAATTATTGGTATTGGAGATATTGGTAACAACTCTCATATTATCATTGAAAATGTTCTTTCGGTAGATAGTCTTAAGCATAATCTCCTTAGCATTAGTCAACTATGTGATAAAGGATTTAAAGTCATTTTTGAGCCAAATAATTGCATTATAGAAAATATGAATGATGAAAAAACAAGTTGTGTAGGAAATAGAGATGGAAATGTTTACACTATAGATGTAGAAAATGCATCTCATGAAAATATATGTTTCTTCGCATTGCATGAAAATAGTTGGTTGTGGCATAGAAGATTAGGTCATGCTAGCATGGACTTGATTTCAAAAATCTCCAAAAAGGAGCTTGTAAAAGGTCTTTCGAAAATAGAATTTATTAAAGATAAAATTTGTGATGCATGTCAATTTGGTAAACAAACCAAAAATTCTTTTAAAAGTAAAACTCATATTTTTACATCTGGACCTTTACAACTTCTTCATATTGATCTTTTTGGTCCTTCAAGAACTGCAAGCCTAAGTGGAAAACATTATACTTTTGTTATTATTGATGATTTTTCAAGATTCACTTGGGTACTTTTTCTTGCATCAAAAGATGAAGCCCTCCATACATTTTCAAAATTTGTCAAGAAAATACAAAAAGAAAAAGAAATGCATATTTCTTGTATTAGAAGTGACCATGGGGGAGAATTTGAAAATCATTTATTTGAAAACTTTTGTGATGAGTATGGTATTGAACATCAATTCTCTTAATCTAGAACTCCCTAACAAAATGGTGTTGTTGAAAGAAAGAATAGGACAATTCAAGAGATTGCTAGAGCCATGTTAAATGAAAAAACTTCACCTCAATATTTTTGGGCGGAAGCCGTAAACACCGCATGCTATGCTTTAAATCGTGTTTTAATAAGACCATCTTTAGATAAAACACCATATGAACTTTGGAAAAACAAAAAACCAAATATTGGTTATTTTAAAGTTTTTGGATGCAAATGCTTTATTTTGAACACAAAAGAAAACTTAGGAAAATTTGATTCAAAATTGGACATTGGCATTTTTCTTGGATATTTATCATCTAGCAAAGCATATAGAGTGTTTAACAAAAGGACACTAGTAGTTGAGAAATCCATGCATGTTATTTTTTATGAATCTAATCCTTCAACTAGTGTGCAAGTTGATATTGATGATGATCAAGTTAAAAATGGTGACCAAACAGAAATTCATGATTCAGTAAATGGTGATAAGGATGAAGCAAAACAATAGCTAGAACATGAAGAAGATAAAGTTAAAGATCTTCCTAAGGCTTGGAGGTAAGCAAATGCTCATCCTAAAGAATTAATTATTAGTGAGGAATATCAAGGTGTTAAAACTAGATCATCCTTTAATCGTTGTAATAATTTAGCATTTCTTTCATAATTTGAACCAAAAACATTTTATGATGCATTAAATGATGAATTTTGGATTTTAGCCATGCAAGAGGAACTAAATCAATTTGAAAGAAATAATGTTTGGGAACTAGTCCCTCGTCCAGATCATCAATCCGTTATTGGCACAAAATGGGTTTTTAGAAACAAAATAGATGAATCCGGAGTGGTTGTTAGAAATAAAGCTAGATTAGTGGCTCAAGGCTACAACCAAGAGGAGGGAATAGATTTTGAAGAAACTTTTGCACCGGTAGCTAGACTAGAATCCATTAGGATGCTTTTGACATTTACATGTTCTAAAAATTTTATTTTATATCAAATGGATGTCGAAAGTGCTTTCTTAAATAGATTTATCATGAAGGAAGTTTATGTTGAACAACCTCCCGGGTTTGAAAGTCATGATTTCCCAAACCATGTTTTTAAACTTCAAAAAGCTCTTTATGGTTTAAAACAAGCACCTCGAGCATGGTATGAACGTTTGAGTAAATTCTTGCTTGAAAAAGACTTTTGCATTGGAAAAGTAGATACTACATTGTTTATTAAGAGAAAAGAAAATGACATACTTTTGGTTCAAATTTATGTTGATGATATCATCTTTGGATCTACTAATGTCTCTTTGTGTGAAAAATTTTCTAACCTCATGAGCAAAGAATTTGAAATGAGCATGATGGGAGAACTCAAGTATTTTCTCGGACTTAATATCAAGCAAAGCAAAAAATGTATCTTCATCAACCAATCTTCATACATCAAGGACTTATTAAAGAAGTTTGGCATGGAAGGACTAAAAGCTTCAAGCACACTAATAAGTTCAACTATCAAGCTTACCAAAGATAAGAGTGGGCCAAATGTTGATGTTAAAATGTATAGAGGTATGATTAGCTCTCTTTTATATTTAACCGCTAGTAGACCCGATATTATGTTTAGTGTGTGCTTGTGTGCTCGATTCCAATCATGTCCCAAGGAATCTCATTTAAAAGCCCTTAAAAGAATCTTCAAATATTTACATGGTACTAGATTTTTAGGGTTGTGGTATCTTAGAGAAACATCTTTTGACCTAGTGAGCTATTCGGATGCCGACTTTGCCGGAAGACAAGTCGATAGAAAAAGTACTAGTGGTACTTGTTATTTTCTAGGTCATGCATTAGTTTCATGGTTTTCAAGGAAACAAAACTCTGTAGCTTTATTAACCACGGAAGCGGAATATATTGTCGCCGGTAATTGTTGTGCCCAAGCATTGTGGATGCAACAAACTTTTAAGGATTATGGAGTTAGCCTATCTAAAACTTCAATCTTGTGTGATAACACAAGTGCTATTAGCTTATCCAAAAATCTCATTCAACACTTTCAAACCAAGCATATAGAAATTAGATATCATTTTATTCGAGATCATGTTCAAAAGGGTCATATTTGTCTTGATTTTGTATCCACCGAAAATTAACTTGCGGATATTTTTACAAAACCTCTTGGGGAAGAACGTTTTTGCAAAATTAGAGGTGAACTTGGGATCATGGAATCACCACATTAGCATTTGCACTTACATATCATTGTGGTTATGGTGTTTTGCTTGAATTGAAAATGTCAATATATGTTTTATGCTTCATTTTAATGTTTGATCATATTTGATATTTCTTTTTGTATCAATTATTATTGCATTGATTTTAATATGCTTGATTTAAATTTTCATCACATTTTTGCATCGAATTACATTGCATTTCATGTATGATTGAATAAGCAGTGCATAGTTGAACCATTTGGACTCATATATGTTCAAATTGAGAACACAAAATGCATAAAACAAGTTTACCAGAATTTTGCTAATTCGGCTGCTGAATTGCAAAATCTGGTCGATCAAATTTTCTGTAAAATTCGGTCGATCGAATTTTCCAGACTTCGGTCGACAAAATTGGCCGAATTCCAGTGTAAAAAGGGCACTTTTCCTTCATTTTTTTCTCACAAAATATTTTAGCCCTCTTTCGTTCTCTCCACCGATTTTGCTCCACTCTGCTTAATCCACTTTAAACTTAAAATTTTTGCATCAAATCAATTCCCCACATCATTTCTACTTGTTCTAAGCTAAAATAACCTTTCAAAACACCACATTTTACCCAACATTTCTTAAAATCTCATTAAACCCTAAACCCTAAGTTTTTTAAATTTCATCCAAAATCCCCAAATTTTGTTGAGTTTTCATCAAATTGATCACAAAATCATCACTCCCAGCATCCTTCTTCCAAGTTCCAAGCATCAATTTCTCCATTTTAGCTATCCATCAAAAACCCCCAAATTCCATACCCATTTTTGGATTTGTTTCCAAAAATATCCCTTTCGATCGACCGTTTTTACTTTCGAATATACCACTGTCATCCTCTCATCCTCTTCAGCTGTGGTGTGCAGTTAGTTTTCCAATTCGGGTTCATTTGCATGAAATTACGATTCTGCCCTTATACGTACATTTGACGTAGCATTCCTTTTTTGTCACATTTCATCATGTTTTGTGTGGTATTTCCTTTCTTGCTCTTTGTTTTATCTTTTAAAAATTTTCAATTTGTAATCTATTAGCATAAGTAGTTAGATTTTGTAGTTATTGTGTATATCTTCGTATTCTACAATCATAGTTACCACTTGTCGTAGTAATGCTAGGCGTTCCCTAGGCCATCTAGAATTGTTAGAACTAGCTCTTTAGCACCTATTGCTCAAAGCGAGCCTTCCGAGGCTCTATTTGATGAGACTCATTTTTGTTTCGCTCAAGCTATCGCAACTTTTGCTAAACGCTATAGTCATCATGGTTTGTGTAAAACTCGACAAGTCGATTTTAACTTGCTAGCATAGTTCCACCTCTGGCCTCTTTTTGATAGATTTAGATGGACTCGTTCTGTCACCTTAGGTGGTTTTGTCTATCCTACCCTTGTTTGTGAATTTTATGTGAACATGGTGTTTGATCGGTTTCATAATGAAGCCACCTCTTTTGTCTGAGGCCATGATATTCATCTCTCTCCTGCTAGCCTTCATGTCACCTTAGGTCTTCCAATTGTCCGTGGTCCTCTTTTTCCTTCTTGGGGGTGGCATTTTACTGACCCATTATATCTTAATGCCCTTCAAGCTATGACGGGTAATCTTGACCTTGATGTAGTCTCTTGTCCACCCCATACGCATCTCACTCTATTAGCTCATCTACTTCATAACATTATTGGTTATACTCTTGTGCCAAAATCTGGGTATTTCAATGAAGTCAGCATGGTTGACTTCTATCTCCTCTCATATCTCCTCTAGGGGTCTCCTATAGACCTTTGTCATGTCATCTTTGATTTGATGGTCTCTACATTCTTTCATCGCACCCATCTTCTACCTTATGCCCCTATCATCACTTTGATTCTTTCGGAGGCGGGAGTTTCTTTTCTTGAGGAGCCAGATATCGAGCCAGCTGCTAATCCATATACTGCTTCAAACCTTCGTGTTATGGGCTTCTGTCAGCACAATGATGTTTAGCGTCATATTTTTGAGCTAGCACTTGGTGGAGGAGAGGCTGCCACTGATCTAGGTACTGATATGGATACTGAGCCCCAGACACCTGATGCTCTAGCTGATTCTGATGACACTGACGATGAGGCAACTAAGGACCGAGACTCTTTTGAGTTACAGGCGTGTACTTCTGGCAAGAGATCTTAGATGGCTACTGGAGCGAGTTCATCTACTGAGTCAACCACTGCCTCAGCTGCTGATCCTATCTCTCTTTTATCTACGGAGCTTGCTGAGGTTCGCTCGAATTTTACTGCTTTTGGTGCTGAGGTGTGCTTGGATTTTACTGCTTTTTGTGCTGAGTTTCACTCTGATTTTACTGATGTTCATGCCAGCATTGTCGATCTTCGAGGTGGCATCGATGAGCTTCTTCGTCGTTTTCCTCTGCCTTCTTAGTTTATCTATATTTTTCATTATATTGTTGTTATGTATGGACTTTCCTTATATACTTTTATTTTGGTGATTATCTTCATTTAGACATTGTCTTCTTGCATTGATGTGGTTATGGATGATTATTGATATATTTAGACATTGTTTTGCTGATTATTTTTGGGCCATTTTGGTGGGCATTTGCTTTTACATCATTTTGTCTCTTTGACTATGTCATTTTATACATTGTCTTCTTTTTTTTGATATTGTGGATATTGTGGATATTTTGATGAAGATATATGCTGTGGATATTTTGATGAGGATATATGTGATTGATGAGATTAATGTTGAACATATTATTATTTGCATATATTCAGGGGGAGGAAACTTGATTTTTTAAGGCGAACTCTTGCAGATTTTTTAAAAATCAAGTGTTTCTTAACTTCAAGAAAATACATCCATTGATATATTTTACAAAATTCCTTGAAGTGCATATGTGTTTGTTATTATCAAAAAGGGGGAGATTGTTAACTCAAGGAGTCATTATGCTCTTATTTTGATGATAACAAACTAATATGTCTCTTAGCATATTAACTAATGATTTTACTTGAGTGTGTGTTTAGATTGTAAGAATTTATCTAATGCACTTGAAGGAGTTTTAAAATAAAAATGAAGACAAAGCTCAAGTGAAGAATTCTTGAAGATTTGAAGTAAAACTCAAGTTTAGGTAGACATGTTTGTAACTTGTAGCATTCGTTTTGATTAGAATTCTTATTTGCATGGGATAACTCATTTGAAAACTCACTTTCATATTTTTTACATTTTGGGTTAAAATGTCATTTTTCAAACTTATTGGGTTAAGCCAATTTTTTCACTAAAGTTTATTAATTCATTTAAAATGATGAAGTTTTTTGAACTACATTTTCATATCTTAAAGTTGGTTTTGAAAGAATTTTCAAAATGGGTTAAATTGTCACTTTTCAAAGTTTTAGGGATCACATTACAATTTTTGAGAATTTAAGGGGTAAAATATAATAAAATTTGATCGATCGAATTTGAACGATCGAATCAGCTTTCGAATTTTCCAAAACCATGTATTTTGGCTTCCAAAAATTCGGTCAACCGAATTAAATTCGGGCGACTGAATTTTAGTTTGAATTTTCCAATGGGTATTACCACGTAAGCTCCATGAAAGTGCCACGTCACATTCGGTTGATCGAATTTCATCCGGTTGATCGAATTGTGCGTTTTCTGGAAAACTAAAGCAGCTCTCTTTGTGCACAACGGTAACTTTCCTCATTTTCCCTTATATAAACCCAATCAAATTCATTTGAAAAGAACTTTTGCCACAAAAAACTTTCACATATTTGAGAGCAAATTAGTTTTTGAGCTATTTACTTGCAAATTCTTTTCTCTAATCAAAACCCTTGCTCATGCACTTTGTAATTCCATTTGCATTGGGTTGTACTAAGCTTTGACTTTCATATACACTCTTTGAGAGAGATCATATTTCAATTTCGTATTAAGATTCATACTATAAAAGAATAAGTTTTACTCTTAGAGAGATTAGCAAATTTCTAGTGAGAGAAATTGAGCTTTAACATTTGTAAAGGTTAATAACACCTTGGAAGATATTTTGGTTGTGAAGAAAAGATTGGCTGAGGTTTTAGCCAACCAAGGATTAGTGGAATACTCCAAGGGAGAAAGCTTGGAGGAGTGGACGTAAGCCGGGTTGAGCTGAACCACTATACATCTTGTGTTTGATTTTCTTTTCCCTTAAACTTATACTTTATGCTATGTTATTTTGAGTGTATTGATTATTTGAAATATTTTAGTTATTCTCATAAATTGGATTAAAAATAGGCAACATAATTTGATTTGAATAAATTGTTTTAATTCTCAAATTTGGTAAAGATAGTTTTAAAATTGCCTAATTCACCCCTCCTTTTAGGCCATTCGATCCTTCATATACATATTTTCTCCCTAGTCAGATATGGAAATAAAGGTCAATCATAATCTCTTAATCTAGCCAAACAAAGGTGATATATATCTTCTCAAAAAGAAAGAAAAAAATATATATTTTAATGTATATCCTTCCTCTAAAAATATTCTTCTTTATCTATGTCAATTAATCCCTTTTCCCAACTAATAATCATCCATTTTTTAGGAAGCAAATCTTGACATTTTGTAGAATATCTCAGCTGATTTGGACATCCAGATTCAATTTTCGAATTCTGCTTTTGTCATTTAACGTGCCCACGCCTAGTCAGTATCATGATTTTTGTTGATTCGCAAATCTGCTTCAGTTTTAGACTTTTTGGCCCAACTTACTCCAAAAATATTCAAAGCTTCCTAAGTAGAAAAGATAAATAATTCTATCAGATTGAATTAAATTTTCACACAACATAAGGGAATTAAAAATCAAAATAATAACAATTAACGACGTTATCAAATTCCCCCACACTTATCTTTTGCTCGTCCTCGAGTAAAACAAAAAGTCCATCAATCCCTTTTTTCATGATACCAAAAAATGTGCATACCTTAGGATTCAAACCAACCAAGACTCAAGTAACAACACACATCATCATCAAACTTCACAAGGAAATATGCACAAAGACAAATCAAGACAATTGCATTATAAAACATATATGAAGTTTTGGTGAATCTCTTCACGGTTATCACTCATACCACTCATGTGTTTAATGGTTCGGTGTTTAACTCAAATTCTTCCAATGCAAACATTCTAATATTCATGGTTGGGTGAGGATTTTTACTTGAAGGCTTGAGTTTGTAATATGGTTTTATCTCAAAGAATCAAGACTTTGTAAGGGTCAAGGGGCTAACTAGGGAAATTAAAACAGGTTGGCTTTTTAAGCTAAAGGTTTTAAACAAGAATACCTTTATCATTTTCATGCAAGTATATATCAATGTAGTCTCAAAACGGTTCAAAGCAAGTTCTAGAGATATATTCACATGGGAGAACATCACTCATCAAAGAAGATATAGATTGATATGTATGTTTCATTCTTTTTCGGCTCAAAACTCACAAGTTAAATCAATTCACCTCAACTTCAAACAAAGCTTTATCATTTAATTATCAAAATTTGTTTAAGTGCATGCGCCTAGTCAATCTAACAAATCAGTGCGCATTACTCTCCTACTTAATTAGCTAAATCCTATGCAATGCATACAAATTAATTCATTCAAAATGAAATTAATAGAATTGTTTGGTTGGCTAAAACAGGGAAGAATACACCAGCTGTCACATCAATGAAAAACAAAAAAAAAACCAACTTTAACCAGTAACGAACAACAACAAAGACAGAACAAAGCAAAAAATAAAGCATAATCAAAAAAAGAAAAACATAAAACAGACAGAAGAACAGAACAGGTAGACAGAATAAAGCAGAATAGAATAAAAATAGGACAAAAAGATAAAACATAAGAACAGATAAGAAAAAAAATAGAAGACAGGTAAAGAAAAACATAAAAATAAAACACAAAGAAACCATCCCCTACACTTAAACCAAACATTATCTGCAATGTTTAAACAAAACACACAATAATGAAAACTGAAATTTAAAAGAAAAGGAAAAGAAAACTTCTCTGGATCTGGGGAAAAGGATCAACAGGCAACATCATGAAGAGTTGCGATTGACAGAAGATGTTTCGAGTTTCGATGATGGCTTTACTATAGGAGGTTTCTGTCGGGTCGATTTTATTAGTCTTTGATGCTATGAGCGGGTTCTAACCATGACATTGTAGAATGGGTGAAGAGGCTACTAGGTTTTTAGTGGGAGAGAAAGTATGGTGCGTGGGTTTGGTAAATATGATTTCTGGAAACATATAACCCCAACCTTATAATTACACTTAATCATATGGGTCCCTTATATTTAAGAAAATAACAAAGCAAGAGCTAGCCTTTGACAGAAACGCATGACCTAGTTCTAGAACACCAAAATATAGATTTCTCCTCCGTGAACATTTACAAAAGGCTAACTAGAACCTAGCAGAAGGAAAAAGATGATTGAATAGTAACATAAAAATAAATTAAAATGAACCTAATAAAAAATCATAAAATAATTGCTAATTAAACATCAAAAAATCCTAAACTGAATTTAAAACTAAAATTGGAACACATAAACTGAAATTAAAAACAAATGTCTAGAAAACTTAAAATTGAAGTATTAATTCAAATAAGATTGAAAGTTTGGGTTGCCTCCTAAGTAGCGCCTTTGTTTACAGTCGTCAACTCGACATAATGCCTTCGTCTATTTATCAATGTAGACGGGAGCTTTTAGCTCCACTTCTTCGACATTTACAATTTGCACTCCTTCGTAAAAAGGTTTGAGTCTGTGGCCACTAACTTTAGACACTTTTTAGGTTGCTAAGCTCTGAATCTCTACTACACCATGAGGAAAAACGTTAGTAACAACGAAAGTTCTAATCCAGCGAGAACATAATTTACTTGGAAACAACTGAAGCCTTGAATGATAAAGCAGAACTTTTTGGCCAATCGAAAATTATTTTCTGAAAATTATTTTGTCATGAAATGCTTTTGTTTTTTACTTATAAATTCCAGAACTCTCGTAAGCGTCATTGCGAATTTCTTCTAATTCTTGGAACTGTAATTTCCTATGTTCACTACTCTCATCCAACTTTATGTTGCATTGCTTGACAACCCAATATGTTTTATGCTCTAATTCAACTGGAAGATGGCAGGCTTTACCGAATACCAACCTGTACGATGACATACTAGTTGGCATTTTGTACGCTGTTCTATATGCCTATAATGCATCCTCCAAGCGTAAACTCCAATCCTTTCTTATTGGACCAACCGTTTTCTCAATGATGCATTTAATTTCTCAGTTTGAAACCTCAGCTTGTCTACTGGTTTAAGAATGGTACGACGTAGCAGTCTTGTGTGTTACACTATATTTTTTTTAGTAGCGCCTCCACTATTCGATTATAAAAATATTTTCCTTGATCGTTAATTAAGGCCTTCAGAATACCAAACCTGCTGAATATGTTAAATTTAAGGAAACTTGAAACAATTTTAGAGTCATCAGTTCAGGTAGCTTTCGCTTTTACCCACTTCGAGACATAATCAAAAGTTAATAAAATATAAACGTAACCAAACGAAGATGGAAAAGGCCCTATGAAATCAATACCTCAAACGTAAAAAATTTCACAAACTAAAATAGGAGTTTGAGGCATTTCATTTTTCTGTGGAATATCACCTGTTTTCTGATAGCGTTCACAAGATTTACAAAAAAGAGTATGTGTCTCGAAATAAAGTTGGCTAGAAAAATCCACAATCCAGAATATTTTTTGTTATCCTTTTTGCTCCAAAATGGCCTCCACAAGTATATGAATGGCAAAAGGTAATAATAGAAGAAATTTCAGTTTTAGGTACGCACCTTCTTATAACTTGATCAGCGTAATGTTTCCACAAATACAGATCATCTCATACGTAATACTTTGCATCATTTTTTAGTTTGTCTTTGTGAGCCTTAGATAAATCAGTTGGCAGTATGTTAGTAACCAAATAATTTACAATGTTTGCGTACTAGGACAACCTACAGTTTGCTGAAAATAACTGCTCATCAGGAAATTTCTCTTGCAAATTTTGCTCTGTTTTCACATGAACCAGACAACTTAAATGGTTAGCAACACGATTCTCTTGTCCAGTTTTATCCTTAATCTCCAAGTCAAATTCATTTAGCAGAAAAATCCATCTTATAAGCATTGGTTTTGCCTCATTCTTTGTTATCAAATACCTAAGGGCTGCATGATTAGAACAAATAATAACTTTAGTACCCAATAATAAGAATGAAAATTTTCAAATGCAAAAACAACAGCCAAAAGTTCTTTGTGGTTGAACAATTTTTTTGTGCATCATTCAAAGTCATCGAGGCATAATATATAGCATATGGAACCTCTTTAATTCGCTGGCCCAAAACAACTCCTATGACGTAATCACTTGCATCGTACATTATTTCAAATAGAAGATTCCAATCAGGTGGCTGAATTATTGGTACAGAAGTCAGCAGCTGCTTCAACCTGTTAAATTCATTTTTACACCCTTCATCAAACTTGAAAGCCATATCTTTTTGTAGCAACTTGCATAATGGCAATGTAATATGCAAAAAATCTTTAATAAAGTGTTTGTAAAAACTTACGTGGCTAAGAAAAGAATGAACTTTCCGCACACTAGTGGGGTAAGGTAGAGATTAAATAACATCGATGTTAGCCTTATCTACCTCTATACCCCTAGTTGAAACTACATGCCCCAAAACTGTACCTTGCTTAACCATAAAATGACATTTTTCAAAATTTAAAATAAGGTTAGTTTCAATACATCTTTGTAAAAACAAGTGCAAAATTATGCAAACAATTATCAAATGAATCATCATGAACAGTAAAATCATCTATAAAAATTTCTATAATGTGTTCAACATAATCTGAAAATATACTGACCATACACCTTTGAAAAGTGGTTGGTGCATTACAAGCTCTGAATGACATTTGTCGATATGCAAAGGTTCCAAATAGGCATGTGAAAGTCATCTTCTCTTGATTTTCTAGAACAATTGCGATATAAAAGTATCCTGAAAAGCCATCTTGAAAACAGTAGTAAGCTCGGCTAGCTAGCCTTTTCAACATTTGATCAATAAACAACAATGGAAAATGATTTTTACGGGTTACAACATTTAATTCCTATAATCTATACAAACCTGCCACCCATTTTGAACTTGAGTGGGTACCAATTCATTATTTTGATTTTTTACCACTGTGATGTCGGTCTTCTTCGGAATAACTTGAACAGGGCTGACCTATTCACTATCTGAAATTGGATAAATTACTCCAGCTTGAAGCAACTTCAAAATTTTCTTCTTTACTACTTCCATCATCGGCTGTTTCAACCTCCTTTGTGGTTATCGAATTGGTTTAACTCCCTCTTCAAGAAGAATTCGATGCATGCAAGTAAAGGGACTAATTACTTTAATATCAGTAATGGTCTATCCTATGGCTATTTTGTGTTTCTTCAGAATCTACACTAGTTTTTCTTTTTACTGCTTATTTAATTTACTGGAAATGATTAATGGTAAGGTCTCCCCATCTCCAAGGTACACATATTTAAGGTGACCTGGAAGAGGTTTCAACTCCAACTTTAGTGCCTACAAAATAGAAGGTACCAGTTTTTCATTAGGCACTAGCAGCTCAATATAAGATATATTACCTGTATTTTTCAACTCCTTGAACTCATTCATTTCTGCTACTGCATTCTGCATATCAGAGTTTAATTTAAATTCATCACTTTCTTTCAAAAGCTTTTCATGGTTAGCCACTTCTAACTCATCTTTACTATCAAGTTCAAAAATATCCTGTGCTAGAGAATCAATTAAATCAACTGAATAAATAGGAAAATCCATATCAGGATATTTCATAACATCATAAATATTATATTAGACAACTTTACCGTTAAACTCCATGGTTAGTGTGCCTTTATGAACATCAATTTTAGTTTTAGCTGTTTTCAGAAAAGGTCTTCCTATTAAAATAGGTGTTGATTGGTCATTATTTTCTATGTCAAGAACATAAGAATCAGCTAGAAAAATTAACTTGTCATTAACCTAAACAAGAGCATCTTCAATCAACCTTTTAGGATAAGCATTCGATCTAACAACCAACTAAATAACTATACCAGTTTTTTTCTAAAGGTCCAACATTAAGAGCAGAATAAATAGAATATGATGTTACATTAATAGATGCTCCTAAATCTAACATAGCCTTTTCAATTCTAATTCCACCTATAGTGCAAAGGATGCAAACCATACCTTGGCTTTTGCATTTTTCAAGAAGACGTTTGCAAATTATAGTTGAAACATTTTCTCCTACCCTTATTTTTTCACATCTTTTGAATATTTGCTTTCTTTTCAATGTACACAACTCTTTCAGAAATTTAGCATAGCAAGACACTTGTTTGATTGTATCAAAAAGTGGGATATTGACTTCACATTTTTGAAAGGTCTCATATAAATCCACATTACGTTTGTACTTCAGATTTAAAGCTTCAGGGAAAGGAGGAACATGTTTATATTTAATGAAAGAAGGATTTTTACTTGTCACTGCATTTTTAGAAGAATTATTTTCTACTACCACTTCCTTTCTATTTTTTGTTTGCTACGTTGGTGCAGGTGGTGCTTTAATTGGCATTTTTAGCTATTTTCCACTCCTTAACACTATTGTACTAGCATTCTCTTTTAGGTTCACTATAGTTTGTGATGACAGTTTGCTTGAATTCTGTGTTTCTAGCCTACTAATTGTAGTAGCCATTTGACTCATTTGATTTTCCAGATTTTGAGTGCTGGTTCTAGTTCTCTATTGAAATTTCATAGTGTTAGTAGCCAAAATTTTAACAATATTTTCAAAAGATGTACCTGAATCAAAATTTTGAGTTGGTTGTTACTATCTAGGAATGTAAGATTGCTGATATGGCTAAAAGTTATTCAAAGGCTGATTCGTATGTGCATTCCTATAACGAAGATTAGGATGATCTCTCTAACCTGGGTTATAAGTATTCAAATAATGATTATAATTATGATTTCGCTATTGTTGTCCTTGAAATCTACCTACTGTATTAGCTTGTTCAAAACAGTCTTTTTGAAGTGTTTGACACAAATCAGTTGGATGCCTCCCATTAAATAGATTCCACAAACTTTTGCTGCCTTCATTTTTCCTACAACCATTTGAAGTACAAGAGTAGTTAGATCATCAAGTTGTTTTTCAATAAAAGAGACATTTACCTCATTGACACGTCGAGACGAATAGTCTAATCTATTCCCAAATTGTTGTGAATTCAACACTATATTTGCAATTACATTTCGGGTTATTTTAAGTGTTTTGTCAGCCAATGCTCCATTACTCATTGCATCAATCATATTTCTATCATTTGATAAGAGTCTTTCGTAGAAATATTGAATAAGAAGTTGGTCACTAATTCAGTGGTGTGGACAACTTGCACAGAGTTTTTTAAATCGCTCCCAGTATTTGTATAAAGACTCTCCATTGTGCTGCCTAATGCCACATATTTCTTTCCTTATGCTAGCAGCTCTTGATGCTGGAAAAAATTTCTCCATAAATAGCCTTTTCATCTCATGCCAAGTGCTGATACTTCCAGTAGGGAGTAATAAAGCCAATCTTGTGTATCATCTTTCAAAAAAAAGGGAAAAGCTCTCATCTTGATTTGTTCTTCAGTTACTCCATTCAATTTCATACCTGTGAATAGATGGGTAAATGAGATTTTCAAAGTTAACAGGGGTAAACTTGAGAAAGTAGCACACTTTGGGTGGGAAATAGTCATTTGGCCTAAAAATAATTAAGTTATATGAATCGGTCAAGTAACAAATGTCTCATCTTCCTACTTGCAAAAGGAACCCCTAATATTTTAGGCACATTATCCCATGTCGGTAAGTTCATTATCCTCCACTTTAACATATGAGGTACCTCAAGGATTGAATGACCTAAGAGAGAGGGCTGAATTAGGCAATCTAAAACAATTTTTACCAAATTAAAGAATTAAATCAACTTATTCAATTTAATGAATGTTGACTATTTTTAATGCAATTTATGAGAATGACAATAGATATTTCAAATAATCAACACAATCAAAATAACATAACAGAAAATATAAGTTTTAAGAATGAAAAAAATAAAACACGCAATATATAGTGGTTCGGCATAGCCTAGCCTACGCCCACTCCTCTAAGCTATCTCTTTTAGAGTATTCCACTAATCCTTGGTTGACAAAACCCCAACCAAGCTTTCATTCACAACAAAAATAGCTTCTAAGGTGCTATTAACCTTTACAAGTGCTAGAACTCAATTTCTCTCACTAAAAATTTTCTAGTCTCTTCAACAGTGAACCTCACTCTTTTATAATGTGAATTTTTGTATGAATTCAAAATATAATCTCTCTCAAAAAGTATATATGAAAATTTAAGCTTAGTACAACCCAGTATAAATGAAGTCAAAAAGTGTATAAGTAAAGGTTTTAAATAGAGAAGAAGATTTGCAAGTGAATAACTCAAAACTAATTTATTTTCATATATATGAAAGTTCTTAGTGGCAAAAGTCATTCCCAATTGGATTTGATTAGGATTACATAGGGAAAAATAAGGAAAGTTGCCATTGTGTATAAAACTAGCTAGTTTAATTTTCTAGAAAACATAAAATTCAGTCGACTAGATGTAATTTTGTCAACTAGATGTGATGTGGCACTTTCGTAACATCTACGTGGCACTAGCAGTTAGAAAATTCATAACACAATTCGATCAACTAGAAGGAAATCGGTCAACCAAAATTTTGAAAGCCAAAATACATGGTTTTTGGAGAATTCAGAAGTTGTTATCGAAAAATTCAACTAGTCAAATTTGGTCAACCAAATTTTATTACTTCTTACCCCTTGAATTTTAAAAAATTTGTAATTTTCCCGTTGAACCTTTGAAAAGTGACAATTTAACACATTTTCAAAAACTTTTTCAAAACCAACTTTGAGATATGAAAATGTAGTTCACAAAACTTCATCATTTTAAATGGGTTAATGAATTTTGATAAAAATTTGGGTTAACCCAATAAGTTTGAAAAACTACATGTTATCCCAAAATGTGTAAGATATGAGAATAAGTTTTTGAGTGAACTTTCACATGCAAATAAATATTCTAATCAAGACTAACGCTTCAAAATTACAAAATCATTTACCTAGACTTGAGTTTGTTTTCAAATCTTTAAGAATTTTTTATTCAAGTCTTGTCTTTGATTTCCATCTTGATATTCTTTCAAATACATTTGATGAATCTTGCAATCTAAACTCACACTCAAGTGAAGTCAATAGTTAGTTTGATTTAGGACATATTAGTTTTTTATCATCAAAATAAGAGTATAATGATTCCTTGAGTCAGCAATCTTGCCCTTTTTGATGATGACAAACCCATATGCACTTCAAGGAATTTTATAAAGTATATCAATGAATGTATTTCCTTTAAGTTAGGAAACACTTGACTTTTAAGAAAATTTTGCAAGTGTTCACCTTAAAAAGTAAAGTTTCTTGCCCTTGAATATATACACCATAGGCAAATAATAATACAATTCATATCAATATTATATATCCAACATCATCTACATCAAAATATCCACAACATCAATCAAATAACTATAATCACAATCAAATATATCTATAATACTCTATAATCGAATATATCCATATTCAAAACCATAACTTTTATAACTTCTCCCTCTTTGTCAATATAAAAATGAATTAGGCAAATGCTATAGGGAATGAGACAAAATAAGACCAATATAGATGAACAATATATAGACATGATCACCAAAATAGCCAAAAATAAGTACAATCCATGAATACAATGTATAAATAAGCATGATCAACAAAATAAAAGTACTAACAAGATAACCCATCAAGGTATGAAGAAAAGCCATACACATCAAAGAAATAATGAAAAACGAAGATAAACTAAGAAGGAGGTGGAGGAAAATGATAAATAAGCTCATTTATGTCACTCATAACCTCAACTCGATGATTAGTAATACTAACATGAACATCAACAAAATCAACATGAACCTTAATATGAAGACTCATAAGCTTAGTAGATAAAATATAGATAGGATCAGTGGTTAAGGCAATAGTTGGCTTAGTAGATAAACTCACTCCAATAACCATCCTAGGTCTCTTGCTAGAAACTTAAGCCAGAAACTTGAATGAATCTTGGTCCTCATCTACTTCATCATCATTGTCATCTATATCAGCATTAAGATTAACACCATTAGTATTAACATCATCAGCTAGAGCATCAGAAGCTTGGGGCTTATTATCAATATCAACATCGAGAGCTGAACCATCAATAACATCACTTCCACTAGGTACCATCTTTGAAATATGTTTCCATACACCATTTTGTTGATGAAAACCCAAAGCACAAAGGTCAAAAGTAGTATATGGATCAGCAGTTGGCTCAACATCCAACTCATCAAGGAATCAAACCCTTAACTCTAAAAGAATCAATGTGATGATAGGTGCATAAGGTAAAAGATGGGTGCGATGAGAGAGTAGAGACCATTAAATAAAAAATGACATAATGAGGTCTATAGAGAACCCTTAGACGAGATGCGAGAAGAGATAGAAGTCAACTGTGTTGGCTTTATTGAAATGACTTGATTTTGGTGTAAGAGTATAACTGATAATGTTATAAAGGAGACAAGTAGATGTAATGAGATGCTAATGTGATGGAAGAATAACTACATCATTATCAGGATTACCCATCATAGCTCAAAAGGCATCAAGATATAAGGGGTCAATGAAATGTCATCTACAAGATGAAAGAAAAAGATCTTGAACAACTGAAATACCTAAAGTGACACAAAGGCTATAAAGGAAAAATGAATATCATAACCACAGATAAAAGAGGTGGTTTTATTATGAAACCAATCAAACTCTATATTCATAAAAAAATCACAAATGAGAGTAAGATAAATAGAACCACCTAAGGTGACATAACAAGTCCATTTGAATCTATCAACAAAAGTCTTAAGGTTAAATTGCATGAATAAATTAAAGTCAACTTGATAGGTTTTACACAGAGCACAACAACTATAGCGACTAACATAAGTCGTAGTAGCTCGAGTAGAATGAAGGTTAGTGCGATCAAAGGGAGCCTTCGAAGGCTTAACTTGATTGATAGGAGGCAAAAATCTATTTATGACATTTCTAAATGACCTAAGGGCACGCTTAGAACTACTATGATGAGTATTAACCATAATTGTGAAATAAGATGATATACAATCGAATCTAACAACTTACAAACAAAGTACAAATAGAAAATTTTGAATGATAAAACAAAGAGCAAGATAATAAATACCAAATAAAAGGCTATAGAATGTGATGAAATGCAAAGCAATATCAAATGTACGTACAAGGGTAAAATCATAATTTCTCATAAACAAACACAAATTTGAAAACTAAATGCACACAAATATTGTAACTAATGAGAGGGCAACAATGTGTGATTAGAAGTCAAGACAGATGATTAGAAGGTGTATTTTTGCTAACAAAATGAAAATGGGTTATGTAATTTTACGATTTTTTATTAGGATGTTGGGTAATTTTTTGGTGAAATGTAAAGTTTTTCAAGGGGATTTTTGATCAAGGTGAGTAGAAAGTATGTGTAGAAGAGATTGGATGCAAAAAACGTAGGTTTAAAAGCAATACGAGATAAGTAGAGCCAATCGACAACTAAGAAAAGGAGAAAAAATGAAAGAGAGTTGTGAAAATCAGGTGTGAGCTATCTGGATACATGTCCTTATACCTTGGAATTCAGTTGATTCGCTTTGCTAAAGAATTTGGTTAGATGAATTTTGCAGTCTTGTAGCTGAAAGTGCATAGTCTAGATTATTTTTCTATGCATTTTGTTGTTTCATTTTGAGCATGGAAAAGCCCAAATGATCTAACTATACATTTCTTTTGAATAAAAACTATGAAATACAATGTGTTTTGATACAAAATACAGTGAGAAGGGGATCAAATACATAATTAATCAATTTCTACACAATTCATGGAAAATTTTCAATCAAATATTGTCTAATTATAGAATTATGTATTAAACAAATATTGACACTTTAAATTCAACCAAATCACAACCCCATTAATATGTAAGTGCAAAAGCTAATATGGGGATTTCATGATCCCAAACTCACCTCTAATTTTGCAAAAGGTTCTTTCCCAAGTGGTTTTGTAAAAATATTCGTAAGTTGATTTTCGATGAATACAACGTTAAGACAAGTATCACCCTTTTGAACATGATGTCAAATAAAATGATATCTAATTTTAATATGTTTGGTTCAAGAGTGTTGAATGAGATTTTTGGATAAGTTAATAGCACTTGTGTTGTCACACAAGATTAGAGTCTTAGATAGGCCAACTCCATAATCCCTAAGGGTTAATTGCATCCACAAGGCTTGGGCATAACAATTACTAACGACAATATATTAAGAGTAAACCCTTTACTAACGATATGAGATTTTCCTAAGTTCATGGCCATTGCTTAAAATGGTTAAGTTTATGAAAATGAGCAACCTTGCTTTGATACCAATTGAAAGATCGAATGACCTAAAAAGGGGGTGAATTAGATAATCTTAAACAATCTTTACCAAATTAAAGAATTAAACCAATTTATTCAATTTAATGAATGTTGACTATTTTTAATGAATTTATGAGAATAAGAAGAGATATTTTAAATAATCAACATAATTAAAATAATATAACATAAAATATAAGTTTGAGGGATGAGAAAATTAAATCCGCAATGTATAGTGGTTTGGCATAACCTGGCCTACATCCACTCCTCCAAGCAATCTCTCTCAGAGTATTCCACTAATCCTTAACCCTAACCAAGTGTTTTTTCACAATAAAAATAGCTTTCAAGGTGCTATTAATCTTTACAAATGCTAAAACTCGATTTCTCTCACTAAAAATTTTCTAGTCTCTTTAAGAATGAATCTCACTCCTTTATAATATGAATTTTTGTATGAATTCGAAATATAATCTCTCTCAAAGGGTGCCTATAAAAATGTAAGTTTAGTACATCCCAATACAAATGAAATCAAAAAGTGTATAAGCAAGAGTTTTGATTAAAGAAGAGGATTTGCAAGTGAATAGCTCAAAATTGATTTGCTCTCAAATATATGAAAGCTTTTAATGGTAAAAGTCATTCTCAAGCAGATTTGATTGGGTTTATATAGGGAAAAATGAAGAAAGTTACTGTTGTACACAAAACTAACTGTTTTAATTTTCCAAGAAACATAAAATTCTATCGACGTAATGTAATTTGATTAATCGAATGTGATGTGGCACTTCTATGACATCTACGTGGCACTAGCCATTAGAAAATTCGTAGCTCAATTCGATCAATTGGGAGGAATTCGATCAACTGAATTTTTGAAAGCTAAAATACATACCTTTTGGATAATTTAGAAGCTACTATTAAAAAATTTGGCTGATAAAATTTTGACAACCAAATTTTATTTCTTTTTACCTACTGAATTTTCAAAATTTACAATTTTCCCCTTGAACCTTTGAAAAGTGACAATTTAACCCATTTTCGAAACTCTTTTAAAACTAATGTTGAGATATGAAAATGTAGTTCACAAAACTTCATTAGTTTAAATTAGATAATTAATTTTGCTAAAAATTTGGCTTAACCTAATAAGTTTCAAAAATAACATTTTAACTCAAAAGGTGAAAGATATGAGAATAAGTTTTTGAGTGAGCTTTCACATACAAATAAATATTCTAATCAAGACTAATGCTTTAGAATTACAATATCATCTTCCTGGACTTGAGTTTTTCTTCAAATCTTCAAGAATTCTTCATTTGAGTCTTGTCTTTGATTTCCATTTTGATATTCTTTCAAATGCATTTGATAAATTCTTGCAATCTAAACTCACACTCAAGTAAAGTCATAAGTCAGTCTGATTTGTGACATATTAGTTTGTTATCATCAAAATAAGAGTATAATGACTCATTTTGTCAATAGGACCTTATCATATGTTTTAAGACTAACAAAAGCCACTAGATTTCCTAGGGTCTTGTAAATCCAATATTATATAATCAACAAAAACATAAGTTAGAATTTATGATCGTATGTAATATTCTAGATTATATTATTTATGAAATGGTTACTTGGAAGGCTATTAGGAATCCCATGAGCTAGTAAATGAGCATGGGGGGCGAGCTTAGGAAAGGCAAGTAGTCGATAAAAGCTTTCTTATACTTTTTATGTATGTCTTGCCTCATGGAGTCTGTTATTACACTTTAGACTACTAAACCCCAAGAATAGTGATTGAATGCAAAGTCATTGGCTAAAAATAATATGCAATCTTAAATCACACTCCTATTGTTTGCCCCTAATGGCCTATTATACAATAAAAATAAGACTACAAACTTAATGAAATCTTTCTCACGATCGCCCAAAAGCTACGCTTCAAATGCCCTCTGTAGGTCCACATAATTTATTGATCTTCCATAAGGAAGTAGTACCTCAATCGAGAGCATCCTAGAATATCTAGAGGTCTAAAACAAAAATCAACACAATTTAATTTGAACCATAGTTCTCTTTTTGCGTCCACAAGTTTATTAATTAAAATAATACCAAATGTTTAAGTACATCACCAAATCGGGTCTTTTCTAAGCCTAGGAATTGTCTGAAACTTGTCATCATAAAAATCTCTTTGGGTCATGTTTAATTTCTCGTTAATGATGCTCATTGTGTCCTTATGCCTACGGACCATCAATTGGATACGAAATTTGTAGGCGCTATTAAATTTGTACTCTCCTACCTAATGGTTAAAACCAAATCTCTGAAAAAAAAAAAAACATCTTTGAATTAGTAAATAAAACCAACCCATTACTTATAACAACACAAATTGGCATGTGAAAATGCAAAATTGGTTTATTGTGAACGTAAATGCACATTAATGTTCATAAACAGTTCCTAGCTAGGTGTGCTTAAGGATTGTACTCTAGAAATTACCAAGTGCATCGCGCTTAGTCCTTCAGGTGTTGAATGCATAATTTACATATATTTAATGTCTACTTATTAGATTTTTAGGTGTATTTTAGTTAGAATATTTTTAGATTTATTTAATTTTAAGTTTATTTTATGACATTTCCTTACTTTAGTTAAATTTTGTCATTTTTATTTAATTTTAAGTATATTTCATGATATTTCCTTGTTTTATATTTATTTTGTGATTTAAGGATATTTAATGAGGATTTGGAAGCAATTAGAACATATTTATAAAGAATATGACAACTTGCATATAAGGATTCTTAGATATGCATTAGTTGTCAACTCTAGGCTATTTAAAGACCTTTTTCATGCATAATATTAGTTATTTTCCGCCTCTTCAACCTTCTAGCCACCAAAAAACTCATTGAAGATCAAGAATTTAACACAAAAACTCAAGATCATGAAGCTAGAATTGCTGATTACTTCAAGAATTCAAGAAGTTCAATATTTGAATTTATTCCCAGGACTTCTTACTTCATCTTCTTAATTATTTATTATGTTATGGACTATTCTTGTCATTTGATTTGTGTTATTTTTATTATTATGAATGGCTTCATATATTTTCTAGGGATTAAAAGGGATCGATCTTTCGATCCCCACAACTATGTACTTGGTTTTATTATTTGTTTAATGAAATTTATAATGTTGTTTTTGATTTAATGATTGGAAATTAAAGCATTGTGTGATATTAATAGTCAAATATCATACATGTTTGTAGATTGATGTAGGTTCTTGAAAGATAGGTACACAACTAGTTCTTACAATTGCTAAACCTAAAATCTAAGTCTAGAGATAGATTAAAATTTGTGTAGAGTCATTGATTGTCACAAAGCTTAATGGGTTTATATTAACCAAGTACCACAAAAGTAGGTATTCATTTAATGTTTACATGTTTAATTTATCTCAAAAAAGGAATTAGGTAAAATAGGATAATCAACCATCAAAGCACATCAAAGTCATTAGTTATTTAAAATTGCAAGTTCTACTAGTCATTAAGATTGATAGTGAAATTTTAACCTTTAGATCCGTTGAATAGATAAGAAAGATCAGTAGTAGATGATTTAATTTTCAACATTAGATTAATTTAATTAATGAGGCTTAGTTTAATATTTCATTCAACCTTAAATTTGGTTACCGTAGCTAATATTAGTTGCAAAAAAAACTAGTAGTTAACTTTTAATCCTTGTAGGATCGATATCTATTACTTGATGACTTGTGTAATTACGAGTGAGATGCAACACCAGACACAACTCGTTTGGTCATTTTACCTTAGATATAGCCAGGTCAGTTATGCCTGGGGTTCTAGATGCAACATGTCTAGCTTGTCTCTGCCTTAGAACTCCATGCTATTCGTGTTTGGCAAATCAACAATGTATCTGATACAAATAACCCATATTTCATAATTTCAACCAACAAACTAGCCATATAATCATCTGAAAACATCTTTCCAACACATATTATGTAACACTCGGATTCAGGTATGCCAGTGAACTCTACTTCCAAAATTACCCCTAGAGTTGATTTTATAACTTATTGTTTAAAGAAATTATAAAAGACTTATAGAAAACTACTAAATGAATAATAATCATCTGAAAACATCTTTCCAACACATATTATGTAACACCCGGATTCAGGTATGCCAGTGAACTTTACTTCCAAAACTACTATGGGTGATTGTAGATAGATTGACTAAATTGACACATTTTATTCTAGTGAAAGAAAGTTTTGCTTCAGATCAACTGACCTAGATTTATGTACGGGAGATTGTGAGATTACATGGTGTACCCAAAGCTATTCTAGTCGATAAAGACCCCAGATTTGTTTCAACTTTTTGGGGTAGCTTACAAAGAGTATTGGGTACTAGGCTGGCATTTAGCATAACATATCATCCTCAAATAGATGACTAGACAGAAAATGGTGAATCAAATACTAGAGGATATGTTAAGGGTCTGTTGTTTAGATTATAAAATGACCTGGCATGAAATGATTATATTGATAGAATTTGCATATAATAATAGCTATCAGTCCACTATTAAAATGGCACCATATAAGGCTCTTTATAGAAGAAAGTGTAGATCCCCATTACATTGGGATGACATAGGAGAGCGAGATGATTTGAGTCAAGTTCTTAGGCTTGAGTTAACCCAAAGGATGGTAGAAGATATAAAGACTATCAAGACTAGATTGAAGCAAGCTCAGGATAGGCAAAAGAGCTATACAGATTTGAAAAGGAAAGAAGTAGAGTTTCAACCGGGTGACAAAGTTTTTGCGAAAGTAGCCCCTTACAAGCACGTGATGAGATTTGGAAGAAAAGGGAAACTTGCTCCAAGATTTATTAGCCTATTTGAAATTTTAGAAAGAGTGGGCAAAGTGGCTTATAGACTTGCACTTCCACCTAGTATGGATCGAGTTCATAATGTATTTCATATTTCTTTATTGAGAAAGTACATTAGCGATCTTTCACATGTATTGAAATAAGATGATGTGGAATTAAAAGAATATTTAGCTTATGAGGAGCAACCAGTGCAGATACTAGACAAAAAAATAAAAGAGCTCTAAAATAAGACAATTCTATTAGTGAAAGTATTATGGAAGAATCATAAGGTAGAAGAAGCCATATGAGAGGTTGAGCAACAAATGAGAGAGAGATTTTCCAACCTATTTGTTTAAATTTTGAAGACGAAATTCTTTTAAGGGGGAAGAAATGTAACACCAGGATTCAAATATGCCAGTGAACTCTACTTCCAAAATTACCTCTAGAGTTGATTTTATAACTTGTTGTTTAAAGAAATTGTAAAAGAATTATAGAAAACTACTAAATGAGTAATAACTTTTAAAGGGGGTAAAATGGTTATTTTAGAAGGATTTAAGAGACAAAGTGGGAATTTAAATTGAATGGCACACTTGAAATTATATGGTGGTGCTAAGGGTTTTTGGTAATTGGCTAAACATAAAATAGTCATTTATGGAAAAGATTAAGGGTAAATTAGTCCAAAAAGCTTATAAAATCAACCAACTATTCATTTGCTTTTTCATTAGCCGAAAATCTCTATAATTTTTAGCTAAAGTTTTCCTTCAAGCAAAATTCATCAAAAAACCTAACTAAACCACCTAATTTCCAGAGCTTCCAATTATAAAAAGTGTAGATCTATTAATTCTGATAAGTTCTAAGGTAAAAAGTTTAATTTTTAAGAGATGTCAAATTTAGGGTTTTGATGGATGATTATATTTTTGGTTGATTAAGGTTGCTAGGAAGAAGAAAAGAAGGAGGGTAAGCTCAAATCACCTAATTAGCAAAGAAAAGGTAAGAATTTTATACTTTACATACTTGAAGTAATTTGAGTTAGGTTATTTAAATAACCTTTACTTGCATAAGTGTGTAAGGTATTAGAATTAAGGTGATGTATGCTTAAAAGGATAAAGAAATTCATTAGGATTCATGATGTACTTTTTAGCCATAAGGTTATTTTAGAAATTTCATATTCCTAGGGTTAGCTTTGTGGATTTTGGTGTGTTGAATATATGAGAAATGATGAATTGATGAAAGAATTTGCATTAAGGGTAAACATGTAATTTTATCCATAAGGTTAATTTTTGCTTAATTTTGTGCATGATATGTGGAATAACCCTTATATCCATAACGGTAAAAATGTCATTTTATGTGACATAGGTTAATTTTGTTTAATTATGTGTATGATATGTGTAATAACCCTTATATTAAGCTTGTATTGTATATTTTGAAATTAATTCAATGCATGAGATATATATAAATGCATGAGAAAATAATATGATGCTTGATAAAGAGTGAAAAGAATAAGGGAAAACAATGAATGGGCATATTTCATATTATAGTTATACGTGTATACATAAGAAATCATAATATATGCACGAGTTCAGAAAAATAAAGATGGAGGAAAAACATTTTCTAAGTTATGTATGTTTTCATAAAATGGAAAACAAATGTTTTTGGTTTTATAATGACTCATATGATATAGGAAAGCAGAAAACATATTTAAAATCCTTACACGCGAGTTGTACTGTGTGGACAGCCAAGAAAGATATTAGTTGTATTGTGTGGACAACAAAGAAAAAAAATAGTGAAATATGCGTGTAAGAGAGGATTGTATTTTATATGGTGATTACGAGTACTATCATATGTAGTTTATACCGGTCAATGAAAATATTTGAAAAAAAAGAGAGAAAGAATTAGCAAATATTTTATGAAAGTCATTTGCATCAGAATCATGCATGCAAGCCTATGTGGCTGATAAAGAGTTGAGAAAGATGTATGATCAGAAAATAGAAAAGTCATGACACTCATACATGCATAAATCATAACAAATGAATCATATTTGTATAGTAAAAAAATGAATAAATTGGTGAAAAAAGAGAATTATGATATGTGTTTAATGCGTGTTCCGTGTCAATTATTTTGTTTGTAAATAGCCTAGACACGCTGAGTATAGAAGAGATTAGTATTGGTATTAAATGCTTTGAGTATTGAGTATGATTTTCTTACTGAGCCATGGTTGCTCACTCCGTTTAATTTAATCTTTTACAGGTAAAGAGTTGCAACAAAGGTTCCCGGGAAGCACTAGTGAGACATGAGACTGAGGGAGGAAGACACCATATTTTTGTTGATTTATATGTTTTTGATATATATGTGAATATATGCATATATATATATATGTACTTGATATAGATATTGGTGGATATGTATATACTTTGTTTCTTATATATATATATGTGACTGTATATATGTGACTGTATATATCTATATTTATATAGGTATATATATATGCTAGTCATTGAAATTGGTTATAAAATTTTTGTGGGTGCTAATTTTTATGATGGTTACTATTAAGTATTTATTTTGTTAATTGTGATTAAGTTGATGAAAATCCAATCGGTTAGTAGGACTGGTTTGTGTGAATTACTAATTGGGAGTGTTACAGGGCATAATTAAGAATAAAAAAATTTTCCCAGGCCCTTAAAAATAGGGAAACTATTGCCGTTTTTCTGTAAAACACCTATTGGTTAGGAGAGGTTACATATTAATCATTTCTAACTGAAAAAAAAATCATAATTTTGTTTAACCTAAATTGAAATATCGCAGCCAAAATAGGCAAAAAAGTACGTCTTTTTCATTTTCTAGCTACAAAAATGGGTAAACAATCACAAATCACAAACTAAACTAAAAACTAAGCAATTTCCCTAAACAAATAATGATATTTGAACCGGCATTTCCTAACCATAACACAATTATCATCAAACAATTAATCTAAGAGAAAACCAAACAATCACTCACCTCCATTGTCATTGTCAAGTCAAATACAATCAAAACTTCATAAAAGATTGAAAGATAGGAGCAAATGTCATCGAAATCAGTTGGATAAAAATTTGTGAAGTTGAGAAAGATTGTGCCCACGGTTGGAAAAATGCAAATTCTGTTGCATTTGGAAAAGTAAAGGTAATTTAGAGTGTGCAACTCATCGAAGATGCACAAAGCTTGAATGCTACATTAAGCTATTACCATATTAATGTAACTTATATATATCACATAGATTAGTTTGTCTATTTGCCAAATTATTTGGCCATAATTGACTATATACTTTCTACCCCTCTTGTGATAATTTTGAATAATATTTAACCAACCAAGTACTATAAGTGTGTATCCATCATCACATTCATACTAAAGAATGTAAACACTTAAGCTATGGAATGTACACATAAGGTGTGTTACCAAATAATCATGCCCAAAACTTAAATTAATCTATCTTTATTAAAAACAATTTTCCAGCTATGCCTCATATGGCCATATAAATCGTACTGCTATGTTACATAAATAAGAAAATCATTTCAAACTCCAGCTTCATATATAATTTCAAGTCCCAAGGGCAATAATGAAATTTTGAGGCTTATAGTGTGACTAAGAGGGCATATATCAAGTCACTCCTAAATTTATCAAATTAACACATGCAATTAACTTTCGCAAGTTGTGGTATAACTCTCACTTAATTGGACTACCATATAGATCCCTTACATATATAACTTAAATATTCACAATAAATGCTAACTTATACATTTTATCCATCCATGCTCAAGCTTATTATAATAAGGGCAAGAATATTTCAATCCAACTTTTATCAAATCTCATCTCAATATTTATTATGACAAGATAATTGAAATTTGTAGAAGTCCCCTACTTAAATGTATATCTAGTTGTCTCATCTAAGCCATCACTTAAATATTGGGGTGATCTCTCTTGTGTAAGTAGATTGAACAAAGCCTTGTGAGATTCATAAAATATGTGCTATTAAATATCATGATATTATGAAAAAATTCATATTATGATATGTAACCCATACTTTATTAACCATCCAAAAAGGTTAATGTCCCTGGCATAATCAAAATCTATAAAGACTTAATTCTTTTACATGAGTCTAAAAAGGATATCGAGCATTAACATGTTTTGTCAGTGTGTTAGCCTCACCATTTGATTGGTGGAGATGTGCTTTAGAATAACCTCTTTATATTTAAAAATTTCACAAATGTAGCAATATTAGATGTTTATATACTTGCTTGTCTTTTGTTTCATTTCATTTATTTTAGGGCACTGGTCAATACTAAAAGTTTGATTCTTCTTAACAAAAGTGTCAACAGGCTTCAATGTAATAACTTTTATACTAAGCACATAGTTGGCTTTGCTATATCTTTCATCCCAAAAATTGAGGATAGTCATTGTTTTACGACATTTATCATGTTTACATACAAACAAACATGGAAGTATCATTGACATTGTATTTGGAAAAATATAATGTTTACATATTGGTTTGATTAAATTTGGAGAATAGACAAGGTGTTCACCCTCTTTTCTCTCCAATCCCTTTCTGTTGAACACCATTATGGAAGTATCATTTCTGTCAAGGTCTTATTTATCCGTTTAGATACTGTTAGTGTATGCCATAAGAACAATTTGTATTATTGGTTCTAGGGTATTTTATCTTATATATAAATTTGTAATAACTTATTAATAAAATAAGTATATTTTTTGTTCATATGCATAAGTTGATTCCTTTATTTACGATAATACAAAGTATGTATGTGAATTGTCTGGATGACTCATTTAATATACAAACTAAGTCAATCATCCAATTGTTTCCCATAGACATGACATTACTTGGGCAATTATATCACATAGTAGACATACTGAATACTTTTGTTGAATGTCATGAGATAACATTATTATGGGTGACGATGATGGTCATAACATTGGGATATTAGTATGGACTAATAGTTAAAAAATCGTTTTTCAAAAATGACCAATAACGATAAGTCACATAGTTAATAAATTGTAATCAATGACTTATTGTATCATCATACTAGTTTATGTAGTAATCCTAGAATACCCATTTTTAGAAAAATTTAAACTTCACATGCATTAATGAAAATACCACAATCCCAAAAGTATATTAATAGATGAATGAAAATCAAGCATATGAATCTAAACAAATCATGTCACAAACTAAAAATGCATACATAAAGAATGAATAGTTCAAATTACATAAAATATCCAATAAATTAGAGATGATAGTATCACCCCTCCTTTATGTGCTGCCACAAGTTGACTCGCTAGCTCCCCACTGCTCTACAACTCTACATGTAAAACCATACAAACAGAATACGTGAGTGATACACACTCACTAAGTAAGAAACCCATAACCCAAATATATATATAACGTTCATGTGTCATTTATTTCTCAATTTGTGGTCTCATGAATGTTTTCCTAGCATCATATATGCCCATCTAGATTATCCTAAGCCCAACGCCCTTTTCTTAGTAGTAATGTCATCTTAGATGAGTAATGTCAAATGATGAATGTTGACGTCTTGAATATCTGGTAAAAGCAAGTGACATCCCAAATGCCATTTATACGGTGTACCCTATACATATGAAAACCTAGATTAAGCTAAAAATACCATATCAGAGAAAAGTAGTGAGACCTTGGGCCTTTCTTACCATCGTACATGCATCCCAAATGCTATAACACCTATCATCGGTGCATAATTATCCAAAGGTATCAAGATCATATAAGTATATATTAGCCCCATTGTTTTCAATACCTCATTATTCATTGTTTGGTGGTTCATACTAGTTTAGTACATAGTTTCCAATTTTTTACTCAAAACTACTCTAGTCGAGATATGTGCCATCATCCATACAATCAGACAGACCCATAATAATTTTCATTACCAACAGCCTTTGTTAGGGCCTTATCGATGGCTTTCCTAGTATCCATTCCTTTCTAGGGTAAATGTTTTAGGGTAAATGCCCTAGAGCCAATTGATTTAACATTTCTAATTGTAGTTTATCTCATTAATTAATAAAAGATTTATAATTATTCAATTCATATGCTTGTCTATTATATGATTGGGTGAATAACATGCCCTTAGAATGGTAAAATTATGACGAAAGGATCAAACGACTGATCATAGAAACCCTATACACATATAAGATAGTCATTATAGAAATGTCAATAATTTCGATAATACAATGGCTAGGGGCATATGTAAGGGTGAAGGGATTATTATAGTATTGAGTGCCCTACCGAAAAATGGTGACAATTCTCACATGTCAAAGTTATTTATTGACGGCTTGGTGTAACATATAAGGTTGTAGCCTAATCCATGTAAGTCATTAATGTGTATCAACTTATATCGAGGAACTACTAAGATAAACACACTTTTTGTCTCAACCTAGAAATATATCAAATGAAAACAGGATTGAATAGCACATAACTATGATATTATAAAAGGTTATAGAGATGTTCACTGATGCTCTGTTGTCTGAGTGGCCATAATGCTTTGCTTAAGGTCAATCTTTGTCTATGTCTAAATTTAACTTGAATTCAAACACTATCGATTCTATAGAGAGCTTATAGGTTACACGTATTAAGGAGTTGATACAAACTAAGAGACAAGGATCGTTTAATGACAATCTTGTGATCATAGAAATAGAAAAACATATAGATGTATTTTGATGGGAATCATTTGGTTTGCACGGTGCCATATAACATCATGCAAATGCATTGCATGATTTCAGTTGGGCCTACTTAGAAGTTCGATCAAGCAAGGCCAAGTGATAGATGCGAGTTAACTAGTTGAGTTAACTCATAGGTAAGGTGTTTTAGTTAAATAGATTCTTCAAAGTCCTTATTTGATAGAAAGTTTAGATTGATTTGGAATTGAAATTTAATTAGGATTCCTATGCTTTAAAACTTTTAATAAATTAAGAGTCTTAATTTAATAAGAACTTTTGGATACCTTATCACCTAAGTAGTTAGAGTCCTAACTAACTTAGGATTCATGCATGCCTTATAAATAAAGGTGTTTAGTTTGAGTCAAATTTTTTAACACAACAATCTTAAACACATACATCCAAAACACATATCTTTACACTTATAATCTTATTGATGTAAACTTCCATTATAGTGATCTAATTTCTAAGATCCAGTCGATAAGAGCCTTAACAACCTTCTTTCTATATTACCCCCTATTTATACTCCACATGGATACTAAAACACCACCTTAAGAGGGTTAGATAGTGATCTTTACACAGCCATATGAAGTCTTGGAGGAGCCAATAATACAAGTATAATTTCTAAACACTATATGTGTTTAACAAGTTCATGAATCTATACATTAAAATGGGTATCCTAGATAGGTTTTAGGATCATTGATTTGTTTTTTAAATTTTTAATTCCACTGTGCTGTTGGTTAACAGTGCCTTAAAACCTTACAGCGGTATCAGAGTCACCGTTTAGGTATACTTTCATGAAAATATGCCTGCAAGTTTTGGTTATGTTTATATGTTGTTGCATGTAATTTATATGTTGTTGCATGTAATTTATAAATAATTAAAACCCTAAAATTGATTTGCAATCATGTTGCCGCACAATTTGTTGAGTTCAAGAACAACGTAAAAATGTGATAAATTTATTGAGTGATTATTTCTAAAATTTTCTTGAGTTTAATTGTTGATATAGGATTAAATTCAAGGTTGATAGTCAATTTGTCACGTGAACGTGGTTTATGTGCCATTGTTGTTCACATGATAATTGGCTTGCCTTTGCACAATGGCTCTTAGCTTTTTTGTCATTAGAGAGTTCAGAAACCAAGGCTAAAAACATCAACCTTCATAGTTGGAATGAAAACTAAATAAAGTGGTGTCCCGCACGCCATGACACATTCCTAGATAAAATCTATTTTGTGAGTTTACAAGGGTGACGGCCTAAACTCCAACCATTAGACATGGTAGGGTAGTCTTTGCCCTGTCCTGTTTGTGAGGTATGTGTTGGTGCATCTCTAGATAACCCTTTTGGGCAATTTTGTCTAGGTTTTGCTTTGCCATTAGTGCACTCACTAAAACTTGAATGTATGCATGGTTGGGTAGTTTTTCTACCTAAGCTATAATTGTTGTTGGTGCCTACCATGTATGATGTCCTCCATCATGCCCTTGATGTGCCTCCCAAGATGCCTACATACCCTTTAAACTTTGAAAAGTAACATTTTCACCCCCAAACCTAAGGTTTCTATATTTTCCAAACTCAACACTCTGCTATAACTTTCAAAAATAGTAGTTTCACCTTCACTCTTTAACTTTAGCTTTCGACATCCCTTTTGGCATCCTTTCTAGCCTCCTTTTTCTCTTGAGCTGATGGTAAGTAATATGATGAAGAGATATCTCTTCGTCTCATAGTGGTGCGATGAAGAGATAGAGATCTTTTCATTGCACCACCTATCATCAGCTCAAGAGAAAGAAAAGGTCGGAGAGAACGTTGAAAGGGATGTCAAAAAGAGTGGGGGTGAAAATACTATTTTTGAAAGTTTTGGGGAGTGACTATAGTTCAAAAAAAAGGAAACCCTAGGTTTTGGGATGAAAATGTTACTTTTCAAAGTTTAAAAACTTTAGACAATGGTGAAATTGTTAGTTTCTAAAGCTTATTGGGCAAAAATAACAAATTTATATCTTTTTAATATAAATAGTAAAATGACTATTTTACTCTTACTTCTAATATAAAAAGTTAACAGAAGTTGGGTCATGGGTAGGAGTTTGAGTTTTTCAATTATCGTGGGTGTGATTTGAATTTCTACTAAAACTTAGAAAGAAAATATTCCTTGTTTTAAATTATGCATGTTGTTATCTTTAATTAAACTTAATTAATAAAATTAGGTCAAAAGACTTATTCCTATCCAAGGTATAGTGAAATCTTAAACTTCCACACTCCAACTTTCAAAAACCCAAACACTTATAAGCAAATTTAAAGTAAAAATTTCAATTAGGATTAGAGGTAAAATCGTTATTTACTTAAAAAATTAAAAATTAAAGTTTTATCATATTTTTCTCTCCAGGTTTAAAAACCTTACAATTTCCCTACAACTAAAAATTTGAATAGTGCAAATACCTCCTAAAGTTTGTTCCTCTTCCTTTGGTGTTGATTTCTACATCTCCAGTTGTTGACCATTCTCCCTTAACTTTTATCTCTCCCTCTAGTCTCTTTCCCTTATCTCTCCGATTGTCTTCGGTTGAAGACAAAGATGAAATCATCTTCATCATAGATGAAGGTGATCAGTTTTTGTATCTTCATCTCTAATCGAAAATGGTTGAAAAGGCAAAAGAAAGAGACCGAAAGGAGAGATAAGGGGTGAAATAGAGAAATTGACACTAGAGGAAGAGGAACAAATCCTAAGAGCTATTTGTGACTTTTCAAACTTTGAGTTAGAGGGAAATGCAAGATTTTTAAACCTAGGGAGAAAAATATGATAAAACTTTAATTTTTAAAATGTTTTTAGTAAATAATAATTTTACCCCTAACCTTAACTGAGATTTTTAATAGAAATTTACTTATGGGTGGGTGTTTAGGTTTTTGAAAGTTGAAAGATAGAAGTTTAGGATTTCATTATACCTTGGGTAGGAATAAGTCTTTTGGCCTTAAAATTAACTTAAACCTAAATTTGCTTAATCAAAATTATGCAGTGTATTTGCATGATGCCACATAGCATGGTGCATACCAAATGATTCTAGTCAAAACGCATCCATACATTTCTTTCTTTTCATAATCTTAGGATTATCATCAAATGATTATTGCTTCATGGTTCGTATCAACCGCTTAATGCGTGTGACCCATAAGCTCTCTATCAAACTGACAATGTCTAAATTTGGGTTAAATTCAAACATAGACCAAGATTGGCCTCTAGCAAAACATCTCTATAAGCTTTTACAACATTATAGTTACATGCAATTTAATTTTTTTATCAATCGATATCTCTTGAGACTGAGACATAAAAGTGTATTTATCTCAATAGTTCCTCGATATGAGTTAATACACATTAATAACTTATATAGATTAGGGTACAATCTTATCCCATTATGGCCACAGATTCAAGCAATCATAAATGTATTTCAGTATTCACATATGAGATACATTCTCCTATGTTTAAGAATGATGAATTCTTTATTGATCAATCATAAATTTCATGTATCTCACGATATGGTCATTTACTACCTTTATAATACCTCTGTTACAACGATATGTTGGATAATGTCAAACTATGTTGATCCTTATACAAGATAGTTTGACAACTTCTGCTGCGATAGAGGCTTTGTTAATGGGTCAACCAAATTTTCATCTTTATTAATCCTTTTTATCTATATGTCACCTCACTGAATAATCTCTTAAATTAGATAACATTTTCAAAGTATGTGCTTGGACCTTGACCATCGCTTCTTTGCTTAAGTATCGCTCTATTGTTGTCACAATAAAGCTAAATTGACTCAGCAATTCTTGAAGCCATTCCAAGTTTTGTCATGAACTTTTTGATCTATACAACCTCTTTTACAGCTTCTAAAAAGGTAATGTACTTAGACTTTATTGTAGAATCAACCATTATACTTTGCTTGGAGCTTTTCTAGCTTATGGAACCACTATTCAAACAAAACACAAACCTAATTTGTGATTTAAAGTCATCTTGATCAGTTTGAAAACTGGTATCACTGTAGCCTCTAACAGTGAGTTCAAAATGTTTTCTATAAACCAAGAATGCATCCTTAGTCTTTCTTAGGTACTTTAGGATGTTCTTGATAGTCATCTAGTGATTTTCACCTAGATCAAATTGATATCTAATGCATATGAGACATTAAGTCTTGTACATTACATGGTGTATGTGATGTGATTAATCTTATAATAGAGGCATATAGGATCCTACTCATCTAATCTTTCTTAGATTATAAAGATAGACACATGTTTTTCAAAAGATATACACCATGAGACATAGGTAGAAATCCTTTCTTAGATTCTTTTATAAAAAATCTTGTCAAAACGAATATTCTAGCTTCTGGAAGCCTACTTAAGCCTATAAATGGACTTTCATAGCTTGTAAACTTTATTAGCTTGTCCAGCAAGAACAAAACCATTAAATTGTGCCATATAGATGTCCTCAACAAGGTTAACATTTAGGAAGACAGTTTTGACATCCATATGAAAGATTTCATCGTCATGGTATACAACAATAACAAGTGTAATCCTAATAGACTTAAACATAATGACTAGTAAAAAGGTTTTATCATAGTTAATACCATATTTTTGTATGGAACATTTGACAATCAATTGTGCTTTATAGGTATGCATATTACCTTCCATGTTTATTTTCTTTTTGAAAACCTATTTGCACCTTATAGGTTTTACTCCTTTAGGTACATTCATCAGACTCTATACTTGGTTCTAGTATATAGAGTCTATTTGAATTTCATGGCATCTAACCATTTATCAAAATCTATATTTGAGACAACATCATTATAAGTCTAAGGATCATTATCATGGATGACCAATACGTCATCATGTTAAGTCATAAGAAAACAAAATCTTCCTAGCTTGCAACGTACTCATGTAAATCTATGTAGCTCTTGTATGCTCTGATGTTGTTTCTCTCAAGGTTAAGGAACCTTCTTATGATCAATCATCTATGATGACATATCATGCTATCTATTATATGTGGTATCTTATGGTATGGAAACTTCATCGAGTTCTACCCTTCCCTACTGGTCATTTTGAGAATAAATTCTTTCTCAAGGAACATATTGATATGAGCAACAAAGACTTTTCACTCCTTTAAGTGTAGAAGTAATATCCCTTAGTTCACTTTGGGTACTCCATAAAGATACATATTTGGACTTAGCATTCAACTTATTTGAAACTAATTTCTTAACATAAGTTTCACAGTTCCAAATCCTTAAGTATTCTAGATTGGGTTTTCACCCAGTCCACTACTCATATGGAGTTTTATCTATAGATTTTAATGGGACATAGTTCAGTGTATACGTAGCAATCTCTAGTGCATGTCCCAAGAAAGACATAGGTAGATCGGTAAAGTTCATCATGAACATAACTTTTTCTATCAAGGTCCTATTCCTCTGTTCAAATGTAGTATTATATTGTGAGGTACCAGAAGGAGTGAGTTGAGAGGTTATCCCATGTTCCTTTAGGTGTCCTCTAAATTTAGCATTTAGATATTCACCTCCACAGTCACTGCGAAGGATTTTAATTTGTTTCCCAAGCTACTTTTCTACTTCATTCTTGAATTCTTTGAATTTATCAAAAATTCAAACTTGTGTTTCAAACAAAACACATAGCCAAATCTATTGAGGTCATCAATAAATGTGAGAAAGTAGGTTTCCTTAATCTAGTATGCATTGTCATGGGCCTACCATATCACTGTGAATGATCCTTAACAATTCAGCCACCCTTTTACTATATTCAGTGAAGAGTGCTTTGACCATCTTATCCAATAGACATGATTTGTATTCATTAAGATTGGAAGTCAAATGATTGCAAGACTCTTTATTCAATAAGTCTTGATATATGTTTCAGTCCTATATGGCCTAGCTTGAAATGCCATAAATATGTGATATTCAGTTCTTTTTTTCCAAATGTTTATTATTTTGCACTTTGAGAATTTCATCATCCAATTTTGGAATGTACAAACCAATGCAAATCAATCATTCCATTAAAAATATTATTAAAGCTAATAGTTATAGTATCACTAGTAATAAAAAATAAATATTTTTCATTGTCTAAAACAGACACATAAATTAAATTTCTAAAAATAGACAAAACATAATAGCATTTATTTAATTTTAAAACAAGTTTAGTAGGCAACATAAGATAATAAATTCCAAAGGCTAATGCAACAACGCATAACCCATTTCTAACTCATAGGTCAACCTCTCTTTTGGTAAATGATCTACTATGTCGTAGTTCCTATATATCAAAACAAATATGAGAACCATATCTTGTGTGTACAACCTAGAATGAACAAGGAGAATAGTTTAGCTCAATGATAAAAATACCTAAAGTTGAGGCTTTAGCTACTTTCTTCTTCTTATTTTATGTGAAGGCCATACAATGTCTCTTCTAGTGACCAATTTTGCCATAATAGAAGCAAACAACCTTTTCTTTCCTTACACTATCTATTGGTTAAGTTATAGCATCTGATTATTTTTTTCCTTTAGGCTTGGACTTTGCCTTTGCCTTTGCCTTTGCCTTTGCCCATAACCTTGGATATAGGTGTATAGGCTTTAACCACAAGTACATTAGTTAAAGCTACATTTTGTACCTCTTATTTAACCTGCCTAAGCATATACAACAATTCCTCAAGAGTTTTCTTCTTTTTATTAAAGTTAAAGTTTATGATGAAATTAGCCCATGATTTAGGAAGAGATTTCAACACTAGATCAATGGCAAGCTCATTATCCATATTGAAAACCAAGCTTGTCGACTACTTAATATAGCCAATCATCTTGACCACAAAAAGGCCAGGTTGTCCTCTCTTGGAAAGTTTGTAATTAAATAATGCACTTGACACCTGATATCATTCAACCCTCACACGAGTGGCATATAACTCTCAAAGGTGTGCAAGTATGGATGAAACATCCATTTCCTCATATTGTTTTTGAAGTTCAAGTGACATAAAAGTTAGCATGAAACACTGGACTTCCACAAACTCATTAAGATACTTATTAAAAGTATCTTTTTCCTCTTGGGTGACATCGGGACCAATCTTACGGGGCAATGATCCCTCAAGGATATACAACCTCTTTTCCTGATGTAAAATAATCTAAAGATTTATGTACCAATCAGCAAAGTTGCTTCTAATGAGCCTTTTTTTTTTTTTTAGAATTGATCAATACGTTGGGTTCAATATGGTGATAATTTTATCTACAATTTACGGATAAAGATAATTAGTAATTTTATTCATAATTAATTTTCATTTTAATTAATTAAAATGTTCCCATTGTTTTCCTCAAGCCAATAGCCCTCACTATTGTACTAAAAAAATTCTAATGAATTTTCTAGTAGACTGATACCCCATCATATTAATTCTCCCTTTTGCTTTGGTGAGCAAGTTCAAATAATCAAATTGGTAAATTTCAAATTAATCACCAAAAGCTCATGATCTCAAGTTAGGTTTTGGCTCAACAAATCATGCAGCCTCAAATGTGATTATTGGTATTAGTAGGATGGATACTACATATCACCTTATATTGACAAATGTATTTCCACTTATGCCTCTAATATACTTCACATTCGCTTTAATGAACAAGCAAAGTACACTAGTTAAGTTAGACCCAATATGAATATCTTTTATTTTTCCACCTGGTAGAAAAGTACCATTTGCTTTGGGGCTTAATTAGGGCATTATATTAGAAGACACCAATTTAATCTTAGACTTAATATTTAGATAGAGGGTTTTTATATTGGAAAACATCAATTTAATTGGTCTCATCAGATTTTATGTTACATGTTAGGTGATATTTAGAAAAATATACCTATTCACATCTATCCAACAACGTAAAATTAAAATGTGTCAGTGCACAACCATAACTAGTGTCAAACCTCTCAAGTCAAGAGAGGTTTGACTAGTCAACTTAGGTGAATATTTTGTCTTCGGGTCTTCGTCTTCATGTATGTCCTTTTCACCTCTAGTTTTCAATAATTATATGGTTTTATTTCCTAGTTACATTGTTCTAGGAAAATAAAATAACAACCTAAACTAAAGAAGAAGAGGAATTAAGGCAAGACACTCATACCCTATTTAAGACTTACAAGCTAAAGAAAATAAATAAAATAAAAACATTCACATTTGTTCATTGGTTGTGTATCAAGCACTGTGCATACATACATCTATACATACACATCCAATTAAAATTAAATTTTAATTATTAATTAGTCAAGTGTTAAATTACATTTTTATCCCTAAAACTTTGCAAAATAATTGTTCAACCCCAAGACTTAAAGAAATTTCAGTTTTGGTTTCAATTCAATGAAACTCAAACCAAAATCTAAGTCCTAATCTCAAAGGGCATGTAGGCATCTCGAAAGGCATGTCGAGGGCATGGTGGAGGACCATCTACATGGTTTTCACCAAAAAAATCATGGCTTAGGTAGAAAAACTACCCAACCTTGCATAAGTTCAAGGTGTAGTGAATGCATTGGCAATAGCGTATAGCCTGGACAAAACTGCCCAGCTAAGTGTTTGTAATGATGCATTAGCCTATACCTCAGGAATGGGAGAGGGCAAAAGCTGCCCTACCAAATCCAAGTAGCTAAAACTCAGGTCACCACCCCCCGTTGACCTAGAGAATATATTCTATCCAAATACACATTGCGGCATAAAACAGTCTTGCCATATGCAACACTGCCTTGTTAAGTTTTCGTTCTAGCTATGTATGGTGATGTTTCTAACCTTGGTTTTTGGACTTTCCAGTGATGAGAAATCCAAGAGCCATCATGCAAAGGAAAACCAATCATCGTGTGAGCAATGGTGGTACATAAACCACGCTCGTCTAACAAACTAGCTATAAACCCTAAATTTAATCCTACATCAACAATTAAACTCAAGAAAATTTAGAAATAATTACTAAATAAATTTAACACATCTTTATGTTTTTCTTGAGCTCAACAAATTATGTGGCAACATGATTGTAAATCAATTTTACTAATTTTAGGGCTTTGATTATTAATCAATTACATGAAATTAAAAATTTTTAAAAATATATCAAAAATCCTAAAACCTATCCAAGATACCTATTTAAATGCATAGATTCACGAACATGTTAAACACATATAGGATGTTTAGAAATTATATCTGATTTGCCTTGGTATCCACAAGGAGCATAGACAAAAGGCGATCTAGAAAGAAGATTGTTAGGGCTTCTGTCGATTGGATCTTAGAAATTAGATCACGGTAATGAAAGCTTGCATCAACAAGATTCTAGGTGTAGAGATACAGGTTTTAGATAGATATGTTGTAACACCCCAAAACTATAATAAAACATATGACTTCAAAAGACTTCAAAAATCCCTTAAATAAAGTCAAGTCTTGAATACAAAGTTTTCAACCACAAAAACTACAAAAAAGAAAATCTTTCAAACAAAACATACAATCAAATAGTTACTAAACTAATTTTTTTTTTCTCTCTTAGCCAATCTTCCCAGCTAACTTCTTTTATTCTTTATTCCCCAAAGCTAAACAGAAACTCACACTTTATGACATCTTTAATCTGCAAAAATGTTAATGACGAGGGGTAAGCCATCAACCCAGTAAGCAGAAGCTAAACGTTATATATGCATACTTAAACATTTAATTTAAACATTAATAAAGAAAATCAAATAAAAAAAAGGTCAAACAGAAAACCAAATGCTTACACATATAAAACCACAAATAAATAAATAAATAAATTATTTCAGAACCTTTCAAACCATCAAACTTAAGTCAAAATTTATTTTAAACTCTTGTCACGTAGTGTCACCTGTACTCCCGGTGACCCAGCCAGAATTTCAGAATCAAATGTCACCTGTAATCCTGATAACTCGTCCAGAATTTCAGAAATGTGCACAACAGAACAAATAATCCAGCTGGACCAAACTTATAGTTTCAGAGTTCAGAGCAGATATTCAGAGACTACGGACAATGAGCCAAAACCGTATATATATAAACAAAATTTCAAATCATAAATGTACCGTAAATAATTTTATCGAATCAATGTCTAAGTAATTAAAATTTAAGTGGAACAAAAAGTATACGAAAATATTTTATAACTTACAAAAGTCATTTCATACAAACAGGATGAAATATCATTTATATAACTTACAACCCATGTATATGAACAAAACAATCATATATATATATATATTATATAGCTTACGAAAACCAAAATTTTCAGATTTGACTATCATTTCCAAACATATAACATTTATATGCATATAAAAAGAATAGTTTCTACTTACCTTGACTACCAGCAAAAGTCTACACAAACCCTTATACGATCCAAGCTATCACGTACAACCTATTCGGATCCTAGCCAAAACCAATGAATTCAAATTGTAATAATACTCTTAGTAATATCCTTAAATCCCGCTGAAAATCCTCAATTCCAAAACTAATTTTACAAATTCTAAGAGTGTCTAAGGTGAATAATCCTAGACTTAACTAACACATATTTATACTGTATAACCTTTATTCTATGAATTTTATAAATTTTTACACAAATTAAAACGTTACAAAACTTTGCAGAGACAAAGAAGACATATAGATGGTTTACCCAAAAATTATTCAGCTAAAAAAAATAAATATAAACTTCTAAAAAAATTACTTCCGTCCACAGCTCCTAATCACAACAACAGTTTTCAAGTTTGACAGTTCATACTTCCAGCAATTTTATAAAATTCTGTATAACTCGAAAATTCACGAATTTTTGCAAATATAAACTTAACATATTGAAGTTTTTATCAAAAAAATATGAACCCAAAAATATATTAAAAGTCATGCAAAACGAAATTTTTATGACAAACCATTAACACTGTCAAAAATATTCTAGATTGAACATATACTCTTATAATAATTTTAGTAGATAACATAAAATTTACAAAATTTTGAAAACTTCCAGAATTAAAATATATATGCTAATTTACTTATAAAAAAATTATTCGAGTCAAAATCAATTCAAAAAGAAACTGAAAATTATATTTCTTTACTGGTCACAAATTCTGTCAAATAAATTTCAGGTTTAACACTCAATACTTTAACAATTTTAATAAATTGTATTAAATAGATAAAATTATGAAAATTTTCAGAACATAACTAGACATATTGATTTATGTTAAAAAAATATTTAAATTGAAAACGATGAAAAAAAATATATACAAAAATAAATAAATCTTTTACCAAATTAAGATATCAACAAATTGCTAAAAAATTGTATTATTATTTTTTTTTTTCTTTTCATAAAACAAAATTAATATATAAAATAAAAATAGAATTAAAGGTACATAATTTCCTTTTGGTTTTAGTAAATTTACAAACTAATATAAAACTATCATGAAACAAATAATTTACAATGCAAAATTCAGTCGAATCCTAAAAGAAACTCTAATCTTCAAATCATAAAACACCTATATATCAAAATAATAAAATATTGAGACATACCTTAATGAAATAAAACAACACTATTTCCTTGCTTTATTCTCCTACTCACAATTCTTCTCTTCCTAAAATCATTACTCCAAACCTTGCTTTTTGTTTTGAAAAATAAGAAAATCCTCTCTCTCCCTTTATTAATAATGATTTTATTTTTCTTTAAAGAAAAATAAGTTTTGAAATAAATCCACATTTATCACCAATAAAATATCTCATCTCTTAATGGAAAGATTTAACTATTATCTAGATTTTACCTAATAAAATATTTTTAAAAATTAAACTCACCTTATCCCCTAAAATTTAAATTTTATCCTATTTAAAAATAATAATAATAATACTAATGATAATAATAATTAAAAGGTGAATATTACAATTCTCCCCCCTAAAAAAAAATTTCGTCCTCGAAATTAGTACATATCTAAAGCTTCAAAAAGTTGAGGATACTTCTCCTTTATTTCAGCCTCTTGCTCCCACGTGACCTCTTCTAACGAGTGATTTCTCCAATGCACCATTACCAATGGAGTAACTCTATTCCTTAGAAATTGCTCTTTTCTATCAATGACTTCTAAGGCTTGCTCTTCATATGGCAAATCTTCAGAGATTTGGATTGGCTGATAGTCTAAAACATGGGATGGGTCCGCCAAATATTTCCTTAATGCCGAAACATGAAATACATTGTGAAGCCTTGAGAGACTTGGTGGTAAGGCCACACGGTATGCAACTGCACCAATCCTCTCCAAAATTTCGAATGGCCCTATAAACCTAGGGCTTAGCTTCCCTCTCTTTCCAAACCGAAAAACTCCTTTCCAAGGTGACACCTTCAAAAAAACAAAATCTCCAACCTCAAATTCCAACTCTCGTCTACGATGATCAGCATAACTCTTTTGTCTACTTTGAGCTGTGCGAAGCTTTTCTCTAATTAACTTAATTTTATCAGATGTAATCTGAACGAGCTCCAGTCCTAGCAACTTCCTTTCTCCAACTTCTTCCCAACAAATAGGTGATCTACACTTCCAACCATACAAAGCTTCATAAGGAGCCATACCAATACTAGAGTGGAAACTGTTATTATAAGCAAACTCTATTAGGGGTAAATGGTCTTCCCAAGAACCACCCAAGTCTAGCATACATGCTCTCAACATATCTTCAAGGGTTTGGATAGTCCTTTCAGATTGACCATCAGTTTGAGGATGGAAAGCAGTGCTAAAACTAAGTTTTGTCCCAAGATTTTGGTGCAAACTTACCCAAAATTTAGAGGTGAAACGTGCATCTCTATCTGACACAATAGATTGAGGAACTCCATGTAATCTCACAACCTTTCGAATAAATAAGTCAGCCAACTGAATCATATTATAAGTGGTTTTCACTGCCAAGAAATATGCTGATTTAGTCAAACGATCAACCACCACCCAAATAGAATCAAATCCCCTTTTTGAACGAGGCAAGCCACTCACAAAATCCATAGAAATATGGTCTCATTTCCATTCTGGAATAGGCAAAGGCTGTAGAGGTCCCCCAGGCCTTTGATGTTCAATCTTTACTTGTTGGCACACCAAACATTTAGAGACATAATCAGCAATATCATTCTTCATGTTTCTCCACCAAAAGTTATTTCTCAAATCACGATACATTTTAGTACCCCCTGGATGAACGCTATAAGCAGATTCATGAGCTTCACTCAAAATTTCTTTTTTCAAATTATTATCATTAGGCACACAAATTCTTTTCCCAAACCTTAAAATATCATCGTTGGACAATCCGAATTCCAACTTATTTCCTTTCTTTACTTCATTTACAATTTCCAATAATAACGGATCTTCCTTCGGAGCCATTTTAATTCTTTCAATTAACATTGGTTGAACCTTTATATTTGCCAGAAAACCACTATGGCCAGGTAATACAACCATGACTTCATATTTCCTCAAATCATCCAATATATGCTTCTGAGTACAAATTAAGTTTGCTATACCCCCAGATGATTTTCTACTAAGAGCATCAGCTACCACATTAGCCTTCCCTAGATGATAATGAATACGACAATCATAATCCTTCACAAGTTCCAACCATCTCCTTTGCCTTAAATTTAACTCTTTTTGGGTAAATAAATACTTCAAGCTTTTATGATCAGTGAAAATCTCACAAGTTTCCCCATAGAGGTAATGCCTCCAGATCTTTAAAGCAAAAACCACCGCTGCCAACTCTAGATCATGAGTTGGATAATTTCATTCATAATTTTTCAGTTGCCTAGAAGCATAAGCCACCACCTTACCATGTTGCATCAACACACATCCCAAACCTTTCTTAGATGCATCACTATAAATGATAAAACTACCACCGCTTGAAGGAACAGTTAGTACCGGTGCAAAAACCAATCTTTTCTTTAACTCTTGAAAACTCTTCTCACACTCCTCATCCCAATGAAATTTGACATCTTTTCTTGTCAGCTGAGTCAAAGGTGATGCAAGACTAGAAAATCCTTCCACAAATCGCCTATAATAACCAGCTAACCCCAAAAAACTTCTAACTTCTGTAACATTAACAGGTCGTTGCCAATTCACCACAGCTTCAATCTTAGAAGGGTCAACACTAATTCCATCTTTAGTTACTACATGTCCCAAAAACACCACCTTGTTTATCCAAAACTCACACTTTTTAAATTTTGCATAAAGCTTTTTCTCTTGAAGGGTTTGTAAAACAATCCTTAAATGTTCTTCATGTTCCTCCTCACTCTTAGAGAAAACCAATATATCATCTATAAACACAATAACAAATTGATCCAAATAATTTTGTAATACTCTATTCATCAAGTCCATAAAAGCTGCTGGAGCATTAGTTAACCCGAAGGGCATAACTAAAAATTCATAATGCCCATAACGAGTACGGAAAGCTATCTTTGGCACATCATCAGGCTTAATCTTCAATTGATGGTACCCTGATCATAAGTCAATCTTTGAAAACACTGTTGCACCTTGCAATTGATCAAATAGGTCGTCAATCCTAGGAAGAGGATACTTATTTTTAATGGTGACCAAGTTCAGCTGACGATAGTCAATGCATAATCTCATAGACCCATCTTTTTTCTTCACAAATAATACAGGAGCACCCCAAGGTGAAACACTAGGACGGATGAATCTTTTATCCAATAACTCTTGCAATTGAACCTTCAACTCTTTTAACTCTAAAGGTGCCATCCTATATGGAGCCTTAGAAATTGGAGCAGTCCCAGGTAACAAATCAATTGCAAATTCAATCTCTCCATCAGGAGGTAAGCCTGGTAAGTCTTCTGGAAATACATCTGAAAAATCTCTAACTATCAGAATATCCTCAAGTCTCGCCTCTTTATCCTTATCAACTGTAACACAAGCTACAAATCCCCCACTTCCTTTATTTACTAAGTTTCTAACTCTAACTACCGAAATCAACCCACTATAGGAACTTTGTGCCCCTTGAAATCGAAAAGCTTCCTCTTCTGATATATGAAAAATAACCTCCTTGGAAAAACAGTTAATACTAGCATGATACTTTGCTAACCAATTCATCCCTAGAATAACATCAAAGTCATACATCTCTAAGGGTAAAAGATCTACAAGAAATTTTCTACCCCCAAGGCAAATTTCACAAGACTTATAAACACAATCAATCCACACACAATCACCTAGAGGAGTAGCGATTGACAAAGGGTATTTTAGTGGCTCAGGGGATTTCTCACAATGACAAGTAAAAGCACATGATACAAAAGAATAAGTTACACCAAAGTCAAATAAAGCTTTAGCTTCCTTAGAAAATAGAGATAATGTACCTACCACCACATCGTTGGAAGCCTCAACATCTTGATTAGTCATGGAAAATACTCGTCCTTGAGTCTTTGGCTTCTTGTTTTGACCTTCAACATTTTGAGTGCTAAAAACACCACGTTTCTTTGGGCAGTCTCTGACTAAATGCCCTATCTGTCCACAGTTAAAACAAGCTCCAGTCTTTCTGTGACATTCTCCAGAATGTCCCCTACCACAAAAACTATAAAGTGATGCTACATTATTCTGAAGAGATCCTTCTCCCATAGGTTTTTGAGATGAACCACCCGAATTTCGAGGTTGAAAAGAACCAATTTGCTTGCTTGAACCACCACTGTGATTACTACCAGGCTTAAACTGCTTGCTCCGTTTGTCTCGAGCATTCTGAGACTCAGCTAAATATCTCTCTGCTATCATTGCCCGCTCAACCATATCAGCATAAGTATTCAACTTTAGAATAGACAATCGACTCTTGATAGCTGATCTTAAACCCTTAAAGAAACGTCGACAACGACTACCTTCATCCTTTATAAGTCCTGCTGCAAAACGAGATAGAGTAGTCAACTTTTCTTCATACTCAGCCATAGATTTGTCACCCTGAATTAGACTAAGAAAATCAGCCTCCATCTTAAAGCGCACATGATCAGGAAAGTATTTCTCAATGAAAACCTCTTCAAACCTACTCCAAGTAATAGGGGCTACACCCAATTGATTCCTTAAAAGACGTGAAACCTCCCACCAATGATCAGCCTCACCTTGAAGCATAAATGTAGCAAAGACAACCTTTTGATTATCACTACACCCCATAGCTGTGAATATCTTTTGCATTTGCTTCAACCAAGCTTCAGCTACCATAGGATCTGTGGTCCCTTTGAAGACAGGAGGTCCTAACTTCTTAAATTGCTCCAACATTGCACCACCAGCATTAACATCTTGTTCTTCGTTCCTCACATCCTGCCTTACGGGGGCTTGACCATTTGCTAATTGCTCTAAGACTCGAGCTTGACTTTCTAGAAATTTATTCATCGCATACAACATCGGGTTGCTTTCTTGAGCAAGTTGACAAAGGGTAATATTGTCATTATCTTGATTGTCATCTCTCGAAGCTGAAGGGTCTTGCCTTGTAGCAGATCTACGTGGTGGCATCTTAATGACAATAACAAAATTAGCAAAACTTTAGTGCAAACTAAAAATATAAGCCTATATATATACTAAATTTATCTAAAGATAATCATATAACATGATCTTATTGCTAAATCATATTACCACAACACAAATTAAAATCATCTTAAAAGTCTACAGAATCTCAAACCTAAAGCTCTGATACCACAACTGTAACACCCCAAAACTATAATAAAACATATGACTTCAAAAGACTTCAAAAATCCCTTAAATAAAGTCAAGTCTTGAATACAAAGTTTTCAACCACAAAAACTACAAAAAAGAAAAATCTTTCAAACAAAACATACAATCAAATAGTTACTAAACTAATTTTTTTTTTCTCTCTTAGCCAATCTTCCCAGCTAACTTCTTTTATTCTTTATTCCCCAAAGCTAAACAGAAACTCACACTTTATGACATCTTTAATCTGCAAAAATGTTAATGACGAGGGGTAAGTCGTCAACTCAGTAAGCAGAAGTTAAACGTTATATATGCATACTTAAACATTTAATTTAAACATTAATAAAGAAAATCAAATAAAAAAAAGGTCAAACAGAAAACCAAATGCTTACACATATAAAACCACAAATAAATAAATAAATAAATTATTTCAGAACCTTTCAAACCATCAAACTTAAGTCAAAATTTATTTTAAACTCTTGTCACGTAGTGTCACCTGTACTCCCGGTGACCCAGCCAGAATTTCAGAATCAAATGTCACCTGTAATCCCGATAACTCGTCCAGAATTTCAGAAATGTGCACAACAGAACAAATAATCCAGCTGGACCAAACTTATAGTTTCAGAGTTTAGAGCAGATATTCAGAGACTACGGACAATGAGCCAAAACCGTATATATATAAACAAAATTTCAAATCATAAATGTACCGTAAATAATTTTATCGAATCAATGTCTAAGTAATTAAAATTTAAGTGGAACAAAAAGTATACGAAAATATTTTATAACTTACAAAAGTCATTTCATACAAACAGGATGAAATATCATTTATATAACTTACAACCCATGTATATGAACAAAACAATCATATATATATATATATTATATAGCTTACAAAAACCAAAATTTTCAGATTTGACTATCATTTCCAAACATATAACATTTATATGCATATAAAAAGAATAGTTTCTACTTACCTTGACTACCAGCAAAAGTCTACACAAACCCTTATACGATCCAAGCTATCACGTACAACCTATTCGGATCCTAGCCAAAACCAATGAATTCAAATTGTAATAATACTCCTAGTAATATCCTTAAATCCCGCTGAAAATCCTCAATTCCAAAACTAATTTTACAAATTCTAAGAGTGTCTAAGGTGAATAATCCTAGACTAAACTAACACATATTTATACTGTTTAACCTTTGTTCTATGAATTTTATAAATTTTTACACAAATTAAAACGTTACAAAACTTTGCAGAGACAAAGAAGACATATAGATGGTTTACCCAAAAATTATTCAGCTAAAAAAAATAAATATAAACTTCTAAAAAAAATTACTTCCGTCCAGAGCTCCTAATCACAACAACAGTTTTCAAGTTTGACAGTTCATACTTCCAGCAATTTTATAAAATTCTGTATAACTCGAAAATTCACGAAATTTTGCAAATATAAACTTAACATATTGACGTTTTTATCAAAAAAATATGAACCCAAAAATATGTTAAAAGTCATGCAAAACGAAATTTTTATCACAAACCATTAACACTGTCAAAAATATTCTAGATTGAACATATACTCTTATAATAATTTTAGTAGATAACATAAAATTTACAAAATTTTGAAAACTTCCAGAATTAAAATATATATGCTAATTTACTTATAAAAAAATTATTCGAGTCAAAATCAATTCAAAAAGAAACTGAAAATTATATTTCTTTACTGGTCACAAATTCTGTCAAATAAATTTCAGGTTTAACACTCAATACTTTAACAATTTTAATAAATTGTATTAAATAGATAAAATTATGAAAATTTTCATAACATAACTAGACATATTGATTTATATTAAAAAAATATTTAAATTGAAAACGATGAAAAAAAATATATATAAAAATAAATAAATCTTTTACCAAATTAAGATATCAACAAATTGCTAAAAAATTGTATTATTTTTATTTTTTTTTCTTTTCATAAAACGAAATTAATATATAAAATAAAAATAGAATTAAAGGTACATAATTTCCTTTTGTTTTTAGTAAATTTACAAACTAATATAAAACTATCATGAAACAAATAATTTACAATGCAAAATTGAGTCGAATCCTAAAAGAAACCCTAATCTTCAAATCATAAAACACCTATATATCAAAATAATAAAATATTGAGACATACCTTAATGAAATAAAACAACACTATTTCCTTGTTTTATTCTCCTACTCACAATTCTTCTCTTCCTAAAATCATTACTCCAAACCTTGCTTTTTGTTTTGAAAAATAAGAAAATCCTCTCTCTCCCTTTATTAATAATGATTTTATTTTTCTTTAAAGAAAAATAAGTTTTGAAATAAATCCACATTTATCACCAATAAAATATCTCATCTCTTAATGGAAAGATTTAACTATTATCTAGATTTTACCTAATAAAATATTTTTAAAAATTAAACTCACCTTATCCCCTAAAATTTAAATTTTATCCTATTTAAAAATAATAATAATAATAATAATGATAATAATAATAATACTAATGATAATAATAATTAAAAGGTGAATATTACATATGTTTTGGATTGTTGTGTTAAAAAATTTGACTCAAACTAAACACCTTTATTTATAAAGTGCGTATGAATCATAAGTTAGTTAGGACTCTAACTACTTAAGTGATAACGTGTCCATGAGTTCTTATTAAATTAAAACTTCTAATTTATTGAAAGTTTTAATGCATATGAATCCTAATTAAATTAGAATTCCAACTCAAACTAAACTTTCTATCAAACAAGGACTTTGAATTTATTGAAAGTTTTAATGCATAAGAATCCTAATTAAATTAGGATTCTAACTCAACCTAAACTTTCTATCAAAGAAGGACTTTGAAGAATCCTTGTTTTAACTAAAACACCTTACCTATGAGTTAACTCATCCAATTGACTCACAACCATCATTTGGCCTTGCTCAGTTAGACTCCTAATTGGGTATATCAAAACCATGCAATGCATTTGCATGATGCCATGTGGCACCATGCATACCAAATGATTCCAATCAAAACATATCGATACATTTCTCTTTTTCCATAATCTCAGGATTATCGTCAAATGATTATTGCCTCTTTGTTTTTATCAACCCCTTAATACATATGACTTATAAGCTTTCTATTGAATTGATAATTTATAATTTGAAATGAATTCAGACACAGACCAGGATTGGCTTCTAGTAAAAAGTTATGGTCACTCAGACAATAGAGTGCCAGCAAACATCTCCATAAGTTTTTACAACATCACAATTACATGCAATTCAATCTTTCGTCAAATCGATATCTTTTAAGGCTAAGACATAAAATGTGTCTATCTTAATAGATACTTGTTATGAGCTAATACACAATAATGACTTACACAAATTAGGCTATAACCTTATCTTACTATGGCCATAGACTCAAGCAGTCATGAATGTCTTTCAACATTCATATATAAGATATCTTCTCCCATGCTAAGAGTTACGAATCTTTTATTAATCAACCATAGTCTCTATATATCTAATGATATGGTCGTTCACTACCTTTATAATACCCCTGTTACGACGATACATTGGATAGTGTCAAACTATACCGATCTTTACACGAGATGGTTTAGTAACCTCAAGTCAAAAGATTACATGCACCCATAGTGTTTAAAGGATTTGTTCTATTGAAAATAAAACAATCATCCATATAGACATATTCTATTAGGGTCAATCAAATGAATATGTTTACAATATCCACGTATGTGTTACACCAAGCCATCATTAAATAACTTCGACATGTGAGAACCGTCATCTTCTTTCAGTAGGGTCACTCAACTCTATGATAATCATATTACCATTACATGTGCCCTTGGACCTTGTAATGTCAAGATTTTGGACATTTCTAGAATGATCATCTAATATAGGTATAAGGTTCCAATGATCAGTCATCTGATCTGTTCAGCATAATTCTATTATTATAATGATATATTATTCATACAATCATATAATAGATAAGCATATGAACTGTATAACTATAAATCCTTTTATTAATTAATTAGATAAATTATAATTTTAAATTTCAAATCAATTGGCTCTAGGGCATCTACCCTAACACCATGTACACCACAACACAATAGTGTATTAAAAATGAGGAATCATACCTTGTTAAATATGGTACGGTTTATGATAAGCTTTACAAACCTACCAATATCATTATAAGGATATGCATTGCTTACTATTATGCATATTCTGAATAGTGTATCATCGAACTGAGTTTAGAAAAAACTATATGAGATATGGTATGACAAGCCCCCCAGTATCAATTATCTTAGGATTTGAGGATATCCAGTGTATGTTAAATTAGTTAAAACTAATAAGCTAGTTGTCAAGTCTGAAAAAGGTCAATTCATTGGATATCCTAAAGATTGTTTAGGATATTACTTTTACCTCTTGATTAATCAAAGAATTTTAATCAGTAGAGATGTATACTTCTTGGAGCAGGAGTTCTTACAAGAAGGAGGTGTAGGAAGAATAATAGAGCTCAAAGAAAATTTTGAAAAGTCTCAAATCAAACAAGTTAAGCTAAGAAAGTCCTCTTAGTATACCTCTGTATTTGATGCACTAATTCCAGTTTGAAGTTCTTTTAGAGTATCTAGATCTTTGAAAAAGATATGGATTCTTTCATGAGTAGGATTTTGAATTCTACTTAATAAGAGAAATAAATCAAGGTAATGACCCTAAAAATTATGAGGAAGCTATACTAGTTATTGATTCAAGTAAATGGCTAAAGTAGTGAATTTTGTAATAGAATCCATGCATGCTAATCAAGTATGGACACTTGTAAATCCACCAAGAGGAATTATTCCTATTGACTATAAATAGGCCTTCAAGAGAAAGATTAACAATGATGGATAGGTGGAGACCTATAAAGCTTAGTTAGTATCAAAGGTTACATTAAAACATAAGGGTTGGATAGTTATGATTAAATCCATTCGGATAATGCTAGTTATCACAACATACCATGACTATAAAATTGGGAAAATGGATGTCAAAACAGTGTTTTTTAGTAGATCTATTAAGGAAAATATATATATGGAATAGCCTATAGGTTTTGTATCTGCTACTGAAAGACTTAAGGCACGCAAGTTGCATTGATTCATTATGGATTGAAGGAAACTTCAAGGAGCTAAAACATCCGATTTGATGAAACAATCAAATTGTTTGATTTCATCAAGAATCCGGATAAACCCTGTGTTTATAAATTGGTTAAGGATTATGTGATTACATTTCTTATATTGTATGTAGATGACATACTTCTGATGAAATGATGAATCAAGTCAAGATTTAGTTATCCAGGACTTTCTCATTGAAAGATTTAAAAAGGGCTACATACGTCTTTGGAATTCGTATATATAAAGATAGCGAAAAGGATAATTGAATTATCTTAACAATTGTATATAGAAAAATTATTGAAAAGGTTTAATATAGAAAACTTAAAAAAAGGACCTTTGCCCTTTACTCACAATCTTCATCTTTCTAAAAATATAGATCCAAAGACTGATGAAGAGTGATAGTAGATATGTAATATGTCTTATGCTTTGGTTATAGGCAGACCCATGTATGCAATGTTATGTACAAGACCTGAAATAACATTTGTTGTAAATGTTACGAGCAGATATCAGGTAAATCCATAGGAGAAATATTGGTTAACTGTGAAATCAATCTTTAGGTACTTAAGAGGAAATAAGGATTTTGTTTTGAGTTATAGGTGTTTAGAGTTAAACAGTCAAGGATACTCAAACTCTAATTTCCAGTCGAACATTAACGATAGAAAGTCTATGTCAAAGTTTATTTTTATTTGTAATAGGAGAGTGGTTAGTTAGAAAAGTTTCAAACAATCAATCATAGTTAATTTTACAATAAAGGTTGAATATATTACTGCTTCAAAAGTTACAAAAGAGGGTATATGAATATGCAAGTTTGTATCCAAACTTGGTGTGGTTCCAAATATGACTTATTCGATAGCTATGTTCTGTGACAATACTGGCCTTATTGCATGAGCAAAAAAACCAAAAGCTTATCAAAAGTCCAAACATATTCAACAAAAATATCACACTTTAAAAGAATTTGTAGGAATTAGAGAGATAATAATACAAAAAACATAGTTAATAAAGAATGTTGCTGACCCATTGACTAAGGCGATGACACTAAAATAGTTGGACCATCATAGTAAGTAGATGAGAATGTGATATTACAACGAATCACTTTAGTGCAAATGGGAGTTTTGTTAGTATATACCCTAGGAACCATTTGTGTTATCAATTTTAGGGAATTTTATCTTATATGTACATTTGTAATAACTAATCAATAAAAGAAGTAGTCTTTTTTATTCATATGCATAAGTTGTTTCTATTATTTACGATAATATAAAGTATGTGTGTGAATTGTTTGGATGACTCACTTAATATATAAACTAAGTTATCGAATTGTTCTTGTAGACATGACATTACTTGGGTAATTATATCATATAGTATGCATACTCAATACCTCCATTGAATGTCATGAAATGACAATAGTATAGGTGACAATTATAGTCATGTCATTAGGGTACTAAAATAGATTAACAGTTAAAGAATCGTTTTTTAAGCATAATCAATAACAATAAGTCACATGGTCATTAAATCATAATCAATGACTTATCATATGATCGTTTTAGTGTACAAAATAATCTTTTTACTTGGGACATTATGGTCAGATCCAATATGGATACAGGTAATTCATGCGAGGTTAACCATTTCGTATGAGAAGTCATATTGGTCATATGTTATTTCTATATGGAGATGAATGATGATCAAGATGGGATTCATTGACTTGAAAAGAATTGGGTTTTGAATATCTACTGATTCAACCAAAATATGAGTTTTGAAGAAAACGTCAATAAATATTAGAAATCGAAATCTCTGGTCAGAGCATAATATAAGTCATATGAAGGATGTTCGTGATAATGTTTCAAATATATAAATCGATGATTTATATATAATCAAAATTAGGGTTTTAACAATCCATGAGTTCGAAATTGATCTAGATTGGACAATAGAAGGATATTACCTACACAGAATATACGATTAGAGTTATTAGCTTCGATGGAGTTTTTATGCATCGTGGTTTAAGAACTATGACACATTGTTAGATGTTTACCATAGTTGTTGAGTTTTTAAATGCAATTTTGGATCGTCTAAAAGGGGATTCACGACTCCACTACAATAAACCTAAAAGGTCACACCAATAAACCAAGCTTTTGAGAATAAGGATTTATTATTCGGGGTTGGCTAGAACCTTCCGAAGAATAATAAAATTCATATAAAATTTTATATGAGTGTAAAAATAATATTTTAAAAGTTAAGATATTAGTGAAATAGAATTAGGGTGGCTAAAGTATATAATTTATATAGTAGTTAGGTCATACTTTAAATTGTGAATTTAATAGGCCAAAAGAGAATTTCAAAATTACTTATTAGCCATTAGTATAAAAATGGCTCTTTAATGCATTTTGATAGAAGTTAATTCATTTGAACTAAAACTTCTTTCACTCTAAAAGGAAAATCTCTCTTCTCTCTCTTCAAAAAGCTTAGTGGTGGACTTCTTTGGAAGTTCTTTCAAGTAAGAGACATCATCTATAATTCTAAATCAAAAGGAAAACAAAGGAATAGGTATAATCCCTAACTATCTCATGTTTTTCTTTCATCATGCCTTGATTCATGTTTTTCTCTACATACATGTCCTTTTGCATCATTTATCTTCCCATTTCTCCTTTGAATACATCATTATATTGTGGTGTATTAAAAGAAGTGAGTTGAGTTACTATTCCATTTTTCTTTAGGTATTACTTGAATTTAGCATTTAGGTATTCACATCCTTGATCACTTTAGAGAACTTTAATTTGTTTACCAAGTTGATTTTCTACCTCGTTCTTAAATTCTTTGAATTTATCAAAACATTTACACTTATGTTTCATCAAAAACACATAGCTATATCTAGTGAAATCATTTGTAGTTGTGACGAAGTAGGCTTCCTTGTAACCTATTTTAACCAATAAGTGTGTTATAGAAAAACAGCAAGAGTTCTCTTATTTTTGAGGGCCCAGGAAATTTTTTTTTTAACTATGCCCTGTAACACTCCTAATTAGCAATTCATACAAACTAGTCCTACAATCGACTAGATTTTCATCAACTTAATCACTATTAACAAAATAAGTACATAATAATAACCATCATAAAAATTACCACCCACAGAAACTTTATAACCAATTTTCAAGACTAGCCATAGGTATACACATATATAGATATATATATACACAATCACATATATACATATAGGAAATAAAATATATACATATCTACCAATATTTATATCAAGTATATATTTATGCATATATTCACATATACATCAAGACATATAAATCAACAAAAATATGGTATATTTCTCCTTTAGCTTCATGTCTCACTTTGCTCCTTAGGAATCTTTGCATCAACTCTTTACCTATAAAATATTAAATTAAACGGTGTGAGCGACCATGGCTCAGTAAGAAAATTATACTCAATACTCAAAGCATATCATACCAGTACTAATCTCTTCCATACTCAGCGTGTCTAGGCTATTCACATACAAAATAATTTACACGGAACACGCATTAAACACATATCATAATTCTCTTCTTTCACCCATTTATTCATTTCCTTACTAAACAAATATGATTCACTTGTTATGATTTATACATGTATGAGTGTCATGACTTTTCTATTTTCTGATCGTATATCTTTCTCAACTCTTTATCAGCCAATGATTTTCATAAAATATTTGCTAATTTTTTCTCTTTTTTTTTGTCAAATATTTTCATTGATCGGTCTAGACTACAAAAGACAATACTCGTAGTTACCATACAAGGTACAATCCTTTCTTTCACGCATATTTCTCTATTTTTTTCTTTGCTGTCCACACAATACAGCTGACATTTTTTTTCCTTTGTTGTCCATACAGTACAGCTAATATCTTTCTTTGCTATCCACACAAAACAACTAACATTTTTTTCTCTGTTGTCCACACAGTATAGCTTGTGTGTAAGGATTTTAAATATGCTTTCTGCTTTTCTATATCATATGAGTCATTATAAAACCAAAACATTTGTTTTCCATTTTCTGAAAACATGCATAACTTAGAAAATGTTTTTCCTCCATCTTTATTTTTCTGAAATCATGTATATGTTATGATTCCTCATGTATACATGTATAACCATAACTTAAAATATGCCCATTCATTGTTTTTCCTTATTCTTTTCAAGCCTCATCGAGTATCAGATTATTTTCTCATGCATGTACATATATCTCATGCATTCCATATGAATATACATATTTATTATAATAGTTTTTTACACATATCATGCACATAATTAAGCAAAATTAACCTACATCATATAAAATAACATTTTTGCCCTTATGAATATAAGGGTTATTCCACATATCATGCACATAATTAAGCAAAAATTAACCTTATGGATAAAATTACATGTTTACCCTTAATGCAAATTCTTTCATCAATTCATTATTTCTCATATATTTAAGACACAAAATCCACAAAGTTAACCTTAGGAATATGAAATGTCTAAAATACCCTTATGGCAAAAAATTACATCATGAATCTTAATTAATTTATTTATCCTTTTAAGTATAAATCACCTTAATTCTAATACCTTACACACTTATACAAGTAAAGGTTATTTAAATAACCTAACTCAAATTACTTCAAGTATGTAAAGTATAAAATTCTTACCTTTTCTTTGCTAATTAGGTGATTTAAGTCTATCCTCCTTCTTTTCTTCTTCCTAGCAACCTTAATCAACCAAAAACATAATCATCCATCAAAACTCTAAACTTGACATCTCTTAAAAAATTAAACTTTTTACCTTAAAACTTACCAGAATTGATAGATCTACACTTTTTATTCTGGAAATTAGGTGGTTTAGCTAGGGAAATGAATTTTGCTTAAAGGAAAAACTTTAGTTAAAATTATGGAGATTCTCGGCTAAGGAAGAAGAAAATGAATAGTTGGTTGGTTTTATAAGCTTTTTGGACTAATTTACGCTTAACCTTTTTTAAAAATAACTATTTTATCCTTATCCAATTACTAAAAACCCTTAGCACCATTATATAATTTCAAGTGTGCTATTCAATTTACATTCTGCTTTGTCTCTTAAATCCTTCTAAAATGACCATTTTACCCCCTTTGAAAATTATTGCTCATTTAGTAGTTTTCTATAATTCTTTTACAATTTCTTTAAACAAGTTATAAAATCAACTCAAGAGGTAATTTTGGAAGTAGAGTTCACTGGCATACCTGAATCTGGGTGTTACATTCCCCATATTTGTTACACACTGTTATAGGCTTACACATATCACTGTGTATAATCCCTAACAGTTCAATTGCCTTTTCACTGTATCTTGAGAAAGGTGTTTGGACCATTTTACCTAATGACACGATTCACATTCATCATATGACTGAAAATCAATTGATTGTTGGACTTTTTGTTTAAGAAGTCTTGATATACATTTCAGTCCTATGTAGCCTAGCCTATAATGCCAAAAATATATGGTATTCAGATAGTTTGATTTTAATCATTTATTTTTTTGCAAATTGAAAATTTCATTATCAAGTTTTAGAATGTATAAACCATTAAACAATATAGTTGTTTCATAGGGAATATTATTTAAATTGATAGTTATAGTACCACCAGCTATTATTTAAGTTTATAGTTATAGTACCACTAGTAATAAAAAATAAATATCTTTCTTTGTCTAAAATAGAAGCAAAAACTAAGTTTTAGAAATAGAAGGAATATAATAATAAATTTTTTATTTTAAAACTAGTCCATTGGGTAACCTAAGATAATAAACTCCTACGAGTAATACTGCAACATATGCTTCATTTCTAACACATAGGTTAACCTCTTCTTTAGTGAGCAATCAACTCTGTCATAGCTGTTACATATTAGAACAAATATGAGAACAACATCCTATGTCTACAACTTAGGATGAATAAGAAAAATAATTTATTTCAATGGCAAACATACCAGAAGTAGAGGTTTCGACTGCCTTTTTTTTCTTATTCTCTAGAAAGGTATTGTAATGTCTTTTCCAATGACCTATTTTGCCACAATAGAAACAAATAACCTTTTGTTTTCCCAACACCATTTGTAGACTGAGTAGGAGTTTCATGTTACTTTTTTGCTTTGGGCTTGGACTTAGCCTTGGCTTTGTCTTTTCCTTTAGCCTTAGATTTGGGTGCTTAGGCACCACCCATAAGCACATTATTCAAAGCTACCTTTTGCACATATTGTTCAACTATCTTAAACATATACAGTAACTCTTCAAGGGATTTTTCCTTTTCATTCATATTAAAATTCATAATGAAAATTAGCCCCAGACTTAGGGAGAGATTTCAACACAAGGTCAGTGGCAAGCTCATTGTCTATGATAAAGTCCAGACTCACCAACCACTCAATGTAGCCAATTATCTTAACCATATAATGGTCAACTTGGCCTTTCTCAAAGAGTTGACATATCATATCGTTTAGCCTTCGTATGAGTACCATATAACTCTCGAAGGTATACAAGTATGGATTGTGTATCCATTTCCTTATGTTGTTTTTGAAGTTAAGTGACATGGAACTAAGCATGAGGCACTAAATTTCCATGGAGTCATTAAGATACTCGTTAAAACTATCCCTATCCTCCTGGGTGACATCAGGACCAAACTCAATGGCAATGACTTCTCAATGATATACAACCTCTTCTCTTGACGCAAAATAATCCAAAGATTTTTGTACCAATTAGTAAAATTGTTTCTAGTAAACCTATTTTCTTTTTTGAGAATAGATCGATATGTTAGGTTTTGTGATCTACAATTTACAAATAAAAGAATTAGTAATTTTATTTCATTATTAATATTATATTAATTAAGGATTAATTAATTAAAATGATCCCACTATTTTTCTCAAACCAATAGCCCTCACTATTGTACTCGAGAAGTTTCGTTAAACTTTCTAGTGGACCAAGATCTCATTGCATTAATTCTCTCTTTCGCTTTGGTAAACAAGTTCAAATTAATCAAATAGGTAAATCTCAAGTTAATCACCAAAAGCCCATAATTGCAAGTCAGATGATACTCTAACAAATCAGGTTACGTCAAATGTAATTCTCAGTATCAGTAGAGTAGAAACTACATATCACGTTACATTAACAAATGTATTCCCTACTCATGCCTCTAATATACTTTACTTTCGCTTTGGCAAATAACCAAGGTACATTAGTTAAGTGAGAACCAATATAATTAACTCCTGATTTTTTGCCTAGTAAAAGTGTACCTTTCACTTTGGTGAACACGGTTTCAACGAATAGAGGTTTAATTAGGGCATCATAATGGAATGCACCAATTAAATCTTAAATTTAATATTTAAATTGAGGGTTTCATTAATCAGTTTCATCAGATTTTAAGTCGTATGTTAGGTGATATTTGTAAAATAAAACTTACATATACATTCTAAAATGTAAAAATAAATATGCCAATACATAGTCATAAATAATGTCAAGTCCTTCGAGTCAAGAAGAGTTTGACTAGTTACCCTAGGTTAGTGTTTAGCTTTGAGTCTTTGCACTTGTCCATCGTCTTTAGTCTTTAGGTCTTTAATAATTACATGGTTTTATTTCCTAGTTACAAATTTCTAAGAAAATAAAATACAACTTAATCTATAAGAAGAATAGAGATAAAAGGACAATGTGTAGACCCTATTTGAGAATTTCAAATCAAAAACTAAAAATATCATACATAGATTTATTGGTTGTCTACTAGGCACCATACATACATCCATACATATACATACCAATTAAAATTTTTAATTTTAATTATTATTTACCCAAGTGTCAAATTCATTTGGTCTTTAAAGTATTGCAAAATTATAATTGAGCCCTAAAGATCAAGAAAATCTTAATTTAGTCCAAGTTTAATAAAAAGGATCAAATTAATCTTTTCCATTTTGTTAGGCATGAACATAAAGTGTTCAGCCGTGTTCTAAAATTCATCAAAATGCTAGAAGCATACACGATTGGAAGCTTTAGGCATGACTTGGAAGAATACACAACTAACTAGAAGGACCAAAGTGCAAGGCTGGGATAAGAGGTGTCTAGTTGTGCACGTTAATGGAAATTCCATTATGTTGAAATAATGTATCAGGACGCACCATGTCGGCTATCCACCATGCACGACTTTGTGCCAACCATACATGGTGATATCTAGACACATAAATGTCTAAGTTTCTTCTCACAAAGGAGAACCCAAAAAATTCTGGTTTTTAGCATGCCATATCACTAAGATGAGGGAATACGACATATAAACTATACTCACATTAGCAACAACCCTCAGATCATGCAACAACATGAGTCAAAGGCGATTTCATACAACAACACAAAAACTATGGTATTCAACCAATATTAAACATGCAATATTAATAATACTCAAACAAAATTCAAAAATCATCACTCAATAATTTAACATAGTTTATATTGTCCATGAAACTTAACAAATCAAGCAATGACATGATTGCAAATTATCTTTACCAAATTTTAATTTCGTTTTGATTAATCCCAATTACATGCAACAACATATTAAATTAATCAAAACTAACTATAGGTATATATTTTTGTGAAAGATATGCTAAAAATAGCTTTGACACCATTATTAGGTTTTCAGGGTATCGACAACTGATAGTGCAATGGAATTTAAAATTTTAAAAATTAAACAAATTTGATAACTTTAGCCAATATACCCATTTTATGCATAAAATTCATAAACATGCAAGACACATATAAGGGTTTTTACAGTTATACATGCGTTAATGGCTCCTTTAATCTTCACATGGCTTGAGACAAAATACTATCCAACCTACGGGAGGCACCTCCTTGGTATCCATATAGAGAACAAATATGAAAGAGGCAAATCTAGGTGAAGAGGTTACTAAAACTATTTGGCTAGAAATTATGTATAAATATGTGTGACACACACACACACACAAAAGTAAGAGTCCATGCATAGTTAGAATGCTATCAATGCATGACTCTTCCTCAAACAACATGTATCAACCAACTTAAAAGGTCTTGCACAACAAACACATGCCTTTTTACATGTTACCAATCATCATCATGCATGTGCATGGTTGGCACACTTTCCACTAAGTTGCATGATCGGCTTGCATCATGCATGGTCATGCAACTAGTTAAGGCATGGTTAAACAGGGCATTTTCAACCTTATCAAGCAACCAGTCCATTCGTGATCTCTCATTTATTCGTGAACACTATGATTATCACTAAATAATCTTTGTCTCTAAGTTTGATTCAACTTCTTTGTGTGTGTGACCTATCAACTCTTTATCGGGTCAACAATATCTGGATTCAAATCAAATCTAAACAGACCAAGTTTGGCCTCTAGCAAGGTGTCAGAACCATCTGAACAATAGAGTGTCAATAGACATCTTTTAAGCTTTTACAACATTGCAGTTATGTTCAATTCAATCTTTTCATTAACTAATATCTCATAAGGCTAAGAAATAAAAATGTGTTTATTTCAGTAGCTCTTTGGTATAAACTGATACATATAATTACTGATATGTATTAGGCTACAACCAATTCCCATTATAGCCACAGATTCAAAAGGTCATAAATGCATTTAATATTCTCATGTGAGATATCTTCTTCTATTCTCAAAAGTGACGAATACTCTATTGATAAACCATTATTTCTATGTATCTCATGATATGGCTAATCACTACCTTTATAGTTACCCCAATTACGGTCATATGTTGGATAACATCAAACTATACTGATCCTTACACGAAATGATTTGACGATCTCAAGTCTGAGGATCACATGCACCAACCCTAACAACAAAGTGATGGACTATCGAACTACTTTCATACCAAGGAAAAAATTAAGTATAACCAAGTCTCTATAAGCAAAGGCAAAACACAAGATAGATACATAATCTATAATAATCGATGGATCAAAATCAGTCACAATCAAATAATCCACATACATAAATAAAATCACAACTAATGATAATGTACAATGAATGAATAATAAAGGATCAAATTGACTATCAACAAACTCGTATTCTAGTAAAATAGAGTACAATTGATGATACCACACTTGAAGCATTTATTTAAGGCCATAGATAATGTTAATAAGATGACAAACATGAGATGGTCAACTAGGATTGATGAAACCAAGAGGCAACTACATGAACACTTCTTTAATGAGATACCTTTGAATAAAAACATTTTTGACTTCAAGTTAACGTAGTGACCAATCATACATGGAGGCAAGAGTAAAAATTACATGAATAGTAGTTAACTTAACAACAAGACTGAATGCATCTCCAATATCCATCCAACCAACCTATTGGTGAAAACCCTTAACAATTAGACAAGCCTTATACCAATCAACAAACCCATCAGCATAATGTTTGGCCTTGTAAACCTAATGACAACTAATCAAATTCTCTTGAGGAGACGGTGGAATAAGAACCCAAGTGTTATTTTGCATAAGTATATCATATTCTTCACCCATCATCTGATGCCAATAAGGAAATGATTGAACTTACTTGAAAGTGGGTGGCTTATGAAATGTAAGATTAAGAGCTTTAACAATAAAAGCCTAAGAAAGCACATAATGAGAGGAAACCATGATATCATTTTTGCTTTGAAACTTTTGCCTAATAGATGGTGTCTCAGATTGATTAGACATAAAGGTCTCTTTAGAGGCAAGAGCAATTAAAGGTGAAACAAGTTAACTAGTAGACTCTGGTAATGGTTGAGAACTATTGTCAATCTGCACAGGGTCAAATGGCACAAAATAAGGACTAAATAAATGTGGGCCCATCACATTACAAATTTGAACAATTGTAGAAGGAACCGATAATGAGCAAAACCTTGAATAAGGCTCTAAAGAGGGAAAAACCACACCATATCCAAGAAAGATGGTCTTGTGAAACAATAAATAGTGGGAGATGTAAACACAACCAATGGGCATATAGAGACAACGATATGCACGATATGAAACACTATACCCTAAGAATAAACATAATATAGACCAGGTTGTAGTTTGTGAGGTGTAGTTGAGGTAAGCAACGGATAACAAGTACAACCAAAAGTCTATAAAAAACTATAGTTCGAGGAACTTCAAAGAGACTCCTATTCTTGAGTCGTGATGTTGGCAACCTATTAATAAAAAACACAATAGAAGAAAATGCCTCCACCTAAAAGGCAAGGGGCATGTTAGCCTGTAATAAAAGACATTTTATGTGTAATACCATAGGACTCAAGAAAATAATTAATGGAGGCATCATAGAATCATTGAGCCATCAAAGAGATCTGTAACACATTCCGGTTAGGCTAATTACGAGGAACATAGCTAAGAAGATGTAACAGGACTTAGTTGGGTTTGTGGAGGGCTTAGAGACTAAAACCAGCTCACTCAAGGAGGATTAGATGCTTGAAGGAGCCAACCGAGAGGTCAACTTGATTCAGGCCCGAGCTTATGTGCAAACAAGCTTTAAATAGCCATAACTTTTGATTCGGAAAGAGTTACGGGCCTGTAATATATCAACACGAAACTTGTTTTGAGCTCTATAATAACAACTAACTTTGCTGGTTGCACCTGATTTGAAGGCCTAATTAAATCTATTTCAGTCTGTATTACATAGTTTTAGTTTACCCAAATTTAGGGTTTTTGGTTTTTATAATTTTAATCTTGTTTATGATCGTGCTAGACTTTATTGAGCCCAATTGACATATTTTCTTTTAATTTAATTAGTGTTTTGGGTAGTTATTTAGGTAATGGGCTTAGGAAGTTTGGAAGTCCATTGGGTTATGGGTAGTTTAGGGTTAAGTTGGCATTGTACTATATAAACTCACATTTTCATAATAAGTGGATCTTTTGGCCAACTTGCATAATTTTGCGTACTCTTGAACTATCAAACCTTTGAACTTATCAAGCTTTGGTCTTATGGCATTCACCATTACGATTCCAAGGTTCGTTCGATTCCATATCGATTCGGGTCAAGGGTCATTCAGTGACGAAACTGATTCAGTCATAGGAAAAATATCTTCTTGGGCATTAGGTCTTATGTCAAATCGTCAAGGTTCGCATCAATAATGAAATATTTTATTATCAAATTCTCCACTACCACTAGAATGAATAATTTGAATAGAATAGAAATAAAGTTTTTCTATCACCAACTTAAATTTAGTAAAGACAACAATAACATCAGATTTCCTAAACATAGGGTATAACCATGTATCTTGACTAAAGTCATCAACAATAGATTAATAATATTTAAATGAAGACAACAACGAGACTAGAGCAAGACCCCATAAATCAAGGTGAAGAAGCTCAAAATGGCTTCAAGCTATGTAAGCACGTTTGATAAAAGGGAGACGGTGAGTTTTACCAAGAGCACATACTTGAGAAATAGATGAAAGATCCTACGAACTATGAACTAGACTAGACATGGAGGCAAATACAATCTTGAGCACTTTAGAATATGGATAACCAAGATAGTGATGGCAAACATCAGATGAACTATGAACAAACAAATAGGTTGTAATAACATGAAATCCTAAGGTTGGGGACAATGAAACTAGGGTGAAAAAAGGTAGTTTTCAAAACCGAGGGGAATATAAGGATATTATCTGCTTTAATACCATGAAAAATTATGAGTTGTGTTCGAAATTAAATGAGTATTATTGACAAAATGTTGTAGAATATATATCATATTACAATATAATTTAAAATAAAATTTTAATCCTATAAAATATGAAAAATAATATACACTAAATTAGAATCATATTAAATCAAAATCAGACCAAATCAAGATCAAATCATATCAAAATCAAATCAAATAGGAATATGTATATTTTATTTAACAATGTGGAGATGGCAAAGAATAGGCCGGATATATCTTACTAGTGAGACTACTCTTGTTACAGGATTGGTAATGTGGACACATCATTTCCTCTAATAAGGAGCAAAAAGTAAATAAATTTGCTTTATGTATTGTATTATACTAGTGATATCAATGACCACAGTATCAATCATTGAGGTAATTGTAGCTAAAACTCTATTATCATTTCAGTATTAAAAATGCGAAATAAAGACCATAGGAATCCAATAAGTAAAAATCAGCATCAATTTTTTCTTGTGTCGAGATAGCTTGCTCTGTATTTCATATGGTGGAATCATGATTCATGAAGCTGGGTAAATCTCACAGAAAATATGAATAGTCCATGTCAATCATTCACGCAGATAAGGCTCTGCTCCAGTTTCCACTTCAAGTGTATCATATTATCATTTCAACATCGCTAGTTATGATGACAATTGTATCTAACAATGCTACATATACCAAATTCAACTTTTTTCAAAACTCAAATTCGCTAGCTACCCAGAAATATAGTTGCATCTTTTTTCTTTTAAATACGTGGAGGAAAGTACTCAAACATATATATATTTTCCACCAACTTTAGGCAAGAAAGCAAACATATATTATTTCTTTTTCCTTGGTTTCACATATCTTTCATAGTTTAGTCCAATTCCGTGTGTATTTCAAACAAACTTCCACTCACAATTGTCAAAACTGAAGTGAGGCCATAAATAAGCCTTCTTTTATTGCCTGCCAAACATAGTTAAAATACCTATCTCATCGGAGAAAATTATAGTGGGGAATTATTTACCAGGGATGTTTACCTTCCAAAAATGATTCTTGGATATTGAATAACGTCGCAATACAAACAAATATCAAATTAATACAATGCGCACAAATTCTGATCAGCCTGACAATGTCTGTTACCTAAAAGTTAACCAACACAAAACAATTTAAGTATTCACACCGGGAGGTGTGGTTCGTCTTCTGTTAAACTTCCACCACTGTCGCCACCAGGTCCGCCATTATTACTATCGCAACCCGCCAATTCACCCAACAATTCCTTGGGGTTGGTGGCCGCCTCCTCTCCAACTAAAACTGCCACCACCTCCTTCATGGTAGGCCGCCTTTGCGGATCTGGATGGCAACAAGCCAAACCAAGTTTTAATATCAATTCCATCTCTTCCACTTCGTACTCTTCTCTAATCCTCCTATCCGCAGCCTCACAAATCCTTCCCTGCCCATAAAATTCTCTCACCCGATCAATCAGCAAGGCCTCCTCATCTGTCTCAGCAGTCATATCAATTGGCCTTCTTCCACAGGCCACCTCCAATATCACCACTCCAAAACTATACACATCGCTCGCTGAAGTGGGAGCCGAAACTGTTGCCAACTCCGGTGCTAAGTACCCCAAAGTGCCCACTACTCTAGTAGAGTTGGGTACTTCACCTTGTTGGTATAGTTTTGCGAGACCAAAATCTCCAAGACGGCCTCTCATTTCGGCGTCCAGCAAAATGTTGCCAGACTTGATGTCTCTGTGAAGTACTACTTGGTCCCAGCCATGGTGCAAATAGCTGAGTCCTTCAGCCACATCGGCAAGGACAAGGCGTCGTTGTTTCCAGCCTAACAGTTTCTTGGGTTTGTCAAAAATCCAGGTGTTGAGACTGCCATTGGGCATGAAATCATAAACAAGTAAAAGTTCATTGCCTTTTCTGCACCACCCTCGCATTTGGACTAGATTTTTATGTTGAAGCCGGCCCATACTTGAGATCTCTGCCATGAACTCTTTTAGGCCTTGTTTAGAGTCGTGGTTGACACATTTTACAGCTATTTCTGTGTTGTTAGGAAGAGTTCCCTTATACACTTTTCCAAATCCGCCAGAACCAAGAAGATGATCTTTAGAGAACCGGTTTGTGGCTTGACCAAGTTCCTCATAAGAAAACCTATGAGGCCAATATTCGAGTTCCCAATCTTCAATCTCGTCCTCTTCCAGGTCCTTCAGTATGTTCTTTCGCCAAAACAAGTAACCCCCAGATAAACAAATGACCACAAAAAAAACACAACCAATTACAATCCCAGCAATAGCACCAGCTGATAATGAAGATGAAGATCGCAGAGAAAAAACCGGCAAATTAGTGGTGTTAATCTCTCTAGCAACCCCAGTGTCACTCAAACTCCAAGCAAGAACTCTTTGTGCCTCAATCCAATTAGTCGTCGATGCAGAAAATCCGACATACATCTCACTAGAAACATAATTAGCAATAGCCGGATCTTTATAATTCAGGCTAGGTCTAGACGGCTTAGAAACACCAACTGGTGCGACCGTGACATTAATCTCAAAGTTTTTACCATCAAATTCAATCCAAGCATGAATATTCTGCCCATTCTTCATATTGACAGGCACAAAAGACCCATTTGAAGAGTTATAGTACCTAGCTGGGGCAGTCTTAGCCGATTCAATGTTGTTGAGATCAATCCCGATGTGATTATCATCTGGGTCATTGAATTCAGGGTTTCGACCCGTATCAAATTCAACTGCCAGAAGTGGAGCCACAGTTGCAACAGTTGCATTTGTGAAAAGGCCAAAGTATTGACTAGCAATTGCACCAGGCGGAGATGTGAAGTTGGTGAGGACGAAACAAAGACCAAAGCCTGGACTTGAAGCGATCTCCGGCAACACTGAGAACACAAATGAAGTTGAGAAAGAAGTGATATTGGAGGAGTTGTCAGAGGGTTTCATTGTCAGTTTTGTTGGGTAATAAGCCCGACCGAAAGAGAATTGATTGGAATCGTTGGTGAGTCGCACCACGGACAAGTCAAGACGGGCATCGTTGATGAGAATAAGATCAGTGCCATTGGTAATGGTACCAAAAGAATTGTATAGAAAATTGACAGCAAAAGTTGGAAAGAAAAAAGAGGTGATGATAAAGATGACCACAATGAATATCATCTGAGACGCGGAAGTGGAACAGCCGCTGGCGATGGTGAGGAAGAGAGGGGATGTTGGATGGCTGAGTGATTTGGTCAAGATAATTAGATGAAAAAATAGAATAGACTATACGGCATGGATTAATGACGCCAGGAGGACGGATTTGTATGTATGTTGACTTGACCGCAGGAATAGACAGCGGGTTTAAATCTGCGGTTTTTTTTCACTAGTGAAAATTTAGTGATTAATTTTAGGGAAATTATATTAAATGTCTATTTTATTTTTTCATTAAGTAAAAATGTTTATTTTTTTATTTTTAAGTAAAAATGTCTATTTTTTTTATTTTTAAGTAAAAATATCCTAATTTTGTTTTTAAATATCAAAATTATCCTTCACCACATCTATATAAATCCTCTCACTCATTTTTATTATACAGATTTTTCATATCACTCAAACACTCACTCACACTTTTATTTTTACTCAATATTAATTACTATGGATTCGTTCGATTAAAAAAAGTTTGTATTTCTAAATTCTAATTGAAAAAAGTCAGTCCGTAAAAAAAAATATTTATATGAATCTTAACTCAAAACTTAATTTTATTTATTAAATTTAGTTTGTATATTATGTAAAGCGGGTATTTGAATATTATATGATAATTTAGAGGTTAAATAAAATGTTAGAAAAATATGAGGGGCATTTTGATATTATACAATATATAAAGGATTTAAACAACATGTTAAGAATATATAAGTATATTTTGATATAAGACAACACAAAAAGGTATTAAATAAAGTGAAATGTTATAAAAATATAAGGGGTATTTTGATATTAAATATTATAAGAGCATTATAAATGAAATGTTATGAATAGATAGATGCATTTTGATATGAGACAACATACAAGGGTGTTAAATAAAATGTTAGATAATTATGGAGGCAAAATGAAATACTAAAAAATATGGGGGTATTTTGATATTACATTATATATGAAGGATTTAAATAATAGGTTAAGAATAAAAAGATGCATTTTGATACATGACAACATACAAAGATGTTAAATAAAAGGTTAAATAATTATAGAGGGTTAAATGAAATTTTAGGAAAAATATGGGAGTATTTTGATATTATATTATATATGAAGGATTTAAATAATATATTAAGAATAGATAAATATATTTTGATACAAGACAACATATGAGGGTATTAAATGAAATGTTAGATAAGTATGGAGGGCTAAATAAAATGTTAGAAAAATATAAGGGGTATTTTGATATTAAACATTGTAAGAACCTTTTAAATGAAATGTTAAGAATAGATGAATACATTTTGATACAAGATAACATAAAGTGATGTTAAATAAAATGTTAAATAATTATAAGGGGTTAAAAAAATATTAGAAAAATATAGGGGTATATTAATATTAAATATTGTAAGAACGTTTTAAATGAAATGTTAAGAATAGATGGATACATTTTGATACAAAATAACATACAATGATGTTAAATAAAATATTAAATAATTATAGAGGGTTAAAAAAATATTAAAAAAATATGAGGGTATTTTGAAATTAAACATTGTAAGAACGATTTAAATGAAATGTTAAGAATAAATGGATGCATTTTGATACAAGATAATATACAAGGGTGTTAAATAAAATGTTAGATAATTATAGGGGGTTAAAAAATATTAGAAAAATATAGAGAGTATTTTGATATTAAACATTGTAAGAACGTTTTAAATGAAATGTTAAAAATAGATAGATGTATTTTGATACAAGATAACATACAAGACTGTTAAATAAAATATTAAATAATTATAAGGGGTTAAATAAAATATTAGAAAAATATAGGGATATTTTGATATTAAATATTCTAAGAACGATTTAAATGAAATGTTAAGAATAGATGGATGTATTTTGATACAAGAAAACATACAAGGGTGTTAAATAAAAGTTATATAATTATAGGGGTTAAAAAAATATTAAAAAAATATAGAGGGTATTTTGATAGTAAATATTGTAATAACGTTTTAAATGAAATGTTAAAAATAGATAGATGCATTTTGATACAAGATAACATACAAGGGTATAAAAAAAATGTTAAATAATTATAAGGGGTTAAAAAAATATTAGAAAAATATGTGAGGTATTTTGATATTAATCATTGTATGACTGTTTTAAATAGATATAGTAGATGAGACTCACAAATGTCAATGCATAGGTTCATCCATTCTTTCACATTGAATTCTACCATATAATATATCAGGAACATGTCAATCCTCTTGGACGCTAATCAAAATAGTTACATTCACTAGAAGAAAGAATTATCTTGCCCCCATTCTCGATAGTCATTATCCGGAACGTCATTCTAATAGAAATCGACGTCCTTCGTAAGGACAAAATGTTACACCCAGGATTTGCAATCATTGTAAGAAACCAGGATATGTTCGAACCTAATGTAAAAGCCCAATACCAATCCCGAGCTCCACCCCACAGCGTTTATCCAAAAAAGGTAAAGGGTCGAGATCTTAACAAACTTCTATTTAATTTTGTTAGTTATATGATTCATCACTGTTGTTCAAGTGATATGTAACCGATATATTTTCATTATTGTTTCATATGTGTAATTGTATTCACATGTGATGTACTAAATTTAATGTGAATAATTTTTTTCATTTCATATTTGTTAGAATGAGCTTTTTAAGTATTTCACTAATACCATGATTTAATGCTAATAACATCATTCAAATCTCATATAATCATTTCCGTGACAAAATTATTTAAAAAATTAAATCAAATACATATCCATATATAATGATAGATAAAGTACATCATACACATAAGCACATACAATAAATATAACATAAAGTGGAAATACAATTGTGACGCTAAATGTCGATGCATAGAGGTAGACGACTCTTAGGGAAAATCTACACTCCATGACAATGCCAAACACTTAAAAAAATGTAACATAAACATGCCACAATCACCGGAGCCTTCTCTCTATTGAGGAACATCCGTCACTCAATATAACACTAAGGGATCACGTCGTGGAGTCTGTCTAGAAGCCGTCGAGAAATTCATCACCTCTAATAAAACGAGTATGAATGCTATGAATGGTTGCATCCGCTGTTTAAGACACCTCATATTTCCTAAGTATGATACCTCAGAGTCATACACCATAATTGACCAATCACAAAAATCTATAACTCCGACCACCCAATGTGCGTAGTCGTAGTTTATAGGAATGTAAACTTATAAACAGTGACAAATTAAAATTGTTACATGTGTAGATTATAAACTAATTCAATGTAAAATATAAAGAAAATGCTATTATACTATATCTTATTAACCATCCCTCATAGTTTGTAAAACAATCCTAGGGTGTAATCTGCCTCAACCATCCTCGTGAAGAGCCCCAAAAACTGATACTCCTCATCCGGTATGGTTTGCCAACTCTTCTAGACCATATCAACATGTCCTACGAAGAATGTATGGGCAGTTATCCAATGCTGTGAAATAGTCACACAGTGATCATCCTGGTGTCGATGTAATATAGCCAAAAAGGAATCCATATGCTGGAATGGTATAAAAAACTATAAATATGTTAATTATTGACGAATATATCAAACTTTTAATCAAATTATATAGTACAAACAACTTACATCATCAGTCAGTCACTCACGCAACTCCACCACAATTCGCTAGAAATTGTCTTTCGACTTCGCCCCGATGAAGTAAACATCATGCATGTTGGATTCCTCACACTCTGTGGCAGAGGATGGAATGGTCATGAGTTGTTGTTTCGCCCTCCCTTTGATTGATTTGTATATAAGGTGCGAACGACCGGACCCTTCGAATGATCCGACCATATGTTGTACGAACTAACTGTAAGTACATACAACTATGAATTCATTATTTTATCTTATATAACAATTACGAATTAATCGATTAATGTTACCTTATCCATGTATGTCAGAGGAGGTTTGACTAGAGAATCCTCTATCAGGGTCAAGTCAACCATACGTGCCCCTTCGACAGATTGCAAAATTATAATTTTGAAATTATCAGTGATCAGTATATATGAATATTATACACTAATTATAATGGATATACCTCAACATGGATTGCATCAAAAACATCCTCTTGTAAGTCTTCCTCTTGTGAACTAATATTCATTGTCCTTTTGCTAGAGTTGGCGATATCAGTAAGTAACCACAACTGCTCATCCTGAAAAGGAGACAAAACATTGTTAAATAAATATAATAATTAGTAAAATAAATCGATCAATGACGTTTCTTAAAAAAACATTAACTCTATGGTTGGGGAAGGTGTTCGAAGAGAACCCTCGATCAATGATACCTCAATGCCAGTCCCCTATACACATGAAAAGAACAAAATGGTAAATGATATTTCATATAAAATATATTGACTATAATAATTTCCATATCTCAAGTGGGGGATTTGAAGTAACCGGAGGTCCGACCAAAAGGCCTTTATGAAGAAGACCCTATACGAATATATAAAATGAATTAATCAATGACAATTAATTAAAAAATAAAGTTCCACTAATAAGTGACATATCTCAGATCGAAGAGGTGATGTAACAGAAGGGCCAACCGATATCCCATCGTAGCAACTACCATAAGAAAATAGTAATAATAACTTTATCAGTGACATTTCATATAAAACACAATCAAAATATATTAACAACATTTAACATTAAATATTTCTAAGAAATTAAATACAGACCTCATATGGCTGATGGGATGGGATTGACCTGTCAATAGGAGAGGTCGTCTCGACACTATTGTGCATACCCTATACGAAGTTAATTTAGTTGTCAGAGTAATAACGAAATACAATTTTTATAAGCAATAAATGAGATGTGGTTTTAAAACCTGATCACCTGGGGTTGGATATGTACATGTGACAATTTTCTCTAAACGAGTCAGATGATCCTTTAATTGAGTTATCTGAGAGGACACATCATCGCGAAATCGAATCATTTGTAAAGACACCTCGTCACGAAAATAGAAAATCTCACGTAAAATCATAGCACCCTAATGTGCCAATACAACATATACTGTAGATAAACTAGGTGATATAGAGGGGGGCACTCCTCTGTGACAAGAAGGGTAGCATAGTCCTCAACCCTAAGAAGGTCTATGGTCTCGGCTGCTGGGCTCTGAACTATAGGGGGACAAGAATGTTATTTTATAACAAGAGGTCGAGATGGCTCCTTAAGTATCCCAGGAGTATCGACGGGTATATCTGAATGTGGCGTGACAACAAAAGCCTCATCTGTTGTTGGGAGAGGCATAAAAGATGATGAAGAGGAATGCATATCTGACAAACCGGTGTACTCATAGATGTTTGCATACCATGATAGACCCTTCTCAATCGGTGATAGACGAAGCGAAAATATGACATCATCCTATTCATGAAAATATATAACTCAAAATAATTGCAATATTCAATGAATCAATCAACTAACTAATTAACGATTATATACCTGGTCACCAATGAAAATAGTGCCCATATGACTCTAACAAAGGACGTCCCGCGTACGCCACCTAAACATTCGTAGAAACGCTTGAATATCAATCATATCAACGCAATCATACAAGATGTCCAGCATCTCATATATCCAATACTGCAATATAATCATTAATGATTAAAATAAATCAATTCATATTTTTACAAATTAATATATATAATCAATAAATTTAAACTTACCTTAAATACGAAAAGAAATCCGTAGAGGTTATATTTACGCATTTCAGACATTCATCTAGAGCAAACTCTATCACTCACTTGCGACATAAACTCATACTTCATCTACCATACGACAATGCCCCAAGGGTAGGAATTAAACCCGTCCAAATGATCAACCAACTGTAAGTATTCGACAGATATTTTCTTTCGTCGATTATTCCCTAACAACACCATATGAAAACAATACAGTAAGACCATCTTGTAGGCGTCAATACCGTCATCCCCTCATGGCCTGGCCAAAAAAGCACGCTCTATGTCATGATATTACACCCTTGGATAATCCCAAAAGTATATATCTCTGATCTTATATCCGAATAAACGAGGAATATATGATGAAAGAACAGTGAGTTAACTAAATGATAGTCTTGTCATCAAAGAAAACTCAAATGGGTTGAATCTCACGTCAACACTATTAACCCTAAACCATAACTCGTCTCTGATAGAGGGTTGATATAGCTGTCGTAGGAGAAATGCATGAACTAACACTCTGAAAAATTTGGTTTTGGGCAAACGAAGGAGATGCCCGAAACATGTCATCTCAAACAATCGAAGCCAATCTATGGTTAGTGTAGAAGTAATCCTAGACAATGCGAGGTGTTGTGCATGATATATAACCTTTGCCCGGAAGTGTTTGGACTCATCCAGAAATTGTAGCTTGCCTTCGAGACGTTTCCTTTTATGAGAAGTATCCTACAAAAAAAATTTAAAAATTCGTAAGACATTCATAAAAAACAGATATGTAAAAAAATGTAAATGACAAATAAAAAAAACATGGAAAGATAAAAAATAGAAAAACAAGCAAAACAAATATGGCTAAATCGAAAAAACAGAATTGAAATTTGAATTCTATACGTTAAAATATCTTATAATGTCAATAATTGAAAAATCATTAAGAAATTTGAAAATACGAGTCCATCTATCCTAAAATGGTGGAAATAAAAAAAATAGAACTGAAATTCAAACTTTATACGTTAAACTACCTTAGAATGCCAATAATAAAAAAATTGTTAGAAAATCTGAAAAATACGAGTTGTTTTATCCTAAAACAACGAAAATAAAAAAAACAGAGTTGAAATTCGAATTCTATAAGTTGAAATATGTTAGAATGTCAATAATCAAAAAATCATTCAGAAATCTAAAAAATACGAGTCGATATATCCTAAAACAGTGAAATTTGAAAAAATAAAATTAAAATTTGAATTTTATACGTTGAAATACTTTTAAATGTCAATAATCAAAAAATCATTTGAAAATCTAAAAAATACGAATCGATAGATCCTAAAATGGTGAAAATTGAAAAAACAAAACTAAAATTCGAAATCTATACATTAAAATACCCTAGAGTGTCAACAATCAAAAAATCGTTCGAAAATCTGAAAATACGAGTCAACATATCCTAAAACGACAAAAATAAAAAAAATGAAACTGAAATTCGAATTCTGTATGTTGAAATCCCCTAGAATGTCAACAATTAAAAAATCATTGAAAAATCTGAAAATACGAGTCGATATATCCTGAAATGGAAAAAATCGAAAAAACAGAATTCAAATTCAAATTCTATTCATTGAAATACCCTAGAATGTCAATAATCAAAAAATCATTTGAAAATCTGGAAATACAAGTTGATATATCCTAAAATGGAAAAAATAAGAAAAACGGAATTGAAATTTGAATTCTATATGTTGAAATACCTTTGAATGTTAATAATCGAAAAATCATTTATAAATCTGAAAAATACGAATTGATATATCCTAAAATGGCGAAAATTGAAAAAACAGAATTGAAATTTGAAATCTATACGTTGAAATACTCTAAAGTGTCATCAATCGAAAAGTTGTTTAGAAATCTGAAGATATGAGTCAACATATCCTGAAACGATGAAAATTGAAAAAATGAAACTGAAATTTGAATTCTATACGTTGAAATCCCCTAGAATGTCAACATTTGAAAAATCGTTCAGAAATCTGAAACATATGAGTTGATATATCTTAAAACGTTAAAATTCAAAAAAACAGAATTGAAATTCGAAAATACAAATCAATATATCCTATAAATAAAAAAACCAAAATATCGATCAGAAATTTCGTTATTACATCGTAAAATATGCCTAACAAGGCACAAAAATAAAAAAAACTGAATATCAAATTCAAAAACTATATCTCCAAAAACCCTAAAACAAGAAAAACGGATATAAAATTCAAAAACTACACGTCGAACAACAGATCCAATATTTATCCCTTGCCCCCTAAGCAATTTACCGCCTAAAAAATATCTATTATAAACAGGTCCAATATTTATCTCTTGCCCCCTCAGCAATTTTTTAATCTCTAACAACACTTGCATTGTAAAGAAAAGCCGATTTCCCCCCAACCCACGGTTTTCACGGTATCAGCCCGCTGTTTCAAGTAAAATTTCCATAAGACGCCCTGTGGACTACCCCTTATTCCGCAGTCCCTAGAAGTTTGAAAAAGCTAACTTTCCCCCCAACCCACGGTCAATCTCTCCTGCTCTTGGGAGAATTCTCTCGGTCCATGGGTTCCATTGTTCCCACGGACCAAGCGCTGATGGCTTCTAACCCATTTTCCGACCAAAAAATCATCGTTTTTGCCTTCAATTTTAATACAAATCAAATCTACATAGCTTATAACACAAAACTCCTCAAGAAATTCAACGAAAACAACTGAGAATTAAAACATTTTATTTATTATTCAAAATCGAAACTCTAAAGTTTCAAATCTCAAAATCTCTCTCAAATCTCAATAATGTGAACAATAATTTGATTCAAATAAAAGTAAGGAAGATGTACTAACCTTCTTTGTCATTTTCAGTCGCTAGAAAATACGAAAATTGATGAAAATTTCTTTGCCCATGGAATGTCGTGGGATGACCGTGGGAAAGGAAAAATTTTTTGAATTTGCACTGTAGAACCATAGAAAAATAACATAGAAAATAAGGAAAATTCTTAGTTTATATATAGGGGCAGCTTGATCATTTTTACAAAAAGGGCTTTTTTACTTAAACTTGATTGTTTTGGACAATGTCTTTAGACCCCTTTAATTTTGTCTATTTAATATAATTTCCCTTAATTTTATAAGAAAAATTATAATAATCCACGTTTTTCGTGAGTCATTGCGGAATTAATTTTAATAATCCGCGGTGTGTGTATATATATATATATATATATAAAATATCCGAATTTAAAAAAATTGGTCAACGTTGATTAAAAATTAAAAAAATTTCAAAATTCACCAAGGAGACGGTGGCTGGGTCAAATTCATAGAAGTCATAACAGGCGCCCTGCTAGGTTGCTGCGACTTTGGAGGAATCTCTTTACTCGACTTTTCCATTCTTTGATTTTTCATGTTTACAATTATTTTAAAAAGTAACACGCGCAGTTAAAAACGTCGGTGATGCAGTTCATATGATAGAGTACTTACTTTGCATGCCAAAAGGACCGGGTTCGATCCTTCGCATTTCCAACGGAAAAGACTTTTGAACATGACTGTTGTTTTATGCTTGTCTTCAGACGTCATTAAAACGTCCTGGGGTTATACCACCCCAAAACCTGATTATGCCACGTCACCGTTGCAATGGATCCCACCAGTTCGTGGTCCAGATTAATTCACGTTTCACCGAAATAAACCATTTTTACTTTGAAAGAGAAATAAATCAGTTCTTGTTTATTATACTTCAATAATCGGTTTTTTTTTTTTCGAAAAATATAATAAATACAAGGAAAATTGAATAAATTGCCCAAAACTTACCCAGACTAAGCAAAACTAGCCATATTAATCTACATAAAGCAAAAATGTCATCAAATGTGAAATAACTGAAATACTCCCATATATAAGCAAACCCAAAACAAACCCCCACCCATTTCCATCACTATGACACTGTTGCAATTTCAAATTTTTTCTCGAAGAAAACATGAGGCAACAACCACTGCAAGACTCCAGCTTTTCTACCAACGTTTTTTGCACTTTTCCGATGATCAAAATGACAAAATAGGTTAGTTCATCGTTCTTTCTCATATTTCAATCATTTTGGTGTTAAGATTTAAGCGATTGCATGAAGTTTTTGGGTGTTTTTTAGTTAGGATTTTCTAATTAAAACAATTAAATATATAGGTTGATTATTGCATGTTTTGACCTAATTTATTTAGAGTTTTTGTGTTATAATAGGTGTAAATTTATTTGTTATTAAAATGGTTGTCGGAAAATGCAAGTTCATCCCCAAAAAATGGAAAATCGTTCACCTCAAGTGGAAAACATCTGCCTCATGTGATAAATTTATCATAAGGAGGGCAAGGCATCTCAGGGAGGGGGAGTAAGTTATTTTTCATATAGTGAAATCTCAAGATTTCCTTGTGGAAAACTTGAGAAGGGGGAATTGAGAGTTTTTTAAACAATATTGTTCTCTGGAAATTTCGAGGAGGGGAAACATGTATTTTTTTAAAATAGTTAGGGGGAACTTACAACCCTTAAAAAATTAAAGGTGGAACTATATTTTTTGAAAAGTTTAAGGGGGAAATAATAATGTATTAAATATTTAGGGAGTAAAATGATATTTTCCATTTAGAGGGCAAATTTATATTTTTTTTATTTGAGGGCTTTTCGACATGTAGTTCTCGAATTTTAGGTTTGTTTTTTCCAATTATCCTAATAAATGATAGATTTTAGATATTTTAGGGGTTAGAAAAAAATTTCAATACAATTGCAATTTATTAAGTTTGTTCAACATGTAGATTTCATATTAAGGTTGTTGGATATGTAGATTTGAAATTTGGAATCCATATTCACGATATTATTATCCAAATTTGTTGTGATAACAATTTTTTTTTACAAAAAGGTTCACAAAAATAAAAAGTGGGGACCTGAGGAGGGAATTGAGATTCTCTTATATGGAATGACACTTTTGGGCGGAGGTCACATCATGCGTGCAACGAGATCCAATGTCTAAGATCAACTCCACATTCACAAAGGAGTAATTAAAGTTGTTCGAGAGGACGTGTTTGTTGGGGTGGTGTCCTAAAGCCAATCCTCATGACGAAATAAGTTCATTAATAAAAGTCATATTTGTAATCTACTGTGGCATTCTTTGTTTATAAAATATATTAATATATACTCAAACAAATGTCCTAAGAATGATTAAACTGTGACGAAAGGCTCAGTGCTTAGTATTTAATCGTGAGAACCCTATATGCATATTACGTAGCTATTCTTAAAAAGTTCATAACTTTGACATTACCATGATCAAGGGTATAAATAATAGTAATAGAGCTACCATAGTGTCGAATGACCTCGTCAAAAGAAGATAACAATTCTCACATACCAAAGTTGTTTATTGATAACTTAGTGCAACATATGGGTGCACGTTGTAGTTGTGTTCACCGGATTAACCTACCAAGAGGATTTTATATGAATGGTTGTTTTAGTGTCTATGAAATATATCCTTTTAGTAAACAGATGTACATGTGATCATTACATTTGGGATCACCAGTCCATCTTGTACAAGGATCGGTATGGTTTGACATTAGTCCAATATAGTTTAGTTAGAGGATTACTAGAAAGGTCATGATTAGCCATATCAAGATCTGTACGAAGGCTATGGTGGATCAATAGATGATTCTTCAATCCCAAGCATAAGAGTTGATATCTTAGTTAGGACCCTCTAAAGGATGACAATGATCAATTAAATCTATGGCCATAGTGGGATTGAGTTGATGCTCGATCTAATATTTCTCCGGTCGTTGACAAAAATCAGTCTATGTAACTCAAAGATGCCTGAGGGAGACATTTCATCTATACCTCAGTCTCGAAGAGATATCGTATGACAAAAATGATCGAATTGTACAAGTAATTGTATCACTGACAAATTAAAAAGCCATATGTTGACATTCTACTAATCGAGTGGTTATGATATCTTGCTAGAGGCCACTTTTGTTTAGGAGCCTGACATGAATCCGAACACTACTAACTTAGTGGAGAACTTGTGGGTCATACACAAAAGAGTTGATCAAACTTTAGAGGTATAGAATTTTCCAATTTGAATCTGGATTGGATCCCATCTAGATTCTAGATTAAGGGTTTTGAGTCTTGAAAAGGCTTTTAAACCCAAAAGTATATTTTATGATATTTAGAGACTAAAATGAAATAATTCCGAGTAGTTAGGATTGTATGTGAGAAAGTACTGAGTTGAATTGGATTATCCAATTAAATAAATCTAAACCCAATACATAATTTCATGTGAGTCTAAGGAAAAAACATAAGTGTGGCACATGTATACTTTCTTCTCACACAAGCCACAACTTTTTGTGTTAAAAGGGCAAAGGACAATTTTCCACCTAAGTTTTTGCCTAATCTCAAAAACATATCTAGTGCAGTTGAAAACATAAATACTTACCTATCCCTAAAATGCCATTAAATATAAGGGTAAAATAATCATTTAATAATAATATTAAAAATATAATTTTATCTTATTTTTCCCCTCAGGGTTTAAAAATTAACATTTCACCCCCATACTTGAACTTTGAAAAGTGACTTTTTTCTCCCAAATCCCTAAATTTTTTCTTCACCTTTCCTTCTAGCCATTGATGATCAATGAGGTATACTGATGGATGATGAGCATTGTCCAAATTTGGATGATACTTGTCATCCTTTGTTGGATAATTAAGTGTTGTCCAGATCTAGATGACAAAACGTTGTCTGATAAAGGTGATGAAGCGTCATCCAGAATGGATGACACTTTTTCATCTAAAAATTTGGAAGTTGAAGCCTCTCCAGATCTAGATGATGCTCGTCATCCTCTAGACGACTTTGTCATGAACTTCCATCATTGGGTAGTCATTCGTTGGAGAAAGTGGTCGAATTTCAGGTTTGGTTTCCTAGGGGGAAGTAAATTTTTCAAAATTTAATCTAAGGGGAAATTGTTAGTTTTTCAAATTAAAGGGGCAAAAATGAGATATAATTTTAATTATTTTAATATTATTAGTAAAATGATAATTTTGCTCCTTAACCCTTGCAAAAAATTTGTGGGTATACCTAAAAAAGTAAAACTTGAGTGAGTATTTGGGTTTTTCATCTCCTACGAGTATAAATTTATCATTTCACTGAAACTTGGGTGGAAAATGGTCTTTTGGCCGTGTTAAACACAAAAACCCTAGCCGCCTAAATAAGCCATTACCATGGCTTTCATCTAAAATCACAAATCATGTTGAAGCCCTAACAGTCTTTGAATATGATTTTAGCTTGCAATTCAGTTTATGCTCTGTGTGGATACCAAGATTTAGATCTACTTTGCGTTTTGGGAATGACTTCATAATCTATCTAAATTAATGAAAGTTAAAAGAGTCACCTACACAAGTATATTCTGTAAACACCCTATGTATGTTCATAACATGTTTATGAATTAATTATCTTACAAGGGTGCTCTAGAAGGGGTTTTTGAATTATATTTGTTTATTAATTAAAAATTTTAAATGGTATTCTACCGTCTAAAAGCCGCAAATTCTCTTCAATGGTATCAGAGCCAACCTTGAGGAAATAATTCATAAAATTATATTTGTGAATTTATTTAATTCAATTGCATATTTTATTTGTTGATATCAATTTTTTTTTTTTTTTTATAAATTGTAACTGAATATTATAAAATTGTTGTTACAAATTTATGATTGATGCTATTATTAATTTAATATGTTTCTTTTTATTATAAATTGGAATTAGCTTTTATAAAATTATTGTTGCAATTTTATAATTGATGCTATTATTATTTTAAATTGTTAGCTAATGTTTTGTTGTTGCAATTTGCTTGAGGTATAGTGCTATCGAGTATAGCTGGACATTCCAAGTCCAAGTCATGCCTTTGCATGATTTCAAAGCGTGCATGTAACTTCTAGTCGTGCTTTCTAGGTTGTACATGCTTTCGAAATTTTGTTGAATTTTAGATGCATAGTTGGACACTTTCCTGCATGCCCAATAAATTGGAAAAGATCAATTTGGTCCTCTGTTGATTGAATTGGGACTGAATTGAGATTTTCTTAACCTTTAGGGTTGAACTAAATTATGTAAAATTGAAGGGACTAAAATGTAAATTGACACTTGGATAAAATAATTAAAATTAATTCATTTTAATTTTGATTATGATGTATGTATGTTTGTATATGTATGGTGCTCAGTATATAGCTTAAGAACCTTATGAATGCTTTCATTTTATTTATTATTTTTAGGTTTGTAATAATTAAAATAGATATTGTGTTTTGCCTTCTCTAAAGTTCTTTTGTACTTCTCTTAAGTTATGTTGTATTTCTCTTCTCACCTAATGTTCCTCAAATGTAATTCAAGATTTCTATTTTACGAATATAAAATTAGAATAGGATTTATTTCATTACTAGAAAAATTGTAATTAGGAAACGAAAGCATGCACAATTGAGGATTGAAGATGAAGGAATTATTAAAGACCCGAAGAGCAAGACTTAGGTTGACCAGTCAACCCCTATGGCTTAGGAGGATTTACATTATTTAAAGTTGTATACTAACATGTTTAATTTGCATTGTGGAATGCATGTTAGGTTTTATTTCCAAATAATCACCTTTCATGCTAAATAACTAAAATTGATTTAATAATTTTGTAGTGCATTTGAAATCACGAAAGATAAAAAAGATGGAAACAATATTTTCCTAGTAGAAAAACATTATTTGGGGGGTTGTGTGAAATGTTGTATATGTATGTTTTTTTTTAATATTTTACATATATAAGGTAAATTAATATTTTACTATGTGGGGGTAAATCAATTTTTACCAACATTCCTTCTGATACAAAAAATGGGATTTTTCAAAGAATTACATTTTTTATATTACTTTTGTACATTTAGTTTTAATTTTTTGGTTAATTTAACTACAAAATTTTATATTACCATATCGACATGTCAAGTTTTGTTATTGTTTTGGTTCAGTAATATAATACAATATGTTAGAGGCAAAGAGAAAATGGTGAAAAACCTTGTGAACACATTGTTCCAAAGAATTGTTCCATTAATAAGCAAATATCTCTATATTGACTGTAAAATAAGACCACATTTAGATAGACATGAAATTAAATAATGTCAATAGTAAGAGGTTTATCAGGATCATGATAAGTAGTTAAGTGATTGTATTATTGACTTTTTTTAGCAATTAAGAAAAAACATTTTAATTAAAGTGACAAGTTTTGGAGTTGGTACTCTAGAGCATCTTTTTGACGATATAAATTCATGTTAAGCTTGTATTTAAACAACTTCTAATGACACTCTTTATTTATAAGTGTATATGTTTATATATATGTCAAGATAAATGTCCTTAGATTGGGAAAATTGTGATGAAGAGATTAACGTGTAACTTGATTGTAATTAGAGGATGAATATGTAAATTGATTGTAAGTGCATATGTTTACACATATGTCAAGATAAATTCATGTTTCATGGGTGATTCAACTTTGTATATCTTGAGATCTCTTTCACCCATACATATACTATAGGGATCTTTGTGTCTCACATGTGATCTACTAAAACTTTATGTCTTATAAATGTACTATAGGGATCTTTGTGTCTAACATGTGATATGTAGAATCTCCATGTCCTATTACCCTACACTCAGGAACATGTATTAATCTATATCTCAAGTCATTTTCCTATAATCACAAATCTAGGATAGGTTCTCATATTCTTGAACCTATCTTAGAACAATTCAATATGATAAACTATGAACTTGTTAATACTCTTATGTCAAATGGTGAATTATTGAACTTATAGATTGTCCCAAAACTTAAGATGAAAGTAGAGAAATGTCAATAGTTATCTATTCAAATGCCACTAGATGTATTATGTATATTATGGTGCATACATGCCCAGACATTTGTTTTTTTGTTGTCGAGCTGGTTAGGCAATATAAGTTAATATCGAAAAAAACACTAAAAGGTGGTCTATAGAATACTGATATATTTAAAAAGCTATGTAGATTATTGTTTATGTGATCAAAGATTGAATTTGTGTTTGATTGGCTATTGAGATGCTAGTTGGAGAGGTAATTTAGACTAACGCAAATCAATTTTTGGCTATATTTTCTTACTTTAAAAGAGTCCATATCTTGGAGTAATAAGAAACAAACATACATAGTCTTATTTACAATGGAGGCCGAGTATATACCCTATTTAATGATTGTGCAAGAAACTATTTAATTAAGAAGATTCTTTGTGAATCTGGGAAACAAGATGATATTGTCAGAGCAATAGTTATCCATTGAAATAAAAAATCTTTAGTTTTATAGGATAACCAAATCTATTGACAGTAGACACAATGTTTTAAGAGACTTCATTTCCAAAAAGGAAATGAATATACAATATAATTCTACATATTGAATGGTCACTGATCTTTTGATCAAGAATTTTTCAAGAAAAGTATATCTTGCACATGTTGAATTTCTTAGATTGCGTAGATTATGATTGATAAGTTGTTGAGCTTATATATTGTATTGGTGACACCATCAAAAACCATGAATTCAAGTTCATTTTGTATTTGAACTTATGTACCAAAATTCGTGGGTTTTCACTGTATAGACATCGTTTCTAGTTCAATGAAATTACAATGTCACATAAGTTATAGATTGGCTCACTCATACAAGCAATCATTTTTTACCAAAGAGAGAAAGCGAAGATAAGACATTATTTTTGAGAAAAGTGGAACCGAGAAAGTATGCCAATGGGAGGCAAATATCTCAAGAAAATATTTATCAAAGTTAAAATGTTGTCTTGATAATCAATCAAGATAAGGTCATGGATAGATATATTTGAAAATGACCGATTTAGATTGCTACATCCAAATAACTTATGAATGCTAGATGCAAGTTCTTCATGTGAAAAATAGTTGTAATTATGAAGATGATTAAAAACTTAGGTAAGGCGTTAAGTGTAGCAACTGAACTAAAATCTGTACGATGTTGGCAATGACATGTAATACTCTTAAATTAATTAAAAAGGGCATTTTGATCATTTCATTATCATTCAATGCTACATTTATTGTCCATTTATTTTTGAAAGTATTAATTGTGTGTATGTGCTTATATACAAAAATTGTATAAGTTTGAGAGTAAACTCAGATAAGCATTGCATGACTATATATATATATATATATATATATATATATATATATATATATACATATATATATGTTTGAATATAAAATATTTGAAAGGAAGTTTTTATATAGGAATATAAATCCCAAAAGTTAATTCTCAACCATCTTTGCACAACATGTTCTATTCAAATTCGACAATTAATTTTGGCTAGATAATGCTTACCATGTATCACTCCCCTAGAAGGCATTTTGGAAAGAACGACATAAAAAAGAAGAGGTGGTTTTAGTAGCCTCTCGGATGAAAATTTTTCTTTGCTTCCTTTTACAAAAAAAAAAAAATCCCTTTTCTCTACTGCATATTGTAATACTTTCAAAATCCTCTTCTTGCACAACAAAGGAAAGAGAAGGACCTTCTATTTGTTGGCTAGGGAAAAAAGTTCTTGTTTAGTGAGGGTTGACTACTAAGCGAGATGATTAGTAGTGTCAAAGCTCAAAAAATGTTGAGTAAAGGATGTACTGGATATCTAGCACATATGGTGGATAAATCTAATTCTGAGTCAACTTCGAGTGTGGGAAGCACTCGACGTGTTCCCTAATAGCTTGCTAAAACTAGCACCTAAGAGAGAGATAGAGTTCAACATCGAGTTGGCCTCGAGAACAATACCAATATCGAAGGCATCTTATTGTATGACCCTAACAGAACTTCAAGAATTAAAGAAGCAACTACAGGAACTACTTGATAGTGGGTCTATTTGGTCGAGTCATTCACTATAAGGTGCACCAATCCTCTTTGTCAAAAAGAAGTATGGATTGATGCCCATGTGTACATATGGAAATACAAGTTGTTGGAAAGCGCTTTAAATCCTTTTTTCAATGATATATAGTTTATATGAATTAGAGACTATTTGGGCTATTAAATTATATGAAAGAGAAGGCTGCCCTACTAAATGAATAGTTCTGTAAACAGTATTTCACAGTTTTTGGGAAAGAAAGAAAAGGAGAAAAAAGAAAGGAAGAAAGAAAGAAAGGAAAGGAAAGGAAAGAAAGGAGAGATAAAGAAAAACAAGAAAAGGAATTTGGGGCTCAAGATTTAGGGGTCATCCCAAGAGTATAGTTGGTGAGTTATGAATAGATTTAGATAGAAGTAATATTAGTAAGATATAAAGCACGCATGCATGCTCTGAATTATGAGGGGGCACTTTACACTACACTGCCTACAGTAGGGTACGTCCGCAGTAAGACATAGACCCCTGGTAGGGTCCGCTTGCAATAGAACATACTCATAGTAGAGCTCAATTCAGATTCAAAATGGTGTAGTAAGAGAAAGGAAAAGAGCTCAAGCTTAGAAAGATGCAAAATCCCTATAGTTAGCTTCTATAAAGTATCAAATAGACACCAGATGGGATAAAGTATGACCCAAATAGTAAAGAATGAACCAGATTATCCCCTCAATTTCTTATGGAGATTATGATGTAGGGTTGAGTCCCAAGAGGGAGTTAGAACAGGAAATGAGATAGTTTACTTAATTATTTCCCCTTACTGAGTGTTCTTATCTCTCACTTCCTTTTCTTTCATGATTGCAGATACAATGATCGTGGTAGCTATGAGGTAGGGTCAGGTTAGCGAAGATAGATCCGACTGAAGTAGGTTATCTCTGGTTCATATTATATGCATACAGTTGCGTGTTCTAATTGACTTTTGACCTTTTTGAGATAATTGTATAGTTGTATAAGATTACTCCATATTTTCAGATACTTTTTTATGAGTTTTTATATGAGTATATACATCTTTTGTTTGCTTCCAGATTTTTAATTTTCTTAGAATAATTTCTAAACACTTTTAGTGATGCGCTCATTTTAAAGTATTTCAAAGAAAAAAATAGACGTTCCAGATATTAATTCGTAATATTTCTCCTTCAGTGGGTAATACTTTGTGGGGAGGGATGTTACAATCAGTTGAAACAGTGAGAGGATGAATCCCTTCTCCCTCACTGTATGAGACTTTATGAGGATTATCTAATGTTGGTACCTTTTGACTCTTTGTTATTATTTGATGTTTATTCTTAATGTTGCTATCTTAGTTTAACATGTATAGCCATGCACTATTCAATCTATGGAATATGACTAGAAAAGCAATTAAGTTTAAATTGAAAATTTCGAGTAGAAGAGGAAGACTTATATATTACGTGTGTTCATTGACCGGTCGATCATATCACTTACATTGGAGAATGGACTTGATCATAGATACATAAAAAAATAATGCAATGATAAATAAGCGATTAAATGAAGCTAATGTTATCGAGTAAGTCTGAGATGTTGCGAGCTTAATGCTTTATTATATTTTTATTCGGGTTGAAGCAACTATACTATTCCTAGTAGATGCATAGTATTTAACTCTTACGTGTAGGTTGTTCGTGAGGTAGCACAATACATTTGTAAGTATGAAATGTATTGTTGTATGAGATTTCTATGGATAAGTATTTGGTTTGGGTCTTCCATCATGTATGAGTGGGAGATATTGGGTTTAGGTTCACCTATAACAGGTTGACTTGACTCAGTTTCATTAAAACTACCAAAAGGTAGTTACATGGTAGTTGGGTGGCAGTTGTGCTAATATATGTATGTCCAAAACTGCACCTAACAAGTGTGGAGAATGTAATTTTTTTTTTCCAAAGGAACAAAATCTTTTTCCTCTCCTAGAACCAAGAAAAAAAGTACAGAAATATAAAGGTCATGTCTCCCAAGGATTGCTTTACTCGAGCACATGGGGTTATGGAAATTGACTCACGTCAAACACCTCGTGTAGTATTTGAATCAATAACGTGAATAGAATCTGGGTATGCATTTCACAAAATGTTAATTTTGACATGTTTAATTGTTTCCCATATATAATGACCGATTGCGCAAATGTCTCTTAAGTCTTGGTTACTAGATGTTCATAAATCAAAAGCTAATGAAATAACTCAATTGGATTGATTGTGTTCATTTGTTTATAATTCTAACAGCATCAAGTTTTAAAGTATTTCTAGGAATTCTTTTAAAAATAGATTGTATAATACTTTTGCATAAATCATTCTAAAATGGTATCATCACCAAATGGAAAAAGTTAATCGATTATGACAATACACTTTGTCCATAGTCTCTTATGTTTTTGTTGATTATATGTAAAGTTAGAAAATCTTGTCCATTTACGGTATTGAATAGATTAGTAGATGATTCCAATGTTCGCTTTGTGAAAGAAATTTGTTGTTGCTTTTATAAGTGATGTTAAATTTTTTTACAATGCTCGTTTGTTTGCCTATGGACATGCTTAGTATCAATTCAACTCGCATATGCTAAACTAGAACCACAATATTTGCATGTTTCCTGTCAAACCATTTTACCATCAACTATTTCTTATGTTTGATTGAAATGTCCTAAATTATAGACTTTCTACTTTTCTTGTCTTGTGGTGGCAGAGACAATTGTCATTGTAGTTCTTTATTTGGTGATTCATCAACTTATGAATTTTCTTCATTATCAAAATAATCAAAATAATTAAATTCATTTGAATTTAGATTCATTTTGAAATAAATTTGATGAAAGAAATATAACTAACTAAATTGAATAAATATTAAAATGAAATAAAAAAATAATTGAGAATTAAGAGACATTATCTGAGCTTGAGAGTCGGAAGAGTAAAGAGATAATTGAAGATAATGAAGTGTGATATGAAGATTTGAGAAAAATTAGTGTGATATTATAAGAAAAATTAAAAATAAAATTAAAAAAACAAAACTATGTTTATTTACTTTGATCATGAATGTGTATATATATGATGTGTATCATTATGTGATTGAGTAAATTTAAATTAAAATAAAATAATAATTAATCACATAATGATATACATAAATATATACTCAAAGTAAAAACACATAGCATTGTTCAAATTAAATAGCCCTTATACAAAGACTGTTTTATTATTGGAGAATAGCGACTGTAAAATTACTGCTTTTCATTCTATGTTTTTTATATTAAAATAAACCAGTCTTGTTGGATCGAGCCCAAACCTTTCTGTGAGACCTCGACACAGTCAACCGTGTTTACGGATCCTATCCAAATGAGATGAGTTAGTGTGGTATTTATAAGAAAAATTAAAATAGCCGTTATACAAAGATTGCTTTATTGTTGGAGAATAGCAGCGACAAAATGACTACTCTTCATTCAATGTTTTTTAAATTAATAAGCTAACCTTATTGGATCGACCTCAAATATTTCCATCAGGCCTCAATACAGTAAACCATTTTTGCGGACATTGTCCAAATGAGATGAGTCAACACAAACTAGAGATAATTGAAGATAATGAGGGGTGATAAAAAGGTTGAGGAAAATTATGGTAAGAGAAATTGAAATCGTGTCCAATAGAAACGCTGAAAGTTTGAAGTTTGTTTGCAGTTATGTCGGCAAGATTCTACCTCGTTCAACTGACGGCCATCTCCGTTACGGTGGCGGTCTCACTAGAGTCTTTTCCGTTGAGTGTTTGGTATCTTTTGCTGGTAGGTTGAATTTCTACTCTTATGTGCGATGTTGAGTATTTTTTTTTTTTCAAATTTAGGAATCGGTTTTAAAAAATGACCTAAGTTTATAGAGGTTATGGTGAAACTGGGAGAGTTTTGTGGGCACTTCGTGAGGTGTCAACTGCCAAACGGAGATTTAGAGACGTTGATTTCGATCAAGTCCGACGATGATTTTTCTAATCTTATCGGAGAATATGATCGCGCTGCTCCTAGTTCAAAAATCAGACCAATTTTATCGCCTCCACCATCGCTCAAACAGATTTCACCTTCTCGGAATGTAAATTTTCCATCACCTAAACCGCCGCCGTTGATCGTCTTTCTCGTTCTCAGCCTTCTTCGCCACGGTTTGGATGTGTCATCGGTTCTCGGCCTTCTTCTCCGACGCGTGGATATTCTGCCTACCGCAAAGTGTCTCATTATGCCATACATGCCCCAGTAAACCGTAGGCATTTGTATTGCCTCTCACAATTTTCGGATTTGACATTGAGACAAAGAAAGCCCTAATTTAGAAGGCCTATGCTACTGGTACATGATCATAAACAAAGAGTCAGATAAAATTAAAACAATTAAATTATAATCAGAAAACAAATTCGATGCAAGTTCTGCTGGACTCTATTAGTGTGATTTTAATTTAAAATGGTAAATTTGTGAAAGGGAGTTGTTTTCCGTATTGTTGTCGTTACTGGCCTTCAGTTTCAGGGTAAAATTTTCAGACTTGTGTTAGGAATTCCCGTTAGTTTGACACGTGTCGTTTCCTCGGCTGGGGCTTTGGTGCCAACACTTACTATTAAGTGCAAGTATATCTCATTGGTAAAATTTATTTGATTCTTTAATTATTTTTGCAGGTCAATGAAGAAGAGGTCGAGGTCATGTAATAGGTGTTAATGCTTAGGGTATTTTGGGTGTGAAACTGTTGAAGAACTGAAAATCATGCGTTGCTTTTGAACTTTCTTAATAGGATCCAAACAGGGTTGAAATTGACGGTTGAAGAACGAATAGACATTAAATAAAAGTCCTCGACCATCCAGGAAGAAAGCAGAAAAACAACAATCTTAACTTAAACAGAAAATAAAAAAAAACTATTATACAAGAGACAAGCATCACTATTTGCTGAACACTGGCAAGTTTGCTTGTTGGCTGCAAATAACAACAGAGTCTCCTTCTAAATAAAGAGAAATAATTTGTTAAATTTCGAAAATTTAATTATACTCCAAGCATTAGGTGTTGGAAGCGATGAGGCACTAATATTTTTATCGACCAACAGGAGAAGGGCTGGAAGGGAAGGGTCAAGAGCCCTAACACGATGGAGTCTTCAAAATGAATTGTCAAAATTAAAGCTTGTGGCTCAGAAATGTATTAGCTAGCGGAAATTGACCAGTCCTTCCCAGAAGGAAATTTCTTTCATCCTTTGACCAGAGTAATCAGTGTAAATGGTGGCAAGTTCCATAAATTTCCTACGTTTATTCCGGGGAAGGTTGGCTCCGCCAGTGGACAATATCTCCAGAGATTAAAACGAACAATTAGCTTAACGACAAGAGCCCTCTCTTCCACGGCTATTCTTCTTTCTTTTTTCTTTTAAATAATCTAATCTCTCAAATTTGTCTTTAGCATTTCTTCTTCCTATCCATTAAAGTACACCCAAGTAACAGCTTACATATGTCAAAAGTTTGGCAAAATTGCAGCTGAAGCTTCAACAAACAAACAGGGAAAACTGTAAGAATGGGTGCATGATATTTGATGCCACAACATAACAATATGCCTAAGCATGGGCACATAAAATTCGATGCCACAACATAACAATATTTAAAAATTTAAAACAAAGAAAAAAGAGGAATAATGTGTTGCAGAATAAACTGAATGAAGGGATGCAAAAGTTTATGACAGTGGCGTTTGAATAACTAATAGAGTAATACGACATCATCGATGGGTTAAATGAGTCAATAAGTCATGAGGTGTCGTTTATGGATTGGTAAATACGATGTAATAGCATTTACCCATGTAAATAAAATGGGAACCATGTAATACAAACAGTGCTTAAGCTGGAAAAATGAAAAACGTGTGACTGTCTTTACTTCCAGAATTCTTTGCATCTTTTTATTCTTTTGTGTGTGTTTTTCTGCATCAGTGTGAATTAGATTGAGTTGTATCATTGGTATCAGAGCATTGCTCTTGGCAATGGCTGATGGTACAAGAATACAGGAGAAGTGACGGGAATTTAGCCAAATGGTTACGAGTTTAGTTTCTGAATCTGAGAAGCGACAACAGGAATTCGTGAAAGAATCAATAGATCAGATTAGGAAATTAATAGGCAGACTGAGCCTTCAGCAAACGGAAGTTATTACACAATCACAGTTGGCTACAAAAAAAGGTGAAGAAGGTAGCTCTAAGGGAGCTTCGGAAACGCGATCATTTTGGGAGAATATAACACATTTGGATTTTCCGTGTTTCAACTACGATCATTTTGACAGCTGGATTACCAAATGAATATTACTTCCATGTGGATGGTACTTCGAATGAGGTACTTCGAATGAGGATCGAGTGAAGGTAAACAACATTACATTTAAAGGAGCACGCCATTCAGTGGCACCAAGGATTTATGAAATCCAGAATTGATATGATGATAAATTGGAAGGAGTATGCAACTGCCATGCGTACTAGGTTTGGAAACTATGTCTATGATGATCCATTGGTTGATCTAAGGAATTTAAGGCAGGTTAGATCCTTGCAACAATATCTGGATGAATTCGACGAGTTATATCCTAGAGCTGGAATCAGAGAAGATCAGGTATTAAGTTTCTTTTTGTCTAGTTTAGTAGTTGCTCTACAAATGCCAGTAAGAATGTTTCGACCGAAGACATTGTCGGAAGCCTATGCGTTAGCCAAGCTATAAGAGATAACGATGGCGGCTATTAAGGATCAGTCAAAACCAGTGAATCGCACTCCTTATGTACCATCTGCACCTAAAGCTTCTTCATATCACTATAGTGTTACTACATATCCGCAGAAACCATTCATTAATGTTGGATTGCTACCTACACCTAATCTACCTCTGACAATTAATTCAACTAATCCTATTGTTAATAATAAGGTTGGTCCTAATAGAAATTTTGATGAGAAAAGAGCTAAGGGTATTTGCTTTTGGTGTGATGAAAAATACACTCCTGGACATAAATGTAAGAGAAAGCATGCTATTATGTTGCATCTGAATGACCTTGTAAAGGAGGATTCTAATGAATTGAATGAACCAAAAGTTATGGCCGAAAAGCAAGGTCTAATACAACTCTTACTACAAGCCTTGCAAGGCATCGGTGGCTGGAGAACCATGTGAGTTAGGGGAACATATGGTAAGTGGTTGTTATACATCTTTATTGACTCTAGTAGTACACATAATTTTGTGAATGAGTAACTGGCATGTAAGGTGGGATGTACTTTGAGAAAGGTGAATAGAGTAAGAGTAGTGGTTGCCAATAGAGAAGAGCTGAGGTGTGTTGATTTGTGTGAAGGATTAGAATTAAAAATTCAAGATCAGGTGTTTTGGGTCAATGCTTATACATTACCCTTGAATAGTTATGACATTATTTTGGGAGCTCAATGGCTAGCAAACCTAGGAGATATTGTCTAGAATTTTATAAAACTCACCTTGAGTTTTTGGTTGAGGAATAAACAATATCATTTACAAGGTGAAAGGGAGGTTATGTTTAGTATGATTAGAAGTGACAGATTGAATAAACTGCTACTGAAGCACCAACAGCTTGCTGTTATACAATTGATATGGGTGACAATAGTAGAGGCTAAAGGTCAAGTGTATGAGCTGCAAGTTAGTCAGGATGAAACAGTCTCTGAATGGCTGGAGTTGCAATTGTTGTTAGACAAGTATGGATGTGTTTTTGCAGAACCAAAAGGACTTTCTCCAAAAAGACTACAGGACCATCGGATTACCCTTAAGGAAGGTTCTCAACTTGTGAATTTAAGGCCTTATCGTTATGGGGGAATGCAGAAGGATATTATAGAGAAAATAGTGAAAGAAATGTTAGACTCTAGGGTTATTCGAGACAGTAACAGTCAATATGCAAACCCTGTGGTTCTTGTGAAGAAAAATGATGGTTCATGGAAGATGTGTATAGATTAAAGGGCTTTAAATCAATCCACTGTGAAAGATAGGTTTCCTATCCCATTGATTGAAGAATTGCATGATAAGTTGAGTGGTGCAGTGGTTTTCTTAAAGGTGGATTTGAGATCTAGTTATTGGCAAATCTGTATGCATTCATCTTCTATCGGAAAGACTGCCTTCAAAACCCAGGAAGGCCATTATGAGTTTTTGGTAATGCCTTTTGGCCTTACCAATGCTCCATCAACCTTTCACACATCATGAATCATGTCTTTAGGCCTCATCTTCGCAAGTTTATTCTTGTCTTTTTTATGACATTTTGGTATACAGTTGCAGCAAAGATGAGCATCTACACCACTTGGAGATTGTATTATAGCTTCTAAAAGCTAATAATCTTTATGCCAAACACAACAAATGTGTCTTTGGGGCTACTCAAGTAGACTACTTGGGTTATGTAATCATTGCAGAGGGCGTGCACATTGATCTACCAAGGTTTAAGCCATTCAGGATTAGCCTGTACCTCAGAATTTGAAGCAGCTTCGAGGGTTTCTCGGGCTCTCTGGTTATTATAGATGGTTCATCAAGGGTTATGAAACTCTTGCTAAACCCATCACTGACCTTCTTAAGAAGGATTCATTCACTTGGTCTGAAGATGCTCAAGCTACGTTTGAAAAGCTTAAATTCTACCTTAGCAATACTCCTATTTTGGCTTTTCCAGACATGTCAAAAGAATTCCTTATTGAGACTGATGCTTCCAATGAAGGAGTGGGAGCTGTGCTTATACAAGACGGCCATCTAATCACCTATATAAGTATGATATTGTCATCAAGGAATCAACTGCTTTTGGCTTATGAAAAGGAGATGTTGGTGATTCTTTTTGTAATCAAGAAATGGGAACATTACCTTCGAAATCATCATTTTGTAATACGTACCAATAACCAGAGCCTTAAATACTTGTTGGAGCAGAAATTAACGACTCCTTCACAACAAGTTTGGGAAGCAAAACCGATGTAGTTTGATTACGAAATTAAATACAAGAAAGGCAAAGAGAATATAACAGTTGATGCCCTTTCTCGATGTTGTACTAGGGAGCTTCAAAATATTACTTATGTGTTGGTACCTATTAAACTTATGACAAAGATTGTAGTTGGTTGGCACAATGACCCTTCTTTGAAAGCGATTAGTGATGCCAAGAAAGTAAATCCTATAGCTTTTAGCAAATATGATTGGAGTAATGGCCACTTACGCAGGAAATGAAGGCTAGTGGTGGCTAATCAAGCTGATTTATAGTAGTAACTCTTGTTGTCGTTCCATGATTTGTCGATGGGAGGACATTCGGGAGTAAAAGCTACTGTAAAAAAATTGGATGTTGTAGTTTATTAGAAAGACATGCGGAGAAGTGTATGTAATTATATCAATGGGTGTACCATCTACCAATAATTTAAACTAGAAAATATTGGTTCACCAGGCTTGTTACAGCCTTTGCCTATTCTGAAAGGCGTTTTTTAGCATCTGACTATGGATTTTGTGGAAGGGCTACCCAAGTCACAAGAAAGATCCGTTATCTTGGTGGTCATTGACAGGTTTACCAAATACGGCCATTTCATGGGCTTGGTGCACCCATTCTCAGTTCAAACTGTCGCTCAGTTTTTTTTAGACTATGTATATAAATTGCATGGTAATCCACTTACAATTACAAGTGATCGAGGGTCTATTTTCTTGAGCAGATTCTGGTAGGAGCTCTTCAAGCTACAAGGCGTTCAATTGCAGTATTCGACAACGTATCACCCTCAGATCGATAGCCAAATTGAGATGGTCAATCAATGCTTGGAAGGTTACTTGAGATGCATGGTAGGGGACCTTCCCCATACTTGGTTCCATTGGCTATCATTGGCTGAGTTTTGGTATAATACCAACCACCATTCTGTTATCAACATGTCACCATTCGAAGCTTTATATGGATACCCTACCCCTCTTCATATTCCATATTTTTCAAAAGACTCTCCGGTGGCTGAGGTTGATACCATGTTGTAACTACGGGAGGCCACCGTTAACATTCTTCAGAAGAATCTACAGAGGCTCAACATTGTATAAAGGCTATGGCTGATAAGGGTAGGACTGACAGGTAATACAAAGTGGGTGATATGGTATATGTTAAATCACAACCCTATAGGCAGGTGACCATGCATCGTGGCAACCAAAAGCTTCATCCTAAATATTTTGGTCTATTTGCTGTAATTGATGTTATAAGACCAGTTGCGTATCGCCTCCAGCTTCCTTCAGATTCCTTAATCCACAATGTGTTTCATGTATCTCAACTTCGTCTTGCCTATGCTCGCGTTCAAGCATCTCCTACATTGCCTCCCCAGTGCCAGCAAGGTCTTCGTTTTCCTTATTCGATCTTTGATCAGAAGCTTGTTCATCGGGGTGATATGGCTGCAGCTAAGCTTTTAATACAATGGCAAAGAGAACTGAAAGAGACTGCGACATGGGAATTTGCTGATGATCTTCGTCAGCATTTTCCAAGCTTTCTTGAGGGCTCGAAAACTAGGGAGGGGGGGTACTGTTGCAGAATAAACTGAATGAAGGGATGCAAAACTTTGTGACAGTGGCATTTGAATAACTAATAGAGTAATACAACGTCGTCGATGGGTTAAATGAGTCAATAAGTCATGAGGTGTCGTTTATGGATTTGTAAATACGATGTCGTAGCATTTACCCATGTAAATAAAGTGGGAACCATGTAATACAAACAGTGATTAAGCTAGAAAAATGAAAAACGTGTAACTGTTTTTCCTTCCAGAATTCTTTGTATCTTCTTCTTCTTTTGTGTGTGTGTTTCTGCATCAGTGTGAATTAGATTGAGTTGAATCATAATGCAACATCTTTAAGCAGTTTCTTATTCAAACTCTTCACCCTCAAATTCATCTCTGTAGTCAGCTTCATCATCAAAGTCTTCATTATCATTATCAACGGTAGATTTCCCAATCACAATGAGGTTGCTTTTAGTTTTCCTAATTTCATTGCACTGCTAAAATTAATCATATTAAGGTTAACAAAGTAAATTAAAATGGAGAGAGATAGAAGATATAAAAGAATTGAATGGTAGAATAATAGGGCTAAACCATACGGTGGTATTAGCAATGTTTGTAATGTCAAACATAAGCCAAAGAATCCACATTAGAATTCTAGTTTATACTTGTTTTTTTTTTTGTGTAAGTTAATTCAAATTACGGTTTCACAACTGTGACAGAGATTCGAACCCAAGCCTTTTCCCTAAAAGTTTTAATGTTTCACCAGTTTTGCTAACACTTGATGTTAAATTCTAGTATATACATACATGTTGAGATTACTATATGTTGAGATATGTTGAGATATTGTTGAGATATTTGTATAGATAGTGAATCATAGAGAATCATATAGATTGTTTAAAATAAGAATGCTACAATATCCTTCCTAAACTTAGATAGGAGTAGTTAATAGTCTTTCTAAATTAGCTATCCTAACCTCCTATATAATTGTAATTCTATTGAATATGAAATATACAAAAAATTATATTTTTCAGAAGCTAAACATGCAGTTAATGTCCAAAAGACAACTTCAGAGAATTTGAAGAATTGATTATTACATAGACAACATCTTTGTCCAAAAAGAGAAAAATAGAAAGAGGTTTTGACTAGGGTTCAATTTTAATACTTCAAAAGAAGCATATATTACAAACTAAGATAAAATATTTAACGAATTCAAACAAATCTACAAGAAAAGGAAGATGCACTTCTAAATCGTATAGATACATCACTGTAAAAGTCAACTTAGATGTCTCTTTCTAAGTCAAAACCAACCAAAAAAACATTGTTTTAAAGGAAAAATCATAAAACAATTACAAGTTGCTTAACCATGGAGAGACCTAAAAGTTTGTCACATGGCCAATTCACAAATTTCAAACTAAGATGCATGGATGCGTTGGAAGGGGGAGTTTCCACGTTTCTAAAACGTTTCAAAAAACGCAAACACCCTGACAACTATACAAAACATGTTGGGGCCATTTAGGAAAATAACAAAAATTACGAAACACATTTCTATTAAAGAAATACATTTCTTTGAATAAAAAACCTAATCAATTTTCTCAAACCTAATCACTTCAATACTTATTTCTCAAAAACTCCACTTTTCACTTCGTCTTCACTTTTTTCAGAATTGAATCTAATCACAGAAAATTGTTGTCTCTTTTAGATATTATGGTCATCTATTTAGTGGTGTCTTAATAGTGGTCGTGTCATCATTGAAGATAATGAAACTCTCCCATTTGGACTCAGATTCAACCCTTATAGGTACTTCAACTATTGATTTTGTGTGTGTTTTTTGTTTTCTTTGATTTTCTGGTATGCTACTCGATATTTGCTAATGATTCTTGTTTCTTTCTATGCTGAAAACCACATCGATACCCCCAAATTTACTCAAAAAACATTCATCATAGTTAAAGGATATATGAACATCAACTCATATTCGTATGTTTAAAGTAATTCTTAGAGAGAATAACATGTTTTATTGTAAAAAAATTTGATTATTATGACGTTGTTTTTAAAAGCAATTAATTTATACTTCTATATAAAAAAAAAGTTAATGCAAAAATAATAATACAAAAATTAATATCTACAGATAAATCTTTACATTTTTAATATTTATAAATTTTTCATGTTTTCATTTCCTATATTTTTGATAAAAGTTGTTTCACCCTGTTCATTTCAGTGTATCCGTGTTACCTAGCTTCCAATTTTCAACATTTAAGGTCCTAATAAATTCCCTTTCTTAACTCCAATCAGTTCTTTAAATAGCCAACTAGGCTTATTGATATATGTGATGGCATGAAAACACCTATAGTTCAGCTAGTACTCAAAAAGCCTAAGAACTATGAGATTCTATTTTACCATCCACTGATAGCAATCTTAATTTTAATCTGACAAACATTTGATTCAAAGAAAACATTATTTGTTATTTGAAATTCTGAAGTATAACTTGCCTTGAAGTTTAATTATTTGTTCATATATCCAACTAAAATCCTCATTTTAATTCAGCTTCTTAATATTTCAAGGCATGTACAATCATCCACATCATTAACTGATGAAGAACAGCCAGTCCAACCTCCTAGCCCTTAGTTTGAAATGCCCAAGCATCAACTCAAAATAAAGACAAGCATTTGCTGAATAGCAACTTTGATTACAATAAAACAGCTCAATGTTAACTTAAACATCAAACAAAATCCTCCAGATTAATGGATTCTTTTTTTTTTTAAATACTATACCCCTTCTTAGAGGAAAACCGAAAAAAAAAAAAAGCCTAAAAGAAGATAACCGGTACAAACCACAGGCTTCACAAGCAAATTCATTTCTAATGACTAACCATCCACTACTGCAAATTAAACTAGAGCCTTATACTTGATAAGTTACACTCCTAGCATGTTTTAATCAATATGACGATGTGAAATAGATTATGAATAGCATTATTGATTGTTTAGAAATTAAGATGTGTTTTATTTAGATTCTGTAGAAAAAAAAAAAAAGGATACCCCGTCTTCGAATTCGGATTCTTCCAAGGCGGGAAGGAAACCTTCACTGTGACGTTGGGCGGCGAAGGTGTTGTCCTCTTCGACGATGTGTACTGCCTCATCTCATGAACGCCGGGAATTGTAACATATCTCTCTGACTCTATTCCACAATTTCTACACCCTTCCTCTGCCAGTGCCACTCTGCGCTTTAGGTTTACGATTGATCTTCGTCGACAATGGGTCTGATTGGGAATTACAATTTAGTTGGCCTAGACAAATGCAACATCACTTCGTTTTTATGGCTCTCCAGAAACCCAAACACTAACTAGAGCTAGATTCTCTCTTCTGACCTGCCATATTGATTGATGGATTCTCTATCATTTCTTTTTTTTGAAGTGATCCTCTATCCTTTCTGTATGACGTGGCAATTGGGTCAGGCCTGAGCCCAGGAATTTAAGCCCGGTCTAAAAGGTTTGATCTAATATTGTAGCACATAGGCTAGGCTCATGGGCATTTCGGGCTGGACTGTAAGTTTTAATATTAAGTTCATATATCGGTTCGATCTAATACTGTTTATAAAGTAAAAAAGTAGAGCAGAAGCCTTCATGGCTTATGTCCGCAGCTTCTGCTTGTTGCAATTATTTTTTTAATTTTTTTATTTTTAATATAAACTAATCAAAATTTGTTTTATTTCTAATTTTATTTATAAATCTCTTACTTTCAATTCTTTCATTATATTCTCAATTTTATTTTATCTCACTAACTTCTTTTATAAAACTGTCTGAATTTATAAATAATAATTTTTTATGTTCATAATTTCATTTTCATTTTAATTTTATTATTACAGAATATTATAAATAGATTCAATATCAAATGAATCCGATGTTAAATGAATTAAAAAATTTAGATATTGAAGACGAATAGATAAATAGTATGATAAATATATTTTATTTATATTTGTAATTATATAGTATATGAATTAATTTATTTGTACTATGTTATAAAATTATAATATTTTTTATTATGTAATCATAGTATTACTTTGTCATAAGTGAGAGATTATAAATAAAATGTTTGAAATACTCTCTTCGGTTTTAATAATTAAAAAATAATTTGTGTTTAAAAGTTTTAATTAAAATTTTAAAAAAATTGTTTAAATAGGTGGTCCGATTAAAGCCCGTGGGTTAACCCATTTAAAGCCTAACCTTACATATATAGAGCCGAGTCTTGGGCTTTTAAAAATCCATAGGCCGACCTAACCTATTGACATCTCTACTCTATCCTCTCGTTGTGATGTGATTCCAATTTAGAAGCTTAAGAATTAATTGATGTTTCTGTTGTGTAATGTTTGTTTTGGCTCTAGTCATCCATCTTAAAATGTTCTTTTCATGAAGAACTCGAGGTTAGATAATTATAATTTTGAATTGAAACTCTGATTTACCTTAACGATAATTACAATTTATAATTTAATTGCGTTTAAACGTTGAAGTCTAAATGACCATATAACTCCTACCCAACTTAAAAAAGAAAAAAAATTTTCTACAAATTAAGATAACTATACTTCAATGAAAAGAGGAATCCCTCACAAATATTTTCATATCAATTATATAGGAGGAAAATATTTTCAACTTCCAAACAGAGATGTCTCCAAAATTCACTATATTCCTTTTTTTTATTCATTTAAATTGAATTAGAAGTATATCTATAATAATTTTGAGACAACAGAAAATCATACTTCAACCAAATTTGAACATGTCTCTCCCACCAAAAAATCCTATCAATAGGAAGGAAAATACAAGAAAATGAGTGGACATAAACAAGAAAAACAATCAAACATATCTATAGTGATGTGGTAGATAATATACATATGAGACACTTGATTATCATGATTTTTTTACTATTCTATATTTATTTATTAATTTTTTAGGACAAGAATACCTAATTGCAATATGAAGAATATTTTAGAATAATTATATCTACGGACATTTAAGCTAAGTATTCTTTTATTGCATCAAATAAACTAATAATTATTTGTATCAATCAAATTTTATCAAATATAATAATAATTTATACTCAATAATTTTCTAAGTAATTTATTTTTGTCATAATTTTTAATTTTTAGTAATAAAAAATTCTCTAAACCAAACGTACACTAAAGGTCAAGATATATTCTCTAGGCTTAGATTTGATCAAAAACTTATGTTCAAGGGACTGTTTATCTATTCAATAAAACTATATACGCAAACAATGAGCACAAATTTGTGCACAAATGATGATATGTTATTATGTGATTGAGTGATTTTGAATTAAAGATAAAACAATACCCAATCACATAATAACAAGTTATTGTTTGTGCTCATTATTTGTGCATATAATGTCATTTAGTCGAATCTAGGGGTTTTGACTGACTTTGGGCAAATTTGACCAACATAGAATATTAGGCTTGGTCCACCCATGATGGGTTGATACAACCCATATCTACATAATGAGGGAATTATCTAAATTACCTTTGGGATGAGATTTGACCAAACTACCCTTGGTAGTTACTAGCTGTTAACTATAGTTAAAACTTTGAAATCCCAACAACCTCCCAAATAATAGTAACGCAGAAACAAAAGGGAAAAGGGTTGCTATTTCTTTAATCTTCCCAAAAAGCTCTTCTTCCATAAAAACATAAAATCTTGAGAGAAAAAGGGTAAATAGTGTTGTGGAAAATTTAGGAGGCTACGAAAGCTTCATTTTCAAAGAATCATCAATTAGGTAAGTCAGCAAACCTTGATCCTGGAAGTTTATTCCCTGTAATTGATTACTAGAATTGCTAACAATGGAGTCTATATTATTTAGTTGGCTTATGATTGTGATATATTGAGCTTAGTCCACCCATGATGGGTTGATGCGACCCATATCCATATAATAAAGGAATTATCTAAATTACCCTTGGGATGGGATTTGACCAAACTGCCTTTGGCAGTTACTAGTAGTTAACTATAGTTGGGATTTTGAAATCCCAACTGCCTCCCAAATAAAAGTAATGAAAAAACAAAAGGGAAAAGGGCTACGTATTTCTTTAATCTTCCCAAAAAACTCTTCTTCCATATAAACTTAGAATCCAAAGAGAAAGAGGACAAATAGTGTTGTGGAAAATTTAAGAGGCTATGAAAGCTTTATCTACAAAGAATCATCAATCAAGTAACTCAACAAACCTTGATCCTGGAAATTTATTCCCTATAATTGATTATTGGAATTGCTAACAAAGAATATATCTTTAAAGAATTTTTCTTTACTAATTAATAAAAAGTGTGTGTGTAACATGTGATCCCGAGAAACTTATTTCATATACTCTATGAAAATAGAAAATGTAAACTACATTACCAAAATAAAAAACATAAATGTAACATCCCTTTTTAGATACATACCCCGAATGAGAATATTACTCAAAGAGACGTGTACAATTGGATTATTTAATTCATAATCTCATAATTAATGCATGATCATTCATAAGCGTTCAAAAAGGTGATAAAATAAACATGAAATACTTTATTACTTGATATTTAAAAACATAACAATCTGAAATTAATAAAAGGAATCAATGTGCAAGCTTAGCAGTGTGATTGAACTAAATGTTTGAAATCAATGTGTAGCTGCTCACTAACCTTGTAAAACATACAAAATAGAGCGCATAAGTAAAACACTCAGTAAGTGGTGACTTATATATATAACTACTGGATCTAACATCTCATTTGTAAAGCTCAAAATGGTCACAACTCGACCACCTTGGTGACCTAACATGAGCCATCTACAAACATTGTTAAGATCCAAGTTAGGATTACCATATCTAATACCCTAGAGAAAGCTCAAGACACTTTATGTGTCACTAACTGTTGTGCCCCACAGATATGCCATATGACCTATTGGGCTAGCTAAATAGGACACCTTGATCACAGAGGGAACTATTTATTAGCAACTATTTTCTTTACCATATAAGCTAATCGAAATTGCTAGTTAACCATCTAGGGATAATCCCTATCTTGGGTACATATGTGATGCATCCTGCTGATCATGTGAAGAACAAGTAGAAGTTACGACCTTACCATGCACACCTAAGTTGAATTAAGTGGTTATACACCTTGGTGTTGAATACATGATGTATCTCATAGGTATATGACCCTAATGCTTTCATGATTATCGTCACTTACGCATATAACTAATGACTGTCTAGATATGTACTATAATCTTTAGGTTTTTGAGTTTCGACCTAAATTCAACTCGATCTGAGTTTGTGCTGTCATCCATTGAATCATACAACTATTATATGCCTTTCTTGACTTATTTACACTATTATGCTTCTTTATTCTTCCTTCTTGGTTATTCTTTTCTATGTTCATAGCTTAAAAGACAAAGTTACCTTTTTAATTCTTCTTAAGGGTATACAATCATATGTTTATCTTCCCACGCGTATATGCTTTTTGATAAATATACATGAGCGTGCATCCTATACCACATGACAATGTATCTCTCTCCTCAAAACAAGCATGCAAAAATTTTAGAGATCTTTATTTTTTTGAAGCAATGCAAAGGTATGTATGAGGCTATACACAACCGTGTGTTGCGATATTGAAATCATGTCCTAAGCTTTCTACACAGTTTAGTCTACAATTCCTTGAACACTAAGCATACAACCGATTACATACAGGTCTTTAGTCACCTTAATTCTGATTTAACATTAAATCATATACATCTACACAATTAGCCATATACATTCAACCAATAAAATATCATTCAATGGACAATATTCATCAAACTAAATTCATTCAACTATTAAATCACACAACCAACAACTTACCTAGATAACAACCTTTTACACATGCATTTCAAGGTATCAAACAAATCTATCCTTTAGAGTATATAGCAAACACCGTTAGTGACTGAAAGATGATGGGGTCATCCATATGTTATAACCAATCCATACATGTTATCACAACATCAAATCAAATGCATAACCCTAATTTAATCATATCTTCACCACATATAAAACCATTCATGATAAGTTTAGCCAAAAGAGAATCACTTACTTGGTTTCTAATAACAAACAACTCTCTCACATGACAACAGTGATTTCAATAATTGTTGGTGGCTTCTCAAGTGACCAAAATGCCTCATCTCTCTCTCTCTCTACTATGGTACGACTCTGTGTGAAATATAAGAGGAATTAGGTTTAGCCATGTTTTCATTTTGCTTTCTAGATGTGATAAATAGACTTATATGGACTATACACAGTTGTGTATAGTGTTGCACAACCAAGGCAACCATTGATTTTTCCATGATCACAATCTTATCTATAATTTGAATTTCTATTGACTATACACAAACATGTATACCCTCATACACAAGCGTGTATCACACTAAAAAGTTAACTACATAATTCAAAAATAAAGGAAAAGACTAAAATACCCTTAGACTTACTTGTGGGTGTTACAATCCTTCCCTCTTATATGAATTTCATCCTCAAAATTCACTCAAATAAGTATAGGAATTGTTGTCGTAGATCTTGTTCAACCTTCCATGTGGCTTCGTAGATCCTTTAGGCTAACTCTGGTCCCAACGACTAAGTTAGGACATCTCTCTCTCCTACCTCATCCCAATGCAATAGTGATATACATCTCCTGCCATATAAAGCCTCATATAGAGCTATCTTGATAGTTGTTTGATAACTATTATTGTATGCAAACTCCATAAACAACAATTCATCTATCCAATTCACTTCTCTATCTAAGTAGCAAGCTCTTAACATGTCTTTAATCATTTGATTGACTTCATCTGTCTGACCATCGATCTAGGGATGATATGTTGTATTAAAGGCTAATCTTGTACCCAAAGATCTTTATATGCTCTTCTAAAATACCGAGATAAATCTAGTGTCCTGATCTGATACTATTGTCTTAGGTACCCTATGAAGTATGACAATCTTTCTTGTATAGATTTGACCTAGTTGATCTATACACGTGGCATCTTTAACTACTATGAAATGTGTTGACTTAGTCAATTGTTCAACTACAACCCACAATGTATTGTATCCTCCTTTGACCCTCAAAAATTTGAACATAAAGTCCATCGATATGTGTTCCCATTTTCACTCAAGAATGCTAAGAGGTTGTAATAGTTTGGATGATATCTGATGTTCAACTTTAACTTATTAACACATTAGACACTTAGCCATGAAGTTTGATATATCTTTCTTTATTCCTGACTTCCACTCAAGAATGATCCATTTAAATCTTGACACATTTTTACACTCCTAAGAAAGACAGTGAAAAGAGAATTGTGTACCCCTAAAAAGATCTTATCACTCAAACTCTACTATAGGGGGACACATACTCTATCTCTAAACCTTAGGATGTCCTCAACCACACTAAAATTAGTCTCAGTGTCCTCTGTAATCCTTTGCCTTATTTGAATACTTCCCTTATCTAAAGCTTGGGTTACATGGATCTCATCCAAAAGGGTTAACTAAATATAAAGGCTTACCACTAGTTTTATAATCACCTCGATCTACTTTTCATCAACTCTCGATGTAACTCACATAAGTAGTAATCTGTGATAGGACTTCTTTTATACTGAGGGCATCTTCAACCATATTGGTTTTATTTAAGTGATATTTGATCTCATAATCATAATCCTTTACTAGGTCTTACCACTATCTATGCCTCTTATTAAACTTCTTTTGGGTGAAGAAGCACTTGAGACATTTATGTAGATGTTACTCTTTACCCATAAAAAAGTGTCACCGTATCTTAAGAGCAAACATAACAGTTGCCAATTCAAGGTCACGTGCTAGGTATCTAGTCTCATACTCTTTTACTTGACAAGAAGCATAAGTTATTACCTTCCCTTTTGCTTCAACACTAGTCCCAAGCCCTAATGTAAGGGATTTGTATACAAGTTATACTCTTCACCTTCTACCAACAAAGCTAAAATGGGAGCTGATGTTAGCCTCTTCTTTAACTCTTGAAAACTCTGCTTACAAGAATTTGACCATCTAAAAGTAAAATCCATATGAGTTAGCTTTATGAAGGGTTGGGCTAACTTGGTGAATCCCTCAACAAAATGCTTGTAATAACCTGCCAACCTAAGGAAACTTTTAACCTCCTTTGTTATCTTAGGCCTTTATTACTCTAATACGACCTTAACCTTACTAAGATCAATTGAAATTCCATCAACTGAAACAACATTCCCAAGAAATGTCACCTTGTCTAACTAGAACTCATATTTGGAAAACTTGCCATTTAATTGTTTCTCCCTCAACCTTTGGAGCACAAATCTCAAATATTGTTCATGTTCCTTTTAGGTTCTAGAATATACTGGGATGCCATTAATAAACACCATTAAAAACTTATCCAAGCAATCTTGGAGCACCCTATTTATGAGATCTATAAATATTGCTAGGGTGTTGGTCAATTTGAAAGGTATGACCAAAAACTCTTAATGTTATATCTGGTTCTAAAGGTAGTCTTGGGTATATCCTATTCTACTACCCTAACCTGATCCTAACCTCAAGTTTATTTTGGAAAACACTAACGTACCTTTAAGCTGGTCAAATAGATCATCGATCCTTGGAAGTGGATACTTGTTCTTTACTGTTACTTCACTTAGCTTTTTGTAGTCAATACATATTCTCAATGATCCAATTTTTTTCTTTACAAAGAGGATTGGTACACCCGATGGTGGAAGGCTTGTTTGATAAAAATTTTTGTAACTATTTCTTTAACTCTTATAATTCAGTTGGGTCATTTTGTAAAGTGCTTTGGAAATTAGAACTATGCTTGGGGCTAACTTAATACTAAACTCCAACTCTCTATTGGGTGCCAACCTTGAAAGATTGTCATAAAACACTTCTGCAAACTTTTTTACCACTAGAGTATCCTCCACACTCGAGACTACCTTATCTGGTCTATTGAATACGTGTGCCAAATATGCAATGCACCCTATACTAAGCATTTTCTTAGCCTTAACACTACTGATCAACATACTAAGAATTTGACCTTTTCCAAAGGTAAACTACTTACCACTGTATAGGTTGAACTTAACTTTTTTTTTTCTGTAATCTAATTCTACTTTATATCTACTCAAAAAGTCTATGTTGAGTATCATGTCAAAGTCTAGCATGTCCATCACTATTAGATCTCTAACCATCTCACGATCTCTTAAAAAAACTAACTCTCCAATTAGCATCTGACTACTATGAATCTTGTCCCTATCTAACATTTTTATTTTGATCTGAAGGACAATTATAGGCTTTAGTCCTAGTCTTCCTACTATGACTCTAGCAATAAAGTAGTGTGTGACACCAGAGTTAATTAAAGTGTATAAAGGACAATAATGAAAAGTTAATTGACTAACCACTATTCTAGGGTTGGCATTAGTTTGACTCTTTGTAGTTACAAATACTAGAGTCTATCCTTCCCCAATTGTTTGCTCTATTATGGTTGTACACTATTTGACAAAATAATCGAGCTTCTTACATGTATACAATACCCTTTGTCTAGTTAAACACTTACTAGTATACCTCTAACTACATCTATAACATTTAGGGCAATCATCACATCTGGGCTAATCCACTTTCCTATGTTTCTTACCCCTATTGTCTCTATTAGGCTATCTCGATTACTTCTCATGATCATTTAGCCTTGTCTCTACATTGAGGCTATCAACACAAGCTTATCTGATAACTCTCTATCCTGGTCATTTGTTGCCTCATGGTCTTGACCTTAATGCCCTACCAAGGGCCTCGAAAAAGGATCAAGAAGGATTATCTCCCATTATCACGTCCTTCATTATGTCGAATCTGAGCCCTCTAAGGAACACCAATAGCTTACCTCTATCTGAATTAGCTACACCTAGTGCATACTTGGCTAAAGAGTTTAACTTGGTAGAAAACTTTTTGACTGTCATGTTTCTTTGTTTAAGATGAAGACACTTTTGGTCCTTCGCATACATGATGTCTGAAGACTAGCATCTTTGACACTCAATGGGTCCTACATAGTGTTTGCCACTAAATCCTAACATCATCCTTGAGTAAAAGGCTAGCATACTGAATCTTGTTAGTATCAGTCATAAAGTAAATCCTCATGACATCCTCTACTACTCTAAACACTCCTCGATTGGTAATCATCTTGACACTGCACTACCTTTGAAATCTAAGGGTTAGTGTTAACTTGACAGATTATAAATAGGATGTGTCTGACTTTTGCTACTACCTCTGGCTTCCACTCGAGGTGTTCCCATGCTTATCCTATTCTATTAGAAGTGTATCTTTGTATCTAAAAGTTATTTCAACATCAGTAGGGCTTGAGCTAGGTGCTTAATACTATCTAATACCTCTCGATTCTATCCTAAAATATCTTTCACAATTTGGTAGTTAACAATACTGTTTATGATAGCCAGAACTAATGTACTGGATGTTTGTCTTTAAGTCGCAGTTTGGCTCCTCTTTTTATTGGGGACCTCTGGGGTATCTCTGATCAACCTCCTGGATCTCTTCATCCTAAACTAACATCATACTTTAGGCATATATTACTTTAATCTAAAAACAAGTCAATATACTTATAGCAATAGGCGTGTAGGGGCGGTTAACGCTGCATGAGGGGATTTCTTTCCTTACTTAACTCTGTATGCAATTTCAGACACATAAAACTTATCACTTTTTTTAGTACTAAGATCATGCTCTTACACCATAAACATAACACCTTTCTCCAGATACATACTCTTGATGGGAATATGACTTGAATAGATACATAAAACTGGAGCATTTAATTCATAATTTCATAATTAATGCATGATCATTCATAAGCGTGCAAAAAGGTGATAAAATAAAAATGAAATACTTCATTAACTGATCTTTAAAAACATAACGATCTAAGATTAATAAAAGGAATCAATATGAAAGACTAACAATGAGACTAAATTGAATATCTGAAATACATAAAACATGAAAGAAAATTGGAAATGATTGTTATGCCTTCACCCTCCCCTTTATTTAGCTATTCACTAAACATACAAAAATAAGCACATGAGTAAAACACTTAATAAGTGGTGACCTATCGACACCCAATTTTATATATATATATATATAAACTATCTGGCATTTAATTTGTAAAGTTGAAAGTGGTCACAACTCAACACCTTGGTGCCTTGACATAAGGTCATTTATAATGGTTGTTAAGACCTAAATTGAGATTAGCATATTTGATGCCCTGATAAAAGCTCAAGACACCTTGCGTGTCACTAGCTATCATGCCCTTACACATATGTTATATAATCAATTAGGCTAGCTAATTAGGACACCTTGATCACATAGGGAACTATCTGGTAGAAAATTTTTTCCTTACCCTGTAAACTAATCAAAACTATTATCTAACCATGCAGAGATAACCCCTACCTTGGGTACATATGTGGTGCATTTCACTAATCTTGTATGGAAGAACTAGAAGCCATAATCTTACCATGTACACACGAGTTGAATTGAGTGGCTATGCATTGAATGCATCATGTATCTCTTGGGTAGCTGACCCTAATGCTTTCATGATTATCATCAATTACACACATAACTAGTAATTATCTAGATGTGTACCACTATCCTTAGGTTTTTTGAGTTTCAACATAAATTTAACTCAATGTAAGTTTGCATTGTCATCCATTAAGTCAAATATCTATTATGTGCCTTTCTTGACTTATTTATGCTACTATGCTTCTTTATTCGTCTATCCATATAGGCATTATTCTTAATTTCTATGCTCATAGCATAAGGGGTAAATTATCTTTTTAATTCTTCTTAGGGGTACACAGTCATGTGCTTGTGTTCTAATGCCCATGTGCTTCCTAGTAGATATACATAGGCTTGTGGAACTCAACACATGATTGTGTATAGAGTAGATGCATACAGGGAGCTGCTTTAGCCATACTCCCATGTATGATGAATCATATGCATAAGATCAAGTGTTTTCTATTACATGTTGTCCACTTTTGGAAAGCTATACATAGGCGTATGTCTTATACCACATGAACATGCATGTCTCTCCTAAGAACAAGAGCGTGGAAATTTTGGAGATCTTTATTTTTTTGAAGTGATACAGGAGCATGTATAAGACCATACATGGTCATCTGTAATGACTTGGCAATCGCATCTTAAACTTTCTACATAGTTTAGTCTACAATTCCTTTATCACTACGCATACAACCTATTACATGCAGGCCTCCAGTCACTCTAATTTTGGTTGAGCATTAAATCATACACATATAAACAATTAACCATATACATACAACTAATGCAATATCATTCAATGGACAATATTCATTATTCTAAATTATTCAATTATTAAATCATGCAACTAGTAGTCTACCTAGATATTAATCCTCTACACATGCATTTCAAGGTATCAGACACATTTATCCTTTAGAGAATAACAACAAAATGGCAGTGACTGAAAGATGACGGGGTATAGATTTTAAACCCATATTTTCACACTAACTTCATATAAGGGTCCATCCGCATGTTATAACCAATCAATACATGTTATGACAACATCATATCAAAAACACAACCTTAATTTAATCATACATTCACCATATATGAAACCGTTCATGATTAGCTTAGCCAAAAGAGAACCACTTACTTGGTTTTTGGTGACAGGTAATTCTTTCATGCGACAACAATGATTCCAATAATTAGCAGCGGCTCCTCAGGCGACCAAATTGCCTTTTCTTCCTCTTTCTCTCTTTTTCTGCTATAGTACAATTATGTGTAAAATATGAGAGAAATTAGGTTTGGTCGCGTTTTTATTTTGCTTTTTAGATCCAACACACAAGCGTGTATTGACTATACATGGTCGTGTATTATGTTCGACCATATTGCACAACTAAGGCATCCACGAATTTTTTCGTGATCATAATCTTGTTTATAATTTGAATTTTTACCGACAATACATAGGTGTGTATAACCTATACATGGGTATGTATCACACTAAAAATTTAACTACATAATTTAAAGATAAAAGAAAAGACTAAAATACCCTTGGGTATACTTGTGGTTGTTACAATAAATTGCATTATTTGATTCAAAATATCCCATGTAAGATTTTTATGATCAAAATAAGACAACAAGAAGGAGAAGAAATATTAGTTAAGCATCAAAATGTTATACACACACTAAAAAAAAAAGTTTATATATATATATATATATATCATATGTTGCCACACAATTATGTTTCACTAGTTATGAACCATCAATTCTTTTAAATTTTAGCCTCGTGACCATATTCTCCTTGAAACATAAATACTTTGATTTCTCTTAAAGTGTCGATAAAGTCCTATTAAAATTATTTGAACTTCAAATTTGTACCTATGTTGAAAAGCTTATGATACCTTAGTGCCATCAAACACATTTGCCTTAATATTGGTCTCAATAGATATGACACACTAATCTTGTGTCCACTTCTTATTGTTTGTTGGATCATAAATGACATTATTCTATCTTGTTGAATTTGATACCATAAAAGCATCCATCCACTCTTGACATCTTCTGATACATAGCGACATTTTCATGGGATCAAGTACGATGAGATGGAATATAACTATCTCATTGCTCATAGAGCCTCTTTTAAGTTGTATGAAAGGCATTTTACATTGTGTCATTGCTATGAGATGACCTTTTCCATTAAATTACTTGTATGATACAACAATATTAGATTATCAATTTTTCGCTTACATAGGCAAGGGTAGCTAAAAGGGGAGTGTCAACCAAATGGTGTTTAGTATTTGGCTAATTAGGATTCTAACAATTTGGCCAATCTCTTCCTTAGCTTTTAGTCAGAAAACATGATTAAATAGGATAACAATACATGGAGGTATTGAACTATTACCTTTCTCTATTAAAAGGACCAGATTTTATTTTTTTAATCAAAATAAGTAAAATTTCAAATTTTGTTGTTAAAGAGACTAAACTATTACTATTTTCTATTCATGGCATAAAATTGATCTCGTTACTTTCAAAACAGAATGAAACAGACAATCTTAATTGTGGTTGGTTGGTACCTTCAATAGGAAACACTAAAAATTTAATTTAATCTCTAGGAAACTTAAAAGTCTAGTTTTTTCAATTTAAAAATCTAAAAGTTTAATCACTTTAATAAAAAAAATAATGTTTGATTCCTTTAATAAGACAAAAAGATGATAGTTCAATATCTCCAAATGTTATTATTACACAAATAAATCCTAAGCATTTTTCAAACTATAAATCTTGTGATTTCGATTAAACTACATACCTTAATCTATAATAACCAATATAATAACACTCCATTCAACAAAACAACAAATTAAGAATGGAAAAATGTTAGCTTGAATAGAAAAATACATTATTGTCGAGGGTTGACATTCAATAAAGATAGAGAGAATGAGTGAAATTGAGGAGATTTGAAAATAAAGTCACGATGAGAGTAGAAAAGAAGAGTTAGAGTTACAAGATTGTAGAATATTTTTGCTACTAAAACTACTTAATAAGGGTTGAAATTCAATCATATCATATTATATAATTCCTTATTTATATATTCATTACAAAGAAATACTATTTTAATAAAATTCTTGTAAGACATGATTTGGTGTTGAAGAATGTTAGGGTAGATATCCTAGAGCCAATTGATTTGACGTTTGTAATTGTATTTTATCTCATTAATTAATAAAAGGATTTATAGTTATTTAGTTCATATACTTGTCTAATCTATGATTGTGTGAATAATATGCCTTTAGAATGGGTGAATTTTGATAAGGGGATCAGACAACTGATCGTGGGAACTTTATACACATATTAGATGACTATTCTACAAATGTCCATAAACCTGACATTACAATGACCAATGGCATATTTAATGGTGATGAGATTATCATAGTGATGAGCAACCCCACTCAAAAATGGTGATAGTTTTCACGTGTCAAAACTATTTACTGATGGCTTGCTATAACACATGGGTGTATGTTGTAGATGTGTTCATTAGACTAACCCTACTAAAGGATATCCATATGAATGGTTGCACCAATGTCTATGAAACAAATAAACTGAACACCATAGGTACATGTGATGCTTTAACTTGAGGTTACCAGACTGTCTTGCGTAAAGATCAGTATGGTTTGACGCTATCCAACATATCATCATAATAGAGGTATCATAAAGGTAGTGAATGACCTTATCATGAGATACATAGAGGCTATAGTTGGTCAATAAAGGATTAATCACTTTTGAGTATAGGAGAAGATATCTCATATACGAATGCTGAAAGACATTCATGGCTACTTGAATTTGTGGCCATAATAGGATAAGATTATAGCCTAATCCATATAAGTCATTAATGTGTATCAACTCATATCGAGGAACTACTAAAATAGACACACTTCTATCTCTTAGCCTCAAGAGATATCGGTCGATAAAAAGATTGAATTACATGTAATTGTGATATTACAAAAGCTTATAGAAATGTTTATTGACATTTTATCGTCTAGATGGCCATGACGTTTTGCTAGAGGTTAATCTTAGTCTATGTCTGAATTTGACTTGAATTTAGATACTATTGATTTGATAGATAACTTATAAGTCAAACACATTAAGGGGTTGATCAGAACCAAAAGGCAAGGATCATTTGATGATAATCCTGAGATCATGGAAAGACAGAAATGTATGGATATATTTTGATTAGAATTATCTTGCATACATGGTGCCACGTGACATCATGAAAATGCATTGCATGGTTTTGGTTAGACCCATTTAGGAGTCTAACCAAGGAAGGCCAAAGGATGGATGCGAGTCAACTGGCTGAGTTAACTCATGGGTAAGGTGTTTTTGTTAAACAAGGATTCTTCAAAGTCATTATTTGATAAAAATTTTAGGTTGAGTTAGAATCCTAATTTAATTAGACTTCTTGTGCATTAAAACTTTTATTAAATTAAAAGTCTTAATTTAATAAGAATTCTTGGACACCTTATCACCTAAGTAGTTAAAGTCTTAACTAACTTAAGATTTATGCACATCTTATAAATAAAGGTGTTTAGCTTGAGTCAAATTTTGATCACAACAATCCTAAACACACATCTCTATACCTAGAATCTTGTTAATGTAAGCTTCCATTTCTGTGATCTAATGTCCAAGATCTAGGTGACAAAAGCCCTAATAGCTATTTTTTTGGATTACCTCTCATTTGTACTCTATATGGATACCAAGGCACTACCTCAATAGGGTTCGATAAAGATCTTTACATAGCCACATGAAGTCTTGAAGGAGCCAACAATATAGGTATAATTTCTAAGCACCCTATGTGTGTTTAACATGTTCATGAATCTATGCATTAAAACGGGTATCCTAGATAGGTTTTCGGATCTTTGATAATTGTAAGTTTTTAATTCCGCTACATTGACGATTAATGATGCCCTAAAACTCTACCGTGGTATCAGAGCCACTATTTTGGCATACTTTTATGAAAATATACCTCTATGTTTTGGTTATATTTATATGTTGTTGCATATAATTGATAAATAATCAAAACTGTAGAATTAGTAAAATTGATTTGCAATCGTGTTGCCACACGATTTGTTGAGTTCAAGAACAATGTAAAGATGTGTTAAATTTATTGAATGATTTTTCCTAAATTTTTTTTGAGTTTAATTGTCGATGCAAGATTAAATTCAAGGTTGATAGTCGGTTTGTCAAGTGAGTGTCGTTTATGTGTCACTGTTACTTACACAACGATTAGCTTGCCTTTGTACGATGGCTTCTAGATTTCCTGTCATTAAAAAGTCTAGAAACTAAGGCTAGAAACCTTGCATGGCTGGAACAAAAACTAAATAGGGTGGTGTCACACATGACAAGGTTACTCTATGCCTTAACATGTGTCTAGATAAAATCTATTCTATGGGTCAACAAGGTTGGTGACCTAAGCTCTGGCCACTTAGATGTGTTAGAGCAACCTCTGCCCTATCCTATTCCTAAGGTATAGGCTGGTACATCACTAAACAACACCTATTCGGCAGTTTGTCCTGGTTGTGCACTATTGCTATGCACTCATAACACTTTGAACTTTTGCGTGGTTGGGTAGTTTTTCTACCTAAGTCATAAATGGTTTTAGTGCAAACTATGTATGATGGTCCTCCATCATGCCCTCGACATGCCTTCTAAGATGCCTATATGCCCTTCGAGATTAGGAATAAGATTTTGGTTCGAGTTTTATTGAATTGGAATCAAAACTGAAGTTTCCCTGAGTCTTGGGGTTGAACAATTATTTTACAAAGTTTTAGGGAGAAAAATGTAATTTAACACTTGGTTAATTAATAATTAAAATTTAATTTTAATTGGTTATGTATGTATGGATGTATGTATGCATGGTGCCTAATACACAACCAATAAACCGATGTGAATGTTTTTATTTTATTTATTTATTTATATTTTCTTTAGGTTGTAATTTTAAAATAAGGTTTGTGTGCCCTACATTAATTCCTTTTCCTCTTTAGTTTAGACTGTTATTTTATTTTCTTAGAATAATGTAACTAGAAAATAAAGTCATGTAATTATTAAAGACTAAAGGTGAAAAGGACAAGCACGAAGATGAAGACCCAAAGACAAAACATTCACTTAGGTTGACCAGTTAAACCTCTCTTGGCTTGAGAGGTTTGAGATTAGTTATAGTTGTGTACTAATATGTTTTAATTTTACGTTGTTAGATGGATGTGAATGGTTATATTTTTGCAAATATCACTTAATTCAAATATTGAGTCAAAAATTAAATTTGTGTCTTCCAATATGATGTCTTAATTAAGCCTTTGTTCGCCAAAGTGAAGGGTACATTTCTGTAAGGTGGAAAATTAAAAGATGTTCATATTGGATTCGACTTAACTAGTGTACTTTACTTATTCACTCAAGCGAAAGTGAAATATATTAGAGGCATGAGTAAGGAATACATTTGTCAATGCTAGATGATATGCAATATCCACCCTACTAATATCAAGAGTCATATTTGAGGCTATATGATTTGTTGGGCAAAAACTCCTAACTTGAGATCATGGGCTTTTGGTGATTAATTTGAAATTTACCTATTCGATTTTTTGAACTTGTTCACCAAAGTGAAGGGGAGAATTAATGCGACAGGGTCTCGGTCCACTAGAAAGTTCATTGAAACTTTTTGAGTGGAATAATGAGGGTTATTAGCTTAAGGCAAATAGTAAGAACATTTTAATTAATTAAATGCATAATTAAAATGAATATTAATTATGAATAAAATTACTAATTATTTTTATCTGTAAATTGTAAATCAAATTATCACCATGTTAAACCCAACATATCGATCAATTCTTAAAAAATAAAATAGGCTCATTGGAAGCAACTTTGCTGATTGATATAAAAATCTTCAAATTATTCTATATCAAGAAAATAGGTTGTAAATCCTTGAGGGGTTGTTGCCCAGTGAGCTTAGTCCTCGATGCCACTTAGAAGGAAAAAATACTTTTAATAAGTATCTTGATGACTCCGTGAAAGTTCAGTGCCTCATGCTAACTTCCATGTCACTTGATCTTAAAAAACAACAAGAAGAAATGGATACTCTATCCACACTTGCACACTTTTGAGAATTATATGCTACTCGTGTGAAGGCTAAAAGATATGATGTGTCAAGTGCATTATTTGATTACAAACTCTTCAAGGGAGGATAAGTTAGCCCTTATGTGTTAAGATAATTGGTTATATTGAACAGTTAGTGAGTTTGGGCTTCTCATGGACAATGAGTTTGCCATTGACCTAGTATTGAAATCCCTCTTTAAATCGTAGGCTAATTTAATCATGAACTTTAACCTAAATGAAAGAAGAAAACCCTTGAGGAATTGCTATATATACTCGACAGGTTGAATAAGAGGTATGAAAGGTAGCTTCAGCTATTGTGCTTGTGGTTGAAGCCTATGTACCTAGATCCAAGGCTAAGGGCAACGACAAAACCTAAACCCAAAGCAAAGAAGCAACCAGATAATGCTACTCAACCAACAAGTGGTATGGGAAAGAGAAAGGTTGTTTATTTTTATTGTGGCAAAGCTAGTCACTAGAGGAGACATTATAAAGCCTTCTTAAAAATAAGAAGAAAAAGATAGCTAAAACCTTTATTTTAGCTATGTTTATCATTAAGATAAACTATTCTTCTTGTTCATCCTAGGTTATAGACATATGATGTGGTACTTATATTTGTTCTTATATGTAGGAACTATAGCATAATAGATTGTTTGCCAAAGGAAAGGTTGACCTACGAGTTAGAAATAGAGTACATGTTACTACATTAGCCGTAGGAATTTATTATCTTAGGTTGCTCACTAGGTTGGTTTTAGAATTAAATAAATGTTGTTCTGTTCCGTTTGTTTCTAGAAATTTAATTTCTATGTTTATTTTAAGTAAGAAAGGATATTCATTTTTTATTGCTAGTGGTATTATAACCATCAACTTTAATAATATTCTTTCTGGAATGGCTGAGTTGTATAATGGTTTATACATTCTAAGACTAGATAAAAAAATTTTCAATGTATAAAATAATAAATGTTTGGAAATAAACAAATTAAATATCACATATTGGTGGTATTGTAAGCTAGGCCACATAAGACGGAAACTCATATCAAGACTTCTTGATCAGAGAATCTTACAATCATTTGACTTCTAATCTTATGATGAAAATGAATCATTCCTATTAGGTAAGATAGCCAAAACACCCTTTTTTGGACATAGTGAAAGGGCAATTGAATTGTTAGAGATCATTCATAGTGATCTATATAGGCCCATGATAGTGTATACTAGATATAGGGAAGTCTACTTCATCACATTTACTAATGACCTTAATAGATATGACTATGTGTTTTTGTTGAAACACAAGTCTAAATGTTTTGATAAATTCAAAGAATTAAAGAACGAGATAGAAAAGAAGCTTAGGAGACAAATTAAAATCCTTCACAATGACCGTAGAGGTGAAAACCTAAGTACTAAATTCAGAAGATACCTGAAGGAATATCAAATAATCTTTTAACTCATTTCTTCTGGTACACTACAACATAATGATGTAATGGTCAGGTTTATGATGAGTTTTATCGATCTACCCATGTCTTTCTGAGGACATGCCCTAAAAACTACTATTTATACACTAAACCAGTCCTATCTAAATCTGTGGATATAACCTATATAAGTTATGGACTAAGCAAAAGCCCAATCTAGAATACTTGAGGATTTGGGGTTATGAAGCTTATGTCAAGAAATTGACTTTGAACAAGTTGAACGCTAAGTCTGAAAAATGTATCTTTGTAGGGTACTTGAAGGAAACTAAGGGATACTGCTTCTACCACCTAGAGGAGCAAAAAGTCTTTGTTGCTCATATTGACATATTCTTTGAGAAAGAATTTATTCTTAAGATGACTAGTGGGAGGAAGGTAGAACTTGATGAAGTTTTTGTACCATAAGATACTACAGATGTTAGTCAGGATGAAGTGTTATCACAAATGGTTAATCATGTAGAAGTTTCTCAACCTCAAGAGGAATAACCTCGGAGCACACAAAAACTGTGTAGATCTAAATAAGTGGGTCGTGAGCTTGAAAGATTTAGTTTTCTTATGACTCAACATGTCAACGTATTGGTCATCTCTGATGACAAACCTAAGACTTACGATGATGTTATCTTGAGTCCAAATTTTGACAAATGGTTGGCTGTCATGAAATTTGAAATAGATTCCATGTACCAAAATTAAGTATGAACTTTGGTGGATGCACCTAAAGGAGTAAAACCTGTAAGGTGTAAATGGGTTTTCAAAAAGAAAATTGACATGGAAGGTAGTATGCATACTTATAAAACATAACTAGTTGCTAAAGGTTTAACACAAAAATATGGCATTGACTATGATGAAACCCTTTCACCGATCACTATGCTTAAGTTTATTAGGATTATACTTGATATTGTTACATGCCTTGACTATGAAATCTTTCAGATAGATGTCAAAACTACCTTTTTAAATGATAACCTTATACAAGACATCTATATGGCACAACCCAATGGTTTCATTCTTGTTGGACAAACTAATAAAGTATACAAGCTATAAAAGTCTATTTATGGGCTTAAGTAAGCTTCCAAAAGGTGAAATTTCGTTTTGGTGAAGCTGTATGAGACTTTGATTTTATCAACAATGAAAACGAGCTATGTATGTATAAGAAGGTCAATAGGAGTATGATTGCATTTCTAATATTGTATATCAATGACATCTTGATTATTGGAAATGACATACCAAACTTACAATCAATAAAGGCTTGGTTATCTAAGTGTTTCTCCATGAAAGACTTAGGAGAAATACCCTACATTCTTAAGATTAAAATTTATTGAGATATAGAACATAGACTATTTGGCCTAAGTCAAAGTACGTACATAGATTAGGTGTTGATAATATTCTTTATGAAGGAATCCAAGAAAAAATTTCTACCTATGTCCTATGATGTATATCTTTCGAAAGAGATATGCCCATCTTTATAATCTGAGAGAGATAAGATGAGTAGGATTCTATATGCCTCGGTTATAGGATCAATCATGTACGTTATGCTATATACAAGACTTGATGTCTCATATGCCTTAAGCATTTGTAGTAAATATCAATCTGATCCAGGTAAAAAAAATTAGATGGTTCTCAAGAACATCTTAAAGTACTTGAGAAGGAATAAAGATGCATTCTTGGTTTATTGAGGGGATTTTGAACTCACTATTAGAGGCTGCAATGATATCAGTTTTAAACTGATCAAGATCACTTTAAATCACAATCTGGGTTTGTGTTTTATTTGAATAGTGGTGCATTAAATTGGAAAAGCTCAAAGAAAATTATAGTTGCTGATTCTTTAACAAAATGTGAGTACATCGTTTTTTTAAAAGTAGTAAAAGAGACTATATGGATCAAGTAGTTTGTTATAGAACTTAGAGTAATTCTAAGCATGGTTGAGCCGATTGAGCTCTATTGCAACAACAATGGAGTGAGTGCTCAAGCAAATGAGCCATGGTCTCATCAAAGTCCAACACATACTGAGACGATATCATCTGATCCAAGAGATTGTTCAGTGAGGTGACATACAGACAGTACAAGTGAGAGATTGTTAAAGTAGATACCCTAAAGCCAATTAATTTGAAATTTGAAATTTTAATTTATCTTATTAATCAATAAAGGATTTATAGTTATTTTGTTCATATTTTTTTCTATTAAATGATTCTGTGAATAACATACCCTTAAAATAGTAGAATTATGACGAGAGGATTAGATAACTGATCATGATACACATATTAGATAGGCATTTTAGAAATGTCTATAATCCTAACATTACAATGACTAAGGGCATATGTAATGATGATGGGATTATCATAGTGTTGAGTAAACCTACTGAAAGGTAGCAATAGTTTTCATGTGTCGAAGCTGTTTACTAATGGCTTGATATAACACATGAGTGCACATTGTAGATGTGTTATGGACCGTTTTATGTAAGGATTGGTATGGTTTGACACTATCTAACATATCACCATAATAGAGATATCATAAAGGTAGTGAATGACCATATCATGAGATATATAGAGGCTATGATTGATCAATAAAGGATTTGTCACTCTTGAGCATAGAAAAAGATATCTTATATACGAATGTTGAAAGACATTCATGACTGCTTGAATCTGTGGCCATAGTGGGATGAGGTTATAGCCTAATCTATGTAAGTCATTAATGTGTATTCGCTCATATTGAGGAACTATTGAGATAGACACACTTCTATGTCTCAGCGTTAAGAGATATCGATTGATGAAAGGATTTAATTGCATGTAACTGTAATGTTGCAAAAGTTTATGGAGATATTCATGACATTCTATCATTTCGGTGGCCATGACACTATGCTAGAGGCTAATCTTGGTTTGTGTTTAAATTCGATTTGAATTAAGACACCACTAATTCGATAAAGAGTTTATAGGTCAAAAGCATTAAAAGGTTGATACAAACCAAGAGGTAAGGATCGTTTTACGATAATCTTGAGATCATGGAAAAAGAGAAATGTATGGATATGTTTTGACCAGAATCATTTGTTGTGCATGGTGTCATGTGGCATCATGCGAATGCACTATATGGTTTCAGGTAAACCCACTTAGGAGTCCAACTAAGCATGGGCGAATAATGGATGCGAGTCAATAACTGAGTTAACTTGTGGGTAAGGTGATTTCATTAAACAAAGATTCTTTAAAGTCCTTGTTTGATAGAAAGTTTAGGTTGAGCTAGAATCCTAATTTAACTAGGATTCTTATGCATTAAAACTTTCAATAAATTCAAAGTCCTTATTTGATAGAAAGTTTAGGTTGAGTTGGAATCCTAATTTAATTAGGATTCATATGCATTAAAACTTTCATTAAATTAAGAGTATTAATTTAATAAGAACTATTGGACATCTTATCACCTAAGTAGTTAGAGTCTTAACTAACTTAAGATTCATGCACACCTTATAAATAAAGGTGTTTAGTTTGAGTCAAATTTTTGAACACAACAATCCCAAACACACATTTTTTGCCTAGAATCTTGTTGATGCAAGTTTCCATTTTCGTAGTCTAATTTACAAGATTCACTTGACAGAAGCCTTAGTAGCCTCTTTTTGGATCGTTTCCCATTCGTGCTTTGCATTGATACCAAGGCACCACCTTAAAAGAGTTGGATAATGATCTTTACATAGCCATGTGAAGTTTTAGAAAAGCCAACAACGTAAGTATAATTTGTAAACACCCAATGTGTGTTTAACATATTTATGAATTTATACATTAAAATGGGTATCCTAGATGGATTTTAGAATTTTTGATAATTTAAAAATTTTTAATTTCACTGCATTATTGGTTAACAATGCCTTAAAACCTTACAAAGAAGTCATTTTCACATAATATTATGGTTATTATAATTTTATAATATATTTCAAGTTATGCATATTATTTCTTTTCATCATGTGAGCACATTTAATATAGGATATAATATTATTAAAATTTGGCTAAGGATGGAAAATTGAAGGAGAGCACTTAATGCTCTTTATGACATTAAGACAAAGCTTGGAAAATCTTAGAGCAGTGGTGGAAATTTTTGTATAAATACTCTCTACCTCTCAAATTTGAAACACCCTTCTCTCATTAAACAAAAAGCACACTTACCATCTTATCCCAATTTCCTTTGTAGTTTCCGTTTCTTCTTTTATATTATCATAAAATCTCAATTACATAAATCGTACATCTTTCAATTTGTAATCACTCATTATTTCAATGACATTTATAACACGTTATCAACACGATCCACTTAGATATATCTCAATATCACCAACATTTAAAATTATTTCATCATCCTATTTGTATAATGCAAATAGGGATATTTTAAATATGATATTGTCTTACTTGCTAAAATGCAAACTATGAATCTTTTAATTATTGTTATTCTTCTGTTTAATTTTTCCATTTATAATTTATGTAAATACAAATTATAATTCTATCAACCTTAAGTTTGATAAATCTTGAAAAATATAGACCATAAGTCCTAAATATTATCATAACTAAGATTTTATTATTCTGAATATGAATGACAATACCTAAAGTTTTGCAAATATGAGACAAATATGAACCTAAAGTTTTAACATAATTTTTCTTCATCATATCACTAATTTTGGTTACTTTAATTAACCTATAGTTGGTGAAAACGACAAACCTTGTAAAGCTTTGATATATTACTCTATTATTGGATGGAGAAAATTTTACTAAATAGGCCCTTGAAAAGGTTCTCCATTTAGAATCTATGAACCTTGGAGAAGTAATTAAAGAAGAAAATGAAGCATCCCAACAGGATAGAGTTAAGACTACTATTTTTCCTTGGCATCACATCCATGAAGGATTGTGAACTTAATGTATGGATATAATGGATCCACTACAATTATGGAAAAGTCTGAAAGAAAGATTTTAACATCAAAGGTCAATAACATTGGTAATGGCCTACCATGACTGAACTCACTTATGCTTATAAGATTTTAAATTTGTATGTGACTATAACTCTGTCTTATTCAAAATTGTTTCTTAATTGAGATTATGTGGAGAAACAATAACCAAAGAAAATATGTTAGAAAAAACTTTCTTCACATTTCATCCATCAAATTTGCTCTTATAGCAATAATATCAAAAAGAAACTTCAAAAAATATTTTGAATTAATATCCTATTTGCTGATGGTTGAGCAAAATAATGAATTGTCATTAAGAAACAATCAAACACGCCTCACTAGCACTACTTCGTTCCTTGAAGTGAATGCAAGTACTAGTAGTAGTTCTCGTAGGCATAGGCAAGGTCTTAGAAGAAATAAATTTCAATCCAAAGATGATCATAATAGAAAATCTAACCACTAAAAATGGAACAGTGATGAAGCAAAGTAAGACAAAGGAAAAATGATGCAAAGCAAACCACACAATTATGAAAGAAAATGTTACAGATATCATTCTAAAGGCCATTAGTTGCACCTAGACATTTGGTAGATTTATATCAAGCATCCATAAAAAATAATGAAAAAAGATTAAATCAAATTTTATTGATAATTTGGATCTTGTCGATCTAATTAATTTTGATATTTCAGACTTTCTTCTGTATTGAGAAATCATGTATATTATTTGATGTAATTAGTCCTATGTATTCCTTCCTTTCAATGTTTTGTAATAGCTAATGTAATTTTTAAAATGAAAGGAAATAAACTCCAAAATTGAAGTGTTAACTTCAAAAGCTAATGATGGAAAGATGTGTTTGGTGGATAGTGCAACGATATATACAATTCTTAAATAAAAAAAGAATTCTACTTAATTTTATCACTAATTGAAGCTAAAAAAGCTCTATTTCACAGTCGACAAATCCGATTAAAGGCTCCGAAAGAGCCATAATTTTATTAAAAAATAAGAATAAGTTCAACATCAGTGATACATTACACTCAAGTAAATCTAGAAGAAATTTACTTAGTTTTAAATATATAAGAAATAATAGTTATCATATTGAAACCATGAATGAAAATGATACAAAATTTCTTTTTATAACTAGTTATGTCTTTGGAAGAAGGCATATACTAGAAAAATTGCTTGTTTTTATCATCTTGATTATATTATACAATCATAAAGGCAATTGAAACTTATGCAATATCAAATCAAAAGTTTTCTGATCTAAGGATTTTTACACTTTGAGATGACCATTTAGGTCACCTAAGATCTATAATAATTCATAGAATTATTGAAAATTCACATGATTATGCACTAAATAATCATAAGATTTTCTTGTCTAATGAAAAAATTTGCACCACCTATTCGCAAGGCAAATTATTAGTCAAACCATCTTTCTCTAAAGTTAGAGTTGAATCTCCATCATTTTTACAAAGGATTTATGGGGATATATATGGACTCATTCATCCACCAAGTAGGTCATTTCATTATTTTATGACTTTAATTGATGCATCTGCCCAATGTTCCTATGTTTGTTTATTGTCAACTTAAAATATTGTTTTTGCTAAACTATTAACTCAAATTATCAAATTAAGGGCCCATTTTCTAGATAAACCGATCAAGTAAATACAGTTAGAATTTACATTTAAGACATTTGATGATTATTACATGTCTATAGGGATTGACATTAAACATCTAGTCTTGTATGTTCATAGTCAAAATAGGTTAGTTGGGTCTCTTATCAAACAACTTCAGGTAATTGCACGTATTTTATTACTAAGAACTCAATTACCAACTTTTATGTGGGAACATTATATATTACATGTTGCAATGTTAATTTGCTTACAACCTTCTTCTTATTATCAATATTCTCCCTTACAATTGTTTTTTGACCACCAATTTGATATATCTCATTTAAGGATATTTGGTTGTATTGTATATGTCCCTGTTAGATCTTTTTAAAGCACAAAAATAAGACTCTAACATCGTTTGGAAATTTATGTTAGATATAATTCACCATCCATTATCATGTATTTGAAACTATTAACAAGTGATCATTTTACTGCACACTTTACAGATTATTATTTTAATGAGACAATATTCCCAGCTTTAAGGGAAAAGAAAATGCCTTATGAAGTTAGACAAGAATCCACTTGGCACTTACCTATCATATCTTATTTAGATTTTCACACATCCCTAAGTGAAATTGAAGTATAGAGGATAGTGCACTTACAAATTATTGTCAACTAAATACCTGATGCATTTATGGATATGACAAAAGTGACAACATCAAACATAACAGCTACCAACACACTAGTAAGAATTAACGTGACTACTATGCCATGACTGATCAATCTATTACACACTAAAAGCATGATAGGCCTATTGGATTGAAAGATAGTATTCCTAAAAAAAGAAAGACAAAGAATCAAATAAATATCAACCATGATGATCCTAAAATAGTTGAAAAGTCCACACTCATTGATATTTCTTCAAAAGAGATTATGTTCTCTAAAGAGATCAGCGCCCTGAAATGAAACAAACTCATAAAATATAGGAAAATGAGAATACACAAACTTCTATAAATTATGCTTATACAAGAGAGATATGGAACTGTGATACAGTTAATATTAATAATGTATTTTCATTCATAGTAGCTACTAAAATTATGTATGACGATGTTTTTGAACCATAAATGATAGATGAAAATAGACAAATACATGACTGGCCTAAATGGAAAGAAACAATTCAGTATGGTATGGGCAAAGATTTTTAATCTTCCTCTTGAGTACTGGAACCCTAAAGGCCTAAGTTACATTATGAATGGTTTGGGGTGCCCTTTCTATTTAGATATCATTACAGAGGAGGGTTCAAGGTTGAAATTTGCTATGGTTTGTATAAAAATGAATGTAAATAATAGTTCCCCTGATTTTATTGATCTTATTCTTCTAAATGATGAAAAGACTGAATTAAAAATGGAGTTCAGTTGGAGGCCTATAAAATGTACCTTATGTAATGCTTTTAGGCATTTCAAAGATGAATGCAAGATGTAGAACGAGTTTGAAGAAAGAAGGAAACCATAGGTTGTAAAAGAGGAGTTGAGAAAGGTAAAGGTAAAGGTAAGTAGAGGGAAAAGAATTAGTAATGAACAAAGATTTAAGGAGAAGAGAATAAGGCCTCCTATTGTTGTATATAATGCGAAGGGAAAGGAGAATAAAAGGGAGGAGCCAAAGTGTTGAAATAGATTTGTTGCTTTGGAAGAAGTTATCACAAAGGTAAGGAAAAGTAAACATGAAACTGTCTTGCCCCCGTATATTTTGTCTAAGATAAAGAACATAAAGAATAAGAATATTGAAAAGGTGTTAGAAGTGGCTAAAGACGCATGCCAGGATTTAAGTAAACAATATGGTATAGCAAATTCTTTGGTGATAGAATCAACTTTAGAAAATGTGTAAGGTGGGAAGAAGGAAATAAATGAGCTAACATGTCGTGAAGCTAACTTTGAGAAAGGAAACGGTGTTGCACTAGTGGACTGCCTCTCTCAAAAAACTATTCCTTCGGTTAAATTAAAAAATGAAGATGAGAAAGATAGAATAGGTAAGAATAACTAGAAAAAGAAAAAGAAAAAGAAAGAAGGGATGATGTTGAGCAAACCTTATTTAAAATTCTTCATTATCCATGGTTAAACTTGGAAGTTGGAATATGAAGGGGCTTAATTCCCCTATAAAACAAAAAGAAATAAAAGTTTGGTTAAATAGGAATAGAATTATAGTGGCGAGAATTCTTCAAACACAAGTAAAGAAGGAAAGACCTTAACTAGTGTTTAATTCCTTTTTACAAAAATTGAGAATTCACAGATAATTATAGATAGAGTGAAGGGATAGAATTTGGGTGTTATGGGACAAGGAAAATATCGACTTAGTGGATAGAATGACATCTTCACAAATGGTTTATTGTAAGGTGTTTGTGAAAGACACCCATAAATCCATATGTTGTATTTTTGTTTATGCTAGTAATAATCCATTGGAAAGAAAAATTGCTTAGAAGGATATAATGGAGGTGGTTAGTGCTAAAGATAGTTGGCCCTGTGTGGTTATGGGTGATTTCAACGCCATTTGTTATGGTATGGAAAAAAATTAGTGGAAGACCCTTTGATAATGCTTTTAGCAATGACCTTTAAAAGATGTGTTATAAAGCGAAGTTAGAGGATCTTAAATTTAGTGGCAACCTTTTCAGTTAGAAAGACAGGAATGAAAGTGATAGAAGAATAAACTGCAAATTGGATAAAGAGCTCTTTAATGATACTTAGGTAAACGATTTTCTAAACTCCTTCTCCTTTTTTGATAATTCATCTTTATCTGACCATAGCTTATATGTTGTTCATTGTGGGAGGTTACAGTGACTCAAAAAGTCTCATTTAAATTTTACAATTTTTGGGTTGATCACAAAAGTTTTTTGCCAACAGTAGAGGAAGTTTGGAGGAAGAATATTGAAGGCAGTCTTATGTTTAGGTTGATCTCTAAACTAAAGCTTCTTAAAGTTGAACTAAGGAAACTTAATAAAAAAGAGTTTTATAATATTTTAGAAAGAGTTAAACGGCTAAGAAGGACTTATTGAGCACCCAAGTTGCAAAAAGAAGGAGCCCGAATGACTATTAGCTAACTAAGATGGAAAAGAGGAAATTTGTTAAGCTAATTACCTTGAATAAAGTTGAGGAAAGTCTTCAAAAGCAAAAATCTAGAATAAATTGGCTTAAAAAAAGGACAACAACATGAGTTTCTTCTTAAGAGTGTAAATAAGAGAAGGAATAAGAATAAAATTACTTCTATTCGAAAGGAAGATAGAAGCATGAAGAATGATAATGTAAGAATCAAAGAGACTTTTATTGATTATTATAAGGAAATATTTAACTATGGAAAAGATAAAAGTAGTTTTGAGGGGGTTAATGAGGTGATCAATAAGAGAATCCTAGAAGACTTAGCTTGTGATATGAATGGTGAAGTTACTAGAGAGGAAATTGAAAGATCAATTTTTGGGATGGCCAAAAACAAAGTGGTGTTTTTCAAGAAGACATGACAAATTATAGGAGATGATATTGTGGAAGCTATCAAGAGTTTTTTTTTTTTTTTTTTTTTGCTTTAGAAAGCTCTTAAAAGAAGTCAATTGCACCATTATTGTGTTTGTTCCTAAAATGCCCAACCATTATTCTTGTAATGATTTTAGGCTAATATCTTGTTGTAATAAAATCTACAAATGTATTATCAAGATTTTGGCTAATAGAATTGAAAGGGTACTCCCTTTGATTGTTAATTTGGCCCAAGGTCCTTTTGTGGAAGGAAGAAAAATTAAAGATAACATTATCCTTTGCCAAAATCTCCTCTTAAATTATCATAGACCATTTAATAAAAGCAAAAATTGGGTAATGAAAATAGTGCATTGGATTTGGGAATGCATTTCCACTTCTAAGTTCTCTATAGCCATGAATAAGGAACTTGCAGGGTTCCTTGGTAGTAAAGGGACCTTATGTCCTTTTATTTATTTGTTATTACTATAGAAGTGTTATCAGGCCTTCTTAGCAAAGTTGGAGAGAACTCGTCTTTCCAATACCACTTACATTATAGAACTTTATGATTTAATCACTTATGTTTTGCAAATGACTTGATGATATTTTGTAGGGTAGAAAGAAGTTCAATTATATTGCTCAAGCAAGCTTTTGATATTTTCTCCAAGTGGATAGGTCGCTATGCAAATCCTTCTAAGAGTCTATTTTCTTTTTAGGTGTTTCAAATAGAGTCAAGTTGGAGCTAGTAGGGCTTATGGGCTTTGAAGTGGGTTGCCTTTCTTTTAGATATCTTGGAGTGCCTCTCATCACCACTAAACTTAAGAAATTAGATTGCTCTTTGCTAATTAAGAAAATTCTTGGGTGGATATCCTCTTGGAGATGCAAACTCTTGTCATATGTAGGTAGACTTACTCTTATAAAATCGATTTTGGTAAGTATTCAAATGTATTGGTTGGTCATCTTCATTCTCCCTTTTAGTCTTCTTATGGAAATTGAGAGCTTTATTAGAGTTTTCCTGTGGTCAAAAGTTGATCTCAATATGCATAAAGCAAAGGTATCATGGGAAGGTGTTTGTATCCCCTTTGATGAAAACGGGCTTGGTAGTATAAGACTCAATGAGTGGAATAAAACAATAATGGTATATATGACATCTTTCCTAACTGAATGCTACTTCTATTTGGGTTCGTTGGGCTAAAATCCACTTGCTTAAAAATTGATCTATTTGGGAAGTGGCTATCCCTTAAAATTATGCTTGGGTTGGGTGGAGCATTCTTAAGCAAAGTGAAGATATAAGGCATTACTTTAGCTACATCATAGGCGATGGGGAAAGCATATCCTTGTGGTATGTGATTGACATCCTCAAGGACCCATTTTGGAAAAATACGGGGAAAAAATCATTTTTAAAGCGGAATCCACAAAAAAGGCTAAGGTGAAGGAGTTTATTAAAAATGGTAAATGGAAATGGCCTACGGCTAACTCAACAATTTTGATGAAGATTAAAAATACTGCTTTTCATAGGCCTCATAGGGGAGAAGATAAAATTATTTAGAACTTAAATACGTAGGAAAATTTCAATATTAGACCAATTTGGGAAGTTCTAAGAAAGAGAGGGAGAATTATAACTTGGCATCATCTTATTTGGTTTAAAAAACATGTTCTTAGACACTCTTTCATAACATGGCTTGCTATAAAAGGTAGAACTTTTTACAAAAGACAGTATTGCAAAAATGGGGATGAATGTCAATACGATTTGTTGCTTTTGTAAAAATGCAAATGAAACATTGGATCATCTTCTCTTTGCTTGTCATTTTACAACAAAAGTTTGGAAAGAGCTTATTGTTAACTGTGAGATGGAATATGATTTAAGAATGTGGAAAGAGTATGTTTCTCTTTTGGTAAGAATGGGATCAGGGGAAGTTGAAGCATAAAATAGGGATACTTTGCTTGAATGCTACTATTTATGCCTTATAGGGGGAAGGAATAAGAGATGTTTCTTGAATAAGGAGAAAGATGTAAATGTAATTATTAAGACTACAAAAGAGTTGGTGAGAGAACAACCCTCCAACTTTACAAAAATCAAAAGATCGACTGAACATGAAAAGATTGTAAGGAACTAGAATTTGTCAAGATGTATTTTTAGTGAGAAAGTGTGAAGTAGTTATAAATGGAGAAGTGAGGTTTCACTAACTGATCTTTTCTTTTGTAGGTTCTAGTTGTGAAAATACATATGTTGCCTAGCTCTAATAAGCTCGTAGCTTCTATGTTTCTGATATTGCTCTCTGGCCTAGTTGTCTTTGGTTCCTATCCAATAAAGACTTGTTTTTTGTGGTGCTTAGAAATGGTAGTTGTTGTCTTATCTAGTCCTTTTTGGTTTATGCTCTAGTTCTAAGTTGGTGGATATAAGCTTTTCTAGTTTCTCTTCTACCAACGGTTGGGTAGTGTATTTGGGGCTATCTATCTATCATGAAGCTCACTGGTTTCTTTGTGTTCAAATATCTCCTGTAGCTTAGCTGTCCCAGCTTTTTGTCAAGTGATGTCTTGTTATTTTTGGTGTTCATAAACAGTTGTTGCACTACCAATTGACCGCTTGCCATATCTATTTTGATGTTATGCCAATGGATTATTCTACTGTGTTCTCTTACTCAAACTATTTGGGTTGTGTCTTTAAGGCATTTTAAATTTAATGGTAGTTATTTTGTTGTTATGTTAGTAGCTCTCTTGCTTATTGATTTGTTATTGAATGTTGTGTCTAACAGATGTAGTTTTACTAGTTCTAGGTAGGAAACAATAGGTGTTTTTGGCTTTGGGGTTTCTGTTGTGGTATGGTGTGAGAGTTGTTTGGGGGGTCTTGCTATGTAATCAGTTTTTAGGGAATGTTTTGTGGTTTGTTTTTTTGTACAACTTGTTATCTTGTTTCCTATCTCACTATTGTGTAAATAGTATTACAAGATGCGTTTAGTTTGTTTTCCTTTGGTTTTAGTTATACACACTTACTTACCAAAAAAAAAAAAATTAGCTTCTAGTAAAACATCAAGTATTTAGACCTGTATTCTAAACACCTAAAACCTTCCAACCCATTGAACATAAATGGTTATTTGTGAGAAAAAAAGAGATTGCTAGATATAAAGCAAAACTTGTAGCCTAAGGCTTTTCAGAAAGGTCAAGTATAAACTTTAATAAAACATAAGCACTTATGATGGATATAATCATATTCAGGTATTTGATCAGTTTAACAGTCTCTGAAGAATTGGATATATGTTTAATAGACATAGTTACTACTTATTTTTCTAGAAACTTGGATATTGAAATCTATATAAAACACCCTAAAAGATTTAAATTACCTGAGGTTGAAGCAAAAGGGGTTAATCCAAAAGGCATGTGCTCAATCAAGTTACAAAGATCATTGTATTGGTTAAAATAATCTGAAAGAATGTGGTATAATCATTTTAGTAAATACTTGAAAAAATAGGGTTATGTGAATAATCTTGTAACATCCACAGGTATGTTTGAAGTTATTTTGGTCTTTTTAGTATTTTTCTATTTGAAATTATGCTTGAGAAATTATTATGTGAATTGTGGCATGCACGACCATGTAAGAGAGGCTACATACTCGTGCATGATGTGGAAGAGAGGGCAAAATGGTCTTTTCACATATTATAGGATTTAGTCAAAATTGGTCTCTATGTACGTCGTGTAAGTAGGGTACATGATCATGTTTGGTAATTGAATTTTGAATTACAGGATAAGGATGTGCTTCGCAGGGATCACGTGACGTGGCTTTAATGTTTCATAACTAGTGTACATACCTGTGTATGTCTAACCAACCTGAAAATAAAAACGCTTATAGAACGAGCAACACTTATTTTTTTCCCTTAATTTCTTTCAGCCAAACAAGAGAGGGAAAGTATTAGAGAGTGCCAAAGCTACTTCTTGTTAGGAGAGAAGCCTTTGAAACCATTTTAAGTCACAAGAAGACTATTATTGTCATCACACCAAGGTAAGTAGTGTCATTTCATATGTTCTTTTGAATTGAATTGTTTTTTATACTTCCGAAGTGAATATGCATATCTATATGTATATATTGATAATTGAAGTAGGGATTGATTAGGTTTTGCATAGTTATTATTCAATGGTAGTTTAAAGTTACTTGATCTTGGTTAAGTGTTGTTTCTTTTTATATATGAGTAATGGTATCCTTGAATTGATGTATGGTGGTCTATTGGGGTTCATGAAAGGCTAGGATATTGAATATGTTTGATGTGCGAAGGAATGTACTTTTGAAATGTAGAGTAGGATGAAATATGATCATAAGATGTGTGTTGTGCCATGTTAGTGATGTTTAAATTATAGATTCATGGATATATTGCGAAATAGGACTGTATGATAAGGTGTTGGCTATGAAATATGGGTTTTTGAAGTGTCTTGGTAAGATATAGTAGCCTAGAAAACACAAGAAAAGCTAGGTTTGGAATTTTGGGATTTCAGCGACACACACCCGCCTGCCTTTAGGGAAATTATAACCATATAAGTTGAATATATGAAAGTGTGCAATTAGAAATGTACAGATGCTTGTGTGATATGGGACATATAACTGTGTGTCATGCACCAAAGATACACTCTCATATGCTTAGAATGCATGTCATGTAAATTGAGTAACACACACCTGTGCACTTTTAGATAAACTTAGAAATAAAAACACTTAGAATTGATAAAGAATATATGAAGCTCTGATATGAATAAATGGGTAAGAAAAATGATAAATCTACCCTTATAAGGGTTGTTTTGGAGGAAAACCAACAATAAGACCCTATTGAAGACAACTCTGCTTTGATTTTTATCTTATTGAATTTTTCCTTTGTAAAGTTAATATAATTATTTATAAGTAATGAAAATTCAAAGGTTAGTGTTATATATATTATGCCTTTCTGTCATGTGAACACATTTAATATTGGATAGAGTAACATTAAATTTTGGCTAAGGATGGAAAATCGAAGGAGTGCGTTTAATGCTCTTCATGACATCAAGATTCAAGACAAAGCTTGGAAATATATGAGAGCAACGGTGGAAATTTTTGTATAAATACTCTCCTACCCCCACATTTGAAACAACCTTTTCTCATTAAATAAGAAACATACTCACCCCTACCACCCCAATTTCCTTTGCAATTCCATGTCTTCTCTTATACTACCATAACATCTTAACTATATAAATCTTACATCTTTGAATTTGTAATCATACATTATTTCAATCACATTTAATCATTGAAGTTAATATTAGTGGAAACTTTTAAGCTAAAATTTTTGTTTGGAGCTTTGACCCAACATTCTCTCAATCAATACAAATAAAAATTGATGAACACCAAGGGAGGGCGGAGGTCTGAATTTGAATGAGCACTCCAGCCATTCTCTGTTGCTCTATTGCTGTTTTCTCCTCAATACCCTGAATCCTAGATGTATCCACATCCCACCAACTTCCCCCTTTTCTCTTACGTCATGGTCCGTCTCCCCTCTTTTGGACCTAGAACCACCGCCGGCTGCTTTACCTCCACCTCCACCGTGGAATACGACATCCAACAACTCGATCCCTCTGTAGAGATAATTGTTGATCGAATGCCTCATTGGTCTGATTCCAAGCTTATCTCCTTCGTGAGGCACACCATTCACGACGTTTACCACACCAGATCCATTCTCAAGGCTCTTGACCCACGCCCTGAGCACGAGACTGTCGACAATGCTAAAGCTAGACTCTCTGAAATTGAAAGCAGCCTGTCGAAATCTCCGGAAGAAATCGTGCTAATGCCTCTCTGTTGAGGTGGATCGCTTGGACCGGTGGGCGTACCTGACAGCGAAAGAAAAGGAGTGTAGAGAAAATGCGAAGAAGGAAAAAAGCCTGTACATATCGGCTTTAAAAATGGATGAAATGCACGAGGCTTATGAGAAGATGTTGAAGGATGCAGAGGAGTGGTTGGTTAAGATTTATGAGAAAGCGGAAAATGCGGATGGCGGTGAGGTCTTACCTGCTAGCGAAGAAGTCAATGAGGAAGTTGTTGGAGTGCTTCAAGATGCTCTTGGAAAGAGCTTGGGAAGAGTCGACTTGTCTTCTAGACTCAGGTTCTTGCTCGAAGCTTTTGGGAGGATATCTGGATTCAAAGTGTTTAATTTGTCTGATAATCAGCTTGAGGTAACATTTATTTCCTTAATTACATGATGAAATCTTTCATTTGATTTGATTTATTTACAATTGTGTGAAAAGTGTGGAATCATAACCATCAAGGGCTTACTTGTAACGTTTATTGAAATTAAAACTTGAGCTTGTTAGGATCATTTTTCAGGTGTTGGATATTCGATTATGTATCAGGTTATTCCTGACTCAATAGCTGGATTAACGAATTAGGAAGAACTTTGTTTGGGTTCAAATCTTTTATAGAGTTGCTGCCTGACTCCATTGGATTATTGTACAATCTGAAAATCCTTGATGTTTCTTGGAACAAACTAAGTTTTTTGCCAGATTCCATTTGTCAATGCAGGTTAAAGTTAACCTTTTTCGTTCTTTTTAGACTTTTAATTTGTCCTGAATGATTCAGGTGATTGGTGGATCTCAGTGCTGCCTTCAACTGCCTATTGTACTTGGCAACTAATATTGGTTTTAAATTAATGAATCTACAGAATCTTTCAATTCCTTTGAATTGGCGAGATGAGGTCTTTGCAATATCTGGGTGCTCACTTCAATGAGCTCAATGGCCTTCCACTATCAATTGGAAAATTGACAAATCTTGAGATCCTCAAATTGAGCAAAAATTTCAGTGACTTGACTGAAACTTCCAGAAACCTTTGGTGATTTGATAAACCTGAAGGAACTTGATCTTACAACAACCAGATTCAAGCTCTTCCTGAAACATATGGCTGACTTGAAAATTTGACCAAACTCAACCTGGACGAGAATCCTCTCGTAATTCCACCAGTGGAAGTTGTGAAGGAAGGAGTTGAAGCCGTAAAAAAATTTATGGCCAAGAGGTGGCTTGAACTACTAGTTGAGGAGGAAAGGAAAATAAAGGTGGAAGTAAGCGATGCAGCACAGACTGGATGGTTGACCCGTAGTACCCCCTGGTTAAAAACTCATGTTTCCAGTGTTACTGAAACTGTCTCAGAATATATTGGAGCTGGGAGTCCTAGGGACCCATGCCATGATCAACAGCTTTCACTCCATGCTTCACGAATATCGAGTATCCAAATTCCTTAGATTTTTTGCTGTTAATATAGTTGCTCTTTCTTATTCTATCTTAATCAATTAGTGCAGAGAATAAAAAGATGGAGAGCACAAAGAGATGAATCTCCAAAAATTTTGTTGCCTGTGAGTTTCTGATGGTAGAGGTCTCAGGTTACTTACTTATTACTATGTTTTTATTGTAGTGAAATGCCTTCAAATGTATATTAAAGAAACTGGAATTTGAAATGTTTATACCAGACCTTTTTCATGTGATATATTAAAAAAAAAAAAGAGGTTATTGGATTTTCTTCTAATCAAAACCGATAGAATTTTCTATTAGAATTGTGATACTTGTCTTTAATCTAATGATAAGTTTCAATTACAAATATACTCTTTAGGTTTCAAAAGATGAGGAGAAAAAATATATTAGGGTTCGTTAATTGGAAAACCGATTTTAGCTAATTGTTGTGAGAGGTCTTCGATACCTCCAATGGCCAAAAAATAAAAGGTCTTAAACTCCTTGAATTGTCTGAGATGAGAGGGTTCAAAATTCTTAAATTATTCAGTTTATCATTCTAATCTTTTTATTAATAAAATATTTTAATTTATTATATTTTTGTATTTTATCCTCTTATATTAGATGAATTAGAAGCTGAGTTACTAACAAAATAGCATCAAAACAGTTACATCTTGGTTTTTATTATGGTTCTAATGGAAGAAATAACCGGAGATGGTGAAAAAGTCAAAAGAAAAGTCTCGTGTGTAAGAGGGGTTGTCCCTTCAAAGTCACGCCAGAAGAAATCAACTCGAGATGATGATGATGATGACAGACAAGTCGGCAATGGGAACGCACGACGATGACAAGGAATTGTTGGAAAACGGTTATGGTGAAGACTAATGTCATCTCATCACCGAGAAGATGAGATAATGGGCGTCCAAAATATGGCTGGAAAAGGAAAAAAAAAAACAGAAAGAGTAGAAAATAGAGCGCCGGAGATGGAGAGAGTCGACTGAAAGATGGAGACCAAGCGTAAATCGCAGACGAAGTGATGAAGTTATTAAAGAAGTCGAAAAAAACAGACGCCTTGCGAGAAAAGAGAAAAGGAAAGTTAAAAAAAAAAAAAAAAGATAAAACAACGGTAGGGTGAAAAAGCCGAGACGGTTGCCTTGTTAAAAACAGAATGTAGGAAACATAAAAAGCCGGTGGTGGTAGGAACATCGGAAACTTAAAAAGATGATGGTGGCAAAATGGTGAGAGAAAGTTAAAAAAACCTGTTAAGAGTGAAAATACATTAAAAGATTAAAGAAAGAGGCTCAACTTGAAGAAAAATGGTATTAAAAAAAAAGTATGAAATCTATTTTTTTTAAAGAAAATCAGAAAAAATGAAAAATGAAAAGAAATCTAAATATAAAAAAAATATTAGCTACTGGAGGATAAGGTAATTTTGAAAAGGAGAAAAATATTAAGATCAAGACATTTGTGTTCAATTCAATGTCAAGTCTATATTATAAATTTGTTCTTTGGGTTTCAAAAGAAAAGGTAAAAAACTATATTAGGATTTGTTAGTTAAATAACCAATCTAAGTTGATTGTTGCGAGAGGTCTCCAATGCCTCTAACGGTCAGAAAATAGGAGGTCTTGGATTTTTTAAATTGTTTAAAATGGGAAGCCCCAAACTCCTTAAATTGTTTGTTTTATCATTGTAATTTTTTTATTAATGAATAGTTTTAGTTTATTATATTTTTGTGTTTTATTTTCTTATTTTAGATGAATTAGAGATTGGTTCCTAACATTATCTGTATAAACAATTAGTATAATTTTATACATAAATAATGATATATTATCATATAATTAAATATTATTTTATTTTTAATTTAAAATTATCCAATCATATAATAATACATTTTTATTTATATATAAAATTACGCTCCTCATAACACTACTCAATGAAAATACTTGTAAATTATTGTTACTCATTGTTTTGATGATGACATTGACATTGCCATTATCCATGGCGAAAAGTGGAAAAATAACCATAAGAGAAAAGAAAATTATCATTTCTAGTTCTATTTTTCTTATAAAATATTTAATAAAATTATATATATATTTTTTATATATAAATATATTCATATATAAATATATAATTTGATGATTTTAAATTAATAATAAAATAATAATTAATTTTATATATATATATATATATTTATTAAAAATAATTGGTTATTTTTAATGTTCCTTTCTTGTATGAGCCAAAAACTCCCCAAGTTGCTTTGTAAACCTGAGTGGGAAACCCTAATCGGGAATTTATAATCTCCACCAAAGCTTACAATTTTTGGGAAGTAACGTTCAAATCGAAGAGATGCCGTACAGATTTTATTAATCCAGAAAGCCAATGTTCAATTCAACCAAAGTAATCAAGAAACGAAAAAGAATTGTAATGTTCTGGTAACAGAGGCACCAGCTCCTCCCAACTCCCAAGGCAGATTTGCCTCCCAAACCAACGTTCTAATGTTCATGATTGTTCTCCACTTGCCCTTCTTTTCTTTTGCTGTTGGATTGTCACATTTTGCCACCTCATCATGTGACAGAATTCCCCTGCTTGAATCGCTATGCTGCCTCTATTACACCTGTACAGTGCATAATTGTCTAAGATGAAAAGCGTCAAAAACCGATGAGGAGTCCTATTATCTAAGCGAAAAAGATAGGGCAAACATATCTTTTTTTCACCTAAGACTATTAAAAATTTCTCTTTCCTATTAAGTTTAAAATATTTTTTTATTTCACCAATAATAAAAAGTTAATTAATAATTTTATGGATAATTTTAGATTAAACTAGTAACATACTATTGTGTTTACGTCTCTCTGATAATTATATAAAAGATTAGTAACAGATAATCTATCTAATAATCTCTCTAATAATTTTAGTTATCATTGACAACCTCTTTGACAAATTTAAAATTTATTATCGATCTCTCGATGAGCTTAGTAGGATCAGTAACCTCTTTGATGATTTTATTATAAACCTCTAAAATTTTTAGTAACCCTCATATCTAGCTAAAAATTGTCTAAATCTATCGAAAAGTCAAGATTATGCCTAAAATTGTCCAGAAATTCCAAATAACCCTCAAATCTAATCAAAAATACCCTAAGTGATAGTAAAGAATGTTTTCCAATACCTAAAACTTCTCCAAAAGTGTCAAAAAAACACTAAAGACAATTGTTTTTGAACCATTAGTCGCCTTGACCATACTCAAGACGATAGCCATATTTCCTTGAGTAAAGCATCACCGTAGCACAACTTAGGCGTGCCCTTGCTAACTAAGTTACAATGGGAGACCTAACATTTTATAATGTTTTTGTTGATGTGGTGAGGTAGATGTTATGGTGTTTAGTGGCTGAAGCTTTTTGGCTATTAAGAAGTACTGAATCAAATCATATATGACTGAATCCTCAAAAGTAACATAGAGTCCTTGCAAATGTTTAAAGTAGAAGATGCTCAGAAATGGGTGAAGTAGTTGAAAAGGAGGGCGTTTATGGCTTAAACCCTTGGTGAATTTACTTATTCCATTTTATGGACGACTAGTTGCTGCGGGACCGTTTTGTTTTTGTCGTTTGGTTTATGTTTATTGCTCCTTGGTTGTGCTTATTGCGTGTTGAAACTGTTATATGATTATGGATTTTGCCCCTTCTTATTTGGAAAGCGAGAACCGAATTTATATTTCGGTTGTAACTTCTCCATCATCACTTCTTTTTTAAGGATAAACACATGTCAAAAGTAAATATAGGAAAACAGATTATTCTATAATCTGCTTTGTTAAAGGTTCTTGAAAGTTAATTTTGGAGTAGTTAATTACTTGTCTTTTTCATTTGGCAATTTTAATTACTTGTCTTTCTCTTCCCCAGTCCAATCTTCTCCCTTTCTCCATCGCAGATTTGTATTCTTATTCATTCTCTCTTTTCTCCCTCTTCTTCCCCACTCCATCTTTCTCCGTTTCAGTCTTGGGCTTTTAATTTTGTAGTGGTTGGTATTCCGGTAGTGAGGGTGGCTAATTGGAAGGCCAGTGTCAGGAGTTTGATATGGTGGCGGTGGGTGTTCAGAGTGTTGGCGGTGGCTAGTCACAGTGCAGGTGGATCGCCTGAAGTGGTAGTGGCAGCCTACAGCCGTCACGTTATGGCCTTTCAAGGCCTTGCCAAAAGGCTGTCTCGGAAGGACTGTGGAGGAAGAAATTTTCTTCCGTGTTTGTAGGTTGTCGAATACGAATAAATATGAAAGTTTAAGTGATGTCAATCTGAAAGTGGGTTTCTGACGGTTGCATCATGAAGTAAGGGCGGAATCAAGCATTAGTGGTCTCGTGGTTGAATATTACCCTGCTTGGCCAAATACTCTTTCTCACTCAAATAATAATAAAATCTCAAACTCTTACTTTTTTTTCATTTTTAAAAATTCAAACACTCACTTATGAGTAGAATTCTTTTAAAAATTTTAGTTAGAATTAAAAGTAAAATCATCATTTAATTAAAAAAATTTAAAAAACTAAATTTTTATCATATTTTTCTCCATCAATTTGAAAATTTTACAATTTCTTACCCTTAAAATTTCTTTCAAAGTTTAAAAAGTAACCATTTTCCCATAGGTTTTTTCTCTTCCGATGACTCACTCTTTTCAACCTTCGGCTGACCTTCCCTCTTTATTCTCTCTCAGTTGGTCACTTCTCCTTACTCTAAATTTTGCCTTCATTGGAGATGAAAACTGTCATCTATGTCTCAAACAAAAATCATTCATTGTTGTCTTAAACAAAGACGTCCTATCTTTGTTTAAGACGGAGACCATGGTCTCCATCTCTAACAAAGGATAGAAGAAAGGGAAATCAGTCGTCAAAGAGAAAGAGAGAAATTCTTATGGGAAAATTGTCACTCTTCAAACTTTGAAGAAAATTTTGGAGGAAATTATGAGATTTTCAAATTGAGAGAGGAAAATATAATAAAAGCTTAGTTTTTTAAATTTTTTGTTAAATGATAAATTTATCCTTAGCCTTAATTGAAATTTTTAATAAAAATTTACTTATGATAGATGTTTGAATTTTTAAAAGTTAAAGAATAAAATTTTGAAATTTTATTATACCTTAAGTGGGGAAAATTCTTTTGACCACCCTGCTATGGAACAGAGGTAGGTAGTTTTTCCATAATTTTGCTCAAATTTGTTGGATTTCCTTAATTTTATTAATTGTTTAGTTTTTAGTAATTCTATCGAAGGTGGGGTTTCCTAGATTATCTTAATTTTGTAACTCTCTCCTATTTTCTCTAGTTTAATGACTTCCATAATTTTTATTAATAATTTGCCTATATTATGTGGTTAGTGCGAATTTGAATCCCCACCCTGCCAATAGTCATGGGTAAGGACAAGGTCATTTGGATTTGGGCACCAAAACACAACATCAAAGCTAAGTTGGATAGTGACATTTAGGACTTCAAAAGGACAAAAGCGATCTCGTTTCCTTTTATGATTTTTGTTAAATATAGTTAGTCTTGGGCATGTGTCACTTGATTACGATTGTCATGCTTATGTCATATAAAAAGCAAAAGAAAAAAAAATGTAATTCCTTTTTATGAATAATGATTGTATAGTGTTTTCTTTTTCCTTTCAATTTTGATCACCTTTCTCTCTTTATATTCTTGTGGTTTTCATTTCAATGAGTGACTAAGGTTTAGCTCATATCGAGTGACATTAGAGTCTAGATCTTGGTCATGCCTGAAGGAACACAATACCAAGAGTTACGTCGTGAGCTTATGGAAGCAACACAAGAAGCATAGTTGTTGTAGCAACAACAACTAAAGGAGTCAATGGAAGAAATAAAAGGATTGATTGGAGGACATAGTATACAATAATATGAAATTCTTCACAAACAAAAAATAGTGGACTTAACAAAAGCAAAAGGATTAGGCCAAGGTTTAGAACATAGACTATCATGGGGTCGTCCATCTAAGTCCTAGGTTTAATGAAGAAGATTTTGATGATTGGCTTTTCAAGGCTGAGTATTTTTATTTTTGAAGTGGATGGAGCACCGAGAGATAATTGGGTGAAGATGGTTGTCTTAAATATAGAAGGTAAGGAGACAAAATGGCATCAAGGTTTTTTGAAGGTTAAAAGGGATTAGTACCTGATGAGCCAAAGAGGTCCAAAAGAGTGCCCATTAAAAATCCAAAATACCTTGATTAACGCATGGAGCACATACAGGGGACACGCAAGTGCATGGAACGTGTACAGGGGACATACAAGACATGGTCTAGAACATGTACGCACAAGACATGCAAGACGTGGTCCATGTTATAGAGTAACATCACCAGCTTGCTTAGGAATAGGTCAGCAACTGTGTTGCTACTAGTTGGTAGTGTCCTACTTCTCAAAGATATTATCTGAGAATTAGGAAAAGTAGTTAATTTTTTTTTTTTGTATTTAAACTCTTTTCCAGTTGATACAGAGTGAAGAATATTGTTTTTGACAAAACCTATTTAGCTTTGACTAAGACCCATCAGTGGTATCAGAGTTTTCATCATCATGACAACCAACAAAGAAAGAATTGAAAATTTGAAGGCTGGGTTAGGAGAACTTCAACAAGGCATGAATCGAATGGAGCTTGGTTTTGCTGACAAGTTGCGCCACATGGAGGAAACCTTTACAACATCCAAGAAGATATTTTCCCCAGGACTGAATCGGTTTCATCACTTAATGACCCTTAACCCAAATCGATATAGAATCGTATGAACCTTAGAATTGTAATGGTGAATGCCACAAGACAAAGCTTGATAAGTTCAAAGGATTGATAGTTTCAATAGTGAGCAAACTTGTGCAAAAGTCTGCCAAAAGATCTATTCATCATGAAAATTTTAGTTTTTATAGTACAATGCCAACTTAACCTTAAACTACCTATGACGCAATGGATTTCCAAACTTCCCAAGCCCATTACCTAAGTAACTACCCAAAACACTAATTAAATTAAAAGAAAATATGTCAATTAGACTCAATAAAGTCTAGCCCGGTCACAAACAAGATCAAAGTCATAAAAATTGAAAATCCTAAATTTGGTAAAATAAAAACTATGTAATACATACTGAAACGGTTTTTATAATTTTTTATAGAGCTCAAAACGAGTTTTGCGTTGATATATTATAGGCCTCGTGTGCAGCCTTGCAAATCCTTTATGCCACCCAATATTCATCAAGCCATGCACGAGTGGCACCACATGTGTGTAGCCTAGCATGGTTTCAAGCCTTGCAAATCCTTGTTATAACTTTGCATGGTGTCACCCAGCACCATACACACCAAGTGAACCTTGGTCAAAGTATGGTCAACTAGATTCTCTTTTTCCCTAAACATTAGGATTATCATCAAATAATCTTTGTCTCTAGGTTCAAATCAACCCCTATATGTGTATGATGCATAAGCTTTTTATTGAATTGGTGGTGTCTGAATTCATGTTGAATTCAGACATAGACTAAGATTGACCTCTAGCAAATCATCATGGCTACCTAGACAATAAAATGTTAGTAGACACCTTTTAAGCTTTTACAACATCACAGTTACGTACAATTTAATCATTTCGTCAATCAATATCTCTTGAGGCTGAGATATAAAAATATGTCTATCTCAGTAGTTCTTCGATATGAGCTGATACACACCAATGACCTTATCCTGTTGTGGCCATAAATTCAAGTAGTCATGGATGTCATTTAGTATTCTTATATGAGATATATTCTTTTGTGCTTATAAGTGATGAATCTTTTATTGATCAACTATAACCTCCATGTATCTTATGATATGACCACTCACTACCTTTATAAATACCCCAATTACGATAACACATTGGATAACAACAAAACATATTGATCCTTACACGAGACGGTCTAACGACCTCAAGTCAAAAGATCACATTTACTATTTAGAGGATTTATTCTATAGACTCTAGAGCAACCATCCATATTGATATCCTCTAGTTGGGTTAGTCTAATGAATATGTATACAATGTGCACCCCATGTGTTATACCAGGCTATCTACAACAACTTCGACATGTGAGAACTGTTGCTACTTTTGGTGGGGTCACTTAACACTATAATAATCTCGTCATCATTACATGTGCCCTTATTCATTGTAATGTTGAAATTATGAACGTTTCTAGAATGACTACTTAATAAATACAAAGAATTCTCATAATCAATCATTTGATCCCCTTGTCACTGTTTTACCATTTTAAAGACATATTATTCATACAATCATATAAATAGATATCATATGAATTGAATAACAATAAATATTTTATTAATTATTAATATAAAATTACATTCAGAAATGTTAAATTTGATTGGCTCTAAGGTATCTACCCTAATACTCCTTGACTTAGCATTCCATCCAAGCTGATCTTTCTTGTATTCAACCTTTTTATTGTGGCTTTGACTGCCAAACTCCTTGACAGTTTGTATTTCATGTAGAAAAAAAAATTTCATTCAATTCACATTTTCCTTTTTATAGTTTTTCATTCAAAGCTTTAACCATCTTAACTTTTTAAATCATTTTAAACCATTGATAATACATTTAATCATAGGACTCTTGTTGTTCATTTTAGACTTCATCATCAGACTCATTAAGGTCTTCAAACTCATTCATCATATTTGTTGTAAATGCCACAAAGTTATTAACAGACTTAGGCTTGTTAGACTCATTTTCACCTTCACTAGACTTGTTGTTACTAAGAGTAACAACCATTGTTTTCCCTTTCTTTTTGAATATGTTAGCACACCCAATTTGTATGTGACCATAACCCTTACATTCTTTACGTTGAATTCCTTTTATCTTTTTATTTATAGAAAGAGTTAGGATTATTTCCTACTCAAAGGATTGATTTGGATTATTTTTACCAAAATTTTGCTTCTCTTTATTAGCATTTTAATTTTTTTCATACCCTCCTTAAAAAATTTGGTATAATTTCAGGTTAGCATAATAATTTTGTCGCCATCCAAATATCCCATATCAATACTTTTAGTTAAACAAGATTGAACTAAGTGTTTAAGTGTAACACTCCAAATTCATAATTCATTCAAATTGGTATGCTACTAATTTTCATGACTTTAATCTAAAATATAATTATTTTTACAACTTACAAATTTTCTAAATTCTTCATAAATAATAATCTATTAACTTTAACATATTTAAAGTCTTACATGAAATGATCCATAATCACATAATTCGTAAATCGTAAACTCTGCGCATCAAGAATTTCTTCAACCTCTCTTTTGCCTTGATTTCATTTTGTTCCCTACTTCTTAACTACTCTAGAAAATTTATTCTACAAAATAAAGGAAATGAGGAGTGAGTCGTCAACTTGGTATGTAAAAACAAAAATATTATATAACTTCTTATAAACGTTGTATCATAAAATCTTCTTTACTTTCAAAATAATTAGTCATAAAGAAAAATAAGAATAAAACTTTTCATATTCATTAACCATAAGGAAAATAAAAAACTTTCATATTCATTAATCATAAGACAAACAATATAAAACAATTTCATATTCATTGTCATAAATAAAAACAAGTATAAACATTTTGATATTCATCAATCATAAGAACATCCAAATATTCATTTTTTTTTATAAAATAATCTTAGAAGAATTCATAAATATTGCTCATAAATAGAAAACATAAAATTTGTAAGCTCAAGAAAACATGAAATTTGTACAAGACTTTGCCACATAGTATTACCTGTATCCTCGGTAACCCGATTATATTCTTGTTCATATTCATCGTAAGTCCACAAGACTTTTCATCATTCCTATTCATATTCACATAGGTCTGCAGACCCTTAATTGTACTCATATTCATAATAGCCTTGCAGACCTTTCATTATTCTTATTAATAATAAGTCTGCATACCTTTCATCAGTTATATTCGTCATAGGTCCGCAAACTTTTCATTATTCATATTCATCATAGGTCCGTAGACTTATCATCATTCAACATGCGCCCATAGATATTTTATGATCTAGTCATATTTATCGATTTATAAATTCATCAATTCTTCATTTTATTACAGACATTCAATAAAAGCAATTTTATTAAATTTTTCTTTCTAGCAAATCTTTATCTTTGAAAACTATTCGAAAATCTTTATTCAAGTAATTCATTCAATACTTTCATCTTGACAACCATATAAATAAAGTTTTCTTCTATGGAAAATATTAAAAAAAAACATTTTTCAAAATATTTTAGATACAATTTGTGAGAACAACTATGTAAGTAGTTAATTGACTTATGCACTCATGAAACCATGCAACAAAAAAGAAAATGATCTATATAATGTAAAGGGAACAGATCAATTTTTACATGGTTTAGCTATAATAATAGCCTACATCCATGAAATCAAGACCAACAAATTGAAATCCAATATAACTTAGAATAATCTGTTAGAGTACAAGTAAATTTCAGCAAGACAACAAGGAAAATTGAAATAATAAATTCAGTCGACAAGCGTTACATACATCTAAAAGAAGAAATGAGTATCCCACTTGTTTTCATTAAACCTCCATCTTAGATGAAGATGTTCATGATTTTTTGAACAACTAGCTGAACTATTTTCAACTGAGATAGTTTGAAATCCTTTCAACCTTAGATCTTCATCTTCCTTCACAATTTGTTAAAGAGATATTACTATCAAATGAACTCCAGGGAAATTATTAAAACAATAGATTGAATTTTAGAGTACCTGAAATATCAAATAAGTTTAGGAGAGGAAACACAATTCAAGTTACATGAAAATGAAGAGGTAGGTTGTTTATATTGTTAACCAATTAATATTAATTGCTTACATTTGTAAAACCAAATTATGGTCCATCGCCAAAATCAAAAGAAGTACATGAAAAAACTTGGTAAAGATTAAGATGGAAAAACAGCATGCATGTAACAATTAACCAATAATCAATGCAATACAAACAACCATAAAGAAAGGTTAGTGTTTATACCTTCTATAAGCTTGTTTGTTTGATGAAGATGATGCTTCTATAAGCTTGTTTATTTGATGAAGATGATGGAATGGATCACCACACTTGTAATGCCTCTAAAAGATTACACCAAACCAAGCATAAAATGGCCTTAGCCAAATTAGAGAGAGAAAGTGAGGTGAGAGAAATTTTTTTTAGCTAAAGTGAAACTTGTTCGTAAGATTTCACTAACTTCAGCTTTATATAGTGGTGGACTTAATTGGCAATTTCTTAAAAGTTGCATGGCTCCTTGCAAAGTTTCTATTTACATAATAGTCATGTATGTATATCTTATATATACATTAGTCACCTTAATTTTATCTCATAAACATTTTAACTCTTAAAATATTACTTTAACACCCATATAACATTTTATATGATGTTTCTTTTATTACTCTTGGAAAAGTGTTAACAAACCCTAGCTAATCAATTATCACTCTCTTAAATGCTTGGTATATTGGTGTGACCTTTTAGGCTCACCGTAACTTACCCGTGAACCCTTTTCAAATGATCCAAAAATATGTCTAGAGCTTTAATGATTATGGAGAACATCTAGCAATGTGCTATAGTCCTCTAAACCATGTTGAAGAAATAATTCATCCAATCTAATTTCCAATCATACATCCCATGTAGATAAGATCCTTCCGTTGTCAAATCTTGATCGAGTCTGGGTTCATAGATCATCAAAACCCTAACTTCGATACTCTACAAATCATCAATCGGTATATTTAGAATGTGTTATCATGAGCATCTTTCGTATGAGTTACATTATACTTTGGTCAAAGATTTTGTGGACCTAAATGGCGTAAGGAGCCAAGAGAGTGTTGTTGGAAATCCCACAGGAGTTTGGGCACCTGATGTTAACCAGAATGCAATCCCACAGACTGGTTCAATTCCTTCTGGAAGCTCAAATGTGGGCATTGCACCACATGGTTCTGATATTCTAGCTACCATTGATTGGAATGAGGCAAATTATATTTGCGGTCAACACAGTGGCAATTTTGCTCTTTCTCTTGCACCAAAAAGTTCAGCTGATATACAACAAGGCCATCTGACATAGGTCAACCCCACGCCATTGGTTTGGGTGGTTATGTTTCTAATGAGTGTCCATTTAGTGCAACTCCTGTAGCAAACGACTCAACTGGTACTTTTTGCTACCGTCGCATTATTCAGCCGAACAAGGTTCGCAGTTCCATGCTTGGTACATTCCATAGGGGCATCAAATGTGATGGCTGTGGTGTTCATCCCATTACCGGAGCTTGATTCAAATCAAAAGTGTAACAAAAATAGTTAAGCGTTGCTTAGTGGCGTGTAATGGAAGTTCTGTATGCACGTTAATCTCTGTTATGCTTTTACGGGAAAGATGATTTTGATCTGTGCAGTACTAGCTTCGCAGCAATGGACAATGAGAATGATTACATTAGATTTGATGAGCCTGTATATTATCAACATCCAAGATCTTGCAAAAGGTTATATGATCATGTATGTATATTCAGTGAGTCGTTTCTTTATTCCATTCTTCTCTTGCATTTATTTTGGATTGAGTTTTTTTTTTTCTATGATTTTGTAGAAACAGAATTATTGGTGTGGTATTCCCACAACACCATATAAGAGTATCCCACCAGTTCTTTTAATGCCATTAGATTTTGGAATCAAGGAAGGTAGGCCAAAGTTAGACAGTCGATTCATTTTGGATGTCAATGTCTCAGATGGGACTATAATGACTCCTTCTACCCCATTCACTAAAATATGAAGGATGCGCAATAGCGGTACTCAAGTATGGCCCCAGGGAACACAACTCATGTGGATCGGCGGAGATAGGTTCAGTGATGCAGTTTCAGTTGATATAAAGGTAGAAATTTTAAATTTGTTGCATTCTGGAAATGTTGTCCAATTCCTTTGCTTTTTAAATAGTTTCTTCACATTGGAATAGGTTTTTGTAATATTTTCAATTTATTACAGGTTCCTGCTAATGGTTTGCCTGTGGATGATGAGCTGGAAATGTCTGTTGATTTTACTGCACCTGAGTTGCCTGGTCGTTATATCTCTTACTGGAGGGTGGCGTCACCATCCGGTTTGAAATTTGGGCAGCGTGTGTGGGTTCTTATCCGGGTATTGCTTGCACGTAAAAGACATATTCATTTCTGTTTCAATTATAAGGTGCCAAATCGAATAACTGAAGGATGGCAATGGTGTTAGCTTTCAAGGCTTAAATTTGAGTTTGCCACCTGTGAGCAATTGGCACAAAAACTGTGAAACTATAGGTATGAATATTCAGCCCGTAGTGGATGGAGGTTTGCAGGTACCTTGCAACTCTTACCCAGTCATTGAACCAGTAAAACCATTGGTTGATGAACAGCCAAAGGAGGAGAATTTCCCTGTAAATGATAGCATACTGGTTGGTAATGGTGGCTTAGCTTCTGCTTCATCATCACCACTGGCTCCATCATCTGTGTCAGATCCCATCATTGATCTCACTGTTGCTGACCTAGCTGAGGCCTCCTTTTCATCTACTCCTCTTACAAGTGTGGCAGCATCATCTGAGGAAATAAGTGATAAAGATGCCGTTAAGCAGACTCTCCTCAAGGAGCTCGTGGTGATGGGCTTCAAGCAGGTTGATTTAGACAAGATCTTGAGGAAGAATGAGAACAACTTGGAGAAATCTTCGAATGATCTCTGTGGTGTTGCTGAGCGGGATCCAATGCTTCAGTTGCAGGAGATGGTGGCTTATGTACTTCAAAACTGTGATGAATTGATGTAGAATTTCATTGTTTTCCTTTTTTTTAATTATTACTGGTTATGGTTTGTCCACTCTTTTCCACTGTCATTTGTTATCCTAGTTGTTTGAAGTTGATGGAGTGGGTGAGCTTCATAAGCCAATTCTTTATCCACGTGTTTGAGTTGAAACAGATTTGAATGAAATGTGGTTGCAGGGATTCTGTGATGAAGAAATGAACAAGAGGCTGCTCGAGAAAAACAACGGAAGTATCAAGCGTGTTGTCATGGATTTTCTGACTGGGTAGTAAATATTATCAATAAATACGGAACACAAAGTGAACTGCTTGTACGTTTCTTTAACCATGTTTGGTAGTTTGGACGTAATTAACTTCGTTAATGTATGCTTATTTAAGTTATCTATTTCGGTGCATGTTTATATATTTCTTGGCACTGTCAATGTTAAAGTTGTTTTATATATATACATGGTGTGCCGGTTCGAGCGAAATCTTAGGTCGGGTCGTGCCTCTGGCTGTTATATAGCGAGTGAGGCCACGACATGACTCAGGGCCCCTTGGGTCAGCCTGCAAAATAAATTTTTTATTTTTTAAAATATGTAAAATTAAATATATATTTTTATTATTTATATTTGCATTCAAAGTATACGAAACTCTAGAATTTAATTGAAAAGACCTAAATTATGGTAGAGATAAACTATTGTAGCATGACTGAAAAATAAGATAAATCAAATATAATGTATAATATTAATCCTAAAATTTTAAAGTATCAAAATATTAAGTTATGATTATTTTTTAATCATTTTTAACATTTCAGTTCTAGTCAATTTCATTATATTATAAATAAAAAAAGTGATGGAACGATTGAAATAAATTTATTTATATAGGCTTAAATAGGAAGAAAAAAACATATAAGAGAAATTATAGAAATAAGTAAAAGTGAAATTAAATATTTTATTTTCATATACCACGTTAGACTCTTAGATGTTTTGATGATGATAAAAATACAAGTTTGAATTACTAATAAGTCCATAAAACGTGTTAAAGTAATTCAAGTTTCACAAAGTGTGAAAAATATAGGAATTGGATGAACAATAGCCAAGGATAAACAATCAGTATAAGGCAAAATTTCACTTGCTAACCAAGTTGTTTATTGCTTGTCTATCATGTCAGTAATGTTTTAGAATTCTATAATAATTTTATATGGTCTGGAACAACCAATACTAATTTTATACCAATTGTTCGGTACTAATTTCAAGCATGGAACGAGATAATTATTTGATACAATGTTCACTTGTTCCAAGATTAAAACAGTCAAAGTTAAGAACAAAGCAAGCAATAGTTAACAAAGGTGTCCCGACCATTCATACAAGTATACTAACCATTCATAGTGCAAAAATTACTTGATGTGCAAGTCACTCATTTGCTTGTTACACATCTCGTTAACCCTTGTAGAATTTTTTAAAACAAAGATGAAAAAGCACGAATGATCAATACATATAGTTGTATCAATCGATACCAGATGGTGGGAGCATTAATTGTTGGCCGTTAGGAACTCAAACCAAGATTGACCTTTATCCATAATTGATGGTATCAATCGTTCCAGAAAGTTGTCCTGACCATTCATGCGTAGATTTCACAAGAAAAATGTCTCTCTCAACTTTCAAATGATACAATTTCATTTTCAATAGCTCTATCAAGTTTTAAGCCTCATTTTTCTTATAAATAGAACAATATTCAAATGGAGAAGAGTTAAAAAAACTTATTGAGCAAACTCCAAGCTATTTCTTCTCATTTCTATTGCATATCATCTCTTTCACAAAGCTTACATTCTAATCTTTGAGAGAAACCAAGTGTGCTTCAATTGTATTCTCAGCCTTAGAGAGGCATTATACACCAAAAGTCTTGTAATAAGATAGTGAGGAGCAAAATCTTGTGATAACTATTGTTAGTGGGAGAAATCCTAAAGAAACTAAGTGTAAAAGACTTTCTATTTGATAGTGTAACTCCGAAGTGGTTTGCTTGGAAAGGTGGACGTAGGATGCTTGCAAGAGAAGCTTCGAACCACTCTAAACTGAGCATTTCTTAACGTTATTCTTTTTTGCTCTCTTTAATTGTTTGTGCAATTAATTTTTTTAAGAACCTATTCACCCCCCTTCTATAGGTTGACTTATCCATTATCAAAGGTTTTATAATTGCTATTAGAGCTTGATTTATAGCATTTTCAAATCTAATGATTTTTAGAGTAAAACGATCTTTACAAGTGGATAGTTCATTAACCTCTGTTTTTGTTGAACCATTTTTATTCAGTGGTGCAAATTATACTCAATGGAAAATTAGAATAAGATTGCATGTTAGGTCCATTGATTATAAATTTTGGAAAATTATTGAGCATGGTGATTTGGTACCAATGGATTCTAGAACTAATGAAACTAAAAATGAATTAGATTACAATAATAAGGATGAGAAAATGATGAGTTTGAACATCAAAGCCATTAACATTTTATTTTATGCTTTGAATGCAACAAAATTTAACATATGATAGCTTGCAATTCAGCTAAGGAAGTTTGGACCATCCTCCAAGTCCAAAATAGAACTCTTTTTCCAAGAATATAAGTTAATTAAGATGAAATCGAGAGAGAATATCATATACATGTACAAAAGATTTTCAAACCTTGTCAATGATCTTAAAGGATTGGGGAAGAAGTTCAAAACTGTAGAGTTAGTCAAGAAAATACTAAGGTCTTTACCCGATTCATGGACTATGAATATCACTACAAATGAAGAATCAAAGGACTTAACAAAAATAGGTATGGATGAACTCATAGGATACCTTCTTACTTATGAGATGAAGAGAAAACTGAAGGAAAAAGAGGTAAAAGTAAAGAGAGATATTGCCTTGAAGGTTAATGACAAAAAGGTTGAGGGAAGAAACTCTTCCATGGATAAAGATGACATAAGTTGCTAGGAAATTTAGCCAAGTTCCTATCAAGGTCCAAGAGGTTTAAAAGAAAAGAACTAGTTAGGAGAGGGAAGAAAGACAGTGAAAAGAGCAATAATGACATAATATGCTACGAGTGCAAAAAGTCAGAGCACATTTGACAAGATTGCCCTCTAAGAAGAAAGAAAAAGGAGAAAAAGGAAAATAGATTGAAGAAGAAAGTCTTTGTGCCACATAGAGTGGAAGCGATGACTCAAGTGATAAGAGTGAGTTAGAAGAACAAAAGGCCAACATATGCTTCATGACCAAGAATGACTCGAAAGATGAGGTAAATGATTCAAACTCATATTCCTTAAATAAATTGTAAGATGCATTTGAATCATTAATGGATGAATATAAGAGCATGCAAATTGAATATAAAATATCAAAGAAACAATTAGTATGCATTAAAAAGGAGCATGACACACTCTTACATGAATATGATAAATTGAAGATAGAGTCATGCCTAAAGGAATTGACATGCATTAAAAAAGAGCATAAAGAGCTAAAAAAGAAAGTTTCAAGTTCAAATGAATTATTTGAAATTTTTAAAATTGGCACTAAAAGGTTGGATGAAATGCTTGCTTCACAAAGGAGTGGTATAAATAAAGAAAGTCTAAGATACAATGGGGGTAACCCCTTTACAAACACATTTAGGCCACTAAAGAAAACACATGCATTACATATGAAATGCAAATTGAGACTTATGTCTCATGTTAACTAAGGAGGAAGACATGTGGCTATGACATAGGAGATTAAGACATGCAAACATTGATGTTTTACAAAAAAACTTTCTGAAAGAAATTTCATAAAAGGTTTGCCAAAGTTGATTTTAAAAAATGAACAAGTGTGTGATTCTTATATGAAATGAAAACAAATTAGAGTTTGTTTTAAACACAAAAATTGTGTTTTAACCTTAAGACCCTTTCTATAGGGTCTTTAAGACATTGATAACTGATAGTGTAGCAAAATTTAAATAAAACAATCTTAAAAACCCCAACTAAGATACCTTTTTTAGACATATAATTCATGAAACATGCAAAAACACTCATAAGGTATTTTAGATTTATACTTGAGTTAATGGCTCTTTCAAACTTCATATGGCTTGAGAGAATGCTATCCAACCCTCATAAGGGTGCCTTGGTATCCACACAGAGTATGAACACAAAAAAGGAAATCCAAGCAAAAAGGTTGTTAGGGTTTTTTGGTTGGATGGACTTATGCTTGTGGGAAAAAGAAAAAGAAGACAAAGCGACTAGGGTTTTGACTTCTGTGTTTTGTTTATCTTATGAAGTGAAAGCATGCCTTTTATATATGTATGTATATATGTATTTAGAGTTCAAGCATGATTGGAATTTAATGGGCACATGGGTTTCTTAAAACACATATGCATGGCTAGCATATGACAAGGCATAATCGACATCCTTAAGACACATGCACGGTTGACATTACTCATGTACACTGACTTGTATGTCCTTATTACATGGTGTTGACTAGTATCATACATGTGCATGGCCGACACCACTTTTTACATGGTACCACTTGACACATGCATATACATGGCCAACACTACTCTACCAATCTACACAATTGGCTTGCATGATGCATGGTCATGCACTTGGTCAAGGCATGGTCAAACCAGACCCTCTCAACCCTATTAGGCAAACCTAGTCCATTCAAGGTTTCTTTATCATCCTTAAACACAAAGATTGTCAACAAATAATCCTTGCCACTAAGTTCAATTCAACTCTTTTATGGGTGTGACCCATAAGTTCTCTATCAAGTTGATAATGTTTGGATTCAGGTCAAATCTAAACATAGACCAAGATTGGCCTTTAGGAAAACATTATGGCTACTTGAATGATAAAGTGTCAGTAGACATCTCTTAAGCTTTTACAATATCACAATTATATACAATTTAACCCTTTTGTCAACTAATATCTCTCAAGATTGAGATATGGAAGAGTGTCTATCTCAGGGGTTCCTTGGTATAAATTGATATACATCAATGACTAATATAGATTAGGCTACAACCTTGTCCCATAGTGGCCACAGATTCAAATAGTCATGGATGTCATTTAGTATTCTCATGTGAGATATTTTCTTCTATGCTCAGGAGTGACAAATCCTTTATCAATCAACCATAGTCTCCACTTATCTCACGATATGGTTTATTACTACCATTATAGTCATCCCAATTATGATAGCACATTGTATAGCGTCAAACTATATTGATCTTTATACGAGATAGTTTAACAACCTTAAATCAAAAGATCACATGCACTTATGGTGTTTACCATTTCCAAACATAAGTTTATAACCAAATTTGTCCAACAATGAAATAAAAATTAAATTCCTCATAAAAGATGGTACCTAAAAATAGTTTTCTAAACATAGTTCAAAACTAGTCTCTAATAACAATTTGATAGTGCCAATACTTTAACATGATTTCTTACTTTAAGTCTGGACTCCAAATCAATTAGTCTGCACTGACTGATTAGGCCCTATAAAAAAGTAGTCATATGAATAGTAACACCACTGTCAATCCACCAATTGTCCTTAGGCACATTAATAAGATTAGATTCATAACACACATAGTCTAGGGCATTACGTTGTTTTTTCTTCCTATTTTCCAACCACTTCTTGAACTTATTATAGTTTGCCTTTATATGACCTTTTTTTTGTAAAAAAACATTTATCCTTCATTTTTACTTTCATCTGAGACTAATATGAATCCTTTCTTTTAAAATTGCTTGTATTCCTTAGAGCATGAATCTCATAACAAGGTTGTACGGGGTTACTCTAACAAACACCTTATCACCTATATTAAACTCAAGATCACGTCTCGTTTAGTCTGAATAACTCTTTTGATGGTCTTAAGTCTATCTTATCTTTTCCCTTATCAATCTCACATCCTCTATTATCCTATGGGTCATCTCGAGTCCCAATGACTATGTCAAGCCATTTCCTTATCTTGATCTACATTTGTTGTCATACAAAGCCTTATATAAACCCATCTGGATAACTTCCTAATAACTATTATTATATGCAGACTCCATCAATGGCAACATATTTATCCAAGTCGTTCCTTTATCTAGGTAACAAGCTTTCAGTATATCTTCGATCACCTAGTTGACTCTCTTAGTCTAACCATTTGTTTAGGTGTGATAAATTATACTGAAAGCTAGTCTCGTACCCAAGGACCTTTGCATACTCTACCAAAAAGCTGAGATGAACCTAGTGTCTCGATATGATACTATTATCTTGGCACCCTATAAAGCCTAACTATCTTCTTAATATAAATCTAACCAAGTTGGTATGTTCTTATGGTGTCCTTAACTGCAATAAAGTGCACTGACTTGGTCAACCAGTCAATTATGACCTATAAGGCATTAAATCCTTTTCTAACCCTTGATAATATGACTACGAAGTCTATTGAGATGTGTTCCCATTTCCATTATAGAATGCTAAAAGGTTATAGCATTTCTAATGGTCTCTGGTGTTTAGCCTTAACTTGCTGACATATTAGACACTTAGCCATAAAATCTGCTATATCTTTTTTCATACTTAACCACCAAAAAGATCTTCTCTGATCTTGATACATCTTCACACTTTAAAGGTGAGTAATGTAAAAAAAATTATGTACCTCGGTAAGGATCTTGCCTTTCAAACTCTAGTCTCAGAGAATATATACTTAGCCTCTGAATCTCTTAATACCTTGAACAATAATGAAATCTATTATAGTACCCTTGATAACTCTTTGTCTGATTTGGACATACTAGTTATCTATCCTCAGGAGTAGGTACTTATTCTTCATGGTTACTTTATTCAACTCCTAATAGTTGAGGCACATGCTCATTGATTCATCTTTCTTTTTCATAGACAAGATTGGTACACCCCATGACGAGTGGCTTGGTGATAATGTTGTTAATTTTCATTATTTTGTTTTCTAATTCCCTTATGTTGTGTGGAAATTTAATTCAATCTAATAGAATTATTTATCTTTTTGTATTTAGGAAACTTTGAATATTTTTGGAGTAAGTTGGGCAAAAAAGATTAAAAATTGGAGTAGACCTATTAATCTATAAAATTGAAATCCTAGCATTCCATTACTAAATATCCATGTGGTTGAAGCGGATTTTTTTGGCTCTCTCTCCTTTGCCTATCTATCTATTCTTTGTACCCTTGTGCCCTAAATATAGAGGCCATCTTATACATACTAGTAAGGCCTAAGTTGATCTCGATATACCTGATAGCTTGGTGAAAGCATATAACATCTTGCATGTCTATTAACTGTCATGTCTTACACACATGCCAGATGGCTTGTTGGACTAACTATTTATGATACCCTGAATGACATATAAAGTTGATAAATCTAGCATTCCATTTGTGAATCTGGATGTGATCATAACTCGGTACCCTTATGCCCTAACATAGCCCATCTGTATAAGTTACTATGACCTAAGATGAAATGGACATATTTGATTCCCTAGTGAAAACATAAGACACTTTATCTTGTATGTCACTTCTGTTATGCCTTGTGCACATGTCATACGACCTATTAGGCTAACTAACTAGGACACCTTGGTCACATGAGGAAATTTGATTGCAGTCTCTTCCTTTACCACATCTATTAATTGAAACTACTATCTAAACCATCTTGGGATGACCTTACTATGAGTACGTATGTGATGTATCCTGCTAACCACGTGAGGAATATCTAAAAGGCCATAATTCCTTACCATATATACCTGAATTAAACTGAACGGTTATGCACCTGGTTGTTAAGTATATGATACATCTTATTAATATCTAGTCCTACTGTCTTCACGTATCTTGCCACTTATGCAAATAACTGGTAGCTATCTAGATGTGAACCACTTCCTTAACTTCTCTAATTTTTTACTTAGATTTGACTCAGTCAAGTTCATGTGTTATCTTTTAGATAGTCAGACACTTCTTCTATCTCCTATTATCTTGTCTTTCCTTACTAAGGCTTCTTTTTCTTTTTTTCCTTCTTTAGTAATATCAACACAACCATAGATCAAAATACATGTGTCTATGCACCTAAATTAGGTTATAATATCTACACACATGCAAACATGCTTAATCACTCAAATCAACATATTTAACAATCTTATATATTAAATTGATAAGATTTACACGTATACATATGTTGTGATTCTAGTGATTCTTATCTTATTTGAAAATTTTCAAACTTGTTGGTGATGCATAGTCATGTGTGCCTCCACACAATAGCATGCATCTCTTTTGAAGCATTTATTAACTCAATTTAATAAATTAAAACAACTAGAATACCTTTGGACTTACCTATGGGCATTATAATTGTTATAATGTTTAATCGCCAAAGTGGTACATTCATTGAAACTCATGAAATATTTTATCAGCTAATGATACATTCTTTAGTTTTGATACCTCATTTAGTTTTGATACAGGTAATGTCTTGACCAAAAGGGGGTTATTGTGTGTATTAAGACTAATGGTAGCATAAGGTTGGTTATATGAAATACATTACTTATGGTCATAAATAAATCCAATACACCTAAAGGTGGTTGTATTTATTCAATTGTCATATGTTTTCTTTTAGAGAGAGGATGAACATTGGTATAGAAAGTTTATTTGCCCAAAAGAGATGTTTCTTACGAAAATCTTTTATTCATAAGATCCTTATATGGTATATAACCTTATATTTTGAGATTCTAATAGCATGCCATTTTCTTGACCCAAAGAAAAGTCTATGGTGATACAATAATGATCCTAATTTAAAATAGCTTATAAGGTTTTGAGGCTATTCTACAATAATGATCCTAATTTAAAATAGCTTATAAGGTTTTGAAGCTATTCTAATTGGTTAATTGTCCATATTACTAACAAGTTACATTGTTTACTTGTGAATTCAGTTACTGTTATAGTGAACAACAACAATGCTACTATTGAGCTTTTGATTGATAGCAATTTTAAGAGATAGAAGTTCGATATGGAATTTATACTCAACATTACTGATATTGATATGGCCTTGCAAGTCGATAAACCTCCAGAAACCACTGATAAGAGTTTCGTAGTTGAGAAAGGGTATTATGCTAAATGGCAAAGATCTAATAGACTCAACATTATTACTATGAAAAGGACTATTGTTGAGTATCTTTTGAGTAACTTGCCAAAGTCCATAAATGTTAAAAGTTTCTTGATATCAATGGATAGAGATATCAAGTTTTCGATCATGCTAAGGCTTTCCATTTGATGAATGAGTTGTTAAGTGCTAGATATGACAACTCTAAAAGGGTTAGGGAATTTATTTTGAAGATTTTAGGGATACAATCAAAGTTGAAAAATCATAATGCTCCCCTTAATGACAATTATATTTTCTATTATACCCTTAATTCTTTGCCTATGGAGTTTACTAAAATTAAAATAGTTTATAACATTAAGAAAGAACTGGATTGGTAATGATTTGATCACCAAATGAGTGGCTAAAGAGAAGAAATTAAAATTAGAGAAGTTAGAAACTGTAAATCTGGTTAGTTCATCTAAAAGTCAATCTAAGGGGAAATGGTTTGAAATTGTATTAAGAGATACTACATTCATATAGGATATTTTTTTTAATAGAGATAATATTGATAAAAGGTTTTATTTGAATGAGATAAGAGAAGAATGAGGATAAGTACATTTTAACGACCATTAGTTGAGTCCTAAGAGATAATACTTATTTCAGATAGTGGGAGCAAAAGTAATTGAGCTCTAACCTATATTAGATAGTAAGAGTAATGATCCTTAATTGTTTGCTTTGTTTATCTCAACCTAGTAGGAGCATTGAGATTAAGATTTAATCAATTTAGATAGTGGGAGCGTTAATCCTCAATTGCATAGGAGTAACAATCCAAAAATACTCTAGTGACGTTTTAAATTGAAAACGAGATTTTCATATCCACTCCCTAAGATAATGAAGAACCTAAAATCATAAAAGAAGTTAACTCATTTCTTATTAAGAAAAATTTTGAGATGCATTGGAAGAAAAGATGAAATATATATAAAACAAACTAATTCTAGATTTTGGTTGACTCACCGCTAGGTCAAAAACCTATTAGAAATAAGTGGATTTTCTGAATCAATCATGAGACAGATGACTCAATAAATAGATATAATTTTATTTTATAACGAAAAACTATACCTAATGAGTAAATATGGATGGTGAAAAAAGGACGTTTTCATCATTTATAAGATTTACTTCAATAAGTACATCTTAACGACCATTAGTTGAGTCTTAAGAGATAACACTTATTTCAGATAGTGGGAGCAAAAGTAATTGAGCTTTAACCTATTTTAGATAGTAGGAGTAATGATCCTTGATTGTTTTCTTTGTTTATCTCAACCTAGTAGGAGCATTGAGATTAAGATTTAATTAATTTAGATAGTGGGAGCATTAATCCTCAATTGCATAGGAGTAAAAGTCCAAAAATACTCTAGTGACGTTTTAAATTGAAAACAAGATTTTCTTATCCACTCCCTAAGATAATGAAGAACCTAAAATCATAAAAGAAGTTAACTCATTTCTTACTAAGAAAAATTTTGAGATGCATTAGAAGAAAAGATGAAATATATATAAAACAAACTAATTCTAGGTTTTGGTTGACTCACTGCTAGGTCAAAAATCTATTGGAAATAAGTGGATTTTCTGAATCAATCATGAGATAGATGGCTTAATAAATATATATAATTTTGTTTTATAACGAAAAACTATACCTAATGAGTAAATATGGATGGTGAGAAAAGGACGTTTTCATCATTTATAAGATTTACTTCAATATGTTTAATTCTACCTATAGTAACACATTTGAATTTAGAATTACACTAGATGAATGTCAAGCCAACTTTCCTTAGTGGAGAACTTAACAAAGAAATCTACATGAACCGAGATATAGATCTCGTTGTTATAGGTCTGAAGCGCAGAGTGTGCAAACTTCAATAATGTTAAATGACCTAAAATTTTCATCCAGATACTGATACTTGAAATTTCATAAGTGTTAATATCTTATGACTTTAAAATAATTAATTAAGACCACCATGTCTATGTAGTCTCATGACAAATTTGCAATTCTATTAATACGTGTGATGATATGTAGACAACTAAAAATGACTTGAAGTAAGTGATACTCATTAAAGGATGGTTGTCTATACTTTTGACTTAAAGGATGTGTGAAAGTAGATTACATATTAGGAATTAAATCCAAAGGGATTATTCAAAGAAACTTTTGACTTTGTCATAAGAGCATAATATTCAAAAGATTCTAGAATAACCAATATGATAAGTTAAGAACTTGTTGATACTCCTATGTCAAGTGACGAATTATTAAACCGAGAGATATGCTCCAAAACTTAAGATAAAAGTAGAGAAATGTCAATGGTTACCTATTCAAATGCTATCAGATGTATTATGTGTGCTATGGTGCTACATGCCCAAACATTTGTTTTTCATTGTTGCGTTGGTTAGTCGATATAAGTCAATATTGAAAAGAGCATTGAAAAGTTGTCTATAGGCTATTGAAATTTTTTAAAAGGCTTTGTGGATTATTGTTTATGTGATTAAGGATTAAATTTGTGTTTGATTGGCTATTGAGATGCCAGTTGGGGAAGTAATTTAGACCAATGCAAATCAAATTCTGGATATATTTTCTTACTCTAAAAAGGTCCATATCTTGGAGCAATAAGAAACAGAGATGAATAGCCTTATCCACAATAGAGGCTGAGTAAATAACTTATTCAGTGATTGTGCAAGAAACTATTTGGTTAAGAAGATTCTTTGTGAATCTCGGTAAATAGGACGATATTATTAGAGCATTAGTTGTCTATTGAAATAAATGATCATGAGTATTATAGGGCAACCAAACATATCAACACTAGATACAATGTTTTTAAGAGACTTTATTTCCAAGAAGGAAATGAGCGTACAATATAATTCTATGCATTGTATAGTCACTGATCCTTTGACTGAGATTGTTCCAAGAAAAAGTATATCTTACACATGTTAAATCTCTTGAACTGGGTAGACTATGATTGATAAGTATTGAGCTTATATATTGTATTGGTGACACAACATCAAAAACCATGACTTCAAGTTCATTTGAACTTGCATCCCGATATTATTGGGTTTTCACTACATACACATCGACAAGATTGTGATGTCGCATAAGTTAGAGATTAACTTACTCATATGAGCAATTGCCTTTGGCGTTGAGATATTATTCTTAGGAAAAGTGATGCTGAAAGAGCATACCAATGGGAGACAAATTTCTCAAGAAAAAATTTATCGAAGTTAAAATGTTATCTTGATGATTGATCAAGATGAGGTCATGAATTAGATATATTTGAAAATGACCAATTTAGATTCCCCACATCTAAACAACTTGTGAATGCTAGATGTGAGTTCTTTATATGAATAAATACCTATAAGCGTGAATATGATTAAGAACTCAGGTTAGGCGCTAGGTGTAGCGACTGAATTAAGATCTATACAGTGTTTGAATGGCATTTAAGAAAATACACACTGTAGCACATGATTCATACCATGTCTGCATAAGTAAGACGGCCAATTAAAGTAGTGAGAGGATGAATCCTTGTTCTCTCACTGTGTGAGACTCTATGAGGATTTCCTCATGTATGACCACACATGATTCAGTCTATGGAATATGAATAAAAAATGGGTAAGTTTAAATTGAGAATTCCAAATAGAAGAAAACACTTATATATATTGCGTGTGTCCATTAGTCAGCTGATCATGTCACTCATATGGGAGAATGGACTTGATCATGAATACATAAGAAAATAACACAATAATAAATGAGGGATTAAAGGGAGCTAGTGTTATGAGTAAGTCTGGGGTGCTGCGAACCTATCACTTTATTTTGTTTTATTTGAGTTGAAAAGGCTATGTTATTCCTAACAGATGCATAGTATTTAGCTCTCAAGTGCAGGTTGCTCACGAGGTTGTACGACACATTTGCTGTTGACTCAAGGAGTCATTATGCTCTTATTTTGATGATAAAAAACTAATATGTCCCAAAGCATATTGACTAATGACTTTACTTGAGTGTGAGTTTAGATTACAAGAATTTACCAAATGCACTTGAAGGAGTTTCAAGATGGAAATGAAATATAAGACTCGAGTGAAAAATTCTTGAAGATTTGAAGAAAAACTCAAGTTTAGGTAGATATGTTTGTAATTTGGAGCATTCGTTTTGATTAGAATATTTATTTGCATGTGATAGCTCACTTGAAAACTTGTTCTCATATATTTCACATTTTGGGTTAAAATGTTGTTTTTCAAACTTATTGGGTTAAGTCAATTTTTTTGTCAAAATTTATTAATTCATTTAAAATGATGAAGTTTTGTGAACTACATTTTCATATCTCAAAGTTGGTTTTGCAAGAATTTTAAAATATGGGTTAAATTGTCACTTTTCAAAGGTTTAAAGGGTAAATTACAAGTTTTCAAAAATTCAAGGGTAAAATGTAATAAAATTTGGTTGACTGAATTTGACCAACTGAATTCTTCGATGGCAGCTTTCGAATTATCTAGAAGCCATGCATTTTGGCTTTCAGAAATTCGGTTAACCAAATTAAATTTAGTCGACCGAATTTTGGTTTGAATTTTACGTTTTCTGAAAAATTTAAATGACTAATTTTTGTGCACAATGGTAACTTTCCTCATTTTCCCCTATATAAACCCAATCAAATTCAATTTTTAAAAACTTTTGCCATTAAGAACTTTCACATATTTGAGAGCAAATTAGTTTTGAACTATTCACTTACAAATTGTCTTCTCTAATCAAAACCCTTGCTCATACACTTTGTTATTTCATTTGCATTGGGTTGTACTAAGCTTAAACTTTCATATACACTATTGAGAGAGATTGAATTTCAAAGTCATATTAAAATTCATACTATAAAAGAGTGAAGTTCACTCTTGGAGAGATTAGAAAATTTCTAGTGAGAGAAATTGAACTCTAACATTTGTAAAGGTTAATAGCACCTTGGAAGCTATTTTATTGTGAAAAAACGTTTGGTTGAGTTTTTGGTCAACCAAAAATTAGTGGAATACTCCAAAGGATATAACTTGGAGGAGTAGAGGAATGGACGTAGGTCGGGTTATGTCGAATTATTATATATCTCGTCATTTTGTGTTATGTTTTTTTTATTGTATTGATTATTTGAAATATTTTCGTCATTTTCATAAATTGCATTAAAAATAGGCAACATTCATTGATTTGATTAAATTAGTTTAATTAGGTAAAGATTGTTTTAAATTGCCTAATTCACCCCCCCTCCCCCCTCTTAGGCCATTTGATCCATCAATTGGTATCAGAGCAAGGTTGCTTATTCTATAAACTTAACCGTTTCGAGCAAAGGCTATGAACCTAGGAAAATGTCATACCGTTAGTGAAGAGTTTGCCTCTAATAGACCGCCATTATTTAATGGCATCAGATATGCCCATTAGAAAAATCGTATGTTGATTTTCCTTCAAAGTGATTATGAATTGTGGGATGTAGTGTAAGATGGACCTTTTGTTTCTATAAAAGAAGTAGATGGAAAACAAGTGCCCAAAACTAAGGAAAAAATGACTCCTTAAGATAAGAAAAATATTGTCATTAATGCTAGAGCTATTAATGTGTTATATTGTGCATTAAATGAATATAACTTTAACAAGGTACAAGCTTGTACCTTAACTAAAAAAATTTGGGAATTATTGATGGTGTCAAATGAGGGAACTTCACAAGTCAAAGAGACTAAAATTAGTATGCTCACACACTCATATGAGTTATTTAAGATGAATGAAGATGAAACTATTAGTGACATGTTTGATAGATTTATTACTATTGTGAATGAATTGAAAAAGCTTGGTAAAGTTTATACTAACTAAGAAAATGTCAAGAAACTTCTTAAGTGTTTGCCTCTTTCTTGGGATCCCAAAGTGATAGCAATCAAAGAAGCTAAAGATGTTAAGACTTTACCTCTTGAAGAGCTTTTAGGTTCACTTCTCACTCATGAGCTTACTATGAAGCAACGACAAATTGAAGAAATGGAAAAGAAGAAAAACAACATCGTCTTCAAATAACCTATCAAAGAGAATGAAAAGCTCCTAGAAGAACAAGAAGAGACATCAAATGATAAAGATGAAGACATTGCACCCTTGACTAGAAAGATTGGAAAGCTTCTAAGAAATAGAAAGTTAAGAAGAAATGGAAACTTCAGAAAAATGGAGGTTTTTAAAGGTGAAAAAGGAGAAAGATAAAGGAGAGAACAAGTTGTGTGCTATGAATGTAAGAAGTCGAGGCACATTAAATATGATTGTCTTCTCCTCAAAATTCCTAGATAAAAAAAGAAAGCAATGAAGGCTACGTGGGATGATAGCGACGAAAGTGAATCCGAAAAGTAGGATAATAAAGTAGTCAACATGTGTTTCATGGTAATTACAAATAACGAGATAATTAACTCTAGCTCATCTAATACTTATGATGATTTAGATGATAAAATGATGAGATAGATGAAAACCCCTCATATGAAAAGTTATATGAAACACTCGAAAAGATGAATGAAAAACTTGCTCTTTGTATGTCTAAAAATGCAACTCTTAGAAAGAAAAATTTTAACTTAGAAAAGGAAAATGAGTCGTTAAAGAAAGAAAATTAAACTCTTAACCAAAAAATTTTTAAGCTTAAAGGAAAAGAAAATGAAGAAAACAAGTGTTCCATTTTTGAAAAAAAAAAACAAAAGTTTGAAAATGATCTTTGCATAACTAAAAAGGAAAAAGAAATTATAGAAAGTGAAATTGAAGTTTTAAAAAGAGGAGCAAAGGATTTAAGTGAAATAGTTTTAAAATTTAAAAATGGAAAGGATATTCTTGATAAAATGCTTGATGTACAAAGATGAGTTTGAAACAAAAGAGGACTTGGTTATAAACCTTTTATCAAAGCAAAATACTTAAAAAATTATTTTGTTAAAGCTTCAACTTCAAGTGAATCAAATATAACTTACAATTATTGTGAAAATAAAGGTCATATCTCATCATCTTGCCTAATTCAAAAGAAACATCATATGGGCACTAAGAAAGTGTAGGTTCCTAAGGGAACAACAACTAACCACCAAGGACCTAACATGATTTAGGTACCTAAGACAATTTCTTGAATCTCTCATTGTGTTTAGGAACCAAAAAACAAAAAGAAGAAAAGCAAATGGTTCCTAGATAATGCTTGCTCAAGACACATGACCGAAGATATTTCACTTTTCTCAACAATAAGTAAGAAAGATGGAGGACATGTCACCTTTGGAGATAACTCAAAGGGTAAAATTATTGGCATTGGAGATATTGGTAACAACTCTCACATTATTATTGAAAATGTTCTTTTGGTGTATAGTCTTAAGCATAATCTCCTTAGCATTAGTCAACTATGCGATAAAGGATTTAGAGTTATTTTTTAGCCAAGTAGTTACATTATAGAAAATATGAATGATAGAAAAACAATTTGTGTAGGAAATAGAAATGGAAATGTTTACACTATAGATTTAGAAAATGCATCTTATGAAATTCTACGTTTCTTCGCATTGCATAAAAATAGTTGGTTGTGACATAGAAGATTAGGTCATGCTAGCATGGACTTGATTTCAAAAATCTCCAAGAAAGAGTTTGTCAAAGGTCTTCCAAAAATAGATTTTGTTAAAGATAAAATTTGTGATGCATGTCAATTTGGCAAACAAACAAAAAATTCTTTTAAAAGTAAAACTCATATTTCCACATCTAGGTCTTTACAACTTCTTCATATTGATCTTTTTGGTCCTTCAAGAACTGCAAGCCTAAGTGAAAAACATTATGCTTTTGTTATTATTGATGATTTTTCAAGATTCACTTGGATACTTTTTCTTGCATCAAAAGATGAAGCCCTCTATGCATTTTCAAAATTTTTCAAAAAAATACAAAAAGAAAAAGAAATACATATTTCTTGTATTAGAAGTGATCATGAAGGAGAATTTGAAAATCATTTATTTGAAAACTTTTGTGATGAGCATGGTATTGAACATCAATTCTCTTGTCCTAGAACTTCTCAACAAAATGGTGTTATTAAAAGAAAGAATAGGACAATTTAAGAAATTGTTAGAACCATGTTAAATGAAAAAACTTTATCTCAATATTTTTGGGCGAAAGTCGTAAACACCGCATGCTATGTTTTAAATTGTGTTTTAATAAGACCATCTTTAGATAAAACTCCATATAAATTTTGGAAAAACAAAAAACCAAACATTGGTTATTTTAAAGTTTTTGGATGCAAATGCTTTATTTTGAACACAAAAGAAAACTTAGGAAAATTTGATTCAAAATCAAACATTGGCATCTTTCTTGGATATTCATCATCTAGTAAAACATATAGAGTGTTTAACAAAAGGACACTAGTAGTCGAGGAATCCATGCATGTTATTCTTGATGAATCTAATCCTTCAACTAGTGTGCAAGTTGATATTAATGATGATCAAGTTAAGAATTGAGACCAAGCAAAAATTCATGATTTGCCAAATGATATTAAGGATGAAACAAAATAAGAGCCAAAACATGAAGAAGATAAAGATAAAGATCTTCCTAAGGCTTGAAGGTATGCAAATGCTCATCCTAAAGAATTAATTATTGGTAAGGAAAATCAAGGTGTTAAAACTTGATTATCCTTTAATCTTTGTAATAATTTTACATTTCTTTCACAATTTGAACCAAGAACATTTCATGATGCATTAAATGATAAGTTTTGGATTTTAGTCATGCAAGACGAACTAAATCAATTCAAAAGAAATAATATTTGGGAACTAGTCCCTCGTTCGGATCAACAATCCGTTATTGGCACAAAATGAATTTTTAGAAACAAAATGGATGAATCCAGAGTGGTTGTTAGAAATAAAGCTAGATTAGTGGCTCAAGGCTACAACCAAGAAGAGGGAATAAATTTTGAAGAAACTTTTGCACCGATAGCTAGACTAGAATCCATTAAGATGCTTTTGGCATTTACATGTTCTAAAAATTTTATTTTATATCAAATGGATGTCAAAAGTGCTTTGTTAAATGGATTTATCTTGGAGGAAGTTTATGTTGAACAACCTCCCGGGTTTGAAAGTCATGATTTTCTAAACCATGTTTTAAAACTTCAAAAAACTCTTTATGGTTTAAAACAAGCACCTCGAGCATGATATGAACGTTTGAGTAAATTCTTGCTTGAAGAAGGCTTTTGCATTAGAAAAGTAGATACTGCATTGTTTATTAAGAGAAAAGAAAATGATATACTTTTGGTTCAAATTTATGTTTATTAAGAGAAAAGAAAATGATATACTAATGTCTCTTTGTGTGAAGAATTTTCTAATCTCATGAGTAAAGAATTTGAAATGAGCATGATGGGAGAACTCAAGTATTTTTTCAGACTTAATATCAAGTAAAGCAAAGAAGGTATCTTCATCAACCAATTTTCATACATCAAGGACTTATTAAAGAAGTTTGGCATAGAAGGACTAAAAGCCTCAAGTACACCAATGAGCTCAACTATCAAGCTCACTAAAGATGAAAATGGGCCAAACATTGATGTTAAAACGTATAGAGGTATGATTGTCTCTCTTTTATATTTAACAGCTAGTAAACCTGACATTATGTTCAGTGTATCCTTATGTGCTCTATTCCAATCATGTCCCAAGGTATCTCATTTAAAAGCCCTTAAAAGAATCTTCAAATATTTACATAGCACTAGATTTTTAGGCTTGTGGTATCCTAGAGAACTTTCTTTTGACCTAGTGAGCTATTTAGATACCGACTTTGCTGGGAGCCAAGTCGATAGAAAAAGTAGTAGTGATACTTGTCATTTTCTAGGTCATGCATTAGTTTTATAGTTTTCAAGAAAATAAAACTTTGTAGCTTTATCGACCACAGAAGCAGAATATATTGCTGCTGGTAGTTATTATGCCCAAGCCTTGTGGATGCAATAAACCCTTAGGGATTATGGAGTTAGCCTATCTAAAACTCCAATCTTGTGTGACAACACAAGTGCTATTAGCTTATCCAAAAATCCCATTCAACACTCTCGAACCAAGCATATAGAAATTAGATATCATTTTATTCGATACCATGTTCAAAAGAGTGATTTTTGTCTTGACTTTATATCCACCGAAAATCAACTTATAGACATTTTTACAAAACCTCTTGGAGAAGAACATTTTTGCAAAATTAGGGGTGAGCTTAGTATCATGGAATCACCACATTAGCATTTGCACTTAAATATTATTGTGATTATGGTGTTTTGGTTGATTTAAAAGTGTCAATATATGATTTATGCATCATTTCATATTTAACCATATTTGATAGTTTTCTTGTACCAATTATTCTTGCATTGATTTTTTAATGTGTTTGATTTAAATTTTCATCATATTTTTGCATCAAATTATATTGCATTTCATGCATTTTGAATCAACATTGCATAGTTAAATCATTTGAACTCATTTATGTTCATATTGAAACAACAAAATGCATAAAAAGATTAACCTGAATTTTGCACAATTCGGAAACTGGATTGCAAAATTCGGTCAACCAAATTGGCCGAATTTCAGTGTATAAGGGCAGTAAAACTTTCATTTTCTTTTCTCATAAACCTTAAGCCCTTATTCTATTTTCTCTCAACCGAATTGCTTTAAGCTTGCCTTAATCTGCTTCAACTCCAAGTTTTTTTTGCATTAAGTCAACTAAAAACCTTGTTTCTACTTGTTTTAACCCAAAATTCCCTTCCAAAAACACCACATTTTGCCCTAAATCCCCCCAAATCTTATTAAACTATAAACCCTAGTTTTTTAACTTTCATCCAAAATCCCCAAATTTTGTTGATTTTTCATCAAATTGACCACAAAATCGTCACTCCCAGCATCATTCTTCGAAGTTCCAAACATCAATTTTTAAATTTCATACCCATTTTCGGTCAACTGTTTTGACTTCCAAATATACCATTATCATCCTATCATCATTTCCAACTGTGGTATGCACTTAGTTTTCCAATTTGAGTTCATTTGTACGAAATTATGATTTTACCCTTGTACGTACATTTGTGTGGTATTTCCTTTCTTGCTCTCTGTTTTATCTTTTAAGAATTTTCAATTTGTAATTTGTTAGCATAGGTCGTTAGAATTTGTGTATATATTGTGTATATTCTCATATTTTGCAATTATGGTTAACACTCATCGTAGTAGTTCTATGCATGCCTTTTGGTCATTTAAAAATGTCAGTATTAGATCTTTAGTACCTATCGATCAACCCGAGCCTTCAAAGGCTCCTTTTGATCATACCTTTTTTTGTTCTGCCCAAGTTACTACGACTTATGCTGATCGTTATAGTTGTCGTGGTTTGTGTAAATTCAACCTTAGAACTCTTTTTAATAGATTTCGATGTACTCGTTTTGTCACTTTAGGTGGTTATGTTTATCCTACCCTTGTTCGTGAATTTTATGCAAACATGAAGTTTGATCGGCTTCATAACGAAGCCACCTCTTTTGTCCGAGGCCATGTTATTCATTTCTCTTCTGCCAGCCTTCGTGTCACCTTAGGTCTTCCCGTTGTTTGTGGCCCTTTACTTCCCTCTTGAGGGTGGCATTTCACTACCTATTATATCTTAATACCCTTTAATCTATGACGGGCAATCCTGACCAAGATGTCGTTATTTGTCTGCCACATAGGCATCTTACTCTATCTGCTCGTCTCCTTTATAACATTATTGGTTACACTCTTGTGTCGAAATCTGGTCACTTCAATGAAGTTAGCATGGTTAGCTTCTATCTCATCTCGTATCTCATCCAAGGGTCTCCTATAGACCTTTGTCATGTCTTTCTTGATCTGATGGTCTCTACTCTCTCTCATCGCACCCATCTTTTACCTCATGCACCTATTATCATATTAATCTTTCGGAGGCGGGAGTTTCCTTCCTTGAGGAGCCAAATGCTGAAGATTCTGCTGATCTATATACTACTTCCAACCTTCATGCTATAGGCTTACGTCAGCATAATGATGTATGGCATCATATTTTTGAGATAGTACCTGGTGGAGGTGAGGCTATCGACGATCTGGGCATTGATATTGATGTTGAGCCCTAGGCACCTGATGCTCTAGTTGATGACATTGATACTAATGACAACGTTAAGGTGGATGAGGACTGAGATTCTTTCGAGTTACAAGCTTATGCTTTTGGCAAGAGATCTAGGATGGCTACTGGAGCGAGTTCATCTACTAAGCAGCCTACCACCATAGCTGTTGATCATATATCTCTTTTATCTACTCAGTGTGTTGATCTTCGTGTTGAGGTTCACTTTGATTTTGCCACTGTTTGTGCTAGCATTGTTGATCTTCGAGCCGAGCTTAGGGGTGGCATAGATGAGCTTCTTTATCGTTTTCCTCCACCTCCTTCTTAGTTTATCTCTATTTTTCATTTTATTTTTGTTATGTATAGACTTTCCTTATATACTTTTATTTTGTTGATCATCTTTATTTAGATATTGTATTCATGTATTGTACCTTGTTGCTCATATTTGGTCATTTTGGTGCTCATTTCTCTACATTGTTCATGCATGTTAATCTTCTTTTGTTTAATTGATTTTATCATTTTTATTCATTTTTTTATTCTTTTTGATAATGACAAAGGGGAAGAAAAGTTTGATTGACGTTGTGGATACTTTGATGTGGTTATGGAAGATTATGAATATATATTTGATTGTGATTACAGATGAGATATTTGTTATTGTGGATTCATTTGATCAACGTTGTGGATATTTTGATATTGATTTGAGTTGAATATATGATACTGATTTGAATTATATTATTATTTGCATATATTCAGAGAGAGGAAACTTGATTTTTTAAGGAGAACTCTTGCAAAATTTTCTTAAAAATCAAGTATTTCTTAACTTCAAGGTAATACATTCATTGATATTTTTTATAAAATTCTTTGAAGTGCTTATGTGTTTGTTACCATCAAAAAGGGGGAGATTGTTGACTCAAGGAGTTATTATGCTCTTATTTTGATGATAACAGACTAATATGTTCTTAAGCATATTGACTAATGACTTTACTTGAGTGTGAGTTTAGATTACAAGAATTTACCTAATGCACTTAAAGGAGTTTCAAGATGGAAATGAAAGACAAGACTCAAGTGAAGAATTCTTGGAGATTTGAAGAAAACCTTAAGTTTAGGCAAATATGTTTGTAATTTGGAGCATTCGTTTTGATTAAAATATTTATTTGTATGTGATAACTTACTTGAAAACTTATTCTCATATCTTTCATATTTTGGGTTAAAATGTTGTTTTTCAAACTTATTGGGTTAAACCATTTTTTTATCAAAGTTTATTAACTCATTTATAATGACAAAGTTTTGTGAACTACATATTCATATCTCAAAGTTGGTTTTGAAAGAATTTTAAAATATGGGTTAAATTGTCACTTTTCAAACGTTTAGGGGGTAAATAAAGTTTTCAAAAATTTAGGGGTACAATGTAATAAAATTTGGTTGACCAAATTTGACTAGCCGAATTCTTCGATGATAGCTTCCGAATTATCCAGAAGCCATGCATTTCAGCTTTCAAAAATTTGGTTGACCGAATTAAATCCGGTCAACCGAATTTTGGTTTGAATTTTCTAGTGGCTAGTGCCACATAGGCACCATGGGAGTGCCACGTCACATCGAGTTGACCGAATTACATCCGATCGATTGAATTTTGCATTTTTTGGAAAATTAAAACAGCTAATTTTTGTGCACAATGGTAACTTTCCTCATTTTCCCCTATATAAACCCAATTAAATTCATTTGTAAAGAACTTTTGCCATCAAGAACTTTTATATATTTGAGAGCAAGTTAGTTTTGAGCTATTCACTTGCAAATTCTCTTCTTTAATCAAAACCCTTGCTCATACACTTTGTAATTTCATTTGCATTGGGTTGTACTAAGTTAAACTTTTATATACACTCTTAAGAGAGATTATATTTCGAAGTCATATTAAAATTCATACTATAAAAGAGTGAAGTTCACTCTTGGAGAGGTTAGAAAATTTCTAGTAAGAGAAATTGAGCTCTAACATTTGTAAAGGTTAATAACACCTTGGAAACCATTTTATTGTGAAGAAAAGCTTGGTTGAGTTTTTGGTCAACCAAGAATTAGTGGAATACTCCAAAGGAGATAGCTTGGAGGAGTGGAAGAGTGGACATAGGCCGGGTTATATCGAACCACTATATATCGCGTGTTTGATTTTCTCTTCCCTTAAGCTTATACTTTGTGTTATGTTTTTTTCTATTGTATTGATTATTTGAAATATTCTTGTCATTTTCATAAATTGCATTAAAAATAGGCAATATTCATTGATTTGATTAAATTGGTTTAATTATTTAATTAGGTAAAAATTGTTTTAAATTGTCTAATTCACCCCCCTCTTAGGCCATTCGATCCTTCATTTGCATGTATGAAACACATTACTATATGAGATTTCTGTGGCTAAGTATTTAATTCAGGTCTTCCGTCATGTGTGAGTGAGAGATATTGGGTTTGGGTCTACCTATGATGGGTCGACCCAATTAGATTTGCTTAACTGCCAAAAGGCAGTTATTAGATGTGTTTGGATAGTATTTGGACTGTTATTTAAATGCCCAAAAATTGTCATCCCATAGATAAGGAAGAAGAATGCAATTTATAGAAGAGTTTTTTTTTTTTTCTTCTTCTTCTTCTCCACACACCAAACAAAAGACAAAGAGAGATAAAGTCTCCCAAAGGAAAGCAGTATGTGGGCAAACAATGTTGTGGAAATGACTAACGTCAACACCTCGCACTGTTTTCGAATGGATTTTGTCACAAACTTGAAGTCAAATACACAAATTATATTTACTGTAATTTACAGAATTTGATTTGACATGTTTGATTGTTTCCAACAGAATGTGTACAAATTTGTAAAGTAAAATAACTTACCCTTTTTACACCTTTTAAAATTTGCAAGTAAATAAACTAAATTGTTTTTATTACACTTTTAACCTCCTCATTTCATAAAATCATATTACCCCTTAAACTTGATAACTTAACATATTTATTCTTTTACACTTTACCTCCTAAAAGTCATTAATATTCTTATGTTCAAAAGAGGAAAAGACTAAATTGTCTCAATGCATACTTGTAAGGTCTTTAAGGGATAACTTGAGTGGTGAAAGAGAAAATTTTATATATAAGAGAGTATGAGTTTAAATTTTATTTAACAATATTTCAAAATTAAAATTTTGACTTATCTGATTTAGTGGCTGTGAGACCGATAACTGGATTCGGGGTTTGACCTATTTAGTGTGGTTAGTTTGATTCCAAAAAAACAGTTTAATTCAGATAAGATTTTTTATTGCAAAAATAATAATAATAATAATAAGTCCATAGTTGTAGGGACTACAAAATGCATATTTAACATGACTATTTGCTTACAATTAGTATGTTACGTTTTTTGTAACTATATTTGCTGCTAAAGTATTGGTTACCAAAAAAATATATATTTACTAGTCTGTTCCACAACTAAACATTTAATTAATTGTCAAAATAAAATTACTTGTAACTAAAGAAATAAGTTATAAAAAAGAAAAAAAAAACTTTAGTAATTTATTGTTTTTTTTTTCCGAGTGAAGCACAAAAAAATTGCAATTGATTTAAGGGACTAAATTCAATTTAGTTGATATAGATGATTTTTGGCATTTATTTTCAATTAGTAATAAAATAATTAATTGTTATTTTTATGTTTTTTTTTAAGTTATATTAGGGTGAATGCACTGCTACTCAGATTGGAAAACTGAAATTAATTCCAGATTTGATAATTCTGACTACATTCAACGTAACTGCTGCCATGGGTAAGTTTACGATGAAATTTATGTGCCGCTTAAAGTGAATCCATCTCAGTGCGAGGGAGACATTTTTCTCCTCAAGTTCAATTGTATTGTTGCACTTTTTTATCTGTGGAGTGGGTGTGGGTAAGTTTGGCATATTAAATCCATTTCTTTGACATTTTATATACATTGTAGACGCTTTTATTTTTATTTTATTTATTTGGTAATAAGTTTTCACTTATTTTTTAGCACTGATTCCCTTTGTCATAAATTTCATTTATTCATTTCTTTTTCATTTTGATTTTTTGATTTGAGTTCTGGATATCATGCTGATATCAAAGCGTATGTAGATCCTCCACTTCTTCAAGCCCAATATGAAATTTGAAGGTCCTGCGTGCAGGAACTTTTTCGAACAGGAATTATATAATATATTAAAACTTCGGGTAGAGGTTTCTCATCATTTGCATGAAATATGATAACAATGCTTTTAATTTGAAGCATTAACATATGAATATCAGCATTTGTTTAGGATTCTGAGCACATCATTCTTCCAAATTTTGCCACTTCAAGGGAGAAACTGAACAAGCACGAGGTTCAAACACCACTGCACTTGTGTAAGCAATTGATTGAAGTTGCACAAGTAAGTTACAATAGCATTCAATGCTCAACAAATTCTGGAAAATATGAAGTGATTTATACTAAATTTTGATTGTTGAGTGGAAGATGATTAAACAAACATCCATTTGTGGCACATGCATCTCTTGCTAACCCTTATGGTTGGACCCTCCTAGCGAGTTCTTGCTTACAATGATTGAGCTACCTGACTGAAGTTATATATATGTTAAAGATGTATTTATTGCTTTTTATGTAAAATAATATTAAATAGAAAACGTCTTTGCAGTGGTGGCATATAAATATATATTAAAGATGGTTCCTTTTCACAATGGACGGCAACTGTCACTCTTCAAAGAACCAAAAAATTCAGAGATTTTGGAATCTTTGCGAATATGATGAGGGCACTTATATAGCACTTCTTTGGCCTCAGAATGTCTTCCTTCATTAAAGGAATTGAAAATATGAAGATAAGCAGAAGAGGATGGGTATTCCTTCACTCTCAATGCCTTAACAAAATTTTGTAGCATCTTCTACAGTCGAAACTTTGATATATATTGAGATGGGTAGTTCTGTTTCCTTATTAATCGTAGATTGTTCATTGTTTCTTCAACTTTACTTACCCCCAAAAACTTTTCTATTAGAATTTTATATGTAGATTGCCAAAGTCTTATACGGGTTTTTCTACCATCCCATTTACTCTTTTTTGACTAACAGAGCAGCATCAGCATCAATATTTTTCTACATCATCATCTTTGCAAAACACATTCATGCCTTGTCAACTTCGTTAGAAGTGCAATGCCCTTTAATCAAAATGGTCCAAGTCTTGTTATCAGGAACACGTCCACTTTCTTCCATTTCATCCAGCACCTTGCAGCCTTCTTCGAACCTTCTTGCTTTAAAAAGCACAAAGACCAGTTGGCTGTACGTGATGCTATTAGGCTCATATTCCGCATTTTTCATAACCTTCACAATCTTCTCTGGTTCATCAAACCTTCCCACGCTTGTCGAAGACCTATCTATCACATCATAAACAGGCTTACAAAGAAAATGCTGGGTTGCCTCGTATTTCTTTGCAACTCTAAACACCAAAATTAAATCAGGGTTATCAACTAATGAAATAATCCGTAAAAGCATCATGACTGCTTCATTGACATGTTGTTTACTAATATCCTCAGCATCATAGCATAAACAGAAGAACTTGGTCTAAATCCGCTTTTATGACAAACCCAATTGAAGAAAGCCGATGCTATTTCCTGTGTCTTTATCAAGTTTCTTTAAAACATGGTTAACACTTTCATGGGACATTTATGGGTTCAATTCGTCTAACTTGTTCCTTAATCCGTCGGACCAATAATAGGATAAAAAGAGATCTACAACAGAGTTAGCAACAGTGGAAAAGGCTAGCCTTTGATGGGCATTATTGAGAAAACGTCAAGTGTAATATTGAATTGACAGAGTAAATGGTTAAAGTCAGAGAAGTGAGTCACCCAAATAAATAGAAGTCGATATGAAGACAGGCGAGCGAAGAGAAGCGCGGCTAGTCTAAGAGACGCGAGGATTAGCTTTGATCGACTCATGACTGCTTTTGAGAAGAAATGAAAAAGCTGTGTGCAGGTGTGCTTTAGGGGTTTTCAAGGGATTAGCCATTGCATAAATCTCAGTATAGAACCTGCTACACTCGGGTCTAGTCCCAATAGCAATCCGGGTCGAAGTCGCAAAATTACAGTGAACCTCTTAAATTTTACAAAATGAGTTCAACTCCGGTTAATCTTAAAAACGATCACATCACAATAAAAAAGCCACTTTCTTCCTTAAATTAACCAACTCAGCTTTAAAACCTCCAAAAACAATAGGAGAGAGAGAGAGAGAGAGAGAGAGAGAGAAAGAGGGGATTCAAGTTCAACTTTAGGCAACGTAATTTCGGCGGTCCCATATGATTGCTCTCTGCCCCCACAATTGCCTTTTTTGACGTGTCCTGGAAACTAAGTGACCCAGTTCCATATTTCTCACTACAGGTGTCAGGTATTGTCTCTTGGTGAATCAAATCCTCGGAAACAATTAGTCACTGGCCATTTGATTGAAAAAACTTAACCGTTTTCCTCTTCTAGGAAAGTTGCATAGGCCCTAGAGCTAGATGTTTTATATATACATATATATATATATATATATATGTAATACTTCCAAATAGAAACAGAGATTTTTAAGATCAGACATATGTTGTTGGTCGCTGTTGAACTTGATCCTATGTGATCGCATTTCCATACATTTTGTATAATGAATATTGGTTCCATTTATCAAGGAGCAATTAGTAACAAAATCTCTTTTCGAAATCATATGAAACATGCAAATACAATTGACTTTGATCTAGCTAGGTAGGTACCATTATTGTTCCCCACATAATAGAAACACATATATACTACAACTATCCATAGTGGGCCAAGGGATCACAAAGTAAAAATAAAAGGCCCCACAACCGCTCATCGCAACATACGCAAAGCAGCAGTGCCAAAAAATTATAATACTTTTTACACAACCAACTTATAACATAGAAGAGTAGAGTGAAGAGACAAAATTCAAAGGGCTGTTTTTCTTTTTCACTTGCATTTATAAAGATTCTTTATTAGTTGGGTTTTAAAAGGAATCCCAGCTTTCAGACACCATGCTTTGCCTTCCAAAATCGTTACACCCTTAACAAAAACATCTCCATTGTCATTTTCCATCTCTCTTTCCTACCTTTCTTTTTCCTCGTGGGAATGTGCTGCGTCTGCACAATTAAAGAGAAAGGGGCATGCGCGCGCGGGAATAAAAGAACAAAGATTGCCATCTCCACACTGAATTACCTTAAGTTTACACCTTTGTCTTCTCCCAAAAAAAAAAAAAACCTCATTTTCCCTTTTCTTTCTACTGCTGCACGTATCTCTTCATTTCCACAATATATATGAGGAAGGGTGTGCCTGCGTTTTGTTTATAAAGTCTCTCCCCTCAACCTTACTAGTTGATTGAAGTCACTTTCTTCCTCTTCTCAACGCCATGGTTGCTACTTTCAACTTTATGGCAACAGGTGAGTTTATTTTGGGTACTCCAAAGGGGCAGTTTCGGCTGTTCTCTCATTGTCATGAAGCGGGTGGCCTTCTAGCAGCCACTTGAAGAAGGTAGCCAGCTAGCATGAAACAATAATATATCATGCATCCGTGCGAGGGGAATCAAGCCTTCTGGTCCGAATACTGTATTTCTTGAGATTTGTTTTTCCTGAAGTTTTAACATACCATATGTGTTTTTTGTATTGATGTTTTCCAAGATGTATTTAGCATTCTGTCTTTATTCAATTGTATGAGTGTTGATGTAGTATGTCAGAAATAATTAGTCAGATCTGAGAGGAAGCTAGTAGTGATGTATGAACAAAATGAAAGTAGAGAGTGCAACAAAGTTTTACGTTATAAGCAGCTTATCGAGTTTCTTCTTTTGACTTTCTTGTTAAAAAGATGAACAATTAACTAGAAATCTTCAAATCTTAGTCAATCGACCGATATGATTGTACTGTAAGCACAATTTTTGGTAATATATAATAATTAACAAAGCAGCAAGGTACTTCAATTTCACTTGTTATTTGTAATTAATATATTCTCCGTACGTGTGTGTTGAGGATATCCAACTTATATTTTCGTAGAAAGTTCAATGCATGTTGAATTAATAGAAGCAAATGGTCGTCTAAACTTGAAGTAATTAATATTGCTGGAATCAGATGTGTCGGAAGAAACAAAGGGCAAGACCTTTTTCCTCTTGTTCGTTTGGTTCCATTATGCTAAATGGCTCCCTTCAAACAAACTCGACTTTATTATTATGTAGTATATTAATTGTACTTGTATATTAACCCTATATATTGATAATATAATTAATTACAAATGCTACTTCTTTTAGCTTGATAACTACCACTCAAATTCAATAATATAAAATCCAATATATATATATAGATATATTATAACATTATATTCTTTTTACTTTTTTGGATCACTAAGAAAAGTTAAAGCTTTGACTAAAAGTTTTGCATTGTGCCTACATATTGTTGGGCATGCATGTTAAAGCAATGAGATTTAGTATGATATAAACATAATAAAACTTTTAATGATCATGATCAACACTCTATTAATCCTTCTAATGACTTGATCAAAGCCCGCTATTTGGGCAATTCTCATAGAGATAGGTAGCTAAAGAATGATCATCTCTCTGTTGATTTATCAATTAAAATCCGCAATTGTGGTTGCAATTAAGCTCATACTGTTTCCTTCTTCATTTCGATCCCTCTGTCACGGACTCATGAATTTGATATGTTGAATTTTGATAATGAAGAAGATGGAGGAAAGTAACAGAGAATGTTATTGGCTTTTTAAAACTGTCCTTTATTGCAGATATTGTCGACTATATATAATAGTCTTACAATGTTGTGGAGAATAAAATAATGCTAAGAATTAGGAAAACAAAGTTACCCACTAACACTTTATGGCTTTCATGGCTTATTATACGGGGACAAACAACTATCTAAATTAGACTAAGTCAGTCCACATTCTTCTTCTAGCTAGTGTAGTTGAGTGTGGCTTATTATTCAGAACTAACAAACAACTAAAGTAGACTGAGTCAATCCACGTTCCCCCTCTCTCTAGTATAGCTGAGTAAGTGGTAAGTTACCATGAATGGTGGCACCTAACATTCCTCCCCCCTTAAAGATCCTTGTCTGCAAGGATAAAATCAGGATATGATTTGGCAAAGCGCCATGCATTTTCCCAAGTCACATCTTCTACTGGTGCTCTTTTGCATTTGACTAAGATCTCATACCTTGGATGATATTTGCCTTTATAAATGACACGACGGTCTAGGATAGTTTCAGTTTGTGGCAGAATTGTAGAATCCCCTGTGATTGGTGGAAATTCAATAAAGTTCAGAGTGGCTGATCCCAAATACTTTCGTAACAAACTAACATGAAACACATTATGAATTTAAGAACTAAGAGGAAGTGCCAATCTATATGCCACCAAACCCACCTTTTCAATGATTTGATATGGACCAAAAAAACAAGAAGTAAGCTTCATTGGACCTCGAAAAGCAATGGAAGTCTGTCGATATGGTTGAAGCTTCAAATACACATAGTCTCCGACGGCAAAGGAAACCTCATGTCGATTTTGATCCGTTTGACATTTCATTTGATCGCATGCCAGTGAAAGATTATGGCATAACTCACGTAAATGACATCATGGTCACGTAGGTACTCATCAATAGCTTGGATGTAAGAAGTGCTTGGAACATAAGCCAATACACTTAGGGGTGGAATGCCATAAATGGCCTTGAAGGGTGTCATCTTGGTGGAGGAATGAACTAATGTGTTATAGCTAAACTCAACCCAAGGAATCCATTCAAGCCATTTTCGCGGTTGCTTACTTGCAAAACACCTTAAATATTGCTCCAAGGTGCGATTGACGACCTCAATTTGACCATCGGACTTGGGTGGTAACTTGAACTCATGTAAAGCTTGGTTCCTTGCAATTGGAACAGTGCTTGCCAAAAAGAGCTAATAAACACCTTGTCTCGGTTGTTAACATTGGATGTTGGGATGCCATGGAGACGAACAACATTAGCAACAAATGCCTTGGGGACAATGATGACAGTAAATGGGTGCTTTAAGGCAACAAAGTGGGCATACTTCATGAGTCAATCAATGATTACCATGATGACAGTACGTCCATTAGAGGGTGGCAACCCCTAAATAAAATCCATTGAAACATTAGTCCACATTCTAGTAGGGATTAGCAATGGCTAAAGCAATCCGATAAGCTTCATACAATTGGTTTTGTATCATTGACATATATCACATTGTTGCAAAAATTACAGATAAACTTTCGATAGTAACCTACAAAGCCAAGGAATCCCTGTACTCCTTTTGTTGTGGTCGGTGTTGGCCATTCAAGGACTACTTGTATTTTCGTTGGATCTGACACTCTTTGCTCTAAAATAATGTGGCCTAAGTAGTCGACCTACGTAACCCCAAACCTGCATTTTGATTCCTTTGTAAACAATTTGTTAGATAAGATAGTAAAAACCGTTCGCAACTGTGAAAGATGATATTCCCAGGATTTAGAGTACACCAAAATGTCATCAAAGAAAACCAAAATAAAGTTTCGAAGATAAGGACGAAAGACGTCATTCATGAGACTTTAGAAGGTTGCGGGTGCATTAGTGAGACTGAATGGCATGACAATGAACTTATAATGTCCTTCGTGTGTTTGAAAAGTTGTTTTTAGAATGTCTTCCTCATGCACTCAAATCTGATGATAGCTAGCATGTAAATCCAATTTAGAGAAGAACTTAGCTCCATGAAGCTCATCGATCATAGGAATCAAATATTTATCTTTGACTGTTATGTTGTTCAATGCTTAGTAATCTACGCAAAATTGCCAATCGTCGTCTGCCTTTTTCACTAATAAAACTGAGGATTAAATTGGGCTATTACTGGGCTTTATCAAGCTAGACTGCAAAAGCTCCTTCACCATTTTTTTTAATTTAGTCTTCTAGTGATAATGGTATTGATATGGTCGCACACTCATAGGTTCTTTATTTGACTGTAATGGAATGCGATGGTCATGCGATCGCTTTGGAGGTAAGCTCGTGGGCGGTTCAAATACTTGGGAAAACTCAATGAGGAGATGATCCAAGTCAGATAGGTATGAGTTATGTTAAGGGCTATTAACAGATGAGATAATTTGGAAGAAAAGCCCAATACCTTCTAGGCTATTGAGTTCTTTGTCTATTAAAGGTTCAATATTAGCATGTTTCAATCCTTGGAAAGTGTAGGGAACCCCTCCAACTTTGAAGGTCATGGTCAGTTGCTTATAATCTGTCTCGATAGGGCTGAGAGTCTCAAGCCATTGTATGCCTAAAACCAATTGACATGCTGCAACATGAAGAACATAATTGTTAGTTGTGAGGGAATGACCTTGGATAGTGATGGTGAGTGTTTGACACTACCCAACACATTCTATTTTCTCTCAATTAGCCACCATAACTTGGAATTTCTTCTCTCGAATCACAGGTAACCCATATTTGTTGACTATGGCTTGATCAATGAAATTATAGGTATTGTTGCCATCTATGAGCACAGTTATATTTTTGTTTTTCCGCTTACCCAAGACACGTATTGTTTGTGGATGACTGGTTCCTGCAATTGTGTGAAAGGAAATTTCAGGCATTGCATCTAAGTATTCTAGTTCTTGTTGAACATTATTATTATCCTCGGGACCTAAAGGCAGTGAGTCTTCAATCATGAATAATTATGGACATTCACAACGATGGCTTGGAATGAACTTCTCGTCATAATAGTAACATAATCCTTTCTCTCGTCGCTCTCGCACCTCTTGATTAGTGATTCGATAGAATGTTGTTAAAGGATTATTTGAACTTGAATTCACGTGCTAATTTGGTAGGGGGCTTAGTACACCAACTGTTGGGTTGGGGTTGACCTTTAGAGTCGGTAAAACTGGTTGGGAGCAAAATTGTTGGCTTGGTTTCTTTTTTAACTGATTGCTTTCCTTAATCAACCTAGCAACTTTGATTGCATATGTCAAGAAGCGGGGTTGTTTTGATTTTTACATCTAGGTGAACGTTATCTCGAAGCCCCACAATAAAGCAACCGATAAGAAAATTTTCAGGAAGGTCGTCAAGTTGGTGGGAAAGTTTTTCAAAAACTTCTTGGTAGGCTACTACAGTTAAAGTCTGTTTAAGTCAAGTTAGAGCTTCTGACGGGTTTTCGTAATCAGTTGAACCAAAACGGTGAATTACAACCTTGGTGAATTCATCCCATGTAAGTGGCCCACGAAATTTTGTTAACCACCTAAGCCATTGTAGGGTAATGTCTTCTAGATGGAAAGATGCTAGCTGAACTTGTTGGTTAGGTACAATATTTTGGAAATCAAAATATTGTTTAGCCTTGTAGACTGATCCAGTTGAGTCCTCGCCATTAAACTTTGGGAAGGATAATTTAAGGTTTTGGTGATACTGGCCATTACTGGTGTTAGTGTGAACAACATTTGGGGAATGTGAAGATTCGCCCTAAGAAAATAGGTTGATTTTAGGGTGGCTAGTGTGTGAGTTTCAAGAGGCTCGTAGAGATTGAAGCTCAGTTAACACTGGCTTTTTAAAACTGTCCTTTATTGCAAATATTGTCGACTATATATAATAGTCTTACAATGCTATGGAGAATAAATAATGCTAAGAATTAGGAAAAAAAAGTTACCCACTAACACTTTATGGCTTTCATGGCTTATTATATGGGGACAAACAACAAACTAAATTAGACTAAGTCAATCCACATTCTTCTTCCAGCTAGTGTAGTGGAGTGTGGCTTATTATTCGGAACTAACAAACAACTAAAGTAGAAAATTAAACGGCTATCTTTGTGCACAACAGTAACTTTCCTTATTTTCCCCTATATAAACCCAATCAATTTCGTTCAAAAAGAACTTTTGACACCAAAAATTTTCATATATTTGAGAGCAAATTTGTTTTGAGCTATTGACTTGCAAACTCTTCTCTCTAATCAAAACCCTTGCTCATACACTTTGTAATTTCATTTGCATTGGGTTGTACTAAGCTTTAACTTTCATATACACTATTGAGAGAGGTTATATTTCAATTTCATACTAAAATTCGTGCTATAAAAGAGTGAGGTTCACTCTTGGAGAGATTAGCAAATTTCTAGTGAGAGAAATTGAGCTTTAACATTTGTAAAGGTTAATAGCACCTTGGAAGCTATTTTGGTTGTGAAGAAAAGCTTGGTTGAGGTTTAGTCAACCAAGAATTAGTGGAATACTCTAAGGGAGAAAGCTTGGAGGAGTGGACGTAGGCCGGGTTGAGCCGAACCACTATACATCGCGTGTTTGATTTTCTCTTCCCTTAAACTCATACTTTATGTTATGTTATTTTGATTGTGTTGGTTATTTGAAATATTGTTAGTTATTCTCACAAATTGGATTAAGAATAGGCAATATTAATTGATTTGAATAAATTGTTTTAATTCTCTAATTAGGTAAAGATTGTTTTAAATTGCCTAATTCACCCCCCCTCTTAGGCCATTCGATCCTACAATTGGTATCAGAGCTTGGTTGCTCATTATCATAAACTTAACCGTTTAGAGCAATGGCCATGAACCTAGGAAAATCCCATACCGTTAGTGAAGGGCTTGCCCCTAATAGACCGCCATTGTTTGATGGCACCGGATATGCCCATTGGAAAAATCGCATGTCGATTTTCCTTCAAAGTGATTATGAATTGTGGGATGTAGTGTAAGATAGACCTTTTGTTCCTATGAAAGAAGTGGATGAAAAACAAGTGCCCAAAACTAGGGAAGAAATGACCCCTCAAGATAAGAAGAATATTGTCATTAATGCTAGAGCTATGAATGTGTTATATTGTGCATTAAATGAATATAACTTTAACAAGGTACAAGCTTGTACCTCGGCTAAAGAAATTTGGGAATTATTGATGGTGTCAAATGAGGGGACTTCACAAGTCAAAGAGACTAAAATTAGCATGCTCACATACTCATACGAGTTGTTTAGGATGAATGAAAATGAAACCATTAGTGACATGTTTGATAGATTTATTACTATTGTGAATGAATTCAAAAATCTTGGTAAAGTTTATACTAACCAAGAAAATGTCAAGAAACTTCTTAGATGTTTGCCTCCCTCTTGGGATCCCAAAGTAACGGCAATCGAAGAAGCAAAGGATGTCAAGACTCTACATCTTGAAGAACTTTTAGGTTCACTTCTCACTCATGAGCTTACTATGAAGCAACGACAAATTGAAGAAGTGGAAAAGAAGAAAAAGAGTATTGCCTTCAAATCATCAATCAAAGAGAATGAAAAGTTCCTAGAAGAGGAAGAGGAGACATCAAATGATGAAGATGAAGACATTGCACTCTTGAGTAGAAAGATTGGAAAGCTTCTAAGAAATAGAAAGCTAAGAAGAAATGGAAACTTCATAAAAAGGGATGCTTCTAAAGGTGAAAGGGGAGAAAGACAAAGGAGGGAACAAATTGTGTGCTATGAATGCAAGAAGCCGGGACACATCAAATATGATTGCCCTCTCCTCAAAATTGGTAGATCGAAAAAGAAAGCAATGAAAGCTACGTGGGACGATAGCGATGAAAGTGAATCCGAAAGGGAGGATAATGAAGTGGCCAACATGTGTTTCATGGCAACTATAAATAATGAGGTAACTAACTCTAACTCATCTAATACTTTTGATGATTTAGATGACATAGATGATGAGATAGATGAAAACCCCTCATATGAAGAGTTATATGATACACTTGAAGAGATGAATGAAAAATTTGCTCTTTGCATGTCTAAAAATGCAACCCTTAAAAAGAAAAATTTTAATTTGGAAAAGGAAAATGAATCCTTAAAGAAAGAAAATGAAAATCTTAACCAAAAAATCCTTAAGCTTAAAGGAAAAGAAAATGAAGAAAACAAGTATTCCATTTTTGAAAAAGAAAAACAAAAGTTTGAAAATGATCTTTGCATAGTCAAAAAGGAAAAAGAAATTATAGAAAATGAAATTGAAGTTTTAAAAAGGGGAGCAAAGGATTTAAGTGAAATAGTTTTAAAATTTAAAAATGGAAAAGACATTCTTGATAAAATGCTTGGTGTGCAAAGGGGAGTCTTAAACAAAAGAGGACTTGGTTATAAACCTTTTATCAAGGCAAAATATTTAAAAAATTATTTTGTTAAAGCTTCAACTTCAAGTGAATCAAATATAACTTGTAATTATTGTGGAAATAAAGGTCATATCTCATCATCTTACCCAATTCAAAAGAAACATCATATGGGCACTAAGAAAGTGTGGGTTCCTAAGGGAACAAAAACTAACCACAAAGGACCCAACATGATTTTGGGTATCTAAGTCAAATTCTTGAATCTTCCATTGTGTTTAGGAACCTAAAAATAAAAGGAAGAAAAGCAAATGGTTCCTCGATAGCGCTTGCTCAAGACACATGACCGGAGATATCTCACTTTTCTCGACAATAAGCAAGAAAGATGGAGGTCATGTCACCTTTGGAGACAATGCGAAGGGTAAAATTATTGGCATTGGAGATATTGGTAACAACTCTCATATTATCATTGAAAATGTTCTTTTGATAGATAGTCTTAAGCATAATCTCCTTAGTATTAGTCAACTATGTGATAAAGGATTTAAAGTCATTTTTGAGCCAAATAGTTGCACTATAGAAAATATGAATGATGGAAAAACAAGTTGTGTAGGAAATAGAGATGGAAATGTTTACACTATAAATGTAGAAAATGCATCTCATGAAAATCTATGTTTCTCCGCATTGCATGAAAATAGTTGGTTGTGGCATAGAAGATTAGGTCATGCTAGCATGGACTTGATTTCAAAAATCTCCAAGAAGGAGCTTGTAAAAGGTCTTCTGAAAATAGATTTTATTAAAGATAAAATTTGTGATGCATGTCAATTTGGTAAACAAACAAAAAATTCTTTTAAAAGTAAAACTCATATTTCTACATCTAGACCTTTACAACTTCTTCATATTGATCTTTTTGGTCCTTCAAGAACCGCAAGCCTAAGTGGAAAACATTATGCTTTTGTTATTGTTGATGATTTTTCAAGATTCACTTGGGTACTTTTTCTTGCATCAAAAGATGAAGCCCTCCATGCATTTTCAAAATTTATCAAGAAAATACAAAAAGAAAAAGAAATGCATATTTCTTGCATAGAAGTGATCATAGGGGAGAATTTGAAAATCATTTATTCGAAAACTTTTGTGATGAGCATGGTATTGAACATCAATTCTCTTGTCCTAGAACTCCCCAACAAAATGGTGTTGTTGAAAGAAAGAATAGGACAATTCAAGAGATGGCTAGAACCATGTTAAATGAAAAAGCTTTACCTCAATATTTTTGGGCGGAAGCCGTAAACACCGCATGCTATGTTTTAAATCGTGTTTTAATAAGACCATCTTTAGATTTAACTCCATATGAACTTTGGAAAAACAAAAAACCAAATATTGGTTATTTTAAAGTTTTTGGATGCAAATGCTTTATTTTGAACACAAAAGAAAACTTAGGAAAATTTGATTCAAAATCGGACATTGGCATTTTTCTTGGATATTCATCATCTAGCAAAGCATATAGAGTGTTTAACAAAAGGACACTAGTAGTTGAGGAATCCATGCATGTTATTTTTGATTAATCTAATCCTTTAACTAGTGTGCAAGTTGATATTGATGATGATCAAGTTAAAAATGGTAACCAAACGAAAATTCATGATTCACCAAATGATGATAAGGATGAAGCAAAACAAGAGCTAGAACATGAAGAAGATAAAGATAAAGATCTTCCTAAGGCTTGGAGGTATGCAAATGTTAATCCTAAAGAATTAATTATTGGTGAGGAAAATCAAGGTGTTAAAACTAGATCATCTTTTAATCTTTGTAATAACTTAGCATTTCTTTCACAATTTGAACCAAAAACATTTCATGATGCATTAAATGATGAATTTTAGATTTTAGCCATGCAAGAGGAACTAAATCAATTTGAAAGAAATAATGTTTGGGAACTAGTCCCTCATCCGGATCATCAATCCGTTATTGGCACAAAATGGGTTGTTAGAAACAAAATGGATGAATCCGGAGTGGTTGTTAGAAATAAAGCTAGATTAGTGGCTCAAGGCTACAACCAAGAGGAGGGAATAGATTTTGAAGAAACTTTTGCACCGGTAGCTAGACTAGAATCCATTAGGATGCTTTTGGCATTTGCATGTTCCAAAAATTTTATTTTATATCAAATGGATGTCAAAAGTGCTTTCTTAAATGGATTTATCATGGAGGAAGTTTATGTTGAACAACCTCTCGGGTTTGAAAGTCATGATTTCCCAAACCATGTTTTTAAACTTCAAAAAGCTCTTTATGGTTTAAAACAAGCACCCCGAGCGTGGTATGAACGTTTGAGTAAATTCTTGCTTGAAAAAGACTTTTGCATTGGAAAAGTAGATACTACTTTGTTTATTAAGAGAAAAGAAAATGATATTCTTTTGGTTCAAATTTATGTTGATGATATCATCTTTGGATCTACTAATGTCTCTTTGTGTGAAGAATTTTCTAACCTCATGAGCAAAGAATTTGAAATGAGCATGATGGGAGAACTCAAGTATTTTCTCGGACTAAATATCAAGCAAAGCAAAGAGGGTATCTTCATCAACCAATCTTCATACATCAAGGACTTATTAAAGAAGTTTGGCATGGAAGGACTAAAAGCTTCAAACACACCAATGAGTTCAACTATCAAGCTCACCAAAGATGAGAGTGGGCTAAATGTTGATGTTAAAATGTATAGAGGTATGATTGGCTCTCTTTTATATTTAACCGCTAGTAGACCCGATATTATGTTTAATGTGTGCTTGTGTGCTCGATTACAATCATGTCCCAAGGAATCTCATTTAAAAGCCCTTAAAAGAATCTTCAAATATTTACATGGTACTAGATTTTTGGGGTTGTGGTATCCTAGAGAAACATCTTTTGACCTAGTGAGCTATTCGGATACCGACTTTGCCGGAAGCCAAGTCGATAGAAAAAGTACTAGTGGTACTTGTCATTTTCTAGGTCATGAATTAGTTTCATGGTTTTCAAGGAAACAAAACTCCGTAGCTTTATCAACCGCGGAAACAGAATATATTGCCGTCGGTAGTTGTTGTGCTCAAGCCTTGTGGATGCAACAAACCCTTAGGGATTATGGAGTTAGCCTATCTAAAACTCCAATCTTGTGTGACAACACAAGTGCTATTAGTTTATCCAAAAATCCCATTCAACACTCTCGAACCAAACATATAGAAATTAGATATCATTTTATTCGAGATCATGTTCAAAAAGGTGATATTTGTCTTGACTTTATATCCACCGAAAATCAACTTGCGGATATTTTTACAAAACCTCTTGGGGAAGAACGTTTTTGCAAACTTAGAGGTGAGCTTGGGATCATGGAATCACCATATTAGCATTTGCACTTACATATCATTGTGGTTATGGTGTTTTTGCTTGAATTGAAAATGTCAATAGATGATTTATGCTTTATTTTAATGTTAGATCATATTTGATGCTTCTTTTTGTATCAATTATTATTGCATTGATCTTAATATGCTTGATTTAATTTTTCATCATATCTTTGCATCAAATTACATTGAAATTCATGCATGATTGAATCAACAGTGCATAGTTGAATCATTTGGACTCATATATGTTCAAATTGAGAAAACAAAATGCATAAAACAAGTTGACCAGAATTTTGCAAATTCGGCTGCTGAATTGCAAAATCCGATCGACCGAATTTTCTGAAAAATTCGGTCGATTGAATTTGCCAGTATTCGGTCGACCGAATTGGCCGAGTTCCAGCGTAAAAAGGGCATTTTTCTTCATTTTTCTCGCAAACTGCTACAGCCCCCCTTTCGCTTCTCTCAACCTCTTTTGCTCCATACTTGTTTAATCCGCTTTAAACTTGAGATTGTTGCATCAAATCAATTCCCCACATCATTTCTACTTGTTTTAAACCAAAATACCCTTCCAAAACACCATATTTCACACCAAAATTTCCCCAAAATCTCATTAAACCCTAACCCTAGGTTTTTTAAAATTTCATCCAAAATCCTTAAATTTTGCTGAGTTTTCATCAAATTGATCACAGAATCATCACTCCCGGCATCCTTCTTCCAAGTTCCAAGCATCAATTTGTCCACATTAGCTTTCCATCAAAAACCCCCAAATTCCATACCCATTTTCGGATTTGTTTCCAAAAATACCCCTTCCGGTCGACCCTTTTTACTTTCGAATACACCACTGTCATCCTCTCATCCTTTCCTACTGAGGTGTGCAGTTAGTTTTCCAATTCGGATTCGTTTGTGTGAAATGACGATTTTGCCCTTATACGTACATTTGACGTAGCATTTCTTTTTGTCACATTTCATCGTGTTCTATGTGGTATTTTCTTTCTTGCTCTCTGATTTATCCTTTAAAATTTTCAATTTGTACTCTATTAGCATAAACAGTTAGAGTTTGTAGTTTTGTGTATATCCTCGTATTTTGCAATCATGGTTACCACTCGTCGTAGTAGTGCTAGGCGTTCCCCTAGGCCATCTAGAAATGTTAGCACTAGCTCTTTAGCACCTATTGATCAAGCCGAGCCTTCTGAGGCTCCGTTTGATGAGACTCGTTTTTGTTCCGCCCAAGCTGCTGCGATTTTTGCTGAACGCTATAGTCGTCGTGGTTTGTGTAAAACTCGACGAGTCAATTTTAACTTGCTAGCACAGTTCCACCTTAGGCCTCTTTTTGATAGATTAAGATGGACTCGGTTTGTCACCTTGGGTGGTTTTATCTATCCTACCCTTGTTCGTGAATTTTATGCGAACATGGTGTTTGATCGGCTTCATAATGAAGCCACCTCCTTCGTCCGAGGCCATGACATTCACTTGTCTCCTGCTAGCCTTCGTGTCACCTTAGGTCTTCCAGCTGTTCGTGGTCCTCTTCTTCCCCCCCGAGGGTGGCATTTTACTGACCCATTATATCTTGATGCCCTTCGAGCTATGACAGGCAATCCTGACCTTGACGTAGTCTCTCGTCCACCCCATAGGCATCTTACTCCATCAGCCCGTCTACTTCATAACATTATTGGCTACACTCTTGCACCCAAATCTGGCCATTTCAATGAAGTTAGCACGGTTGACTTCTATCTGCTTTCACATCTCCTCTAGGGGTCTCCTATAGACCTTTGTCATGTCATTCACTTGTCTCCTGCTAGCCTTCGTGTCACCTTAGGTCTTCCAGCTGTTCGTGGTCCTCTTCTTCCCCCCCGAGGGTGGCATTTTACTGACCCATTATATCTTGATGCCCTTCGAGCTATGACAGGCAATCCTGACCTTGACGTAGTCTCTCGTCCACCCCATAGGCATCTTACTCCATCAGCCCGTCTACTTCATAACATTATTGGCTACACTCTTGCACCCAAATCTGGCCATTTCAATGAAGTTAGCACGGTTGACTTCTATCTGTTTTCACATCTCCTCCAGGGGTCTCCTATAGACCTTTGTCATGTCATCTTTGATTTGATGGTCTCTACACTATTTCATCGCACCCATCTTCTCTCTTATGCCCCTATTATCACTTTGATTCTTTCGGAGGTGGGCATTCCCTTCCTTAAGGAGCCAGATCTCGAGCCAGCTGCTGATCCCTACACTGCTTCAAACCTCCGTGCTATGGGCTTCTGACAGCACAATGATGTTTGGCGTCATATTTCTGAGCTAGTACCTGGTGGAGGAGAGGCTGCCGTCGATCTAGGCGCTGATATGGATGTTGAGCCCTAGGCACCTGATGCTCTAGCTGATATTGCTGACACTGACGATGAGGTAGATGAGGACCAAGACTCTTTTGAGTTCCATGCACGTACTTCTGGCAAGAGATCTCGGATGGCTATTGGACCGAGTTCATCTGTTGAGCCGACCACCGCCTCAGCTACTGATCGTATATCTCTTTTATATACAGAGCTTACTGAGGTTTGCTAGGATTTTACTGATTTTCGTGCTGAGGTTCGGTCTGATTTTACTGATGTTCGTGCCAGTATTGTCGATCTTCGAGGAGGCATGGATGAGCTTCGAGGAGGCATCACTGAGCTTCTTCATCGTTTTCCTCCACCTTCTTAGTTTATTTATATTTTTCATTATCTTTTTGTTATGTATGGACTTTCATTATATACTCTTATTTTGCTGGTTTAGACATTGTCTTTATGCATTGCTATGGTTCTGGATGAGTATCGATATATTTTGACATTGTCTTGATGATTATTTTTGGACCATTTTTGTGATCATTTGTTTTTCCCTTATCTCTTTGCTTATCTCATTTTATTCATTGCCTTATTCTTTTTTATAATGACAAAGGGGGAGAAAAGTTTGATTGATGATTGATACTTTCATTTCGTTGATATTGTGGTTATTGTGGATATCTTGATAAAAATATATATGTTGTGGATATTTTGATGAGGATATATGTGATTGATGAGATTAATGTTAAACGTATTATTATTTGCATATATTCAGGGGGAGAAAACTTGATTTTTTAAGGCGAACTCTTGCAAAATTTTTTTTAAAAATCAAGTGTTTCTTAACTTCAAAGAAATACATTCATTGATATATTTTACTAAATTCCTTGAAGTGCATATGTGTTTGTCATCATCAAAAAGGGGGAGATTGTTGACTTGAGGAGTCATTATGCTCTTATTTTGATGATAACAAACTAATATGTCCCTAAACATATTGACTAATGATTTTACTTGAGTGTGAGCTTAGATTGCAAGGATTTATCTAATGCACTTGAAGGAGTTTCAAGATGGAAATGAAAGAGAAGAGTCAATTGAAGAATTATTGAAGATTTGAAGAAAAACTCAAGTGTTAGGTAGATATATTTGTAATTTAGAGCATTCGTTTTGATTAGAATATTTATTTGCATGGGATAGCTCACTTGAAAACTCATTTTCATATTTTTCACATTTTGGGTTAAAATGTCGTTTTTCAAACTTATTGGTTTAAGCCAATTCTTTCACCAAAGTTTATTAATTCTTTTAAAATGATGAAGTTTTGTGAATTACATTTTCATATCTTAAAGTTGGTTTTGAAAGAAATTTCAAAAATGGGTTAAATTATCACTTTTCAAAGTTTTAGGGGTCAAATTGTAGTTTTTGAAAATCCAGGGGGTAAAATGTAATAAAATTCAATCGACCGAATTTCACCAACCGAATCAGCTTCCGAATTATCCAGAAGCCATGTATTTTGGCTTCAGAAATTCGGTCAACCGAATTAAATTCGATCGACCGAATTTTGGTTTGAATTTTTCCAACGGCTAGTGCCACATAAACTCCACGGAAGTGCCACGTCACATCCGGTTGACCGAATTCCATCCGGTCGATCGAATTGTGCGTTTTCTGGAAAATTAAAACGACTATCTTTGTGCACAACGGTAACTTTCCTTATTTTCCCCTATATAAACCCAATCAATTTCATTCGAAAAGAACTTTTGACACCAAAAATTTTCATATATTTGAGAGCAAATTTGTTTTGAGCTATTGACTTGCAAACTCTTCTCTCTAATCAAAACCCTTGCTCATACACTTTGTAATTTCATTTGCATTGGGTTGTACTAAGCTTTAACTTTCATATACACTGTTGAGAGAGGTTATATTTCAATCTCATACTAAAATTCGTGCTATAAAAGAGTGAGGTTCACTCTTGGAGAGATTAGCAAATTTCTAGTGAGAGAAATTGAGTTTTAACATTTGTAAAGGTTAATAGCACTTTGAAAGCTATTTTGGTTGTGAAGAAAAGCTTGGTTGAGGTTTAGTCAATCAAAAATTAGTGGAATACTCCAAGGGAGAAAGCTTGGAGGAGTGGACGTAGGCCGGGTTGAGCTGAACCACTATACATCGCGTGTTTGATTTTCTCTTCCCTTAAACTCATACTTTATGTTATGTTATTTTGATTGTGTTGGTTATTTGAAATATTGTTAGTTATTCTCACAAATTGGATTAAGAATAGGCAATATTAATTGATTTGAATAAATTGTTTTAATTCTCTAATTAGGTAAAGATTGTTTCACCCCCCCCCCCCCCCCCCCCTCTTAGGCCATTCAATCCTACACATAGTTCATATTCATATATGAAAGCTCAATTTTTAAATGGATATATTAATTATACAATGCCCTGTCTCTGCCTGATGCCAATCTGATCTTAATGAGATCAATTGTGTGGATTGAGGACCATGTAAAAGCAAGCTCTTTATTTTTTTTAAACTGCAAGTGGAATATTATATTTACTACTAAAAGATTTAATTTAAAAAGTTGTCTCTATCGAAAAAAAAAAAGTAAAAATTTTAGAATAAAACGATGGTATGATCACCTTTCAATAAATTATGTTAATTGTAATTTTTCTCTTTTAAATATCTAAAATGATTATTTTTTGTAGTTATTGTTAGTAAGTTTAATTATTAATTGACATAATTATAATCACATTCTTTTGGTACCAAATCTACAATAATTTTTGAATATCATATATTTTTTCGTTGAGTTATAAATTTCTTTTCAAGAGAATTCTTTTATTTTTATGGATAAGAAAAACAATAAGATTTTATGTATTGACAATAAGTATTAATTTATATACTAACGATAATGTATTATTATTGAATAATTGTTACTTTATCTTTAATTTAAAATTACTCAATTATTTGGTAATATATCATATATATTCACAAATTAATATTCATCGTTAGTTAGCATAGTTTAGTTGTAAAAAGTAGAACTAAATGCACTATCAATAAGTATTAATTTTTGTATTGACAATGACTTGTCACTATAGATTATGTGTTATTTATTTTTAATTTAAAATTATGTATTAAAACTAATGTTATGGCAAGTGATAGATAACCAAAACAAATACATATAACATAACCATAGGGAGTTAAGGGATTAGAAAAATAAAGGCATTAATAAATAGTGGTTTGACACAAAACGGTATATGTCCTCTCTCCCAATTTTTCTTCCTTGAGTATTCCATTCACTCTTTAGTTATCAAAACTCTAACCAAGTTTTTCTTCATAATACAAATCATTCTCATATGCTATTAAACTTTACAACAACTATGACTCATTTTCTTTACTAGAAATGCCTAAACCCTTAAAAATGAAACACACTCTTACAACTCGAATTTTAACAAATATGAAACGAAATTGCTCTTAAAGAGTAGATATGAAAGTGTATTGCACAATAAAACCCAATTTATAGTGTTACAAAATGAAAGTCTATGTATAACAAGGGTTTTGATTGGAATAAAAACTGAAAATGAATAGCTTAAGATATTGTTTTGCACTTTTCAATATGAAAATTTTGGCCAACAAAAATTCCTTACAAATGTATCTCGTTTGGTTTATATTAAGGGATGAAAATATAGTTGTTATGCCCCCGAAAAAAAAAAATTCTTGAAGGGATTTGAAATCATACTTCTAGGATCACATAATTTGGTTGATTGAATAAATTTGGCCTTTTGAACGTGACATGACACTAGTTATTCCAAAATTCAATTACCAAATTGGTTAATTGGATTGAATATAGTCAATTAGATTTCAGAAGTCCAAACAAAATTAGCTTTTATTTGATCTAGTTAGGCATGTTAGTATGGTAAGTCAAGCAATCTGTTCGATCAAAATAATAACAATTTGCTCCCTAAACTTTTGAAATTATTTGCTTCCTAAACCTTTGAATAATGATAGTTTAGCCTATTTTATCATTCTTAGAAAACCCAAACTTTAAAATATGACAATATAGTCCATGATCAACAAACTTATAATTCCAAATAGGTTAAATGATAGTAATTGAAATTTGGTAAAACTTAGTTTAATCTATTAGGTTTGAGAAGTAATATTGGATCCGGGTCCACCCATGATGGGTCAACTCGATCCGGTTTAATATAACTACCAAAGGCAATTATAAGAGGTAGTTAGAGGGCAGTTGGACATATATAAATTGTCCAAACTATCTTCCTATGAGTGAATAACGTTTTTTTTTCAGAGAAAAGAACTTTCCCCTCTTCTCCTACCAATGTAATGCATAGATTCTATTTCCTTAATTGAAAAAAGTAATACCTAGTGCAAATTAGGTCGTGGAAATAGACTGACGTTGATACCTTATGCTATATTCGAAAAAGCTTCACCGAAAATTACTTCAGGTACATAAATTTCTATTTACAGATTTCACAAAATTTGATCCTGGCATGTTTAATTATTTCCAACATTGATATCAGAGCTTAGGATACGTATTTGCTATGTTTTATGTGAATCGTATTGCGTATATTATGCAAATTAGAATTTGTATATTGAATTTTGTTTTTGGGCACGAATTTAATTCAACCAAAATTGCATGAAATTGGTATTGGGAAACATGTTGGATGAATAATTGGAATGGTATTGCATGTTTTAAATGGAAAAATGACTCGAATTAACACCAGAATTGATGAAAATTGACCCAAAACCGAGACCATAGGTGTCTTTATTCTTCATCACCATTTCGACAGATTCTAACGCCATTGGCGCCAGAACTTGGAACGATTAGATTCACCATCAACTGGGCTATAAAAGCCTTATGGTGTCGTTGTTAGAAAGTCATTGAAAGTTGGCTAATTGAATGGAAAGAAATTCTAGGGGTTCATCAAGTAGAACCAGGTCAAAATTAGGTTGAAAAAACCTAATTACCTGACCCATTAGTCAATAGGTTGGTCAAGACTCGTCGGTTAACTGATCAACCCATTGAGTCAGCCGGTTCACCAGAACTGGTCAATGCCCCATAGGGTCAGTTGATCAGTCAATAGTCAAATTGTTCACTGTAGCATTGACTGGCGTGTGTGAGCACATGACAACCTCATTTCAAGCATGGCAACACGTGCAAATGCGTGACAGTCATTAGTCGATGCGTGACGACACTTTTGACTCATTCGTGGCACGTGAAGTCACGTGCTAACTATTTTATGGTGCATAAAGGTGCGTGTGACATTGTCTCAGCGTGTGAAGGAGCGTATGAGCTTATTTTGGCATGGGATAGCACGTGAACACCCATTTCAATGCGTCTTGGCACGTGAAACCTGTTTTCTAGTCCTTGAAAGTTATGTAATACTGGATCTTTATATGAGATGTGTTCCATGGGTCTTACAACGCATAATGACATGAATATCTTATTTTGACTCCAGAAAATACATATTGGTGTTTTGAAATACATGTTTCTACTTCATGCAATTTTGTTGACTAGGGGTCATCACATTGCATGTCAAAACTAACAATACTCTATTGAATTCTCTTAATTGAAAAAGAGATGATATCCATGCATGAATATGAGCCCCGTAATCAATGATCTTGTTTGGGACAAGAATTTGAAATCTTTGGGATAGATGGATTCATTATAGCTTGCTGTAGAGCAACGCTTAATAATGTACGAAAAGATATCCACTACTTTAATGTTATTCCTAAATTAACATAATGCGAGGTATTTAACCTAACATAAATGTAATAGAAATTTTATCATGGATAAAGAAACTCAGAGATCAATACGGGTTGATGAAATAGTCCTAGTCAAAATAGATAATGCATTCGTTGTATCATATATATTTTTTAAATGTGGGAATTCTAAGATTGATAGAATTTAATGAAATTCTCATCCAGAATTAATATTGGCGCAATTAGATTAAAGTTTAAAATGTCAAGCATTTGTGTCATGAAAGATAATTAGGAACATAGTAAACTTTCAATTTTGTGTCTTATGTGAGATATTTTAAAAATTTTAATACGTAGTTACAATAATTGATGTGTATTTGATAATGTTGTGTCTGATAGATATGTCTTTATGATCTAGTTAACCATAACATCTTAGAAAATGATGGCTGATTTGAATGAGAATGATACTAAATAGAGAGAATTACAACGTATGGCATTTGAAATGTACAATATTCTAGATGAACAAAAGGCTTTAGAGGTTGTAGATCAAGTTAAGATAGAGTCGTGGTTAACTAAAGGACAAAAACCCAAATGAGTGTCTTGCACAAACGTGTTGTAGATGCACATCATGCATGTAAAAAGCAAGACTCACTTCGTGTGATATCTTGATTAGTTTCATGAATAATGATCTAGTATATGAGTACCAGTAATGTTCAACTGCATATATCATAGGTATGGTTTTAGTTAAAGTTTAGAGGAACTGCAGTCCCCAAATAAAGATAGTTGATTATTGAATTTGATTGAATGTCAAATCGAATTATGAAACTAAAGTCAACTATGCGTAACCTGATACATGAATAGTAGGTTTATTTAGAAAGGCGATCCCTTCCCGATAATAGAAGCGTATGAAGATACATATGACCAACAATGATGAAAAAAAGACTTTTGTTAGTTGTTCTAGCCACATAGAATTAGAGACAAGTGCCCTTGAGGCAACTGAAGTTGGTACTCGTGCATACATTACAAAATCAAGTTTTAAAAGTGAATGGCTCAAGTCCTAATACAGGAAAAAAATCATTTAATGCTTAAAGAATAATAATAAGGAATCGAAATGGGAGAGTGGCAAAAGTACTAGAAGAAGATACGGAAACAAGATAAATAGTAACAATAAAAGCAACAAAAATTATATCACTTGTGAATGAACGAAATTAAAAATGATAGTCTTGTTCAACATAAAATGATGAAACTTTGTTTTCTAGTACTATGATAATAACTGAGTATTATTCTACGTGGATTATGGACTCAGAAACCACCAACTAAGTAGCTCATGATAGAAGATCTTTAGTAGATTTTTGTTGAATTCTGAATAAAGTGAATTGGGTGTATGTAGGTAACAACAAAAAGGTTGTAGTAAGAGGAATAGATACGAGCAAATAAGTTTTGCAAATGGTCGAATCCTATACCTACACGAAATCTAATATGCTCCAAATATTCAACAAATCTTGGTCGAAGTACTTGTTCTTCTTAAACTAAGATATCATTTGAATCTTAGAGTGATAAGAAATAGAGATGTGTAGCTGTATCCATATCGAAAGCCTAGTATATAGCCAATTCAGTAAATGTGCAAAAAACTGTTTTGTTAAGAAGATTTTTTGTGAATCTGAGTAAACTAGACGATATTATCGAAGCAATGGTTGTCTTTTGAAATAAAAGACCCTAAATTTTTTCTAAGATAACCAAACGTATCGACGTTAGACATAACATAATAAAAGACTCTATTTCCAAAAGGGAAATGAGCATACAATATAATTTTATGTATTGTATGATCACTGATCCTTTGATTGAGATTGTTCTAAGAAAAGCATATCTTGCACATGTTAAATTTCTTGGATTGCATAGACTATGTTTGATGAGTGTTGAGCTTATATATATCGTATTGGTGACACAACATCGAAAACCATGAATTCAAGTTCTTTTTATGTTTTGAACTTACGTCCCAAAATTCTAGGGTTTTCATTGCATACACATCGTTTTTAGCTCAACAAGATTGTAATGTCACACAAGTTAGAGATTGGCTCACTCACACGAGCAATCGCCTTTGACGCTGAGAAAGCGAGTAAAGATGAGACATTATTTTTTAGAAATGTGATGTTGAGAGAGCATACCAATGAGAGACAAATTTCTCAAGAAAAGATTTACTGAAATAAAAATGTCGCTTTGATGATTGATCAAAATGAGGTCATGAATAGATACATTCAAAAATGACCAACTTGGATTCCCCACGTCCAAATAACTTGTGAATGCCAGATGTGAGTTCTTAATATAAATAAATATCTGCAAGTGTGAAGATAATTTAAAAACACAGGTTAGGCATTGGGTGTAGCGACTGAACTAAGATCTGTATAGTATTATGAATGACATTTGAGAAAATACACACTGTAGCATATGTTTCATACCATGTGTGCATAAGTAAGACGACCAGTTAAAGTAATGAGAGGATGAATCCCTATTCCCTCATTGTGTGAGACTTTATGAGGATTACCTCATGTTGGTACCCTTTGACTCTTTACTGTTGTTCGATATTTACTCTTAGTGTTGCTATCTTAGCTTGGAACCTATGACCATGCATGATTCGGTCTATAGAACATGACTAGAAAAGTAGCTGAGTTTAAATTTAGAATTTTGAGCAGAAAAGGGAGACTTACATGTTATGTGTGTCTATTGGTCGGTCGATCATGTCACTCATATGGAGATTGGACTTGATTATGGATACATAGGAAAATAACATAATGATAAATGAGGGATTAAAGGGAGTTAGTGTTATCAAATAAGTATGGGGTGTTACGAGCCTAACACTTTATTTTTGTTTTATTCTGGTTGAAATGGCTATGTTATTCCTAACAGATGCATGGTTTTTAGCTCCCAAGTGCAAGTTGCTCGTGAGGTCGCACGACACATTTGTAAGTATGAAACATACTACTATATGGGATTTCTATGGCTAAGTATTTGATTTGGGTCTTTCGTCATGTGTGAGTGGGAGATATTGGATCTGGGTCCACCCATGACGGGTCGACCCGATCCAGTTTAATATAACTGTCAAGGGAAGTTATAAGAGGGATTGGAGGACAGTTGAACATATATAAATTGTCCAAACTAACTCCTTATGAGTGAATAACGTTATTTTCTAGAGAAAAAAACTCTCCCCTCTTCTCCTACCAATGTAGTGCACAAATTCTATCTCCCTAATTGAAAAAAGCAATATGTAGTGCAAATTGGGTTATGAAAATAGACTAATGTCAATACCTTGCGCTATATTCGAAGAAGTTTCATAAAAAATTACCCCAGGTACACAAATTTCCATTTATAGATTTCACAAAATTTGATCCTGACATGTTTAATTATTTTCAACAAGTAACATTTTAACCAAAAAATTGAAACAAAGATTTAATAAAGCGAACACATGCCCAGAGTTTTTATAATTGAGAGTAATGTTCAAGATTACAAAGAAAAAGTGCCTAGACTTGAAAATCTCTTTAAATTTACAAGAATTTTTTATTTGAACTTTATCTTTTTCCCATTTTGATTTTTTAAGTGGATTGAATAATTTCTCGCAATCTAAACTCATAATTTAAGTAAAAGACATGCATTAATAAATATATTTAGGGACATTAGTTTGTGATCATCTAAATAAAAGTATAATGACTCTTGAACAAGAATTTTAATCTTGTTACCGTTATAGTTGAGGTAAATTCTTGGACATCTTAAAACCTCTCGGTCCTATACCTATCATTAGAGATGTCAATGGGTCGGACCAGGCTGGCTCCGACTCGGCCCATCGGGTTAATGGGCCGTGCCGGGCCTAAGGCCCAAACAGTAATGGGCCTTCGGGCTGGGCCAGCCCATTAAAATATAAAGGCCCAAGGCCTAGCCCATATAATAACGGGCCTTAATCGGGTCGGGCCGGATTGGGCTTTAATCGGGCCGGGCCGGCCCATTTAATCAATTTTTTTAAAAAAATTTTAATTAACATTTTTTAACATAAATTTTGTTCAATTATTAAAACCGATAACAGTATCCCGAATATTTTATTTATAACCCCTCAATTGTGACGGAGGAATACCATAGTTATATGATGAAAAATATTATAAATTAATAACATAGTACAAATAAATTAATTTACATACGGTATAAATTGCAAAACATAAATAAAATATATCTACTATATAATATTTATCTACTCATCTTTTATATTTAAATCTCTAAATTCTTCAAAAATAAATAATTATTATTTACGAATTTAGATATTTTTTGAAAGAGAGTTAATGAAATTGAAAATATAATGAAATAATTGAAATTTAGTGATTAAAAGATTTATAAATAAAAGTGAAAATAAAAAAAATAAAATAGATTTATTTAAAAAAGTTTTTTTTTAAAAATTATGCAGCTTCTGTCGCAAGGCAGCAGAAGCCAAAATTTGCTTCTGCTGCCTTTTGCTTATGTTGCCCAGGAAAAAAAAAAAAATATATATATATACAGTATCGGGCCGGGGCAGCCCATGGGCCTAATATTAAGGCCCTAGGCTTGGCCTGGCCCGACACTCTACAGTGTCGGGCCGGGCTTTATTGTGTCAGGGCCTTTTTTGTACTTTGGGTCGGGCCTCTATTTAGTCCGGCCCAATTGACGTGCCTACCTATCATATTCTTTAGATACTCTTTGAATAGAAACCTCTCACATGAGCTAATAGACCCTTGTATTAAGAATGGGTGTGCATATGGATTTTTAAGTTAAACTTTTTTTTTTTTTAAGTGTATTTCATTTTAACATCTTTCTTAAAAAAAATAAAACTATTAACTTATTATTTTCTTTCTTTTTTCATAATATTAACACCTCCACGCATCAATCGGTTTTAAGCTTCCCTTGCCCAAATCATTATGGAAAAAATCCAATGGTTTTGATGATGGGATTACAGCCCCTTGCTTGAAAGAATCACGATGTTATAATCGTGTTCTATCTTATACGAAAAAATACAAATTTCATAAAAAGAAGGCTGAGAAGGAAAGTGGATTAAGGTTAAAAGAGTGATCCTTTTTTTTTTTATTTATTTAATTTCGCCACACTTAAAAGGGTCTAAGGTTTTTTTGTAGTCTTCACTTAGACTACTATACTAGTACAATAATAAAGATTCCTAATATGATAAAACTCGGTTTTAAGAAAGATTCCGAACCAAATAATAAGATTTGACTAATCTATAATTTAATTTAACAATAATTCATAAGTAAAATTAACTAATTTAAATAAGAGCAATACTATGTATACCCACTTTAGATATACAAATGTATACACACTCATATGTATCATCATATGATTAGTTATTATTTTATTCTTAATTCAAAATCATCTAATCATATGATGACACATATAAATGTGTATATATTTGTGTATCTAAAGAGGGTACACATAGTTTTATTGTTTAAATAAAAGACTTTAACAATAACTTGAGATCAATTGCATTCCTAGGACGCCACACGTTTCTTCCGTGGAGACTGAAAACGACATTGGCAGGAGAGGAATAGGGTGATGGGTTGGAGCGGCAAAAGACGAAAGAAGAGATTAGAAATAAGATTTTCTTAAGGTTTTAGTTATCTCAATTAATTTATTAAATAAATAGTTTTCTACCAGAAGATTTAGAATAATAGATGTCTATCTTCTACAGGGGGATAAATGTTATATCGAAACTCCAGAGGGTTTCTAGAATTACCTCAAATCTCAGCCGGTTATTTGTAATATTCTCTTTATTAGATTTATCATTTGTTATAAGAATGACCTATTTTAAAATTTCTAATTAATTTATTTTTAAAGTTTCAATTAGAAATTTACTATTCACAAATAAAGTAATAATTTCAAAATGTCATGGAGACATCCACATTTTCAGTGACAATATATAATGTTCATTTTTACCTTTGAAAACAAAAAAAATATATACATATAAATTTCATATTTTTTCTTATAAAAATAAGGGAAACTAAAGTAATTGTCCATTTTGCCCTTATTAAGCAAAAATACCCACTTTTCAAATTTTCAAGCAAAAATGCCCTAAATATTTTTAAAGTATCAAAACTACCCTTTACCACATTTACATAAACTCTCTCACTCTCACTCTCATTATATACATGTCTTATATCATTTAAACACTCATCTCACTCTAATTTTTAGTCAATATCAATTACTACAAGTTCATTCGAAAGAAAAAAAGTTGTATTTCTGAATTCAAATCGAAAATATCAATTCATGAGAGAAAAATATTTATACGAATCTTAAGTTAAACTTAATTTTATTTGTTAAATACAGTTCATATGTCATGTAAAGGGGGTATTTGGATATTTAATAATAATTTAGGGGTTAATGAAATGTTAAAAAATATGGGGATATTTTGATATTATACAATGTATGAAAGATTTAAATAAAATGTTAGGAATAGATAGATGTATTTTGATGCAAAACAACATATAAGGGTGTTAAATGAAATGTTAGATAATTATAGGGGGTTAAAAAATTTTAGAAAAATATAGAGGTATATTGATATTAAACATTGTAAGAAGGCTTTAAATGAAATGTTAGAAATAGATAGATGCATTTTGATACAAGACAACATATAAGCGTGTTAAATGAAATGTTAGATAATTATAGGAGTTAAATAAAATGTTAGAAAAATATAAGGGTATTTTGATATTAAACATTTTAAGACGGTTTTAAATGAAATGTTAGGAATAGATAGATGCATTTTGATGCAAAAGAACATATAAGCATGTTAAATGAAATGTTAAAAAAATATGAGAGTATTTTGATATTAAATATTGTAAGACGATTTTAAATAAAATATTAGGAATAAATAGATGTATGTCGATACAGGACAATATATGGAGGTGTTATATAAAATGTTAAATAATTATAGGAGGTTAATTGAAATGTTAGAAAAATATTAGGGTCATTTTGATATTAAACTTTTTAACAAGGTTTTAAATGATATAGTAGGAGTAGATAAATGCATTTCAATACAAAATAACATATGAGGGTGTAGAATGAAATGCTAGATAATTATAGGAGATTAAATAAAATGTTAGAAAAATATAGAGACATTTTAATATTAAACATTTTAATATGGTTTTAAATGATATGTTAGAAGCAGATATACGCATTTCGGGACAAGATAACATATGAGGGTGTTAAATAAAATGTTAGTTAATTATAGGGGGTTAAATAAAATGTTATAAAAATATAAGGATATTTTGATATTAAACATTTTAAGACGGTTTTAAATGACATGTTAGGAGTAGATAGATAAATTTCGAGACAAGACAACATATGAGGGTGTTATAGAAATGCTAGATAATTATAGAGAGTTAAATGAAATACTAGAAAAATATGAGGGGTATTTTGGTAGTAAACATTTTAAGATATTTTTAAATGACATGGTAGGAGTAGATAGATGCATTTCAATACAAGGCAACACATGAGGGTGTTTAATAAAATGCTAGATAATTATAGGGGGTTGAAGGAATGTTAGAAAAATATAGGGGGCATTTTGGTATTAAACATTTTAAAACGGTTTTATATGACATCTTAGGGGTGAGTAGAAACGTTTTGGGAAATTAGAGGTGGCATATATATCAATAAATGGTTATTGTGAATTTTTTCTTATAAATGTTTAATTTTTCTCCAAAATTTGTCATTATAGGATTGCCAATTAAAATGACTGATTATTCGTCTATTCATGTCCAAGGAGAATGGATCCAACATGATGATAACACAATAAAGTATGTTGGAGGTTATAAAAAATTGGTTAAAATTCCCTTTGGAACAACATTTGAGGGATTTATCTAATTTTTGAGTAAGAATTACGGTATTACTCCAATAAGAAACTACCTTTAACTATTTATAAAGCCAAGAAAAGTTAAACTCGACTACCCTATACAGATCCAAAATGATAAAGATGTCGAAGGTCTTATTGACATGTCTCAATACTTCAAGGAATGTATTTTTGTTTTTGTTACATGTACCCTGATCGAAAGACAAGAAGAAGAAGAAGAAGAAGAAGAAAAAAAAAAATTGGTAAAGTGAAAAAAAAAACTGATTAGGAAGACTTGATTGATTTCAATAACGATGCATTCTATATTGCAAATGAATAGGCCTGTGGAGACAAAGATAAGGTTCCCGACTATGGTGACTTTGAGGGGAACGAGATGACTAATATTTCTCTTGATGAGGTGGAGTCCAAGGATATATCACTTGTTACCAGAGGTATAAATAGTTTGCAACTTGAAGATACTAGTATGGGTGGCAGAAATTATTTAGGACCATTTTTTTACAATGTTCCCACTGATCTATTTAAGTGGCTTCCCGATTTTTCTCTCTAGCCTTCAATATCATTAAACGGTATAGGATCAATCTGAAAGGGAAATACTCTAAAGCTCGGTGATAATTTCCATAACAAACAATATTTGAAAGATGTTATGGACCAATTTGCCCTGGAGAAAAGATTTCAATACAAGGTACTTAAGTCTAACACGGGGTGATGGAAGATTAGGCATTATGATGAAAAATGCCAATGGTATCTCATGGCAACCAAAGCTAAATCCAATGAAGTCTTTCGAATTGGTAAAATGAATCTAACCCACACATGTTCAGTTGGTCAAATAATGTCACATCACCAACAAGCTAGGGCTCGAGCTTTAAGTCAACTAATGAGGTCAAAGTTTATGTTGATTGATTGAATCTATTGGCCTAAAGAGATAATTGTCGACATTACCGACAAGTACAAAATTGACATTTCATATTCACAGGCCTAGCGAGCAAGAAATTGAGTTTTAAATTCACTAAGGGGCTCACTAAAAGAATCATTTATGCTCTTATCTGATTATTGCTATAATTTAAAGCATGCTAATCCAAGAACCATGACTGCTATAGAAACAGACGATGAACATCAATTTAAGTATTTTTTTCATGGAATTAGAATGTTTCGTCCGTGCATTTAAACAATATATTCGACTTGTTATTTGCATTGACACTGTTTTCCTTAAAGGTTGATATCTCGAACATTTATTCCTTGCGGTGGGTCTCGATAGTAATAACCAGATATACCCAATTGCTTTTGTTGTCAGTAAAAAAATGATCACGACACGTGGTGTTGATTTCTCACAAAGGTTAAAGAATGCATAAATGAAATGCCAAAGTTGACGATGATCTCATATTGACATTATGTTAAATACTCTGTAATGGTTGAAGTCTTTCCAGATGTCCACTATAGGTGTCATTGCCATCACCTTCTGTGTAACATGTGACCAAAGTACAAATGCGACTCAAAGGCAACATGTTTACACATGTATAAAATTTTTATTTCGTTTAATATTTTATAAATTTTGATAATGAAGTACTCATATTTATTAACTTACAGGTTGTGTTTTTATATTGGAAAGCTGCAAAGTCATATACAAAAGTAGATTTTGAGGCTATGATGGGATCTCTTGATGCGATGAATCCTCAAGCTATGGCTTACCTACGTGAGGTGAGGTTTCAGTGATAGAGTAGGGCATATATTTTAGGGCATCGATAAACATAATGACCATTAACATCGATGCTCACCGAGTTCATTCAGGGCACATTACAATGATGGTTTTATGAGAAGAGAAACCATGCAAGTATATATGAAGTTATTAATAATTATCTATTTGAGCATGTTTTTCTTCCCTTATGCTTGTTATTAATAGATGTGTTGTTGTTTTTTCCAAATAGTAAATGAATGCCCTAACTATGTTACCCCATAGATGGAGGATAAGCTTGGTCGTCATATGTTGAAGTCTGCGTGCTTGGAAGTTCGACCAAATACAACTCTTCGATTTCAGGTTCTTGGTATTGGTGGATACATAGGCATTGCAGACATTAATGAAATGTCTATATGTGTAAGAAGTTTCAACTTTCACATATTTCATATAAGCATGTTGTTGTTGTTGCAAAACATATGAGGCTCACAAATGTCAATGCATGGGTTCATCCATTCTTTACCACCGATATATGCAGAACCTGTCAATCCATTCAGAAACCAATCAAAGTGGTTGCATACCCCAAAAGAAAGAGTTACCTACCCCCCGTTCTCGATCATTGTCTACTGGGGTCGTCTTTGAAATAGAAATCAACGTCCTTTACAAGGGGAGATTGTTACACTGAAGGTATGTAGTTGGTGTAAACAACTAGGGCATGTCCGAACATAATGTAAAAGCCCAGTATTGGTTCCAAGTTCTGTCCTATAGTTCATCCAAAAGAGGTAAAGGAACGAGATCTTGACAATCTTCTATTTAGTTTTGTTAATTATATGATTAACGTTTTAATTGAGTAATTGTGTTCATATGCAATATAATATATTTAGTGTGAATAATGTTTTAATTACATAATTGATATAATGAGCAGTATTTGTGTAATTATTAGAATGAACATTTTGTGATTTGATTAATGTATGATTTACTTATGTTTTACTTGTGTTTAGGGAGTGGTGGTGGCAAACAGTTTCTCCTATATGAATTTACAACATTTTATAAGAGGGTTTTCTATTCATTTGTCAACTTCATCTCAAATCTTGTTTTAGTAAAAGTATGTTATTGAACATCAAATATATATGAAAGATGACTTGTAGCACAATACGTGAACTTATGAAAATCATGCAATTTATTGATTCAATAGTATTTCTAAACCAATAATATGATCAAGTCCTTAAAAAAAATAAAAAGTATCTTTCCAAAATTATATCTTGATTTTTTATTTTATATAATTTCTCAATCCGCTTGAAAATTCAAATAGAATAATGTTATATAAATAATTTTCATATGTAATAATGATATTAATGTTGAGAAATTTTTATTATTTTACTGTTAACATTTTTTCCATGACAAAATTTATAATTTTTTTCATCAAAATATTAATGCTGAAATTTTTTTAATTAATACCATAATTTAAAGTAAATAACATCACAACACTCTCCTATAATTTTTTTCATGACAAAATTATTTAAAAAATAAAATCAAACACATACCATATATAATGATAAACAATATATACCAAACACATAACCATATACAATAAATATATACTTAATAACTCCAAAATCAATAAAATAAACAATGATAAATACAAATATTTATTCGTGATCTACCCGATACAGTGAAAATACAACTGTGAGGCTAAACGTCAGCATATAGAGGTGGATGAATCTTGGGGAAAATCTAGGCTTCGTGACAATGTAATACACTCTATGAAGTGTAACATAAAAATGTCGTAATCACCAGAACTCTCGTCTGTTAGGGGATACCTTCTGCTCGACATAATATCAAGTGATCAACTCATTGTGTACGCTCAAAAGTTGTCCAAAAACTTGTCGCCTCTAATAATGCCAATATGAATGTCGTATATGGTCGCATACATTGTGCGAGTCCCTTATAACTCCCTAAGTATGATACCTTGGAGTCATATACTACAATGGACCGATAATAGAAATCTATAACTCCAACTATCCAATATGCATTGTCATTAAAGCCTCTAAAGCTATCTACAGAACCCATAAGTTCATAAATCTTATCAACCCATTGATTATCTCCTCTCTTAATAGCTGGATTAGCCATTAAAGCCTCTAAAGCTAAAAGCGCAGAACCAGAAATAATAGGCACATCATCCCCAGGAAATTCATAAGAAGAAAGCAACTCACGAACCTCCAACTCCACAAGTTGCAAGAGCTCTTCATCATCAACTTGGTCCTGCTTGTTCAAAAGCACAACCATATTAGGGACACCCACTTGCTTCGCCAACAAAATATGCTTTTTAGTCTGAGGCATGGGACCATCAGCACCAGATACCACCAAAATCGCACCTTCCATCTGGGCGGCACCCGTAATCATGTTCTTAACATAATCAGCGTGTCCGGGACAGTCCACGTGGGCATAGTGGCGATTCTCCGTCTCGTACTCCCCCGTGGCGGTTTAATAGTGATACCACGAGCACGCTCCTCTGGCGCAGCATCAATTTCATCGTTTTTTTTGGTGCACTGTTACCCAAAGCAGCTAAGGCCATGATTAAAGCGGCAGCGAGAGTACTCTTGCCGTGGTCGACATGGCCGATAGTACAAATGTTAACATGGGGTTTCTTCCGCTCGAATTTACCACGAGCGGCGCGGACAAGGAAGGAGTGGCGGCCGGTAGTGGTGGTTGTGGAGGAGGATGTGTTAGTGCGGAATGAAGGAAAGAAGGCAGAGGGGTGGGTTAGGATTAGTTTTGTACGTAAAGGGGCAGAGGTGAGAAGATAGTTAGAAGGAGAAGAGGAACGGTAAGAGAGTTTTGAAGCAGTGGTTGCTGCTGAGGTAGAGATTGCCAAGAAAATGAGGGTTTCAAAACGGCAGAGGTGTATTATCTATTGGTGGTCTGCCAAGAGAAAAAGGGGGCCTCGTGTGAGACGTATCCGCTTCTGCCTCACATTGTTTCAATTTGACGCCGAGCTTTCTTGGTTTTGGTCTCGTGAAGTCCTTGCAACTCTTTCAGTTAACTGACATGTGTTAAATAATAATTAATTGGATACATTTATTAGCAAAATTTCAAGAGAAAATTACAATTTTTCACCTGTCTTAAAACACTTTTCCACCGTTATTAGCACAAATTTTATTTTTTCAATCAAGACCAAATATAAATAATATTTTTTCACTTGTGAGCAATTAAAAAGTAAAATTATTATTTTATTTTTTAAAATAATTATATAATTTTAAATTAACAAAAATTAAAAATAACTTTTAAAATATTTAAATTATACAAGAAAGTTTTTTTTTTTTCGCCCTCACATTTTTTTTCTCTTTCCTATAGATAGAAGTGCTATTAATACATATGTTAGTGTATGTTCTAAGACCATTCGCATTGTCAATTCCGAAGCGTTTTATCTCGTATGTACACTTATTATAACTAATCAATAAAAAAAGTAGTCTTTTTGTTCATATACATAAACTATTTCTTTTATTTGTGATAATATAAAATTTATATATAAACTGTCTGGATAACTCACTTAATATACAAATTGAGTTATCAAATTATTTCATACGGACATGACTAAACTTGGGTAATTATATCACATAGTAGGATCGAATACCTTCATTAAATTTCATAAGATAACATTAGTACGGATAATGATGATGGTCATGCTATTAGGATATTGGTATGGATTAACAATTAGAGAACCGTTTTTTGAGCATAACCAATAACTATAAGTCACATGGTCATTAAATTGTAGTCAATGACTTTTTATAATATTGTACTAGTGTACAAAGTAATCCTTTAATGTGAGACATCATGGCCAGATCCGATATGGATATACATGATTCATATGATCTATAAATACGAGGTTAACCACATCTTGAATGACAAACCATATTGGTCATGTGTTATTTGTATATGGAGATGAATGATGATTAAGATGAGATCCATTGACTTAGAAAGTATTGGGTTTTGAATATTTGTTGATTCAATCCATATCTGAGTTTTGAAGCGAACATCAATAAATATTGGAAATCAAATCCCTATCCAAAGTATAATGTAAGCCATGCAAAGGATGTTCGTAATGATGCATTTCGAATATTTAAATCTATGATTTGAAAAGAATTGAAAACAAGGCTTTGACGATCTATGAGTCGAAAATCGATCTGGATTGGATAACGAAAGATTATTACCTACATCAAATGTACGATTGGAGATATTAGGTTTGATGGAGTATTTTTTTATCATGGTTTAGGGGTTATGTTACATTGCTAGATGTTTATTATAGTCGTTGAGTTTTCATATGCCTTTTGGATTGTCCGAAGGTAAACTCACGACTATGTCACAATAAACCTAAAGAGCCTCACCAATAAACTAAGCTGAGTTCATTTTATGGTTAATGTATAAATGATATCATTTAGGACCATGCATGTTTAGCTTGTTATGAGATTTGGCTTGAAAAATCAAAATGAAGCTTAATGAATATGTTGCATACTTCAACCTCCATGTGCATGTGATGTATTTGGTGTTTTTTCTTTGATGAATTTTTATGTATTGGACATAGAATTCATGTATTAGAGGCATGCAAATATGGTATATGCATTAGAGGCATTAATGTATGATAATATATTAGTTTGTGAGCATATATGTCATGAATAGTCCATAATAAAAATTCTAGATTTTTCTTATTTTCATTTGGCATGCTAAATGATGTTTTAATATTGATTAAGACACTCAGATGAAGATAATGATATATGTGATTAATGTAGTTACATATGATCAATAAAGGTTATGATGCATGTTGAGAGAATAGACATAATTTGTTTAAATGGTCATGTATGATTAGTGCTTAATTTAGTTTACCTTGATTGAATGGTTAAACCTTGCATGTTTGGGAACTTGCACTAATGATGATTAGGTATTAAGATATGATCTAATGTTGACATGAAATTAAACATTTTAGAAGGTATGTGAAATGACACATGTGCCCTTCTGCTTTGTTTAATATTGATTAAATGATGATATCATGTACAAACATCAACTAGCTATTAATAGTGATTGAGTGTGATAGTTGACATGATAATAATTTTTATATTGCACATACACTAACTAGCACCTAATGTTGATTGAGTGTGAGAGTTGATATAATCATTTGATGACAATTTGAAAATTAATAATATTAAATTACATGAGTACGAATGACATCATAGCTATTATTAAGTAAAAGTTATCTAAAATAAATATTAAATATTAAAGAATATTTATAAGGAAATTAAATTAATTAGCCTAAACATTAGGGATCTAAGCAAAAGTGCCCCAAACATTAAACGTTAAGTAAAAATGCTCCATTTATCTGAAATAACTAAAATGCCCTTGTATATAAACCAAAAATTTTTCATATCCCCACTCATTTTTCCCTCGATTCATTATGGCAATTCAGAGGAAAACCAAAGGCTCCATGGGTTCAACAACCGTACAACTTCTTCATAATTTTGTCGATATTTTTCAGCAACGAAAATGACTGATTTGGTTGAATTTGTTGAAGGCTATTATGTTATAGAATATATAGATTCGATTTTTGTTGAAATAAGAGTTGAAATGATGATTTTTGGCTGGAAAATAGCTTAGTTTAACCAGAGATCCACCTCAGGGGACCCTAGGATTCCCCGAGGTGAATAAAATCTCTCTCGGGTTGGAATAAAGCCATATGGGAAGGGGGAATGTGAAATTTCAAACAGTAAGGACCCTAGGGGAAACCCTAAAAGGTATTTTGAATAGTTACCCTAAGGGGTGCTTCGGGGAACTTGAAGGAATTTAGGGGGTGGGAGGAAAATTAATTTTTTGAAACTCTAGGATTTGTGGGAGATAAAAAAATTGATAAAGGAGCAAATAAAACTATAGGACCTGTGGAATTTCATGTATGTTTTTCTTGTTTTAGGGTTCTTTGACATATAGTTTTCAAATTTCAGGTCCATTTGTTTATTTTTGTGATTTTCAGGTCAGTTTTTGGATTTTTAGTTTTTATTTTGATGTGTATTTTTCAATTTCAATCATTCCTAAGTTTTTCGAGATGTAATTTTCGATTTTGTGGTCTATTTTTCAGTTTTTATCATTTTAGGGTATTTAAATGTGTAGTGTTTGACTTTTAGGTTTATTTTTTTTGATGTTTGCCATTTTAAGATTTTTCGACTTGTAGTTATCAAATTTCAGATTGGCTTTTCAATTTTTGTCATTTTTAGATTTTTTGATGTATAGTTTTTTGAATTTCAAGTCCATTTCTTGGTTCTCGTCATTCTTGGATTTTTGGACGTTTAGATGTCAAATTTGAGGTCAATTTTTTTTATTTTTGTCATTCTTAGGTTTTTGGATATGTAGTTTCTGAATTTCGTGTTTGTTTCTCGATTTTTGTCATTCTTAAGTTTTTTCACATGTAATTATTGAATTTCAAATTAGTTTTTTAATTTTTTTATTCATAATTTTTGGTTGGTAGTTTCAAATTTTAGATTTGTTTCTCGATTTTTGTCATTTTTAGGTTTTTTGATGTATAGTTCTTAAATTTTAGATTGGATTTTTTATTTTTGTCATTCTAAGGTATTTCAACATATAGTTTTAAAATTTTAAGTCAGTTTTTTTATTTTTGTTATTCTTTGGTATTTCAATGTGTAATTTTAGAATTTCAGGTTCATTTCTAGATTTTTATCATTCTAAAATATTTCGACTTGTATTTTTTGAATTTTAGATCCGTTTTTTGATGTTTGTCATTTTAAGGTTTTTTATGTATAGTTTTGAAATTTTGGGTTGATTTTTCAATGTTTGTCATTATAAGATTTTTTGATGTGTAGTTTTTGAGGTTTTTTTTTCTTATTTATGTCATTTTAGGGTTATTCAATGTGTAATTTTTGAATTTTAGGTTAGTTGTTAGGTATTTGTGATTCTAGTGTAATTGAACATGTAGTTTTCGAATTTCAGGTTTTTTTTTTATGTTTGTCATTCTATAATTTTTTAACGTATGATTTTTGAATTTCAGGTTTGTTTTTTAGTTTTTATCATTTTAGGGTTTTTTTAATTATAATTTTCAAATGTTAGATCCATTTTTCTCTCATGTTTTGTCTATTTTTTTATAAAATTCTTGTCAAGTTTGACATGATAATAATTTCTTTTTTACAAGATATTTCACATAAAAGAAAATGTGAGGATAACAAATTAAGAATCTTAGATAAGGCACAATGAACCATAATATCCAAGATCAAATCTACATTAACACATACACAATTACGATTGTTTGAGAGGACTTGTTTTGGACATCTATTATGATTACCAAATACGAGATTTAGTGGAGTGTTGGTGTATTCATTCATGTTACGATAGTTATATTGAGGATTATGCAGATATGAGTTTTGGTTTAGAATTAATAGGGTTGATGTGGCCCTTTGAGTTTGCACTCATGACCAAGCTACCATTCAGTCAAATCACGACTCTTTCATCATATATTCCACGAGGATCTAGAGATAGGATTTAGGAGACCTAATTTAGGAAATGTCAAAAGATGCAGTATCATGATTTGAAGCGAGTTTTCCCGACCAGGCCATGGGGGGACGACAATATCAATACCGTCATAATGGCCCTATTATAATGCTTGTATATGATGTTACTAGGGAATGTCAAATAAAAGAAGGTATCTGCAAAGTATCTCTAGTTGGCCAATCACTTGGACAGATTTAATTTCTACTATTGGGGTGTTCCAATATGGGAAATAACATTCAAGACGATGTCCTAGGTGAGTGACAAGATTTGCCTAGGTAAGATACCAGACATACTTAAATATGATATCTACGAGTTCCTACTAGCATTCCAAGTAAGTGTGTATTTGTTAAGTATATATATTTATTGTCAGGGAAAAATTATTGATTGAATATAAACATTAACGTTTTATATTGCAGTATTGGATATACGAGACATTTGACAACCTGTATAATTGGGTGGACTTGGTTACTGTTGATGCGTCTCCTCTAATGTTTATATGGCATACGAGAGGTGTTCCTGGTTGGACTCATATGAGAATTATATTCATCGATGATAAGGTATGTAATTATTAATTGATTGATTTATTAATTAATGCAAATATATTTAATTATATATCTGAATAAGTAGGATCATGTTAATTTTTCGCTCTAATTATCACTAATTGAGGAGGCTACATGATGGTATGCTGACATTGTTGCGTACACAGGAATGTTGGATCCCTAATCATCATCATCCTTATCAGTAAAAAATGGAGCTTCTCTAGCTATGCCACTTATAGACAATCATGCCCTTAGTCCTGAGACAATTATTGATGTTCAGACCCTTATTACTAAGCATACTACATGTCATGTCATTGAAACCCTAGCCACTAAGACCACATATCTTCATGGCGTTCAGGACCCTGCTATTGAGCACTCTATGCATGATTGCCCATTGATTGCATCACCTGTTCTCTCCTCTTTGGATGCTATATTAGCCTGCTAGGACAATATGATATTGTATGAGATTTTTCTTTGCAGGACCAAATATCCATCTTGTTGTTGACTCAAGGAGTCATTATGCTCTTATTTTGATGATAACAAACTAATATGTCCCTAAGCATATTGACTAATGACTTTACTTGAGTGTGAGTTTAGATGACAAGAATTTACCTAATGCACTTGAATGAGTTTCAAGATGAAAATAAAAGATAAGTCTCAAGTGAAGAATTCTTGAAGATTTGAAGAAAAACCCAAGTTTAGGTAGATATGTTTGTAATTTGGAGCATTCATTTTGATTAGAATATTTATTTGCATGTGATAGCTCACTTGAAAACTTATTCTCATATCTTTCACATTTTGGGTTAAAATGTTATTTTTCAAACTTATTGGGTTAAGCCAATTTTTTTATCAAAGTTTATTAACTCATTTAAAATGATGAAGTTTTGTGAACTACATTTTCATATCTCAAAGTTGGTTTTGAAAGAATTTTAAAATATGGGTTAAATTGTCACTTTTCAAAGGTTTAATGGGGTAAATACAAGTGTTCAAAATTTTAGAGGGTAAAATGTAATAAAATTTAGTTGACCAAATTTGACCAACCAAATTCTTTGATAGTAGTTTTTGAATTATCCAAAAGCCATGCATTTTGGTTTTCAAAAATTTGGTTGATTGAATTAAATCCAATCGACAAAATTTTGGTTTGAATTTTTTAACGGCTACTACCACGTAGGCACCATGGGAGTGTCATGTCACATCTAGTTGATCAAATTTTGTATTTTCTAGAAAATTAAAATGGCTAGTTTTTATTCACAATGATAACTTATTTTCTCCTATATAAACCCAATCAAATTCATTTGTAAAGGACTTTTGCCACCAAGAACTTTCACATATTTGAGAACAAATTAGTTTTGAGCTATTTACTTACAAATTTTCTTCTCTAATCAAAACCCTTACTCATACACTTTGTAATTTCATTTGCATTGGGTTATACTAAGCTTAAACTTTCATATACAGTCTTTGAGATAGATTATATTTTGAATTCATATCAAAAATTCGTACTATAAAAGAGTGAAGTTCACTATTGGAAAGGTTAGAAAAGTTTTGGTGAGAGAAATTGAGTTCTAGCATTTGTAAAGGTTAATAGTACATTGGAAGCTATTTTGTTTTGAAGAAATGGCTTGGTTGAGTTTTTATCAAACAAGGATTAGTAGAATACTGCAAGGGGGATAGCTTGGAGGAGTAGACATAGGTCGGGTTGAGCCAAACCACTATATATCGCGTGTTTGGTTTTCTCTTCCCTTAAACTCATACTTTGTGTTATGTTCTTTTGATTGTATTGATTATTTGAAATATTTTTGTTATTCTCATAAATTGCATTAAAAATAGGCAACATTAATTGATTTGAATAAATTGATTTAATTCTTTAATTTGGTGAAGATTGTTTTAAATTACCAAATTCACCCCTCTCTTAGGTCATTCGATCCTTCAATTGGTATCAGAGAGAGGTTGCTCATTATCATAAACTCAATCGTTTAGAGCAATGGCCATAAACCTAGGAAAATCCCATACCGTTAGTAAAAGGCTTGCCCTAATAGGCCGTCATTATTTGATGGCACTGGATATGCCCATTGGAAAAATCGTATGTCGATTTTCCTTCAAAGTGATTATGAATTGTGGGATGTAGTGCAAGATGGACCTTTTGTTCCTATGAAAGAAATAGATGGAAAACAAGTGCCCAAAACTAGGGAAGAAATGACCCCTCAAGATAAGAAAAATATTGTCATTAATGTTAGAGCTATGAATGTGTTATATTGTGCATTAAATGAATATACCTTTAACAAGGTATAAGTTTGTACCTTGGCTAAAGAAATTTGGGAATTATTGATGGTGTCAAATGAGGGAACTTCACAAGTCAAGGAGACTAAAATTAGTATGCTCACACATTCATACGAGTTATTTAAGATGAATGAAGATGAAACTATTAGTGACATGTTTGATAGATTTATAACTATTATGAATGAATTGAAAAATCTTGGTAGGTTTATACTAACCAAGAAAATGTCAAAAAACTTCTTAGGTGTTTATCTCCTTCTTGGGATCTCAAAGTGATGGCAATCGAAGAAGCAAAAGATGTCAAGACGTTAACTTTTGAAGAACTTTTAGGTTCACTTCTTACTCATGAGCTCACTATGAAACAACGACAAATTGAAGAAGTGGAAAAGAAGAAAAAGAGCATTGCCTTCAAATCATCCATTAAAGAAAGTGAAAAGTTCCTAGAAGAAGAAGAAGAGATGTCAAATGATGAAGATGAAGACATTGCTCTCTTTGACTAGGAAGATTGGAAAACTTCTAAGAAATAGAAAACTAAGAAGAAACAAAAACTTCACAAAAAGGGAGGCCACTAAAGATGAAAGAGGACAAAGACAAATGAGAGAATAAGTTGTATGCTATGAATGCAAAAAGTTGGGACACATCAAGTATGATTGCCTTTTACTTAAAATTGGTAAATCGAAAAAGAAGGCAATGAAGGCTACATGGGATGATAGCGATGAAAGTGAATTTGAAAAGGAGGATAATGAAATAGCCAGCATGTGTTTCATGACAATCACAAATAATGAGGTAATTAATTCTAGCTCATCTAATGCTTATGATGATTTAGATAATATAGATTACGAGATAGATGAAAACCCCTCATATGAAGAGTTATATGATACATTTGAAGAGATGAATGAAAAACTTGCTCTTTTGATGTCTAAAAATGCAACTCTTAGAAAGAAAAATTTTAACCTGGAAAAAAAAATGAGTCTTTAAAGAAAGAAAATGAAATTTTTAACCAAAAAATCTTTAAGCTTAAAGGAAAAGAAAATAAAGAAAACAAGTGTTCCATTTTTGAAAAAGGAAAATAAAAGTTTAAAAATGATCTTTGCATAGCTAAAAAGGAAAAAACAATTATAGAAAGTGAAATTGAAGCTTTAAAAAGGGAAGCAAAGGATTTAAGTGAAATAGTTTTAAAATTTAAAAATGAAAAGGATATTATTGATAAAATGTTTGGTGTACAAAGGGGGGTTTTAAACAAAGAGGACTTGGTTATAAACCTTTTATCAAAATTTTAACTTAGAAAAAGAAAATGAGTCTTTAAAGAAAGAAAATGAAATTCTTAACTAAAAAATTTTTAAGCTTAAAGGAAAAGAAAATAAAGAAAACAAGTGTTCCATTTTTTAAAAAGGAAAATAAAAGTTTAAAAATGATCTTTGCATAGCTAAAAGAGAAAAAAAAATTATAGAAAGTGAAATTGAAGCTTTAAAAAGGGGAGCAAAGGATTTTAGTAAAATAGTTTTAAAATTCAAAAATGGAAAGGATATTTTGATAAAATGTTTGGTGTACAAAGGGGAGTTTTAAACAAAAGAGGACTTGGTTTAAACCTTTTATCAAAGAAAAATATTTAAAAAATTATTTTGTTGAAGCCTCAATTTCAAGTGAATCAAATATAACTTGTAATTATTGTGGAAATAAAGGTCATATCTCATCATCTTGCCCAATTGAAAAGAAACATCATATGAACACTAAGAAAGTGTGAGTTCCTAAGGGAACAAAAACTAACCACCAAGGACACAAATTCTTGAATCTATCATTATGTTTAGGAATCGAAAAACAAAAAGAAGAAAAGCAAATGGTTCCTCGATAGTGCTTGCTCAAGACACATGACCAGAGATATATCACTTTTCTCGACAATAAGCAAGAAAGATGGAGGACATGTCACCTTTAGAGGCAACGCATAGGGTAAAATTATTTGCATTGGAGATATTGATAACAACTCTCACATTATCATTGAAAATGTTATTTTGGTGGATAGTCTTATGCATAATTTCCTTAGCATTAGTCAACTATGTGATAAAGGATTTAGAGTTATTTTTTAGCCAAATAGTTGCATTATAGAAAATATGAATGATAGAAAAACAATTTGTGTAGGAAATAGAGATGGAAATGTTTACACTTTAGATATAGAAAATGCATCTCATGAAAATCTATGTTTCTTCGCATTGTATAAAAATAGTTGGTTGTGGCATAGAAGATTGGGTCATGCTAGCATGGACTTGATTTCAAAAATCTCTAAGAAAGAGCTTGTCAAAGGTCTTCCAAAAATAGATTTTGTTAAAGATAAAATTTGTTATGTATGCTAATTTGGCAAACAAACAAAAATTTTTTTAAAAGTAAAACTCATACCTTTACAACCTCTTCATATTGATCTTTTTGGTCCTTTAAGAATCGCAAACCTAAGTGGAAAACATTATGCTTTTGTTATTGTTGATGATTTTTTAAAATTCACTTGGGTAATTTTCTTGCATCAAAAGATGAATCCCTCCATGCATTTTCAAAATTTGTCAAGAGAATACAAAAAGAAAAAGAAATGCATATTTCTTGCATTAAGAGTGATCATGGAGGAGAATTTGAAAATTATTTATTCGAAAACTTTTATGATGAGCATGGTATTGAACATCAATTCTCTTGTCCTATAACTCTTCAACAAAATGGTGTTATTGAAAGAAAGAATAGGACAATTCAAGAGATGGCTAGAACCATGCTAAATGAAAATGTTTTGCCTCAATATTTTTAGGCAGAAGCCGTAAACACCGCATGCTATGTTTTAAATCGTGTTTTAATAAGACCATCATTGAATAAAACTCCATATAAACTTTGGAAAAACAAAAAACCAAATATTGGTTATTTTAAAGTTTTTGGATACAAATACTTTGTTTTGAACACAAAAGAAAACTTAGCAAAATTTGATTCAAAATCGGGCATTGGCATCTTTCTTGGATATTCATCATCTAGCAAAGCATATAGGGTGTTTAACAAAAGGACACTAGTAGTCGAGGAATCCATATATGTTATTTTTGATAAATCTAATCCTTCAACTAGTGTACAAGTTGATATTGATGATGATCAAGTTAAAAATATAGACTAAATGAAAATGCATGATTCACCAAATGATGGTAAGGATGAGACAAAATAAGAGCCAAAACATGAGGAAGATACAGATAAAGATCTTCCTAAGGCTTAGAGGTATGCAAATGCTCATCCTAAGAAATTAATTTTTGGTGAGGAAAACCAAGGTGTTAAAACTAGATCATCTTTCAATCTTTGTAATAATTTTGCATTTCTTTTACAATTTGAACCAAAAACATTTCATGATACATTAAATGTTGAGTTTTGGATTTTAGCTATGCAATAGTAACTAAATCAGTTTGAAAGAAATCAATTTATTATTAGCACAAAATGGGTTTTTAAAAACAAAATGGATGAATCTAAAGTGGTTGTCAGAGATATAGGCTAATGCTTTCTTGAATGTGTCCTTTCCTTAGTAATTCCTCCACTTGCTCTTTTAATTTCTCATTCTCCTTAGGACTTATACAATAATGTGGCAAATTTGGTAAGCTAGCACCAAGAATGAGGTCAATCTGATGTGGAATATCTCACAGGGGTGGTAGCCTAATAGGTTTAACTTTTATATCTTCAAACTTATCAAGTAACCCTTGCACCTTCTTGGGGATCAGTTTCTTCTCCTCTTATTCTTCTCCTTTAATTACAAGGGTTATTGGAGTCTTTGTCTCTTTTATGGTGTTGAGGAATTCGTCCTTATCTAAAGGTATTAAAAGTAAGGTATTCTCATCTTTCTTTGGACCACCCACGTATCTCTTTTTAGGAAACACAATAATCCTCTTTTTTTTCCACTTAAAAGAGTACATATTGTCACGACCCCTATGAGTTGCATCAACATCATATTGCCATGGTCTCCCTAGAAGCGCATGACAAACATTCATTTCTACAATATCTCACAAGATTTTAACTTTATTAGTTTTTTCCAAGGACAAAGGCAATCTACATTGCTTCACTACTCTCACATTAGGTCCTTTTTTAATCCAATCGATATTATAAAAGTTAGGGTGTGGCTCAGTTTTTAATTTTAAGTGGTTTACAATACCCTTTACAACTAGGTTCTCACTGATATACCCATCACCAATTAGTTTGCATACCTTTGAATTAACGGATTTTTTTTTTGTTGCTAATCATTAGTTTCAGTAGGGGAGTATAAGATTCGTCTTACCATGTATACCAAGTGTTTACCTTCCTCTTTTATCACTTCTTCTATTTCTTCTTCCTTTTCAATGTTGTATTCTTCAAATTCTTCTCCAACCTCTTCTTGTTGTGACATGTTAACAAATTTTCTCTAGGGACAATAGCTTGATTTGTGCCCAATTTCATTACATGTGAAACACTTCAAACCCTTGTTTGGCTCAACCTTTTCTTTTCCCTTCAATTCTATTGGTTTAGGCTTGGTTTCTTATGTTTTCACATTACTTGGAATTACAAGGTTCTTTACTTCAATCTCTTGTTGCCTACTTATGTTACCTTGCAGTAGTCTTCTATTCTTCAAAATTTATTTACTTGTCAAGCCAAATTTTGAGCTTGATCTATAGACCATATTCTTTGCATCGCTGAGTGATCTTGAATAGAATAGTTTATCCCATTCACATACCTCACAAATTGTTAGTTTTTAGTCTCACTCAAGTTACATCAGGATTGTGGTCGTAGAAACTCTTTCGTATAGACAACCACAGTTCTGGTTACCTGGTAACAAATTTGAAGTTATTGGAATAATGTTTGCTCATAATCAAATGGCAACAAATGAGACTTCAATAGAGCTTTCATTGGCTCATAATCTCTCACAATTGGTTATCCCCTCATCCTTAATTATTTTTGATACCTTTGCCACTATGCACTAGCTCCTCCCTTTAATTTATAAGCTATTAAACTTACCTTTTGTGCTGGCTTGATTTGCATAATATGAAAAACTCACTCCACTTCATACAACCAATCAAGAAATTGCTCAATATCTATTACTCAATTGAAACTAGGAAGATCAACCATGAGTTTGTAGGGTTTACAGTTTTAATAGGCTCTTCTCCTTCTTAATTATGGCTCTAAGGTATAATCACCTTCTGATTCTTCATCAACTCCTTGCTTAGGCTGTGTAAAAACTTCTTTTCTTATTGGTTGCATTCGTCTAGAAAGAATTGGAACTACCATTTGTAGATTAGGAGTAGTTTGTGTAGGTTGTGATATAGGTAGGTTGGCTTCTATCTCATTGACCCATGTAGTTAGTCCATCTGCGGTTCTAACTAATGTTGTGATTTGTTGCTCTAAACTAGCACATGAATCTAAATTTTCCTTATACCCAGTGATCTCAAGACAAGGCTCTGATACCACCTGACGCAGGACAAACGTTGATGGGGTTGTGATATCATTCACAAGGATGCTTAGGATTGATATCATTCAACAGACACAAAAGGATACCAAGAATTCTTGCAAGCTTTGCAAAGGAATTCTTAAAAAAACTCAAATAAGAAGTTTTATTAATAACTTGAATCGAATGATTTGAATGACAAAACCCATGTCTTTATATAGGTTTATTTCTCCTAACTAGACTAGAAAAATATAAAACATAAGGAAAGCTATTTTAATTAAACTTTCCTAAATAATAACTTCCTAAAACTTATTATTTCCTAAATCAAAATAAGATACTCACCAAAAATAAAATAGGACTCTTGACTTATTTAGGAAAACTAATATTAATTAAATAAAACTTAGGATTCTTTATTTCACATGCATAAGGCTTCCTTCATGGCTCCATGTCATCACACAAGCCCATGTCATCATGCCACATCACTAAATAAGCTGCCACATCATGCGCCATACCATCCTTTGGGTGCCACATCATTAACCTTCCTTTGGATAATTTATTTTGTGTTTTGAATATTTTCTACCCTACTGCCTCTTTCCTTGGTCCTCAATTAGGATGACTAAGGGTGTATAAAATTAGGTAACCAAATTGATTAGAAGTATTTGTGAACCGAACTGAATTTTTGGTTTGAAGAAAATTTTAAATCAAAATTGAATTGATTTCTTATAAAAACTGATTAATAACCAAACCACATTTTCGGTTACCCAAATTTTGAATTCTATATAAAAATTTGTTTTAAAAGTGGATTTGAAAATTATAATGCTAGCAAAGGAGACTATCGAATATTGTTAATGTTAAATAAAAAGTAGAAGAGGAAAAAATAGATTCAAAAAAGTTGAAACCTGATTCAACTGAAGAAAGACAAGAATTGAAAAAGGCAACAATTGTAAAGAGCTTTATCAGTGGAGTCAGATCAAAAAAAGGCAAAAAAGTCTTCATAGGTAAAGTGAGAGGATAAAGAAGTAATATATACCATAGTTGAATATTTGGATAATCAAAATGAATAAAGGAAGTTGGTAAGAGAAAAGTATAGAGAAAGACACCAAATAAGGTTGAATTATAGTTGAGCCAAGCCTGGACAGGGTGAAACTTTTCTTTGGAAGAGGGGCTTAGGTTTGGCTTGCCAAGCCAAGAGAATAACTCATTCGTGCTTGGCTCACTTCATGAATCAAGAGTTTATGTTCGGCTCACATAAAGCTTGAGTTTGTGTAAAAAAATTGAACTTGCTCGGGCTTGCCAAACTCATTCGCTTGAATTTAGTTCCCTTGGGGCTTGTGCGATGTCATTTAAAATTTTATAATATATTTTAGCTTAAGTTCGGATTTATGATCGGTTTTCAAATGTATTTTAACTTAGGTTTGGGCTTGAGTTTGTTTATGTTAGGATCGGGTTCGTGTTTGTTTTAGCAAAACTTGAATAAGCTCAAACATACTCGTTTCGAATCTAACCCTAATGCTAAACGTGCAAGAATAGAGAAAAACTCCTTAAGAATTTGGAATTCTTTAATGCCACCCATAAAATTAGCCTTTTCATAGTTTTCCTTTAGTGTTTTTGACTTTTGTGAATGAGAATTTAAGTGCCAACTTTTTCAGCGAAATTTTTTTTGATTTTCATGTGATTTAATAAATAGTTATACGAAATAATTTTTTATTATATATTTAATTTAAAAATTGACTTATTTTGGATAACTGATTTTTATATTTACATAAATTGAAAACCAAACCGAAATTTTGGTATTATAATATCTCATCTCGGTATTCGAGTTGGTTTTACAATTATCCTATTTTTTGAATCGAATTATTATTTGGATATTGATTCGATTTGGTTTTAGGATAATTTTGAATATCTTTAGGGACGACATTCAGTAGACATATCGAATGCATATGGATTTAATAACATACATGTCTTATGCATTTTCAACCTCTTCCCATTTAGCCAAAATGTCATTTATATGCTTTTTAAAATAGAAAAAAAAATTCTCCTTTTACACTTTTTAGAACTTGAAACTATGTTGTTGTACGTTTTGGGTAAACCGTTAGACCAGTTAACATATTTTATTTAAAATCAAGTCTGGTGCTCAAATCTATTACTTGTTGGGGGATAACTTCTCTTGGATGCAATTAAGCTGCTTTGATTTTTGTGATTTAAAATTTTCTTCTTTAATTTTAGCTTGACTAGAATGGAGTTTTTGCAAAATTTTTATATTTTTGTGATACTAGAACATAAGTATAAAAATTTGGCTTGAAGACTGGTTATCTAGTGGGTAATGAGATATGGTTGTGATTAGAGCAACAAATATTTTCTTCTTTATTAGATTTGTTTTTCTACAAAATTTATATGGAATAAAGTTAGTGTTCGTACTTATTTTCTTAAAAATACTAGATTACTTCAATTTTTAAATCTAATTTATAGTGTTAATTATTCATATGGATTAATTTTATGCATATTTAAGGTTTAGATGAAATTATTTTTAAATAATTTTTTAAGAAATGTATGCATAATATTAGGTGTCATGTGAGTGATATGATTTTGATTGATCATAGAGTAGCCACAATATCTTTGATTATATCAAGATTGTATATTAAGAATCTTTGGATTATATATAGTTATATGACGTCAATTATAAATAATCATTATAAATATGATAAATTTTATTTTATATGAATTTTTATTATATTTATGTGATTAATCAAGATGAAACAACAAATTAATTTTCTTAATCTACTTACAAGAATTAAAAAAAGAAATATAATTTGATACTCTTATCATACGGTTTTATATATGTATATAAATAAACTTATTTAAATGCAATATTCAAAAAAATTTTCCAAGTTTTATCCAACTATGTTCTCCCATCTCTCTAAAACTTCAACCTCCTCCTTTAGTTAGTTAGCCCCATTTGTCGTCATCTCCTCCTTGGTTGGTGGCTTTTCAGGCTCCAACCCTCTGGTCCGGTGACCCTACTGGTCACCGACTCTTTCACTGAAACGTCTTTTTAAAAAAATTTCGGTCACTCTTATTATTGTTTTTAGTTTTTATTTTGATCTTTCATGTCTTCTCTACCCTAGTTTCATTCCTCTTTCTCACTAGTGTCTTCCATAAAATTTTCTTCTCTTAGGACCTGTTCTTGGTCTCTTTTAAAATATTTCTTACATTTCTTCAGTGACCATCTTGCACTTTCCAGGTTTTTCTTGTTCTTCCTTTTTTTTCTTGGTAGTTAAATTTTTTTTTTTACTTTGACCTTGCTACTCTCATTTTCAAATTTCATTTACTTTGCTTTTCCTTTGGTTCCATGCCTTTCCCCTTTGGTGTATGTAGCAAACCTTGCTTTCTCTTTGCAGTAGTTTTTCTTTCTTATTCAGTGGTGCATTGTCTGTTATGCCCTGTTATTTTCTACTTTTCTAGGTTGACTTTTCTTTCTTTTTACTGAGCTTTTGGATAAAGAAATGATAAATAGGGACATGTCTTTAAACGTTTATTCTGCATGCATGCAAAGCCTTTCTAGTTCCTTTTTCCTAGTAGCTATAAAAGATTAGGTCAGTGTTCTACACGTCTCAAGTAATATGCTTTACAATGAAAGGATCACACTGGAGCCATCCTCCACCATATCTGAAAAGGTTTTTTTTCTAGAGACCACCATTTCAATGTTCAACAACCCTTCACAATTTTTAGTGGCTAAAGGCAAGGCTCTTGGAATAAATTATTTATGAAAAAATTAGTAAACCAAAACTTAGAATACATTCCCCTTTCAAATATCCTAAATGGTGGAAAACACTCTATAACTCCTCTTTTTGAGATTGCAAATGAAGACGCCAAGAGGTGGGAAAATTGTGCCATTGGTTTCTTCATTGGTAAGAGAATGCCATTTCTTGTCAAAAGGTATGTTCATAATTGGACAAACTATGGACTTGAAGACATTATATCCATTGGAATTGGAGTTTATTCAAGGATGTAGAAGGTATGATGAAAGTCTTGGAAGAGGAAACATGGATGATTGGAGGGTAGCCCATTTTCGTTAGAAAATGGGAAAAAAATTTGTCAATGGTGGTGGATAACATTAAGAAAATAGCAGTTTGGGTAAAGTCTATAGAATTCCATTGGAGTATTGGAGTTTTAAGGGTTTTAGCCATATTGCAAGTGTTCTAGGCCACCCTTTTTATTAGGATTAAGTTACAGAAGAGGTAAATAGGCTCGAATTTGCACGAATTTATGTAGAGATTAGCGTCAACCATGAATTTCCAGACATAATGGAGCGTGTACTACCTAATGAAGAAAAGGTTATAATCCGATTGGAGTATGCTTGGAAACCATTAAAATGCAATTTATGTAAAATGTTTGGCCATGGTATTGAGGAGTGTAGATGGAAAGTGGTGTAAGAGAGACTAATAAGGGGAAAGTTGGTATGTATAAAGGAAAAAAGGTAATTAGTAAGGAAGATATAGGCAATGAAACACTTATAGCTAATTGTGATGATTACCATGTTGTAGATGGTAACACAAGAAATGGCAAAGCTAAATTAGAGGTGCCAAGAAAGAATTCAATGATTGTGAAGGAGAAATCTGACAATAATATGGGGGACTTAAAAAACAACAAGTATACAGTCTTAGCCATCAATAAACCTAGTGGTATTAAAGTAGTTTATAATGATATGAAAGATGCCATGATTGATAAGTCATGTAAGGATGTAGTCTTACCAAATGTCTTAGAATCGGATATTGGTGCATCTTCTTCCAACACTATGATATTGAATAAGGCCAATTATGATAATATAGAGCAAGTGGGGACACCTCCATCAATAATTAATTATATAAATCATGACCATTGTGAATCTCCTACAATAATTCATTTTAGTGGCAAGATCAAGGTTGATGAAATGGACATAAAAAAGGAAAAGGGTGAAATTCTGAGCAAATCACAACAAAAGAGATTGGCAAAGCAAAGGAGGAACTCTTCCCCCATTGGTTCTCCCAAATGACCAATTTAGCTTGCTAAAACATTAGGGGCCTTAATGCTCCTATCAAGCAAAAAGAGGTTAGGAGTTTCATTTTGGAAAATAAGATTGATCTCATAACTATTCTTGAAACTAAAGTACATAGTTCAAATGTCAATAGAGTATGCTATAGTATTTGGGAAGGTTGGGAACATGGAACAAAACTACTGTTAGGCTTAATATTGTGGCGAAAAACTCCTAATTCATGCATTATGATCTATGACTTGTAAAGGAAAACACAAATATTGGTTTGACCATTGTCTATGGCAACAATAATCCTATAGATAGAAAAAAAACCTTTGGCGTAATCTTGTTAATTGATCACTCATAATGCAACATTCCCCTTAGATTATTTTGGGAGATTTTAATGCTAATAGGAACCCTTAAGAAAAGGTTGGTAGGGCAACATGGGGGTGATTCCTATTATAAAGACCTAAACAATTACATCAAGGAGGTTAAGTTGGACTACATAAGATTCATGGGTAATCTTCTAACTTGGAGCAATCGTAGTGAAGACCAAAGGAGAATAACATGCAAACTAGATAAACTCTTATCAATAACAATTGAAAGGATGTCTTCTTGAATTCGATGGCACATTTCCTCAACCCTTCTATTTTTGACCACTTACCTTGTATGGTAAGAATTGGAGCTGCTGAACCTAGTAGAAAGGTTCCTTTCAAGTTTTTTAACATGTGGACACATCATGAAAATTTTTTTAACATAGTTGGTAAAGTTTGGAGATAAGAAGTTAAGGGTAGCCCTGTGTTTATTGTGATAAGCAAACTTAAAAAACTCAAAGGAGAATTGAGGAATTTAAATAAAGAGTCTTTTTGCCATATTTCTGAGAGAGTGTTTGATGTTAAGAGGTATCTTGACAACATCTAAAAGCTTCTTCATAATAACCCCTCTAATGAGAAACTTGCCTGTGAGGAAAAGATTAGTCTGGAAAACTATAGATCTTTTTCTTTGGCTAAACAAAAATAAAAAGTCCATTGGCTTAAGGAAGGTGATCAAAATACAAAATATTTCTTCAAAAGTATCAAAGGTAGAAGGAATAAGAACTCTATTGATAAGATTCTACAGAGAGATAGGTCTTTTGTAAACAACATAGAGAAGGTCAAGAAAGAGTTTATGCAGCTCTTCAAATCAGTCCTAAGTGGAACTGAAACTTCTAAAATGAATCGGGAGGAGCTTAAAAAATTGATCAAGTTTTAGGTTGGCCATGAGGATAAAGATATGCTCACTAGAAAAATTTCAGTGAAGGAGATTAAAGAGACCATTTTTGCTATGGATAATAATAAGGCTCTAGGTTCGGATGGGTATGGTGCATGTTTTTACAAGGCAGCATGAAATATAGTTGGTGATGACATTGTAAAGGCCATCAAGCATTTCTTTAATATGGGTCAGCTCTTAAAAGAGGTTAATTGAACTATCTTTATTCTTATTCCTAAAGTTGCTAACTTTTCTCCTTGCAAGGATTTTAGACCCATAGCTTGTTGCAATACCCTTTACAAATGCATTACCAAAATTATGGCAAATTGCCTTAAAACCATTCTTCCTTAGTTTATTAACAAGACTCAAAGAGCTATTGTGGTAGGGTAATGCATTGGCGAAAATATACTCTTTTGCCAAGAACTTATGCATAACTACCAAAAGAACACTCATGAAAAGAAATGTGCTATTAAGATAAATCTCATGAAAGTCTATGACACCTTAAATTAGGATTTCTTGCTAGTTGTCCTTGATACTATTAATGTTCCCCATCAGTTCATTAGTTGGATAAGGACTTGCACCACTAGTCCTTCTTTCTCGATGGATTTAAATGGAAAACTTGTCAGTTTTTTCAATAGTACCCAAGGGCTAAGGCAAGAGGATCCCCTTTCCCCGTATCTCTTTGTCATTGCCATGGAAGTGTTTTCTTGCATGCTTAATGAACTAAAAGAGAATGCTTGCTTCAACTACCATTGGAAATGTAAGAAAAATAATATCACTCATTTATGCTTTGTCGACGACCTCATATTATTTTGTAGGGTAGATGTGGATTCCATTTCTCTCATGAAGAACACCTTAGAATGCTTCCATAATTGGTTCAAACTTAAAAAAAATCTTGCTAAAAGTAACCTTTACCTTTTCGGGGTTAATAATTCATAAGCGAAGCTCTTAAAATCAACCATTGGCATTGATCTTGGAACTCTTCCTTTTAAATACCTTGGCATACTTGTGATATCCTCTAAAGTAAAAGTTAATGATTGTAAGCCCCTTATTAACAAGATTGTGGCTAAGATTTTATTTTGGAAAAGTAAGTTCTTTTCTTATGCTAGTAGACTTGTTCTTATAAAGGCCATCATTTTTAGCATCCAAGTATATTGTTTTTCAACCTTCATTCTCCTCGCTAAAGTGCATAAGGTAATTGACCATTATCTAAGAAACTTCATTTGGAGTGGAGATATCTCCTCTAGCAAGACAACTAAGGTAGCTTGGGATGAGATTTGTCTCCTTAAAAGGGAAGAGGGTTAGGGTCTTATGAAAAACAAATCATGGAACAAGGTTGTTATAATGAAGTATATATGAAAGATCCTTCAAAGAAGTGGTACCTCTTTATGGGTTGATTGGATCAATGATAATCAGCTTAGAAATAAAATTTTTTGGGAGGTCAAGCTGAATGGTGATTACTCTTAGGTTTGGAGGAAGTTCCTTCTTCTTAGGAAAAGCATAAAGGATAAAATCAAGACAATTGTGAGAAATAGGCAGAATACATACCTTTGGCATGATAATTGGCATTATTTGGGACCCCTTATAAACAAATATGGTCCTTGGGTGGTATATGACTCGGGTTTCCCATTGCATTCTAAGGTCAAGGATATGACTAAAGATAAAACATGGAGATGGCTATTAGCAAACTTAGTAGCTCTTATGGAGATAAAAAACACCTCAATTCTAACTCCCTTGAATGGAGAAGATGTCTTTTGGTGGAAACCAAGTGCAAATGGTAAATTCTCTATCAAAACTGCTTAGCATAGTTTAAGGGAGGCTAAAGCTAAAGTTCCTTGACATAATATCATATGGTTCAAAAGACACTACCCTAGACACTCTTTCATTGCATGGTTGGGCATTAGGGGTGGCATGAAAACAAAGGATAAATTGCTTAGCTTTGGCCTTATTCTAAATAATATGTGTGGTCTTTGTAACTTGGCTTCGAAAAACATGAAACACCTTTTTTTTCAATGCTCTTACTCAACTTCCATTTGGAACTATATTGAGAATCTTTGCTTCATGGATAACCCTCACCAACCATGGGGATCCTTAGTGCTTTATTGTGCCAACAATTGAAGGGGGGATTTTCTACACCATATTATTTGAAACTTTGTTTTGAAGCCTCTATATACTACATTTGGTGTGAAAGAAACAATGTTCTTTTTGGTAGAAGTAAATCGCCACAATAAAGGATCATTACCGCTATAAAGGATTGTGTGGGGGCTAGAATCTCTCCTTTATCCAAGATACCTCGCTCATTCATTAATGACACTATTGTTTTGATTTGGGACCTATCAAGATCTATCTTTCTTTAGCTCTTCTAGTTTATGTAGGCCTTCTTTAAGGTGTACTAATGTAACTTTGGCAAGTGAGATCCTTGTATTTTGTATAGTGTTTATGAGTTTCTTTCCTTGGTGTTTTGGTTGTTTTGTTGTATTGCATGTTTGATTTGGTTTGGATCTTATCTGTGCCTTAGCCCGGGGTTTATCTAAGGCAAGGCGTTTTTCCTTAACCCGGGGTCTTGTCCGTGGTAAGGCTTTCTTTGGTTTAATATTATCTTATTTACCAAAAAAAAACTTATTTAAATTAAAAACTTAGTCTACGGACAGTTTTAATGTTATGTGATTTATATATTTGCAACATGTTTTTACATTGGTAGAACATGATATATGTATTGTGTATGCCTTAATTTTTGTGATAGAAGTATGTATGTTTATATTTATTTACAATTATTCAACTTGTAATTTTCTTTGATAATGTATATGATGTTTCTTATTTGAGTGGTGATAACTATAAAATTTAGAAGGAAGCAATTCTTCTCTAATTAGGATATGTGGACATTGATTATGCTATTAAGAAGGATGAACCACCTGCATCTATAGAAACTAGTACTTAGGTTGATGTGCCTTGTATGAATGATGGGAGCAATCTAATAGCTTTACTATGATGTTCATCAGGACATACATATCTACTAGTATTCATGGTTCAATCTTTGAGTGTAACAATATCAAACAATTACTAAAGGTTATTGATGAACAGTTTGAGTTTTTAGATAAAGCTCTTGTCAACATCCTTATGACAAAGTTATCATCAATGAAGCTTACCAGTGTTAGAGGTACGCATAGGCACATCATGCAAATGAGCGATATAACAACTCAACTTAAGTTCCTTGAGATTGAGATATTTGAATCTTTTCTTATGCACTTCATACTTAATTTGCTTCTATAACAATATGAGCAGTTCAAAATCTTTTATAACACACATAAGGAAAAATAGTCAATCAATGAATGTTTGACCATGTGTGTGCAAGAGGAAGAAAAGTTGTTCATAAAAATGGGAGAAAATGCACATATGGTTACACAAGGAAGAATGCTAATCCAATCTCACTTGTTTGTTATGAATCTAATATGGTTGGTGTATGTTATAACATTTGGTAGATTGATTCTGGTTCTACAATTCATGTTTCAAATACGTTAAAAGGCTTTTTAAACCAAAGGAAGCCAATAACTAGTGAACAATGCATCTATTCCTCAAACAAGGTGCACTCATATGTGGAAGCAGTTAGAACATGAAGATTAGTTTTAGATACTGATTTTGTATTAGATTTGGCACAAATGTTTTATATTCCAAGTTTCTTTAAAAACTTGATTTTAGTTTCAAAAATTGTACCCTTTGGATATTCCTTTACATTTTATGATATTGCATTTAGTTTGTTTCATAAATCTACAATTATGGGAAATGGTACATTGTCTGATGGTTTGTTCCAAATTCATTTATAAAATAGTGTTTTATTTAATTTAATGCATGTTCAAAATAATATTAGTATTAAAAGAAGTTTTATGCATGAAAATTCCTCTATGTTGTGGCATCGAATATTAGGACATATCTCCATAGAAAGAATTAAAAGGTTAGTGAATGATATAGTACTAGATACTATAGAGTTTATTGACTTTGATATTTTTTGGGATTGCATAAAGGGAAAACAAACCAAGAAGTCAAAGAAAAGTGTCAAAAAGAGTTTAGACATATTAGAAATCTACATGCAAAAATAGACGCTTATGGTTAGAAATACTTCATCTCATTTATTGATGATTATTCACGATAGTCGTATCTCTACATGCTTTATAATAAGAATGAAACATTAGATGCCTTTAAAGTTTTCAAGATAGAAGTAGAGAAATATTGTGAAAAACAAATTAAGATCGTGAGATCAGATAAAGGTGAATAATAGTATAGTAGATACACTCAAGATGCATAAACAAATGGTCAATTTGCAAGGTTTCTTGAAAAGTATGAGATTGTTGCCCAAAACACTATACCTAGTTCTTCAGACTAAAATAGTATAACAGAAAGAATAAACCAAATTTTATTGGACATAGTGCAAAGTAAACTTAGCAACTTCAAACTTCCTAAATCATCGTGGACTAAAGTTTTTAAAATAATAATTAATATATTAAACTGAGTTCTAACCAAAGTTGTTTCTAAAACACTATTTGAGTTATTTAAAGGTTAGAAACTGAGTTTGTGACATATACACATTTGGGGACGTCTCTCTGTAATAAGAATGTATAATCCATATTAAAAGAAATTAGGCCCAAGGACTATAAATAGGTATTTCATTGGATATGCTGAAAAGTTTAAAGGTTACAAATTTTTACTATCCATCACATAGCACTGGAATTATAGAATCTTAAAGTGTAAAATTTTTTAAGAATGACTTGATCAATAGGAGTGATTAATCTTGGGACTTAGTTTCTGAGAAAGATCATTCAAATATTCAACCACTCACTTCAAGTAATAGATTGGTTGTTATTCAAAATACTCTTTAACTTCAAATGGATGTTGAACAACCAATTAATAAAGTTTCACAAGTTGTTGATAATAGTCTAGTAGATCAAGTTGTTCAACAATTTCCAAATAATGTTGAACCACTAGTTGTATAACCTACTCCACAGGACGATGCTAATACAATATTAAGAAGATCAACTAAAATAAGGAAATCAACTATTTCTAGTGATTATATAATGTATTTAGAAGAAACTAACCATAATTTATGAGCCAAAGAAGATCTTATAACATTTTCACAAGCAATGGATCGTAGTAAGTCTATTTTATGGTACGATGCCATGAAAGATGAGATAAAATCTATAAAGAGTAATGTAGTCTGGGATCTCATCGAGTTACCAAATATGACAAAGGCTATTTAGTGTAATTACGTCTTTAAGACAAAGAAGGACCTTTTAGGTAACATTGAAAGATATAAAACAAGATTCATTGCTAAAAGTTTCACTTAAAAGGAATGAATTGATTATATGAAGACCTTTTCTTCTATATCTAAGAAAATTTCTTTCCATATAATTTTGACATTGGGAGCCCATTTTGACTTAAAATTGTATCAAATGGTAGTGAAAACGACACTCTTCAATTGGGATCTAGAGGAAGAAGTATATATAAAATAACTAAAAGGATTCTCCTCTAGTGATGGTGAACATTTGGTGTGTATGTTTAAGAAATCCAAATATGGATTGCAACAAGCCTTCCATCAATGGTATTTGAAATTCCATGAGGTCATCTTTTCATTCAGCTTTATAGAGAACATCATAGATCAATGTATATACTAGAAGGTTAATGGGATTATGAGAAACCCTTTTAAATGGATTAAATGAACTAGAAGGAGAAAGGGGAGAGGGGAAAGGGGTGTGAAAAGTTTCCTAAAAATTTTTCATTCACAAGCAATTAATACACAAAATCAACATTACATGAATGCTTAAGTAAAAGAGTAAGGATAAAAAGTGCACAATTTATGGTGGTTCAAAGTTTTCTTTTATAAGCTTCTTATATCCACTTTGCTAGGGTAGTTACCCGAGAGCCAATTGAATTTGACATTTGTGGATGTAATTTTATATTGATAATTAATAAAGGATGTATTGTTATTTAATTCATATATTGTCTATTTATATGATCATGCGAATAACATACCTTAGAATCATGAGAACCCTATATACATATTAAGTGGTCATTCCAAAAACGTTCGTAATTCCGACATTACAATGAATAAAGGCATGTGTAATGATAATGAGATTATCATAGTGTTAAGCCCTCTACCAAAAGTAACGACAATTCTCACATGTTGAAACTATTGTAGACAGTTTGGTAGAACACATGGGTACATGTTGTAGATATGTTCATCAAACTAATCTGACTAAAAGATATCCATATGGATGGTTGTTTTAGTGTCTGTTAAATAAATCCTCTAAACACTATAAGTGGATATGATCTTTTGACTTGAGGTCGCTAGACCGTCTTATGTAAGGATTAGTATGGTTTGATACTATTTAATGTGTCACTATAATTAAGGTAACTATAAAGGTAGTAATGACCATATCATGAGATACATGGAGGCTATGTTTGATCGATAAAAAATTTGTCACTCTTGAACACAAGAAAAGATATCTCACGTGAAAATATTAACTAACATCCATGACTATTTGAATCTGTTGCCACAATAGGATAAGGTTATAGCTTAATCCGTGTTGGTCATTGATGTGTATCAATTCATACCGATGAGCTATTACAATAGACATATTTATGTGTTTTAGCCTTGAGAGATATTGATTGATAAAAAAATTGAATTGCATGTAACTGTGATGTCGTAAAAGTTTAAGATATGTTTGATAACACTCTGTCGTTCAAGTGACCATGATGCTTTGTTAGAGACTAATCTTGGTCTATGTTCATATTCACCTTAAATTTAGACACTATCAATTTGATTGAGAGCTTGTGTAACACACACATATAAAGGTTTGATTTAAACCTAGAGGTGAGGATTTGATGGAGATCAAGGTGCTGATCAAGTACAACAAAGCAAGTATTCCCAAGATCTTTTGCAAGGAATCAGTGGTCTAATGACTAGAGCAAGGACAAAGAAGATGAAAGAGTCTTTACAAGGCTTAATCAAGGAGATGCATGACAAAGAGGTTGTTTTAGAAGTTTCCAATGCTACAACAAGGATAATCACTTATCTTTATGTGTACGATAATGGACAAGGCTTAGAACTTGAAGAATAAAGCTTGGAGTCCATGATATAATTTCGGGCCACATGGACCAAGCTAAAGAAAGGCTTAAATAAAATGATTAGGTGTTTTGGGTTGTTAGATTTTAAGTTAAGGCTAAATATACATATAAAAGACTTAACTTCTTAGGTTTATTTGGGCTTGTAGGTTGGCCCATGTCTTGATATATTAGCTAGGGTTTTTTACTTTTGACTTTTATGTCTAGGATTATGATGATTACATGCCTATATAAAGGCTACAACTATGAAAAATGAAAAGAGACATATCATTAATAATTTTAAGTTATTTTTAGCAAACTTCATTTTGTTCCCTTGTGTTTTTGGAAGAACACATCATCTTGATTTATCAAATGAGTGATCAACCTTTGTGGCATCTTAAGATTGGGGTTTAAGGGCTTAGTTTCCTTAGGGTTCTAATCTGATTGATCCAACTTGTTTTTTAGCATTTCTAAGGTTTCTAGGGTAGGTCAACTAGCGGGTTCTTTATTAGGATTATTTGGTGATAATCTTGGTGTTTAAAGAAATAGAGAATCCAGTAAACCATGATTTGACCAAGGTACACTTGGTATGCATAGTGTTAGATGGCATCATGCAAAATTATAAAAGGCATGGCATGGTTAGACAAAAGATTGTCCAGTCATGTAAGGCTTAAAGCCATATTGGGCAGCATATTTGTGGTGTCATCTATACATGGCTTAATACTTGTGTGCCACTCATGTTTACATGTTAGCTATGCATATGTGTTAAATGTGTCAGGTTTGGATGAAATCCTTATTGTGTTGAACACCTGCACATCTTTGAAGTGTACATTAAAATTAAAATTGATAGAACACATATATAATAGAACAATTAAACTTTGTATACCCATTTTTGGTACACAATTTGTGTACACAGATGAGGTGTTATTATGTGATTGGATGTTTCTTTCTTATGTGATGACACATGTTTTAAAATCACCTAATTACATGATGACACATCACTGTGTATATAAATTGTGTACTAAAAATAGGTACACATAGTATTGCTCATAATAGAAACCTTAGCTATAGGTTTTCTGTTTTTCTCTTTTTGTTCATGTGAACACATATAATCTAGTAAAGAAGCCCTAATAGCTTTCTCTCTGGATTGTCTTTTACATGTTTGTGTTTTGCGTGAATACCACGACGCTACCTCTCGAAGTTAGGATAATGTTTAGTCTCAAACTATGTGAAGATTTGAAGGACTACTAACACAAGTATAAACCTAAAACACCTTTTGAGCGTTTTTCATGATTCATGAATATATGTTCTAAAATAGTTATCCTAGTTAGGGTTTTTAGGATTCTTTGATTATAAAATTTTAAATTCTATTGCATTGCCCTAATCAGTGCCTTGAAAATCTTACACATTTCTCTAAGCAAACTACTTTGGAGTTCTATTATCATTTGAAACTTCTTTTTGCAAGTAATTTGTTTAGGATTTCATCTAATTCAATAATTGAATTGGGATTTTCCATAAAAGAGTTTGAAATACATGTTTTTGAGTATTAAATGCCTTACAAAGGCTAGAAATACAATTTGAGCACAAGTTTTCTCTCAAGTGTTTGAATTTAAGCTTAGTGAGAGAACAATGAAGAAGAATATAAAGGATTATCACAATATGTTTTCTTTTTATCCATTCTTCACCTTAAACTTGCTCTATTTATGGAGTTAGAGTGGCTAAAATCATAATATTTCTATTGGGGTTGAAAAACTAGTCATTTGTCTATTGAAAATGATGTTTTGCTCTTGAAACAACTTGGGCACAATTTTGATGTTCAAAAGGCATGGATGGACTTGAATTTTACAGCTTAAAGTCAACCTTGGTTAGAGTTTTCAATAGATAACTTTATACGCTCACACTATAGAAGGGATATGTGACTTTCACTTCAAATTTTTGTTTTTTTTTTTAATTTCGAGAAACTTACATGGTGACATGAAGTATGGCAAGCATACTAACTTAATTTTACACATGGAATGGCTAACACATTTGGAGTACAACTGGACATGAAAATCTCGACTTTGAACACTTTAACTGTAGTTGATGTCCTTGCTTGCACAAAGATCTTCCTTGGTACCATTCAAATTGATCAAGCTTGGCTGGCATCTTGATATAGCATAGGTGGACAGGCTTTGTTGTATTTCCCATTTTGCCCTTATCTTGAATGACTTGAATTTTACTTGGTATTGGGTGACTTAGTTGTGCATGACTTGGTTTTATAATTACACGAGTGACTTTAGAGATGATATGATTGGACAAAAGTAATTTTTATTTAGCATTAATTCCAAAAGTTACATGACTTTAGCATAGTTTAACATCTAACTTGATTTCTTTTATAAACGAGGCGTCGTGCACGACTTGGCATTGAGTCCAAATTGTTCCTAGTTTTCACTTTGCAAACGTTTTGTAATGCTTTGACACATTCTTTGAATATATTAGCATTTTAACTTATGTTTTTATTGTCATTAAAATACTAGGGGTCCAACAATCTCTTATTTTTTGATTGATGACAAACACTAAGTTAAAAAAATATAGATTTCAAAATGAGAAATTTTTTTTTTGCATCAAGTTTACTTCCCCTCATTTTAAGCTTTTAGTACTCCCCTCCCCCCCTCCCTTTAAAATTTTGCTCAAAAGAAATATTTCCAAGTTTGTTAAAACAAGAAATTTTACAAGATTAAAATTTTGGAAAAAATTTGGCAAAGTTTCCCTGATATTTTCTCTTTTCCCTTTTTTTGTTATCAATAAAAAATCTGTAAGTAAAACTCCTAATATGCAATATATTATCAAAACATTCTCCCAAGCAATCCAATAGTTAGGCATTAATAAACAAACATATATGTGTGACATCCAGGTTAGGGTAGGTGCCCTAGAGCCAATAGAATTTGATATTTGTGGATGTGATTTTATATTAATAATTAATAAATGATTTATTATTATTCAATTCATATGTTGTCTATTTATATGATCGTGTGAACAACATGCCCTTAAAATAGTAAAACTGTTGTAAAAGGATCAGATGATTGATCATAAGAACTTTATGTACACATTTAGTGGCCGCTCTAGAAATGTTCATAATCACGACATTACAATAAATAAGGGCAAGTGTAATGATGATGAAATTATCATAATGTTGAGCAACCCCACCAAAAGTGATGACAATTCTTATATGTCATAGTTGTTATAGATAGCTTGATGCAACACGTAGGTGCACGTTGTAGATGTATTCATCAGACTATCCTAACCAAAGGATATCCATATAGATGGTTGTTCCAGTGTTATTGGAATAAATCCTATGAACACCATGGATGCATGTAAGCCTTTGACTTGAGGTCACCAGACTGTCTCGTGTAAAGATCGATATGGTTTGACTCTATCTAACGTGCTGCCATAATTGGGGTAACTATAAAGGTAGTAATTGACCATATCATGAGATACATAGAGGCTATGGTTGATCATTAAAGGATTCATCACTCTTAAGCATAAGAAAAGATATCTCACATAAAAATACTAAATAACATCTATAACTGCTTAATCTATGGCCATAATGGGATAAGGTTGTAGCCTAATCCATATTAGTCATTGATGTATATCAGTTCATATAGAGAAACTACTGAGATAGACACTTTTCTATGTCTCAACCTCGAGAGATATTGGTTAACGAAAAGATTAAATTGCATGTAACTGTGATGTTGTAAAAACTTAAGAGATGTTCATTGACACTTTGTTGTTCTGGTGACCATGATGCTTTAATAGAGGCAAATCTTGGTTTGTGTTTGAATTTAGACACTACTAATTTGATAAAGAGCTTATGGGTATCATGTACATGGTCGATTCAAATCTAGAGGTAAGAATTATTTAGTAATAATCTAAGTGTTTAGAGAAGAGGAGAATTTGGTTGACCATGCTTTGACAAAGTCAAACTTGGTATGCATGGTGCTGGAAACATCATGAAATGTTATTAAAGCATGACATAACTGAACAAAATATTGTCAAGTTATGCAATCTGTACATGGTTTGAAAACTTACCAAGTGGCACGCTTTCAGTGCCATCTGTGCATGTCTTGAAAACTTGCCAGGAAGCACATTTGTATGCCACTCGTGCAAGTTATGAAACATATTGGCTATACATGTTTATAAGCCAACAATGCATATGCGTTAAGGGTGCCAAGTTTGGATAAAATCCTTGTTACACTAAGACACCTGCACATATGTAAAAGCGTGCATTAGAATTAAAATGGCCAAAAGACTTATTCTTACCAAAAGTATCTTCTTTTCCCAACCACTCCTTATCTTTGAAAATCTCAAACGCCCATTCGTGAGTGGTTAAAATTAACGGTTTTAGAGGTAAAATCATTATTTTATCTCTAATATTAAAAATAAACTAAAATTTAATCTACTTTTCCTCCCTTAAACCTTAAAAACTAAAAGTTTTCCTCTAACCCAAGATTTAAAAAAATGGTGTTTCCCCCAAGGTTTAGTTTTAAGATCTTTGGCACCAAATTCGATGTCATCATCAGTAATGAATATATGTCGATGTCTCCTCTTCCTCTGATAGCCAAACTTCTCTCATTTAGAAGCTTGGATAGAGTTAATTAATGTTGAAAAGAACTCTCAACTTTGTTGGGAAGATGAAGTTGTTCATCTTTCCTAACGAAGATGAGACCTCTCGTCTTCATTAGGGAAGATAGGAGATCTTGTCTTCATCAGGGAAAATGATGTTTCACCTTCCTTGATGAAACATCATCTCCTGTTAGGTTTAGGACTATCGACCAAAAGGGGAAATGGTGAGAGAGCAAGCATCGGAGGAAGAGAAATTAGATGTCATCAAAGAAATGCCAGAGTTTGAAAACTAAACCCCAGTGGGTAAATGTCATTTCATAAAACTTGGCCTATGGGAAAAATTGTTTGTTTTTAGGGTTTAAGATGGGGTTAAGGTTTCGTTAACTTTAACTGTTCATAGGTGGGTAAATGGCATTTTCAAAGTTGAGAGGTAAGAACTTGAGAAAAGAGGATACTTTGGATAGGAAATAGTCTTTTGGCCAATTAAAATAAACAACAACAACATATACAAAAAAGAAACCTCAGCCCTAGGTTTCTGTTTTTTTTTCTTCTTTCTATGAACACAATTAATCTAGAAAAAAAACCCTAGTAGCTTTTTTCCTAGATTGAATCTTACGTATTCATGCTTTGCATAGATACTAAAAAGTCATCTCTCGAGGGTTGGATAACATTTAGTCTTAAATGGCATAAAGGTTTGGAGGAACCATCACCGTAAGTATAAACCTAAAACATTTTTTATGAGTGTTTTAAATCTTCATGAATATATGTTCTAAAATGGGGTATCCTGGTTAGAGTTTTTAAGATTCTTTGATTTTTAAAATTTTAATTCTATTGTGCAACCGATTACTAGTGCCTTGAAAACTCTATAATCCAATATAAAAAATCAAACAAACTTAACTATTGATCCAAATGACATCCAAACATATATATTACCAAAATTTGATGCCAAAGATCCAGCAACATCCAAGGCTTGAAACAAAAGAAGTCAACTAAAAAAAGTTAATCAAAGTTTAGAAATAGCTAAACATGTGCAAGATAATCAAAAGATGAAATGATACTTGGTATGATAATGATATGCTTGATCAGTGATATTTGTCCATCCATTCCTAAAACTGTTATTTAAACTAATTTTGCTTTTGACTAAAGCATTATTGCTCTTGAGTCATTTGATCCTGCCTCTGAAGAATTTTAGAATGTTAGTTGTCTCATATATTCTTTTTCCATTCTCAATCACTTTTTAGGTTGAGAGTTCAATCTAGGAAAATCACTAGGTGAGACTAAAGAATAGTAAGAGGAGTATTCAATGGAGCTTTAGCTTCTTGTGTAGTGACAAACTGTGTTTTTTTAACTATTAATTATTCTTTGACATCTTAGTTGGTATGGTTTGAATCTGTATCTACCTTGTCCATCTTTCTCCAATAATCCATCTTTACCAAAGACTAAACGGTGAAGTAGTCAAACTCTTTGAATTTAAGAAGATGATTAGGATCTTTTTCAACTAAGTTCAACCCTAATTTCTCTGTAAATAATGAGATAAGCATCCCAAACCTAATAACATGTTTGTTATTCTTGATGGAGTACATATTGTGAATCAACCATCTGGTAGTATCAACTTGTATCCTATATTGAGATGCAAACATCAATTTTAAGTCTTGAACCAACACTTGCCCATTTGAATCATTTTCGACATTCAAAGTACAAAAGATGAATCTGTGAGGCACTCTGTAGGTTAGAGTATCCAATTTTGTTGATTTTGAAAGGTGTGAATGGTAGATCCTTCTTCCACCTAATTTGTCTCAAGAATCAAACTGATTACATTCAAAAGCATATTTAACATGCCTTCATTGTCACATTCCAACCATTATGCAAAATCTTCTAGAGTATTTAAGTGAAGCTTACCATACAATCTAAATTTCATTATGTAGTCCAAAATATTATCTCTTTAATCCATTCTTAACTTCAAGGAATTATAAAACTTATACACCAAATTCTTGTATGCATTATATCTCATGAAAACAATTTACCCCATTTCATTTGATTGACTATTTCCATGAACTCATTTGCAATTCTAACTTTTTCCAAAATAGGCAAAAATACACATCTACCCATACTAACATATCTATGCCTCATAACCATTAAACAATCCTTTTGAAATGTGTTTAAATGTTGTCCTTTTTTATTTTTGAGTGAAAAGAGATGGATTTTGGGTGAAGTGATGTTATCGATTAGGAGGAGGAGGAAGTTAGGGTATTTGGATTGAAAATACGTGAAAAGAAGATGCCAACTAGGAAAAATAAGAAGTCAACTAACCCCTTTATATTTTTCGAAGGCACGGGCAACTCAAATTAGGGTATATCGATCGTGCCAATTAAAATAATTAAAAAGGTTGAGAAATGTTATGAAGCCAATTGTGCTTTATGAAATTAAAGTCGTTCCTAGCTTTCATTCGGAAGCATTTTTTAAAAATATAGTCGAGCCGATTGATGACATATCTGTACCCCAAAGGGCACATTCGTGTAGGACATGAAAGTAATATAATTTAGCAATGACCAAAACACCTCAAGACATGAGTCTTGGATATTTTGACTGATTTAAGGACATTTTATGTGATTCAAGGTTTGATCAACTTTGAACACAAGTTTGAATTGATTTGATTTGAATCCACATTAAGTGTTTATACAATGTGAATGTAAATGCATTTTTAATGAATAACAATCATCCACATTTCATAAAATTAACATACAATATGCACATATAACATAAAGTAAACCAAAAAAGCACAAAATGTCATTGCAAACATGCTTTAAATTATTTAACAAGCATATCACCTTTACTTGATTTGCATTGATCATCCCAAGCTCTTTTATTATGAAGCAAAATCTATCTTTATCAAGTGCCTTGGTAAAAATATCAACAAGTTGATTAATTGTATCAATAAATTCAATTTTAATATAACCTTTGCTAACATGATAACCCAAAAAATGATGCCTAATGTTTATATATTTTGTTCTATAATGAAAAATAGGATTTTAGAAAGTTGGATGACACTTGTATTATCACAAAATATCGGAACATTTTTTATTTCAAAACCAAAATCTATTAATTGTTGTCTTATCAATAAAAGTTATGTACAACAATTAGCAATGGAAACATATTTGGCTTCTGTAGTAGAAGTTGCCACGAGTTTTGTTTCTTTGAAAACCATGAGACCAATATGTTTCTTAAAAATTTATAAGTGCCACTTGTCCTTTTTCTATCAATCCTACATCCACTAAAATTAGTGTCTGAAAATGCCCTTAATTTGAACGATGATCCCTTACGATATGATAAACCAATGTTTAGGTATACCAAAAATAATACCATCTCCATCTACCTTGTTATGGTATACCCATTTTATGTCAATAGTGGAATGATTCATTGGCTTTGGAACTAGTTCCTATATTTTGCTTCTCTCAAATTAATCTAATTCTTCTTGTATAGCTAACACCCAACTCTCATCTTCAAAAGCTTCTTCTACCTTTTTAGGCTCCATTTCGAAAAGAATGCCACAAATTGACATGTGTTCCTCAATGAAGCTCTTGTCCTCACTTCTCAGGTAAAATCTCCAATGATCTTTCTTTCTTTCACCTCATCCTTCACCTTTGGATATCTAGATTCTCTTTGTGATTATTGAGGTTGTGTTGGTTTATCTTCTTGTTATTTAACCTCAATTTGATGATCTTTTTTTTCTTCTTTTGTTTGAGATGAGTCTTTGATTTGTAGATCTTCTATGAGCTTAATGAGTTCATCTTCATTTTTATTATCTACTATTAGGGTATATGCCCTAGAGCCAAACGAATATGGCATTTGTAGATATTATTTTCTATTAATCATTAATAAAAGGATTTACTATTATTCAATTCATACATTATTTATTTATATGACTGTACAAATAACATGCCCTTAGAATGCTAGAACTATGACAAGAGGATAAGATGACTGATTGTGAGAACACTATATACATATTAAATGACTATTCTATAAATGTCCGTAATTTTAACATTGCAATGAATAAGGGCACGTGTAACGATGACGTAATTATCATATTGTTGAGCAACCCCACCAAAAGTGGCGATAGTTCTCACATGCCAAAATTGTTGTAGATAACTTAGTGCAACACATGGGTGCATGTTATAGACATGTTCAATAAATTGACCCAACTCATAGATATCCACATAGATGGTTACTCCAATGTTTATGAAATAAATCCATTGAACATAGCGGGTGCATATGATAATTTGACTTGAGATCGGTAGAACATCTTGTGCAAGGATCGGTATGGTTTGAAGTTATCCAACATGCTATCGTAATTGGCATAACTATAAAGATAATAATCAACTATATCGTTAGATACATGGAGGTTATGGTTCATTAATAAAAGATTCATCACTTTAGAGAACTAGAGAAGATATCTCACATTAAAATATTAAATGACATATATGACTACTTGAATCTGTAAACACAATGGGATGAGGTTGTAGTTTAATCCGAGTCAGTCATTAATATGTATCAGATCATATGGAGAAATAAATAAGATAGACACATTTCTATATCTCAACATCAAGAGCTATTGGTTGACAAAATAATTGAATTGCATGTAACTGTGATGTTGTAAAAGCTTAGGAGATGTTCATTGACACTCTATTGTTTGGTTAGTCATTATGCTTTGTGACAGACCAATCTTGGTTTGTGTTTGGTTTCACCCCGAATCCAAACATTATCGATGCATTAGAGAGCTTATGGATCACATGCATAAAAAAGTTAAATCAAACTCAGAGGTGTGGATTATTTATTGACAATCCTGATGTTTAAGGCTAAGAGAGAGATTACAAATGAACTCAATTTGTCATTCAGGGTTGAGAGGATCTAGTTGACCATGTTTTGTCCAAGTGCATAATCATTTACCTAAAAGTGCTAGCCATGCACTTGTTGTGATGGTGTAAACTATAAAAATGCATGATGCTAGCCCACATAATGAAGAAAGAAAACATATTGACTGAAGCACACATATGGTGTTGGTCGTGAACATATGAGTTGTGGACTTGGCAAAAAGCCCAATCTAGATTACTTAAGGATTTGGGGTTGTGAAACTTATGTCAAGAAATTGACTTTGGACAAGCAAAGTGTTAAGCCAAAAAAGTGTATCTTTGTGGGGTACTCAAAGGTTACTAACGGATACTACTTTTACCACATGGAAAAGAAAAAAGTTTTTGTTGCTCACACTAGCATGTTACTTAAGAAAGAATTTATTCTTAAAAGAACTAGTGAAAGAGAGACTCAATCAAGTTCTTGAACCATAAGATACCACAAATGTTAGACAGGATGATATGCTATCACAGATGGTTGATTATAATAGGGAAGTTCCTGTACTTCTGGTAGAATAACCTTAACACACATAAGAGCTACGTTAGTTTACACAAGTATGTCAAGAGCCAGAGAGATTTGGCTTTCTCTTGACTCAACATGGTGATGTATTGGTCATCATTGATGACGAACCTAAGACTTATGATAAGATTATTTTAAGTCTAGATTTGAAATTAGACTCTATATTACCAGAACCAAGTATAGGCTCTAGTGGATACACATGAACAGGTAAAACCCATAGGGTGAAAATAGGTTTTTAAAAGACAAACTGACATGGAAGGTAATGTGTATACTTATAAAGTATGATTGGTTGCCAAAGTTTACACTTAAAAGTATGACACTGGCTATGATGAAACCTTTTCTCTAGCCACCATGCCTAAGTTTGTTAGGATTATTTTTGTTATAGCTGCATACTATACCTATGAAATCTTTAATTTTAAAGCACATACACTTTGCACCAGCTTCTTTCTTCTATGAAAAGAAAACTATAGCGGTTAGGTTGGGCTAATGTTAGACCATAGCCTTCGTACAAATTTTGATATAGTCAATCATAGCCTTTATAGTAATTTTCTTACTAGACTACGTTAGGCTGGTTTCAGACCATGTGTTGTACCAAGTTGTCAGCAAACAACTTTGACACGTGAGAACTCTCATAATCTTTTGGCAAGGTCGTTCATCACTCTAATAACTTTATCACTATTATCCGTGCCCTTAGTCATGGTAATATCAAAGTTACAAACATTTTTAAGAATAGCTACCTTATGTGCACATATGGTTCTAATGATCAAGTATTGAGCACTAATCCACTTGTCACAATTCAACCATTCTTAGGATATTTGTCTGAACATATATTAATATGCTTTATAAATAAAGAATTTCATAATAGGTTACAAATATGAACTTTATTAATGAACTTATATTGTCATAGGAATTGGCTCTAGGGCGTTAACCTTAACAATCTCCCACTTACACTACATCCAATCATCTATGCAAACAACACTAGATGACCATACATACCTATCATTGCTTTTGTTGCAATAAAGCATTCATTGATATAATAAAGGTTAAGTAACCTTTCCTCTTGTTAATCTTACAAGGTGAAATCACTAGAGTATGCAATTAGCCCATTTTATGAGCTCATGACTCCATAAAGCATCTGTTTAGTACTAATAACACCAAATCAACTATGCCAGAAAACAATTTTATGATCTAATGTTTGGTTTAAGACTTTGCATTTTGAATGCCTCATACTCATTTTTCAACGTAGAATTGATTCAACATATATATGATTTGTCCTTTTGAATTGATATTCATTATTTTCAACCTAATTTGTCTTATGTCACTACTTCTTATTTACTGATGTCATCTTTCAAAATCTCAAGAATTATCCATATTCATTTTTCAGAAATCAAAGATATTTCCTAGTGTGTTATACAATGATGCTATTTGGACACAGTTGATATTTCTAAAACATTGAGACATAAACTTTGAGTGTATATCATGATATTCATGATTATTCTAATAGCTGATGCTAATAGAAACCTAATCATCTTTGTCTCTCAATTTATGTGTTTAGAGACACATAATCTAAGAGAGACATGTATTATCATGACGAAAGAGAATCTTTTTGGATTCTTATTTGTTGAATCCCTTCAGCCTTCGTCTATTATAAATGCTCTAACTAAAATTTAGTAGTTTATATGATCTACAATAATAGATCAGGTGAGGATATAAACTACTTAGTTTAAGTTTTTTTATAAAGGATTACTTGGTTACCCAAGTCTTATTATTTATGTCAACTGCAAATTTCACACTTAATTCTAATATGTTTATCATTATACAGATATACAATGTCAGAATTGTAAATGCAGAAACAGGACATACACGCCTATGTATTATGACCACAAGACCATGTATCAAGCCAAAAGACAAGTGATCATGTATCCTTCTCGTGCAGTTTTTGGGCAAAAGTCAACATACACGCTCTTGTATTAAGCCAACACGCAAGGAGAAATGATTGTGTATCCTACCTGTGTAGCTTTGGGTGAAGTCAACATGGTCAATCAAAATACATGCCTATATGTCAAGGACGCCCGTCACTCTACCTATCCTTTTCCCATCCTTTCATATCAAAAACATTCTGGAATTTTGAAGGTGCAAGGTAGGACGACCATTTCAAAAATAAGGATATTTGTCCCTTAAGTGGCATATTTGAAATTTTAACTGTTGGGAGCTTTGACCAAGTGCGAAAAGCAAAAAATTAAAGGACACACGCTCATGTGTCTCAAAAAGTATTTTAGAAATTGTTGGTTTCAATGCCCAATGGATCTATTCTCTCAACCAATGGTCATATGAACTATTCCAGTCATCCAAAACTATAAAATGAACAATCTTTGAGTGGGAATTGGTTAGAGATTGCACATGTAAAATCTTATACTCATTTTCTTCTCTAATTTATTTCCAAAACTTACAACTCAATTATTTGAGAGGAACTCTTGTGATCATTTCATGTATCATCCTTGTAGAGGCATTGACATTGATCTTTCTGTATTCAAATAATTTTGAGCGAAATCCTAGATAAACTATAATGGTGGGTGCAATCATGAAGAACTAGTATATGTGAGCAAAATCTCAGAGAACTATTTTAAAGAGACGTTATCTTTACGAATGAAACTTTAAACGGGTTGCTTGAAGAAATGGATGTAGGAGGCTTAGAAGAGAAAACTCCAAACCACTATAAATATTGAGCATTTCCTTTCCCTACTCTTTTTACTTTATGTTTTATCTTTGTGTTATATGTTTTGATAATTTATTGAATATTGTTTGTGATCAATTACTTAGTTTTGTTTATTATTGGAATTGCTTGAATATCTTGTTGAATTTATTTGTTTAGGTGTGATTGATTATAAATTTTTTAAAGATTTTTATTTAGTCAAAAGCTTTTAAATAATCATATTCATCCCCTCTAGGAGTATTAGCTATTTGGGGTCTTTTACGATCTAATTTAGATTCCAAATTAAGGGTTTTGAGTCTTAAAAAGACTTTTAGGCTCAAAAGTATATTTTATTGTACTTAAAGACTAAAGTGAAATAATCTTGAATGGTTTAGGTTATATGTGAGAAAATATAGGATTGAATTGGATTTAAATAAATCAAAGTCTAATTAGTAATTCCATGTAGTCCATAAATTAATATAATATAATATATTAAAATAATATATTTTTATAAAACCCATTCAAGAGTGGGCCCATGCTAATATATATGTGTGTATGCACCTTTTAAGTAGAGAACTTCCACGCGAGAAATTAGTGGCGTAAGCCACATGGACACCCCAACTTTCTCACATGGAGCAGATACATACACATGCATGTTGTTCGTGTCAAATACATGTTGCATACAAATTATTAATGTGAATGATAAAACCTACCTGCTACGGTTTTCTTCTCATGGGAGAAAAAAACCGGTGCATCGTATATGTGCTTTAAAATTATTAAAATTAAAGAACCCTAACCGCATGAATTTTTCCTCTCGGCTTTCACCAAAACTCACAAACCATCCTCAAGGATTTTAACAGATTTTTTAGCATAGTTTCAACCTCCATTTAGTTCATACTTTGTGTAGATATTGAGATTCAAACTTACTTTAGGTTTTGGGAGAAACTTTATAATCTATTTTAATTAATAACACATTTGTGAATTAATTATTCAACAAAGACAATCTAAAAGGGGTTTTTGTTTGCGGTATATCTGTTTATTAATTAAATTTTTAAAATGCTATTCCGCAGCCTAAAGACCATAAATTCCCTACAACTGTAGCAGAGCTAACCTTGAGGAATTAATTCACAAAATTATACTTGTAAATTTATTTAATTCGATTGCATATTTTTAATTCTTGATATTGAATGTTTTTTAATTATAAATTGTAATTTGCTTTTATAAAATTGTTTTTGCAATTTTATAAATGATGCTATTATTAATTTAAATTTTTGGTTGATGTTTTGTTGTTGCAATTCATTTGAGGCCACATAAAGAACGTAAATTTGTGTTAAATTTATTGAGTTTTTAATTTCTTGACTTTTTGCTTGATATTTTGAGATTTGTAGGTTATTAAAATTTTTGGTTGAATATCGTATTAGTTTCATGTTGTTATGTGAAATCACCTTCAATACGCGTTGTTGCGTGCTTCGAAGTTTGTTGCTAGTGTGAGGATGGTTTACATATCATATTCCCCCACCCCAGCGATATTGCTTTCCGAAAATTGAGAAATTTTTAGGGTTTCTCCGTCACTAGAAAATTTGGAGAATTCAGGCCTGGAAAACTCCATGCATGACTTGCTCCAAGCTGTGCATGGGGTGTTTGAGTGGTACCTTCCTCGGCACCACCCCGACATAGTATTGCTAAGCACCGCTAAACAGCCCATGTCCAAGCCATGCCCTTGCATGATTTCCAGGTGTGTCCACAACTTCTAACCATGTTCTCCAATTGTGTATGCTTTTGGAATTTTGTTGAATTTCATATGCATGACTATACTTTACTTGCACACCCAATAAAGTAGAAAAGATCAATTTGGTTATGTTTTATTGAACTAAGACTCAATTGAGATTTTCTTGACATTTGGGGTTGAAAAAATTATGTAAAACTTGAGGGACTAAATGAAATTGACACTTGGCTAAACTAATTAAAATTAATTTATTTTAATTTTGATTATGATATATGTATATTTATATATGGATGGTGCTTAGTATGCAACTTAAGAACCTTGTGTGAATGCTTTTATTTTATTTATTATTTTTGGGTTTGTAATAATTAAAATAGGACATGCCTATCTTGCCATCTCTAGAGTTTTGTTCTACTTCTCTTCTCACCTAACTCTATCTGAGTGTAATTCGAGTTTTCTATTTTACGAATGTAAAATTAAAATAGGATTTAATTTTTCATTATCAGAAAAATTGTAACTAGGAAACGAAGTTGTGTACAATTAAAAACTGAAGATGGAGGAATTATTGAAGACCTGAAGGACAGGACCTAGGTTGACTAGTCAAACCCTTATAGCTCAAGGGGAATGACATTAGTTACAATTGTATACCGATATGTTCAATTTACGTTATAGAATACATGTTATGTTTTATTTCCAAATAATCGCCTCACATGCTAAATAATTAAAATTTGTAAGACAATAATAAATCCCTTAAATATATATATTAAGTCAAAAATAACCAAATGTCTTCCAATACAATGTCTCAAGGCAAGCCCTATATTTGTTAGAAACTTGTTCACCAAAGTGAAGGGTACAATTCTACCAGACAGAAGATCAAGTGATTATTTGTATTAGGTCCGACTTAATTAGTATGTCTTAACTTGCTCGCTAAAGCAAAGGTAAAAGTGTATTAAAGGCATAGTTAGGAACATGTAATTATTATTGCATAAGTGATATGTAGTATCCACCCTACTAAAACCGAGAATCACAATTGATATCTCATGATTGGTTCATGCGTAGTTGTTGATTTAAAGATCATGGATTTTTATGATTAGTTTGATTGACCTACCTAATTGGTTAATTCAAACTTGTTCATCAAAGCAAAGGGGACAATTAATTCAATGGGATCTCGACCTGTTAGGAAGTCCACCAGGATTTCTCAAGTCCAACAGAAAAGGCTATTAACTTGAATAAAATAGTAGGAGCATTTATTTTGACAAAAGACCATGTTAAGTAAATATGAAATTAAAATATGACTTTATTCTTAGTTTTGTAGAATAAACTCAACACAAGACCTAACGTTTGAAAAGATATTTGAAAATGAGTTTGGGTTGGATACAAAACACCTCGACTGGTATTGATAGTTATAGATTGTACTAGAAAAGAGGAAAATCTTGTATGTTGTCACACAAGATTTATCAGTTGTGCCCAAACTTGATGCCAAAATGAGGAAATTTAATCCTTACAAGAAACATAAAAATGGAACTCACGTGTTTAATATAATTAAATTGATTGAAAGGGTCAAAACTCTAGACTCACATATGACAAATAACATGGCCTTTAACCTTGTTGTCTTGTCTTTATCCGAGCCCTACACTTAGTTTGTTATATACTTTTTGAAGGATAACAAGGAATAATCTATTAAAGGTTTGATAGGGATGGTTGTGAATGTTGACATACACACATGGTTAAATATGTTGAATCTTAATGTTTTGATGATGATAAAAATCTAAGTTTAATTTAATAATATGTTCAAAGAATGCTAAAATACATTACAAGATAGACAAAATGTGAAATTTACAGAATATATTAGCGAAAATTAGTTGTACCTACCCCTGACCAAACTGTGACCAAACCATGCACCAACCATTCAGCGTTCTAAAAGTAAAATGATATTAACCAACCGTGAACCAAATTAAATATTAATGTTTTCAAATATTAATTAGTTGGCCCAAATCAACTAATATTTATTATTTTTAACCTTAAGCATTAAATGTCCCAGTTAGGACATTTGAAAATTGTCCCACCCATTACATCTCTCTTTACATATTGTTACCAAGTGCCACTTCTAATGAATGTCTTGTTGCCATGTGTCCAAGAAAGCTTCAAATGAATTGTTGATTGCCATGTGTCTAATTCCATTGAATGTCCCAGCTGGGACATTTGAAAACCTTCCCAGTCGTGACATTTTTTATCTAAATTATTGTCAGATGTCGTCTCCTAATTGTCTAATGCATCACTGCCACGTGTCCAAATATTTATTTTCCTAGTTGGTCCATACTGAAAATTATCCTAACCATGACACAAAATCCAGTATAAGTGTGACACGTGTAAAGTTTGTTCCTCTTGTGCAGTTTTTCAAAACTTTATAGTCATGTCTTTCTTAAAATCAAACTTGTACTTCAACCATGCGTAAGTTGGCATATACCCATTTAAGCTTTTGGATTGTTTTTCAAACACAAAAATAAAGCAAGCTACCTGTGACACGATTTTGCCACTCGTGCTGAAAGTTATTCGTTAAGCATTTAAACCTATTCGTTGCAACTTTGATCAAGGTCCTTTTTCTTCACCAAATTTTTTCAAAAGACTGTCGATGGATACTCGACCCAACAAGAATCAATTATCTCTATAAATTTGGTTTCAAATTGAAGAGCAAAGGTGATGAAAAAAAAGAAAAGAAAAACTAAAAATATTATTACTTTGATTTCTCTGTAACTCTTCGTGAGCTTTAACGTTTTATTCTTTGAGAGTTCTATTCACATAAACTTATTCATATCTTGTAATCAAATATTATGGGTGTAATCCCATATCAACTAGTGTAATAGGCGAAATCCTAGATATACTACCTGTAGAAAATTCTTCAAGATATAGTGAAACTCCAAGGCGGTTTGTTTGGAGAAGTGGACGTAGGAGGCTTGCAAGAGAAAGCTCTGAACCACTCTAACTAAGCATTTCTATAACTCAAACTCTTTAAATATTATTTGTTATTACTGTTATTTATTGTTGTAGTTGTGGTTGTTAATATTGTTATTTATTGTTGTGCTCTGCTTGTTATTTATCTCGGCTGTTGTTGTCATTTATTTATGTTTTAAAGTCTATTACTGTTGAATTTATTGTTGGTGTTTCAGTTGTGTGGTTTGTAAAGTTATTTTGGAATTTTTTATAGTGTATCTTTTAATTTTTTGTTAAGAACCTATTCACCCCCCCTCCCCCCCGCACTAGGTTCACGTTAGCCATTACGAGAGTATTTAACAAAATAGGTAGAAGCCAGTTTGAAAAGAAAGGAAGAAAGAAGTAAGGTTGACACCTAGCTAAATTCTTAATCTTAGCTAGTACGTTAGAATGCACTAAACTCTCATAAGGGTGCAGTTGACAAAAGTAAGGTAATTTGCTTTCGATATGGTAAGTCTTGCCATTGAAGCAAACACTGTAAAACCTTTCTAGCTAACAAAAGAAGAAAGACTAAGTTTTCAACTTCAGGTAAGATTCAGAATTGAGCATTTTCTCAAAATCTCATGTTATTTAACACAAGATTTAAATTTTTCACATTTATTTGATGTGAAGAAACTAAGGCATAATAGGATGTTAGCCGAGAGAAGAAATGAACTTATAAGTTGGAAATGTGGTATGTGTACACCATATTAGTTGTAGGATTTGTGTATTCATTCTAGCCCACGGGCAATATAAAAAGATATAAAAACTAGTTGTAAAATTTTTTAGAAATAAAACTTATGCGAACTATGATTATTTCAAGAATTCTCAATTGTACAAATTAATTTGGACGAATAATTCAGTACAAAAGACTGAGTCATGACTAGAGTTTTAATTCATTCGATTGTTGTTGAATGATGGATACTAGTTATGTTTTTTAGACAAAGATAAACATGTCAGCCTTTCGTTGTTTTCAGCAAGAGTTTTGTTTGATTGTTGAATTTCATCTAAACAATGAGAATCAGCAGTTTGTGTCTAACAAATCAAAATTTGAATTTCATCTAATTCATTAAATATTCCAATGAATATGATTAGTAGATCTTTGAAAATATGCATATGAATACCTTGAAGAAATTCAAGGAATTCAAGAATGAAATAAAAATTTTTTTAACATGTGTATTCAATCACTTGGGTTAAACCAATGAGGTGAATGCATAAGACAGATGGTCTAATTTAATACCCACTAAATGTTCTAAGGTAATACCTTTGTGATTGTAACTGACATTTATGTCTATGTATAACACACTATATGCGTTGTATGCATTGGATTGAAATTCAATGACTCGTTTAACAATGACAGTAAGTAATTAACTTAAGTTAATTGAACTATATGTTAAATAGATTATCTTGTGTAATATTCTAAAGGAAACTTAGGAATATTGCCTTCCAATATTGAATAGATTTTAAAATCTATTTTGGAAGATTATTTTAGATGTCATTCTCTAAAAAATCAACTGGGAGGATAATAGAACTCAATTGAGTTCTGATTCACAAGAAAGATAGTTATAAAGTAAATAATGTGCCAATAAGTATGGTTGAACATTATAAAGAAGATTACTTATTCCTAGAAGAAAATGAGTAATTAGTACAAGTATAAAAAAGCCTGCAGGAAAGATGAGGTGCGTTATGAATTTATAAGAATTAAAATTCCTATAAATCTTGATAAACGCACTAGTAATTTATAATATTAAAATCTAAGACCTACAAGTGAAACTAAAATCTAGATGGGCTCATAGCTATTGCATGCCATTAAAAGTTAATGATTAATTGTCAAGAGCAACTCCAATTGATAAATCCTAGAATGGTTGTGATAACAATTGATGGTATTAACCTTGAAAAGAGTTAGTCAGTTGTGTAAGTTGATGAGTTCTATTTAAGAACTCATGTGAACATTGCAATCTAGAAATATTCATATAAATAAAACCATAAAATCTTTTGGTTCTACAAAGATGAATATAAAGCTATATAGAACATTCATATATTTAAGAGCAAATCATTTTTGAGTCATTCACTTACAAATCTTCTTCTCAAATCAAAACCTTTGATTATACACTTTCTTGAATTTTTGCATTGGGTTGTACTAAATTAAAACTTTGATATATACTCTTTGAGAGAGTTTTTAAGTTTTATCTTCTTATTACTTCATATTATAAAAGAATGAGATTCATTCTTAATGAAGCTAGAGATTTTTAGGGAGAGAAAGTGGACTCTAGCACTTGTAAAGTTTAATAACTCCTTGGAAGCTATTTCTATTGTGAAGAAAGCTTGGTTGAGGTTTTGTCAAGCAAGGATTAGTGGAATACTCCAAGGGACATAACTTAGAGGAGTGGATGTTGGTCGGGTTATACTGAACCATTATATATCGTTTGTTTGATTTTCTCATCCCTTAAACTCATATTTTGTGTTGTGTGTTGTTTTGATTGTGTTGATTATTTGGAATATATCTTGACATTTTCACAAATTGCATTAAAAATAGTCATCATTCATTAAGTTGCTTAAATTGCTTTAATTCTTTAATTAGTTAAAAATTGTTTTAAATTGCCTAATTCACCCTTCTTCTTAGGCTATTCGACATTCACAACTTTACCACAATAGACGTAAACAACCTTTCCCTTCCCTCCACCACTTCTTGGCTAAGTAGCAATATTTGGTTGCTTTTTTGCTTCGGGATTAGGCTTTGCCTTTGCCCTTAGCCTTGGATTTAAGTGCATGGCCTTCAACCACAAACACATTAGTTGAAGCTACCATTTGAACCTCTTACATAGCCTTCATCAGCATATATAACAATTTTGTAACATCCGAATTCAAGTGTGTCAGTAAACTCCACTTCCAAAATTACCCCTAGAGTTGATTTTATAACTTGTTGTGTAAAGAAATTGTAAAAGAATTATAGAAAACTGCTAAATGAGCAATATTTTTCAAAGGGGGTAAAATGGTTATTTATAAAGATTCAAGGGACAAAATGGGAATTAAAATTGAAGGGCACACTTGAAATTATATGGTGGTGCTAAGGGTTTTTGGTAATTGACTAAGGATAAAATAGTAATTTATGGAAAAGGTTAAGGGCAAAATGGTCCAAAAGACTTATAAAATATATAATCTATTCATCTTCTCCATTTTTATCCGAGAACTCCATGAAATTAAGCTAAAGCTTTCCCTTAACTAAAATTCGTCTAAAAACCTAGCTAAACCACCTAATTTCCAGAGGCCCCAGTTATAAAAAGTGTAGATCTGTCAATTCTGGTCAGTTCTAAGGTAAGAAATTTAATTTTTAAGATATGTGAAATTTGGGAGTTTGATGAATGATTATATTTTTGGTTGATTAAGGTTGCTAGAAAGAAGAAAAGAAGGTGAATAAGCTTAAATCATCTATATAGCCAATAAAAGGTAAGAATTTCATACTTTACATATTTAAAGTAAATTTGAGTTAGGTTATTTAAATAACCTTTACTTATATCAGTATGTAAGGTATTAGAATTAAGGTGATTTATGCTTAAAAGGATAAAGAAATTCATTAGGATTCATGATGTAATTTTGGCCATAAGGGCAAAAATGTCATTTTATGCAATATAGGTTAATGTTCCTTAATTATGTGCATGTTATGTGAAATAACCCTTATATTAAGTCTATATTGTATAATTGAAATTAAATTGAGGCATGATATATATATATATATATATATATATATATATATATATATATATATATATATATATATATGCGTGAGAAAATAATATGATGTTTGAGAATGAATGAAAAAAATAAGGGAAAATAACAAATGCGCATATTTCATAATATGCTTATATATGCATACATGAGGAATCATAACATATGCATGATTTAGAAAAAAAATAAAGAAAGAGGAAAAATATTTTCTAAGTCATGCATGCTTTCATAATGACTCATATGATACAGGAAAGCAGAAAACATACTTAAAATCCTTACACGCCAGTTGTACTGTGTGGACAGCAAATAAAATAATCGGTTGTACTGTGTGGACAACCAGCCGTACTGTGTGGACAGCAAATAAAATAATCGGTTGTACTGTGTGGACAACCAGCTGTACTGTGTGGACAGCAAAGAAAAAAATATCAGTTGTACTGTGTGGACAGCAAAGAAAAAAAATCAGCTGTACTGTGTGGACAGCAAAGAAAAATATCAGCTGTACTGTGTGGACAGCAAAAGAAAAATATCAGGTGTACTGTATGGACAGCAAAGAAAAATATTAGCTGTACTGTGTGGACAGCAAAAAAAAAAAATATATACGTGTAAGAGAGAATTATACTTTGTATGGTGACTGCAAGTACTATCATATGTAGTCTAAATCGATCAATGAGAAAGAGAGAGAAACAAATTAGTAAATATTTTATGAAAGTCATTTGCATTAGAATTATGCATACAAGCCTGTGTGGCTGATAAAGAGTTGAGAAAGATGTACGATCAGAAAATAGAAATGTCATGACACTCATACATGCATAAACCATAATGAGTGAATCATATCTGTATAGTAAGGAAATGAATAAATGTGTGAAAGAAAAGAATTATGATACGTGTTAAATGCGTGTTCTGTGTCAATTCTTTTGTTGTAAATAGTTCAGACACGCTGAGTATGGAAAAGATTAGAAAGAGATTAATACTGGTATGAAATACTTTAAGTGTTTAGTATGATTTTCTTACTGAGCCAAAGTCGCTCACTCCGTTTAATTTAATATTTTACAGGTAAAGAAATGCAGCAAAGGTTCCCGGAGAGCACTAATGAGACATGAGGCTAAGGGAGGAAGGCACCATAATTTTGTTGACTTAAATGTTATAATGTATATGTAATACATATATATATATGACTAGTTTTGAAAATTGGTTATAAAGTTTCTGTGGGTGATAATTTTTATAATTGTTATTATTATGTATTTATTTTACTAATTGTGGTTAAGTTGATAAAAATCCAGTCAATTGGTAGGACTGGTTTGTATGAATTACAAATTGGGAGTGTTACAGGGCATAATGAAAAGGAGAAAAATATTCCCTGGGCCCTCTAAAATAGGGAAACTTATGCCGTTTTTCTGTAACACACCCAATGGTTAGGAGAGGTTACATTTTTGGCATCAGAGCGCGATTTTGGGCGCTTAAAGGAAAATATAATATAATGTGTGGTAATATAATACAATATATCTATGGTTTTGCATTCTAATATTGCACAGGTGCCCCTTATGTCTCATAAATCAGCTCCCGAGAATCGACTGCAGTAAGTTATTTTCTTTACCTGTATTCAAATAATAGAATATTATGTAATTACACTTATGCAGTTATTAGATTATGAGTACCACAAGACGAGGACGAGGACGGGGTCGTGGAAGAGGTATTCAGAGAGAGACGGGAGAACCGTCTAACCCTACCCCGTCAGTTGGTTCAGGATTTGGGCTAGCAGAAATAAGAGATATAGTCCGTCAGGTGTTGACTGAGAGTCAAGATAGACCCACACCTGAAAATATAGCCAGAGATGCCATCCGAGATGAGATTAGAAGCGAGATTCGTGAGGAAGTCATAGAAGAAATCAGAAATGAAATGAGGAATGAAGGGAGAGGAGAAATTAGAGCTCAAAGGCGACTTGAGCCTATTTATTCCTTACCTAATCAATATACCCCTCCTGAATTTAAAGGTACTAAAGATCCTTTGGTGGCTGATGAATGGATCAAGCAAGTGGAAAGTACTATGGATTTATTTTCTATGACTGATAGAGAAAAAGTTCGGTATGCCAGTTTCTTGATGAGGGGAGAGGCCCGCGTATGGTGGGACCTAGTTAAAGAAACCAGAAATGTGGATCTGATGACTTGGAAAGACTTTAGAAGGGTATTTGAGACCCAATACAAAACAGCTGATGTGGTAGCAGTCAAAGTTCAAGAGTTCATTTCTTTACAGAAGGGAGAAGGTTCAGTAAAGGATTACTCTACCCGTTTTGATGTCTTAGCCAGTTTTGCTCCAGGTATGGTAAGTACTCCTAGTCTCCGGTTGGACAGATTTCTTCAAGGTCTTAAACCGGAGATAGCCTTGCATGTGCTAGCTGGACCACAACCTCCTCAAACTTATGAAGAGGCATTGGAGAGAGCATTGAGGTTGGAGGTATATATTAATAGGCTACCCAAGAATGCACCTTCCATGTCAACACCTCCATCATTGACAGTACCCCAAACAGTGATGCCAAGTCAGTCAGCTTTACCTGCTTCATTGACTATTTCTACACCAGTTACAACATCAGGGGGCAGTTCAATTGGCTCCAGTTTCAGAAACAATAGGGGAAAAAGAAAATTCCAGTCAAAAGCAAGTAGAAAAGGCTGGAAGAGTGACAAAAAGCCTAGAAAAGAAAATATTCCCCAATGTCAGATTTGTGGGAGACGTCATAGTAAGGAATGTTGGTACCAGTAAAAACAGGTGATTTGTTATAGATGCCGACAACCAGGGCATATAGCAAAAGATTGCCAAAGTACCGAAGTGCCAGTTCAGATACAACCACCACAAAGCCTAATTCCACCAGTGCAACCAGGGAGAGGTACTAATGCACGGGTTTATACAGCTACCCATAGCCAGGCGGAGGCTAGTCCATCTGCAGTTACTGGTCAGCTCCTTTTCCACTCTGTTTTTTTATATGCATTGATTGATTCAGGAGATACACACTCCTTTATTGCACCAGGGAGTGTGATTACAGATAAAATGCTAAAAGACCAGAAGGTAGTGATACATGGGAGAGAGTTAAAGGTGGACTTGATTGTCTTTGATATGCCCGATTTTGATGTTATTTTAGGCATGGATTTCTTAGAAAGATATGGAGTTGAGATTGACTGTAGAAAGAAAAAGGCTCGATTCCAACTCGATAATGGGGATTACTTTAATTTCGGAGAGGGCCATCAGCCTAGTATGATTATCAGTAATGTAAAAGCACAAAAATTATTGAAAAAGGGGTGTACGGGATATTTAGCTCATGTGGTATATGAGCATGATGTTCAAAGATTGGGTGTTCAAGATGTCCCAATAGTACAAGATTTCCCAGATGTCTTTCCTGATGAGCTATCAGGTTTGCCTCCAGAGAGAGAGTTGGAGTTTAGTATCGAGTTAGAACCTGACTCAGCCCCAATTTCAAAAGCCTCTTACCGAATGGCTCCAACTGAATTACAAGAATTAAAGAAACAGTTGCAAGAACTTTTAGATAAGGGTTTTATTAGACCTAGCCACTCTCTTTGGGGAGCACCCATACTATTTGTCAAAAAGAAAGATGGGTTGCTTCGTATGTGTATTGATTACAGAGAGTTGAATAAACTGACAGTGAAGAATAAATACCCATTGCCTCGAATTGATGATTTATTTGATCAATTGAAAGGAGCTTCTGTGTTCTCCAAAATTGACTTGAGGTCAGGTTATCACAAGGTGAGGATTACAGAGCAAGATATTCCAAAGACAGCTTTTCGGACTCGCTACGGGCACTACGAGTTTGTGGTAATGCCCTTTGGATTGACTAATGCTCCAGCAATCTTTATGGATTTAATGAATCGAGTATTTCATGATTGCCTTGACAAATTCCTAGTGGTATTTATTGATGATATCTTGATATACTCCAGATCAGAAGAAGAACATGTCGAACACTTGAGATTTGTGTTACAAAGATTGAGAGAAAGGAAATTGTATGCCAAATTCTCTAAGTGTGAATTCTGGTTGGATCGAGTAGTATTTTTGGGACATGTGGTTACTAAGGAAGGTATAGCTGTGGACCCCAGTAAAGTAGAAACAATACTTGAATGGGTGAGGCCAAAGACTGTGAAAGAGATCAGAAGCTTTTTAGGGCTAGCCGGCTATTACAGAAGATTTGTTCAAGGTTTTACCCGGTTGGCCAAACCATTTACAGCTCTTACCAGACAAGGAACTCCTTTTCTATGGACTGAAGCTTGTGAGAAGAGTTTCCAAGAGCTAAAAAGGCGATTGACTACAGCTTCTATTTTAGTATTACCAGAGGAAGGTGTAGATTATGATATTTATTGTGATGCCTCGTATAATGGCTTGGGAGTCGTGCTGATGCAAAAGGGTAAGGTGATAGCGTATACCTCTCGACAGTTAAAAGATTATGAAACACGCTACCCTACCCATGATTTAGAGTTAGCAGCAGTGGTTTTTGCTTTAAAAATTTGGAGGCATTATTTATATGGAGTTAAATGTAATATCTACACCGACCATAAAAGTCTAAAATATTTCTTCACTCAGAAAGACTTGAACATGAGACAAAGAAGATGGTTGGAGCTAGTCAAAGATTATGAATGTGATATTAAATATCAGCCGGGTAAAGCAAATGTGGTAGCTAATGCCTTGAGTAGAAAGATTGCCATAGCCCACTTCACCATTCAGATAGAGTTACAAAAAGAGTTTCAGAGGGAACATATTGAGGTGATAAGAAGTCAAGTGGCCAGATTGGAAATTCAACCTAATCTCTTCAATGAAATAAAAGAGAAGCAAGTAGAAGATTTGTGGTGCCAGAAAATAAGTCAACAGATATGTGAAGGGAAAACAACTGAGTTTCAAATAATAGATGGAGTGCTCAAGTTCAGAAACAGGGTATGTATTCCCCAAGATCTGAAATTGAGAAAGAAAATCCTAAGTGAAGCACATGATACACTTTACACTGCTCATCCTAGGGGAGTAAAGATGTATCAGGATTTAAAGAAAACTTATTGGTGGATAGGTATGAAGAAAGATATTGGTGACTATGTAGCTAAGTGCTTGGTATGTCAACAGGTCAAAGTCGAGCATCAGAGACCTTCGGGTTTGGTTCACCCACTTAGTATTCCTGAATGGAAGTGGGAAGATATTCCAATGGATTTCATCATTGGCCTACCTCGAGTACAAAAAGGCTATAATGCATTATGGGTGATTGTAGATAGATTGACTAAATCGGCCCATTTTATTCAAGTGAAAGATAGTTTTACTTCAGATCAACTGGCCCAGATTTATATACGGGAGATTGTGAGATTACATGGTGTACCCAAAACTATTGTATCAGATAGAGACCCCAAATTTGTTTCAGCTTTTTGGGGTAGCTTACAAAGAGCATTGGGTACTAGGCTGGCATTTAGCATAGCATATCATCCTCAAACAGATGGCCAGACAGAAAGGGTGAATCAAATACTAGAGGATATGTCGAGGGTCTGTTGTTTAGATTATAAAATAACCTGGCATGAAATGATTCCATTGATCGAATTTGCATATAATAATAGTTACCAGTCCACCATTAAAATGGCCCCATATGAGGCTCTTTATGGAAGAAAGTGTAGATCTCCATTACATTGGGATGACATAGGAGAGCGAGATGATTTGAGTCAAGTTCTTGGGCCTGAGTTAACCCAGAGGATGGTGGAAGATATAAAGGCTATCAAGACTAGAATGAAGCAAGCTCAAGACAGACAAAAGAGTTATGCAGATTTGAAAAGGAAGGAAGTAGAGTTTCAACCGGGTGATAAAGTTTTTGTGAAAGTAGCCCCTTATAAGCACGTGATGAGATTTGGAAGAAAAGGGAAACTTGCTCCAAGATTTATTGGCCCATTTGAAATTTTAGAAAGAGTGGGCAAGGTGGCTTATAGACTTGCACTTCCACCTAGTATGGATCGAGTTCATAATGTATTTCATATTTCTTTATTGAGAAAGTACATTAGCGATCCTTCACATGTCTTGAAATCAGATGATGTGGAATTAAAAGAAGATTTAGCTTATGAGGAGCAACCGGTGCAGATACTAGATAGAAAAATAAAAGAGCTCCGAAATAAGACAATTCCATTAGTGAAAGTATTATGAAAGAATCATAAGGTGGAAGAAGCCACATGGGAGGTTGAGCAACAAATGAGAGAGAGATTTCCCAACTTATTTGTTTAAATTTCGAGGACGAAATTCTTTTAAGGGGGAAAGAAATGTAACATCCGAATTCAGGTGTGTCAGTAAACTCCACTTCCAAAATTACCCCTAGACTTGATTTTATAACTTGTTGTGTAAAGAAATTGCAAAAGAATTATAGAAAACTGCTAAATGAGCAATATTTTTCAAAGTGGGTAAAATGGTCATTTATAAAGATTCAAGGGACAAAGTGGGAATTAAAATTGAAGGGCACACTTGAAATTATATGGTGGTGCTAAGGGTTTTTGGTAATTGACTAAGGATAAAATAGTAATTTATGGAAAAGGTTAAGGGCAAAATGGTCCAAAAGACTTATAAAATATATAATCTATTTATCTTCTCCATTTTTAGCCGAGAACTCCATGAAATTAAGCTAAAGCTTTCCCTTAACTAAAATTCGTCCAAAAACCTAGCTAAACCACCTAATTTCCAGAGGCCCCAGTTATAAAAAGTGTAGATCTGTCAATTCTGGTCAGTTCTAAGGTAAGAAATTTAATTTTTAAGATATGTGAAATTTGGGAGTTTGATGAATGATTATATTTTTGGTTGATTAAGGTTGCCAGAAAGAAGAAAAGAAGGTGAATAAGCTTAAATCATCTATATAGCCAATAAAAGGTAAGAATTTCATACTTTACATACTTAAAGTAAATTTGAGTTAGGTTATTTAAATAACCTTTACTTATATCAGTATGTAAGGTATTAGAATTAAGGTGATTTATGCTTAAAAGGATAAAGAAATTCATTAGGATTCATGATGTAATTTTTGGCCATAAGGGTAAAAAGGTAATTTTGGCCATAAGGGCAAAAATGTCATTTTATGCAATATAGGTTAATGTTGCTTAATTATGTGCATGTTATGTGAAATAACCCTTATATTAAGTCTATATTGTATAATTGAAATTAAATTGAGGCATGATATATATATATATATATATATATATATATATATATATATATATATATATAAATGCGTGAGAAAATAATATGATGTTTGAGAATGAATGAAAAGAATAAGGGAAAATAACAAATACGCATATTTCATAATATGGTTATATATGCATACATGAGGAATCATAACATATGCATGATTTAGAAAAAAAATAAAGAAAGAGGAAAAATATTTTCTAAGTCATGCATGCTTTCATAATGACTCATATGATACAGGAAAGCAGAAAACATACTTAAAATCCTTACACGCCAGCTGTACTGTGTGGACAGCAAATAAAATAATCGGTTGTACTGTGTGGACAACCAGCTGTACTGTGTGGACAGCAAAGAAAAAAATATCAGCTGTACTGTGTGGACAGCAAAGAAAAAAAAAATCAGTTGTACTGTGTGAACAGCAAAGAAAAATATCAGCTGTACTGTGTGGACAGCAAAAGAAAAATATCAGGTGTACTGTGTGGACAGCAAAGAAAAATATTAGTTGTACTGTGTGGACAGCAAAGAAAAAAAAAATATATGCGTGTAAGAGAGAATTATACTTTGTATGGTGACTGCAAGTACTATCATATGTAGTCTAAATCGATCAATGAGAAAGAGAGAGAAACAAATTAGTAAATATTTTATGAAAGTCATTTGCATTAGAATTATGCATACAAGCCTGTGTGGCTGATAAAGAGTTGAGAAAGATGTACGATCAGAAAATAGAAATGTCATGACACTCATACATGCATAAACCATAATGAGTGAATCATATCTGTATAATAAGGAAATGAATAAATGTGTGAAAGAAAATAATTATGATACGTGTTAAATGCGTGTTCTGTGTCAATTATTTTGTTGTAAATAGTTCAGACACGCTGAGTATGGAAAAGATTAGAAAGAGATTAATACTGGTATGAAATACTTTAAGTGTTTAGTATGATTTTCTTACTGAGCCAAAGTCGCTCACTCCGTTTAATTTAATATTTTACAGGTAAAGAAATGCAGCAAAGGTTCCCGGGGTGCACTAATGAGACATGAGGCTAAGGGAGGAAGGCACCATAATTTTGTTGACTTAAATGTTATAATGTATATGTAATACATATATATATATATATATGACTAGTTTTGAAAATTGGTTATAAAGTTTCTGTGGGTGATAATTTTTATAATTGTTATTATTATGTATTTATTTTACTAATTGTGGTTAAGTTGATAAAAATTCAGTCAATTGGTAGGACTGGTTTGTATGAATTACAAATTGGGAGTGTTACAGGGCATAATGAAAAGGAGAAAAATATTCCCCGAGCCCTCTAAAATAGGGGAACTCATGCCGTTTTTCTGTAACACACCCAATGGTTAGGAAAGGTTACAAATTTCATAAGGGTTTTCTCATTTTCATTTATATTAAAGTTCATGATAAAATTAGCCTATAATTTAGGGAGGGATTTCAACACCAAGTCAATGGCAAGCTCATAGTCCTTGATGAAGCCTAAGCTTGCCAACTGCTCAATATAGTCAATAATCTTGATCACATGAAGGCTAACTTAGATTCCTTTAGAAAGTTTGCAATCAGATAATGCACTTGACACTTCATATCATTTAGCCCTTGCATGAGTGGCATATAACTCTCAAAGGTGTGCAAGCATGGATGGAACATTTATTTCCTTATATTGTTTTTGTAGCTCATGTGACATGAAAGTTAGCATAAGGTATTGAACTTCCATGGAGTCATTAAGAGACTTATTAAAAATATCTTTTTTCTCTTGGGTGGCATTAGGACTAGCCTCATAGGGCAACAACCTTTCAAGGATATACAACCTCATTTCCTGACATAGAATAATCCAAAATTTTCTTTACTAATCAGTGAAGTTGTTTCCAATAAGCTTATTTTCCTTTTCAAGAATTGATTGATAAGTTAGGTTTGACATAATGATAATTTGAACTACAATTTACAAATAAAGATAATTAGTAATTTTATTCATAATTAATATTTATTTTAATTATGAATTTAATTAATTAAAATACTCCTACTATTTTCCTCAAGCCAATAGCCCTTACTATTGTACTATGAAAGTTTCAGAGAACTTTCTAGTAGACCGAGACCTTACCATATTAATTCTCCCCTTCATTTCGGTGAACAAGTTCGAATAATCAAATAGGTAAATTTCAAATTAATCATCAAAACCCTATGATCTCAAGTTAGGTTTTGGCTCAACAAATCATCTAACCTCAAATGTGACTCTTAGTATTATTAGTAGGGTAGATACTACATATCACCTTGCATCGACAAATGTATTCCCTACTTATGCCTTTAATATACTTCACCTTCATTTTAGCGAATAAGCAAAGCACACTAGTTAAGTCAGACTCAATATAAACATCTCTTAACTTTCCATCGTGTAAAAGTATATCCTTTACTTTGGCGAACAAGGGTCTAATGAACAGGGATTTAATTAAGACATCATATTGGAAGATACTAATTTAATCTTAGACATAATATTTAAATTGAGGTTTTTTTAATTAATTGGTCTTATTAGATTTTATGTCACATGTTAGGTGATATTTGCAAAAATATAATTGTTCACATCCATCCAACAACATAAAATTAAAATGCATCAGTACACAGCCATAACTAATATCAAACCTCTTGAGCCAAGATAAGTTTGACTAGTCAACCTGAGTGAATATTTTGTCTTCGCATCTTTGTCTTTGCGCTTGTCCTTCTCACCTTCAGTCCACAATAATTACATGGATTTATTTCTTAGTTACATTATTCTAAGAAAATAAAATAACAACCTAAACTAAAGAATAAGGTGAATTAAGGCAGGACGTGCAAGCCTTATTTGTGAATTACAACCCAAAGAAAATAAATAAAAATATTCACATCGGTTCGTTGGTTGTGTACTAGGCACCATTCATACATACATCCATACATTCACATCCAATTAAAATTTAATTATTAATTAGCCAAGTGTTAAATCAAATTTTTATACCAAAAACTTTGCAAAATTATTGTTCAACCCCAAGACTCAAGGAAATTTCAGTTTTGGTTACAATTCAATGAAACTCAAACCAAAATCTAATTCTCGATCTCAAAGGGCATGTAGGCATCTCAAGAGGCATGTTAAAGGCATGATAAAGGACCACAGTACATGGTTTGCACCAAAAATAATCACAACAAGCAAAAAAACTATGTAGTCATGCATATAAGTTCAAGGTACAGTGAGTACACCAACTACAATGCTAGCCTGAACAAAACTACCTAGACGATTGTCATTCAGTGATGCACCAGCCTGCACCTCAGGCTTGGGACAGGGCAAAGGCAACCCTACCACATCCAAGTGGTCAAAGCTCAGGCTGCCACCCTCATTGACCCATAAAATAGATTCTGTTTAGGCACATATCATGGTATAAAGTAACCTTGTAGTGAGCAGTATCAGCTTGTTCAGTTTTTGCTCCACCCATGCAAGGTGATGTTTCTAGCCTCAATTTTTGGACTTTCCAGTAATAGGAAATCCATGAGCTATTGTGCAAAGGTAAGCCAATCATTATGTGAGCAACAATGGCACGTAAACCATGCTTACTTGACAAAACGGCTATTAACCTTGGATTTAATCCTGCATCAACAATTAAATTAAAAAAAAATTAGGAATAATCACTCAATAAATTTAACACATCTTTACATTGTTCTTAAACTCAACAAATCATGCAGCAACACGATTGCTAATCAATTTTATCAATTTTAATGTTTTGATTATTTATCAATTACATGCAACAACATATAAATATAACCAAAACTTATAGGTATATTTTCGTGAAAGTATGTCTAAACGGTGACTTTGATACCACTTTAGAGAAGGAAGGACACGCAAGTCCTATTTTAATTATTACAAACCCAGAAATAAAACATGAAGCATTCACACAAGGTTTTTAAGTTGTATACTAGGTACCATGCATATACAAACATACATATATCATAACCATAATTAATTAATTTTAATTATTTTACCTGCGTGTTCATTTATATTTTAGTCTCTCAAGTTTTGCGTGATTTATTTCAACCCAAAAAGATTGAAAAATTACAATTTAGTCCCTATTCATCAAAATAGGATCCAAATATAAAATTTAACCTTAGCTAAACATGAAGGTAAATTATCCACCCATGCATTTGAAATTCAACAAAATTCCATAAGCATGCATGGTTGGAGAGCATGGTTAGAAGCATCGAGCATGCTTGGCCACTAGGTTTTATTTAACGCGCACACACACACACATATATAGTCATAAATTATTTAAAAAAAACAAAAGAAAGATGAAAGAAAGATAAGAGAATGTGAAACTTCTTTACTGTGAAGAAGCAAAATGCTCTTAAAATGAAGGCTATCAAATTACAATTACACTCACATAACTATGGGGTAGGGGTGTATTTATACATATTTCCCATCGCCCTATAACCAATGAAAAATGATTGTTAGTCCACAGATATTGAATTATATAGCCCTTCATTTTATGTTTTCCCATGCACATTTTCTAAGATCATTTAATGCATCAAGCCATTTTTTAATCCATATCCAAATCTTCCTTTCTTCATGTGCTATCAATCTTTACATGTGGAAAGCCATCTCACAATACTCCCCCTTAGGTTTATACTATTTACAGATAATTACATTAATTTGAATAAGAAAAAACCTAGTGGGATAAAAACCAAAGCAAAAAAATGTAATTATTAAATGCCTTGAAAAGTTGGTTTGGAAATCCTGGGTGACCTAAACGGTAATATCAAAGCATAAATACTTTTAGATCAAAGAACTTCTGGTTCGATACTCGTAGGTTTCAATTGTCTTTATGATTGTATAATACAATCTAGATGATAAAATGGGTAATTTTTATAGTATAAGCTTTCTTTCAGAGACATTACTAGTTATAGAGATGAATTCTACACTATTTTCACTCATGGTTTCAATATAATAACAATTATTTCTTATCTCTTTAAAACTAAGTAAATTTTTATTGGATCTATATTGACTATAATGAATCGTTGATGCTTAATTTGGCCTAATTTTTCAACAAAATTATGACTCTTTGAAGGCCTTCAATCAGATTCATCAATCTTGATATAGTGTTTACTGTAGCTTCAATCGATGCTAAAGTTATGAAAATTTTCTTTTCTTTAAGAATTGTGTGTGTTTTTGCACCATCCACTAATCATGGGTCTCCATCATCAACTTTTGAAGTTAATGCTTCAATTTTGGAGTCCATTTTCTTTCATTTAAAAATTAGATTCATAAGTCTTAAAACATCAAGATTCATTAGATTGACAAGATTTAAATCATCAAAAAATTCGATTATATTTTTATGGATGTTTAATATAGATCCACCCAACATTTATATGTATTACAGGCACGTAACCAATGACATTTATGACCACATTTATTGTTTTGTGGTTTACTTTACATTATTTTTATTTCACTTTAGTGTTAGTCCATTTATGGTGGTATAACTGAGATTTTCTATTATAATTATCTTCAGATCGAAAATTACTTCTTCCATGACCTTACTCATACTCATGATAACTACTACTGGTAATTATGTTCACTTCAAGGAATGATACAGTGCTTATGAGTCTAGTTTGATGGTTTTTCATTAACAAGAAAATATATTATTAATTCAGAATTTCTTTTTCTAATATTACTACTACAGGAGCATATTATTAAAAAAATGAAAAGTGGAAAATATTTTCTCTGCCACATTATCTCAATCAGGGAAAGATTCTTAACATAATAGAGCTATACTAAATAACAGAGCCATTAGAAGTGCTATTGACTTTATGTTTAAATTTATCTTTCAAATTTCCCCATGAATCTAATGGATTTGTCATTATATCTACATATTCAGCTTGCAATCCTTCGGAGATGTGATGCTGGTAAAATAGTGACCTTTGATTTGTTCTTCTAGGATATTTTATTTAATCACTTATTCAAGGCTCAAAAATTTAAGATAGAGAATAGTGTAAAAAACCTATTTAATATTATTCATTCTATTTTAGGCACTCCAGGTTCAAATATTATCCATATTTACAAAACTTCTGATTTTGTAAAGAATATATTAAAATTAATTCTTTGAAACTTCAGGTTTAGATATTATCTCATATTTACAAAATAACTGGTTTTGTAAAGGAAATATTGAGATTAATTTTTGAAACTTCAGGTTCAGATATTATTTCATATTCACAAACTTCTAGTTTGGTAATTAATATTCAAATATTATAGTATTTAAAATTTTAATTATGATTATATTTCAAAGTTCAAATCCATATTTTTTACAATTTATACAAACTTCAGATTGCAAATATGATATAGTTAATATTAAGCAAATAAATATTTTGATGAAATCTGGTACCTCGAGCCCATTTATATATATATATTCTTATGATTTTACAAACTTCATAATGCAAATTGAATACAATTATTATAATATAAATATATATTCAAATTGATATTTAGGACTTCAGATCGAAATTTATGATTTTACAAACTTCATGTTGCAAATGAGATATGATCATAATTTATATTTACAAATATGAAACAATTATAAAAAATAATATAATTACAGTTTGCTTTTTGCAAATGGAAAACTAGATATAATAGAAAGACTAAACAGAATAATAATAATAATTGAAACAATCATGATTTGTATTTTTCAAATAGGATAATATTATAACTGAGATATGATCATAATTTATATTTACAAATATGAAATAATTATAAAAATTAATATAATTACAGTTTGCTTTTTGTAAATGGAAAAATAAATATAATAGAAAGAGTGAACAGAATAATAATAATAATTGAAACAATCATGATTTGTATTTTTCAAATAGGGTAATATCATAACTGAAATACTTATATTTACATCATCCAAATAGAACAATAATATAATTAAAAGATAACTAGTATTAAAATATAACTGAGTCGATTCTGCTGATAACAAATAAATTATTAGTAAAAAAACGAAAGAAATATGGAAGAAAGATAAAAAAATGTGGAACTTCTTTACTGTGAAGAAGCAAAATGCTCTCAAAATGAAGGCTATCAAATTACAATTGCATGCACATAATTATAGGGGGTGTTTTGCACATGTTTCCCACAGCCCCATAACCAATGAAAAATGACTCTCAGCCCACAGATATTGAATTACACAGCGTTTCACTTAATGCTTTCCTATGCACATTTTCCAATACATATCCAAGTCTTCCTTTCTTCATGTGTGGGCAATCTTCACACGCGGAAAGCCATCTCACAATATATATATATATGCGCCACTTTTGTGTATACCTTGAGAAATAATGACAAGTTTGTGTTTTATACGATCTTCATTCGCACACCAATTCCGTGTGAAATGTGTATATAATATACACACTTGCAGGGGCCTTTAATTTACCTTTTATTTTATTTAAATTTATGGCCTGTATGGAATTATGAACTAGACTTAGAATTCTCCAATTGGATAAATCTAATCCGATCTTATACTTTCTCACATATAACTATGACACTCAAAATTATTTTATTTTAGTCTTTAAGTATCATAAAATACTTTCAGATTTCTAAGACTCAAAAAACCTCAATCCAGAATCTAGATCAAATCTGACATATGTTCAACTCAAAAAATCCTATGTCTTCAGATTTCGATCAATTCCTTTTTGTATATGACCTAAAGATCATACTAAATATGTATGTGTGCTCTGAGGGACTAGATATCACTATCACTGCTATCTTGCATTGTCGTTAGTATTTTTTATGGTTGACAGAATACTTAGTATTTTGATGGCTAATGGAATACAAGTAAAGAATCGCTCAAGGTTATCACTAAGAAATTCTAATGGAAGAAGTTTCTTTGTGCTTATGAATTTGGTGTCTTTATATTGGTTTCTTTTCTCCTTATGTGCTCAAGACTATAGAGGATACTTTCTTGATTTTGTTTAGCGCGTAAACTACTTTTCTCGATCTTTTGATGTTGACAGGTCCAATTTTTTTCCTTTCTTCTTCCCTCCATGCTTTTTTAGTCCTTATGCGATCAGGAAACTTTTAGAGATTCTTCTATTTTCTTCATTCCTTTACTGCAATTCTTCCTAATTTCTGTTTTATTTACCTACAAACAAAAAAAGGACAATTAAACAAAATATCTAGGAGCTTTAATTATTATTCTTTAAAGTCTTAAACTAAATTACAACTAAATGCAGAATTTTCGTGCCTTTAAACATTGTATGCAAGCATATGAATTTAGTGCAACATAGGCATACTAAATGTCTCCATTGAATATTATGAGATAATAATAGTACAAGTGATGATGATGGTCATGCTATTAGGGCATTGGTATAGATTAACAGTTAGTGAACCGTTTTTCAAACTTGACCCATAACAATAAATCAAATAATCATTGTGATGTAGTCAGTGACTTATTGTATGATTATACTAATGTACAAAATAATTCTTTGACCTGAGATATCACGGTTAAATCTGATATAGATGTGTACAGTTCATATGGTGTATAAATATGGGGCTAGTCATATTTCGTATATAAGGCCATGTTGATCATACTTTGTTATAAAGTATCAGATTTATTGGATATAGAGTATCTACTGACTCAAGAATAATCTAGCTTTGAATTCCTCAAAAAATGTTGATAAGTATTAGAGACCAAAATCTTTAGCCATATTATAATATAAGTCATACGAAAGATGTTTGTGATGACATGTTCTGAATATATTGATCGACAATTTGTAAGACATCGAGATTAAGGTTTTAATGAAATATGAGCCCGAACTCAATCAGGATTAGATAATAAAAGGATCTTACCTACATAAAACACACAATTAAGAAAATAGGTTTGATAGAGTGTTTATTCATTGTGGTTTAGAGGCTATGATAGATTGCTAAATGTTTATCATAGTCGTTGAGTTTTCGGACATATTTTTTATATAATCCGAAAATGGCTTATGACTATGTCACGGTGAACCTAAAGAGTCATATCAACATAAACTAAATATTTTAAAGATTAAAGATTGATTATCTAAGGTTAGTAACACTTTTCGAAGGGTAATAAAGAATACATCATATAAGGTGTTATATAGGTGTAAAAGTAACATTTTAAGAGTTAAAATGTTTATGAGATAAATTAAGGTGGCTAATGTATATATGTGATATACATGCATGGCTATTGTTTAAATTGAGATTTTGCTTGGACAATGGAACGATTATTAAATTGCTAACTAACTCAACCAATACAACGCTAAAATTAGTTCATTTTTAGATATATGAACTCATTTTGAAGTAAAAAAACTTCTCCCACTTCTTTCTCAATGTAAAATTTTGGCCAAGGAAGGAAAAGCTTGGTTTAGTAGACTTCTTTGAAGACTTGACAAGTGTGAAGCTTTTTTTCATCATTCTACATTAAATATTCAAACTTGGAGTAGGTAAAAATCTAGCCTTATTCATATATACTTGTATTGCATTGGTTCTTGCATCTTCATTACATGCATGTTGTTTTTCATCAGTTTTCTTCACCATTTTCTTTTACCTGTAGAACCAATATCTAAGTAAAGATCTTATCCTTCAACTCTAATCAAAGGAAACACATACTCGACCTCTAATTTTCAGAATGTCCTCTGATATATTGAAATTTGCTTTAATATCCTCAGCGTCCCTCAAACTCTAATCTCGGGGAACACGTCCTCACCTCTGATTCTTAGGATGTCTTCTGTTATACTGAAATTTACTTTGATACCCTCGACGACTCTCTGTCTAATCTGATCATACCATTCATTTAATGCTTAGGCCATACAGGTCTCATCTAAAAGAGTTGAGTGAATTTAAAAGTTTATGGGTTATCCTGAGAGACAATATAGAGACTTCGAGTATGCAATAGTACCCAATATGCCCAAGGGATGACAATATGTTTAGGGCATGAGTTATGATTCGTGTAAAAGCTAAATTGAGCCTGAAGTGATCTAAGGCTCGAGTGCATACATGTAAAATGTCTTGGGATTGTCACAAAAGGACACCATAAGTAAATAATCTCTATACCATCCATAGTAAAACATATCCGTAGTAGGACATCATACCCATATTAGGATACTAGCTTACAGCAGAGCCTAGTTATGATAATGTTCGACGATCCAATAGTAGTATAGGTGAGAGAAATGTACAACAAGTGCTCACATGGTCAAGATGTCAAATCTCTGTATTTGATCTTATCCAATTGGCCTAATATACAACTATGGGACATAACTTCCAGATGATAGTACTTCACCTAGAGATAATATAGTCACATTAGTTAAGAATCAAAGGAGTGGTTCTTTAGTGACTGAGTAGCACACAGTTTGACTCGAGAGTTATAATATATAGCCTAGATGTTGTTGAGTTCAATATGAGTTACATAAATGAGATATAAGATCCATTATCATCCTAATGGGAGTTTAGTGACAAACTCCAGATGATAGAGTCAATATGGGTCAAGTTAAGGGCATTATGAGATTATGCAAAAGTTAGTAATAGAGTCTCATTTTTATTGAGCATTTTATTACTCACTCCCTTACTTTCATGTGTATAGATACAGATGATCTTGACGACTGCATGACGAGGAGGGTCAGTAGGCATAGAGTAGTTAAGGACATTCCTGTCATTTTTATTGTTAAGCAGTTCATGTATTAGAGTTTTTATGTTTATTTATTTGGCTACACATTTTAAGATGTTATGGATAATGATCATGTTTGTTTTGGACATCCTTTGATATGTTTTTGCAGAGTAAATTGTAAGGGTATTTTTTGGTAATTAATAAATGACGTTTGATGTTGTTTCTTTGTCATTTGATGTTTTTAATATACTCTTACTTACCCAAAAAAATTGATGTGTGATGTTTTTAGTTAATTGTCATATATTTGCCTGTTTAAATAGTCTAAATAGTGACATATTTCACTGGAGCATAGTACTTTTGCATAAAGTGTTACAAGTTGGTATCAATGCATGATATTTACACTCAAAGGATGTTGTAGGAATGTGTGTAGCTAAGTAAAGTAAGAATGAAAACCCCTCATGCTATGTTGACTGCACTTGTAAACGATCACTGTAAGTAAAGTTTTATGTTAGCTGCTAAGTTTATGTTGAGACTCATTGTAGGTTTTTCAAGAAAATGAGGTGAACAATTGATTTTTAGTTTGAATAAATGTTTGACAATTGATTTTTAGGTGAACTATTTATGTTTCATACAATGTTCCATACCTCATTTTGTTTAACTGTTTATGTATGTTTCATACATTTTTTGTGATGTTAGACGAATTTTATTTTAGCTATGAAATAAATTTGCATGTGATTCTTAAAAGTGTGAATGAGATCCATATTCATTAAATTTATTTAATAGAATTTTTTCACAAGCTCTGTCTCAAGCTCAAACTCAATAAAGCTACATTGGGCTCAAGCTTGAGAGTAAAATGCCAAGATCAATCTAGCCGAGCTTGAGTTGGCTTAAGTTTGAGCATGACTTAACTCGAATAGAAAACTAATTATGAGTAATAAATAAAAATAGACTCAAACTGCGCTCAATGTTTAACTTGAACAATCTAAGCTTGAACTAAAGAAGAATCAGTTCATCAAGATGGAGCTCTAGCTCAATCCAAAATCAACACTTTGTAGACATCATCACACTAGAGCTCGTCTTGCTAATGATATTTTCTTTTACTTCTCCAACAATTCTTCTTTTGCTCAAGCAAGCCAAGGTTACACTCAAACTAGTTAATCTGTAGTTGAACCGAATTCAAATTGACCCTTTATATCAATTCAGCTAGTGTCAAATCAACCTTAATTATGATTAATAAAAAGCTTAATATAATTCATTGGATCAGACAAGTTAGGGGTTGCTTCATTAACAATAAAGGACGTTGAATCCCAATATATGGAACTCTACAAATTACAAGTCAGGACATTGTTCCGAATACACATTGTGTAATATTCATTAAGTTAAAATTGTCTAAACCCAAATATTTTTCCCCATTTTTTCTTCATGTCTCCATCTCTCCATAACAAACTCAATTGGTCTAAAAAGTTTATAAATGACATGAAATGCTTAACCAGCTCGAATTCGATCCAGCCAGTCCACACTCTTCCGGGCTCTTTCTAATTGTTGATCAATGCTTCTCCTAGATTTATCATGGTATTCCACGCTTCTCCGGGACCTATCCATATGGTCCAAAGAGATTCTTAACTTTTCTAGCTTGTCATTATTGTTAAATTTGTACTCATAAAGTCTCAGTTTTTCAGGCCTGCCTGTGCTTTTTCTTGGTTTTTCTCTGTGATCAGTACTCTTCCTTGGTGCTTCGAAACAATCTGTACTTTGTCTGGAATGTTCAAGCTGATCAACGCTCCTACGGGAATTGCTCCTTTGTGAAGTTGATTTTTCAACACTGGTTATAAATTTCTTGAGGTGCCTAAGGTATTCTGGAAAGAGTTCCAGATCACAGTGGTTTCCTCCTTTAAGCCACAGGGGTTCATACTTCTCTTGGCATAGTTCCCAAAGTTGCTTTCCATGAGAGCAATCAACCACCTCATCAGAAGTACCCTGAACAGCAAACCACACATAAAATTGAAGAACTAGTTCAATGTAGACACTAAGAAAAAAGAAAAACTAACGACACTTCTATAAACGCAATTAAATGATAAAGTTTCAAAAGACACCACAATTAGTGGCTAAAAAGATGAAATTTTAGATATAAATATGACTACAGAGAAATTTTACACATTAGTAACTTTATATAAAGAAAGGAGAAAAGCCATGACCTTGCAAGAACTGGAAAAAGCCCTATGATGGTTACTCCAAGTATGCGTAACTTAGATAACAATGAGATTCTGATGAAAAAAAAACATATAAGCTATGCAGATTTTTAAATTCAGGTAGAAAGGAATAAAACTGGCCTGTCATTTTCAGTAAAGATGTCCACTAGGTTCATATTGCATTACATCATGCTCCACCCACCAGTACCACTAAACTCATTGAAACAGACACTTATTTCAGGCCTTTAAAGTCAACCAAGTATTTCACAGATTCCTCTATCTGCATCACTCTTACATACTCATTTAAAACATACACCTTAATTCTTATCTCTTGTCCATTGAACCAACTCTCTAAGCACTTTGAAACTAGGGCTGCAATTGAGCAAAGCAAAGCTCGAGCTCAAGCAGCTCGAGTATCTACTTAAGCTGAGTTCGAGCAAGTTATTACTTGACTTGATGAGCTAACGAGCTTAGGCTAAACTCCTTGAGCCTTTCTCGAACAATCTGGTCCTTGAAAAGTCAAGTCAGCAATCCTCGAAGGCCTTTCTTGAGCCTAGCTCAAATCAACAATTCCTATCTGGAGCTCGAGCCTACAACTCTCATGCTTGTTGAGTTTAAGTTTGAGTTTAAGCCCTACATCTACCCTATCGTGCTAAGCAAAAGCCCAAGAATACTCGACTCGATTTGGCTCGATTGCAGCCCTATACGATACCACATTAATGTCAATTGCATATCAATGGGTCATCTTTGATAACACTAAGACCTTTCCTTCAACAGTTAGTTTTACTCTTCTAACACCAACCTTTCTTAACAATCTCCACAAAAGTTAACTTCAGATTCAAATTTTACTACCAATATTTTAAGGAATCCCATTTTAAGTTAATACATACACTTCAGCAAAATGTTAAAAAAAGGTGAGGTCCAACTACCTCCAAATATTTCTTTCATGGGTGTTATAGTTGCATGGCAATGGCATATATCAACTTGTCTATGCGAAGCAAGAACCAGAAATATAATGCCACAACTATTGAGAAAAAAAAAATTGTAGGTTCATACAATTTGCAGGCGCAAAGTATTGCACTGTGAATACTTACATGAATAATCAGTACAGGGCACTTTACAAGCGGAATTTTATCAATGTTCTGCACAAAAACCGAGTAATGCCATTCTCAGAATCAAGTCAACAAATATTATTGCACTAAATATGAGAATATATTTAAAACAGATCAGAGAACAAAAATTCTAACCTTATAGATGTCAAACCAGTAAGTGCGCTTTACTGGATACATAACTCTTAATCCAGAAAGTATAGGACTATGCAGAACAACAGCTCTTAGCTGAGGTAAACGGGCTGCAAGATCCAGAGTAGGTCCACTTCCAACAGACTGACCATAAAGGATAATGTCTTCCTGCTTAGCACCATAGCTCTCTTCTAGACACCTGTATGCAGCTTCAATATCTGCATAAGTATTCTGCTCACTGGGCTGAACAAAAGAATACACATCTGTCATGATTCATGAGTGTTTAACATTTCAGTTACTTATAAAGCATGATAAAAGGAAAAAAAACCATGAGGCAGTTACCTTTCCAGATGACTGCCCATAGCCAGAGTAGTCATATCTGCATTTATTGAATGAAAAAATGTTTAATTATTGGAAAAATATTTATTACCAAAAAGAAGCTAGACAATGCAAAATTCAAAAAAAAAAAAAAAAAATGAGGCTTTAATCCCAACAACTTGCAGTCCTTTATAAAGCAACAAAATCTGCTCAACTAAGGAATAAAGGTTCAATTCAGCCAATGCCATATGGATTACCCATAAAAAGGTGTAAAATTTATGTATATTACCTTTATGCTCCATAATTTACTTAAATTCTAGCTATTGCACAGATGAAGTCATATAGCCATAATATTTTCCCATCTTTGCACGATACTTGATTCATTCTTTCGGAATAGTTACCTTTATTGGGTAATTGGCTTATCATTTGGAGAGATCTGTTGGCTTCTTGATCAATTAGAAACAGAAGGTTCATACCCAATTCTCTTCCTCTACAAGTTCAGCTCTAGACAGTATCATCAATAGAGACCAAACTAGTCCGCAATCCAACAAATTAAACGTTCCAGGAGAGATAACATCTAATATAAGACTACAAGAAAACTTAATCTTCATTTCTACTTGTTCTTTCTACGCTACTTAAACCTTCTCAACCATGTTAACTTGTCTTTCTTTTCTAGAGTTGCATTCACCAAATTCTCATATTAATACATGTTGTGGCAAAGCCCAGATCTGAACACGGACGATACCGAAACCGCAAAAGGTAAAAACATAACAATTTTTTATGGAGCCAGTTACTCTAAAAGCTAGCCCTTGGCTCAACTGCACCGTTTCCTTAATCAATTAAACTAAATATACCAAAATTCAAACGGAGCACATATAACGAACAAGATAAAAAAAAAAAATAGAAAAGTGAAAAATGAAGTACCCCATGAGATTAACACGCAAGTGAATACTCAGTTCGAGGAAGAGCTCGTACATCTGGCCGATATCAGTTGCATTACCATGAGAGTACAAAAGAGTAGTAGTGGCCATGGGATACCTGACATAGACGGCGGCGATCTCAGTGCCACGACGAGTGGGCAAGCGTAAAACGTCGGTGTTTTCACGGCGAGGGTATGAGTCCATGAGCAAGAGGCCAGTGGTAACGTCGGTAATTAGCCTATATGAAGGAGGGTTTGGTGGGAAAAAGGCAAATTTAGCAGCCATGGAGGATGTCACCCCACCCATCACTCACTGCATAGACTGTTAAGGGGGAAGTTTTAGAACGAAAAGATGATAAAAATTCCTTTTTTTTTAATGGTTGGTTCCGAGTATTTTTTAGCTTAGGGGGCGAGAGACTTGGAGGGATTATGTAGGATTAAGTGATCAATGACAGGCTTACCAGTTGTCTCATGAAGATGAGCAAGAACTCTGGTTTTTTAACTTTTTAGAATTATACCCTTCTTTATTACCATAATTATGCAATGTTCTCTTTACTTGAAATATTTGGATTTTTGTCCTTGTTTGTTTTCTGCCGTTACGTAAATTTTCAACAAAATTAAAATGATTAATTCTTGATTTTCATACATATATTACTAGGATAAACTTAAATTATTGAAAGTATTCTATCCATTTATGAGAATATATTTTAACTTTTTATTGGAGATTAAATATCATGGACAATAGATATATTTTCTAATAATGTGATATTAAATTAGAAAATAGATTTCAAGTAATGAGTTATATTAATTTTTTATCTTTAGTAACTAAGAAACTCCGTTTGAATTAGTTAGATCAGTAAATTTTAACAAACAATGATTGAATTTATAATAACTTTTTACAAATTTTAATGATTTACTAGTTTTAGTATTATCTTGGATCAATACTTTTTTTCTAATTTTCCATTCAATATATAAGATAAATAATATTACATATACATATTTTAAGTACATAAATTATACGTTATAATAAGATTAAATATTATTTTATTTTTAATTTAAAATAATTTAATCCTATAATAATAAATTATTTGTATACTTATTTTATATACTCTAAATATATATATATATATATATATATATATATATATATATATATATATATATATAGAGAGAGAGAGAGAGAGAGAGAGAGAGAGAGTTTTATGGATATAAGATATATCATATTTAACTCTATGTAAAAAAAAAAAAGAAAAAAATCACAGGAAGCCGATAATTAAGAGGTAAATAATCTTTAAACAATGAAATTTGGTATTATAATCATTTATACAGATTAGTTAAAGTCACAATATCAAGATCTGAAAGTAAAATGAGAATTCTTTTTTTTTTGTTGCGATTGCTTTGTTTTTGATATAGTATGAGATAAATAAGAAAAAGTTTAAATAAATGGGAGGAATAAAATATAATAAAGCCAAACGACTTATCCCCACCTCAAGTTTACCCTTTATTAAATCTATTAATTTTAAGAATAAAATTATTATTTTATTAATAATATTAAAAATAAATTAAAATTTTTTTTTCTTTTCTTTTTTGAATCTAAAAAATTAATAATTTTTTAATCCAAGTTTTAAAAGGTAACATTTTCTCTCGTAAGATTTATTTTTTATTCTTCGTTGGTCTCTCTTTTTGGTCGATCATCTAAACAAAAAACTCAACCTTTTTAACAAAAAACTCGAGATTTTTATTTGGACAACCATCTCGAAGAAGAGGTGAGGAAAGAGAGATTGCTAGAGGAAGATAAAGAATTTGGAGGGAGATTTTGTCGAAAATAACGCTGGAAAAATTATTGAAGGATGAAAAATAAACCTTAGAGAAGAAATATTATTTTTTAAAATTTACTTTGAAAATAATTTATTAATTTTTAAAATTAAAAAAATAAAATTTTAAAATTAATAGACTAATGTTTATATTTTTAGAAGATGATGAAGAGAAACCTGGAAAAAAAAAAAAGGTAAATTTTGAGTGAAAATAATCTTTTGCCAATAATAAAAAAGAAAGGGTGACAGTTGAATTCCAGGTTGTCCCATTTGATTACACGTGGCTGTATGCTTGGGGACGGAAACAGTTGGGGGCAGCGTCCAAGGCGGAGACCATATCTGGATTTGATCAGATAAGATGAGACTGAAATGGTAGATCATCACTGTGATTAATGATATGATCAACTCCTCTTTGGCAAATCACCACTGTGATTAATGTGATTATGAACTCCTTCAAATTCAATGGTTAAACAGCTAGGTCCCATTTCGTCATCACGCACCTATTCAATGTAACTCTCAATCCAAAAAAAAAAGGTGTGAAAAGTGAAGTATGAAACACAGTGTGTCAGACAAAGGCCATGGGAAGGAGTATGTTGGTATAGCTGAAGACAAAGTCCTCGAGAAATAGGGATTGGCCACATGTCTTCTCCTCGTAAATTTCATTTCCTCTGAAAATTAAAAATGTTTATTCCCAATAATTGTATACATCCAACTTATTAATAACATAATCTTTTTAGGGAAAATATGAAATCAATTTTGTTTCTAATGTTATAAAAGATTCAAAACCTAGATTTTTTTTTTCTTGCAATCAGCACAATATGTGGGAATCAATTTTTTTCCATGTATATATACCTTAATTGTGCGGGATTGTACTCATGGAATTAGGGATTGCTTTCTTGTGTCACATTTAATTTTCTCATTTTGATTTTAGTGAATACCATTTATTCCTTTGAGTCATGTTCATAGAATATACAAGAATAAAAACTCTTTGTTCAAATTTCTACATTAGAGCAAAAATTTATTGAAAAATGATTTTTTTTTTTGTTATCTTAACAATCATCTCATCAGTTAGTTACCATAAATCTTCCTAAGACCTAAGAAAATATTGTGTTTCTATAAATTCATTAGAAATAGTCATTCATTATCTAAGTCTTATCAAATATCCATTTTCATCTTCAGCAAAGTCTAATTGAGAAATCAAAATCTCATCAAAACCTGTTGTTCAACTCAAAATCTACCAAAATTTGTATAAAATCTATTGAAAATTGTATATCTCTCTTGCTTAGTATCAAAATTCCTCAAACGTTGTCGAAGTCTATTCTAAAAACCATTAGAAATCTTCAACAACAGTCAAAATCCACTCATAAGTCGCCAAAAGACTTTAGAAGTTATGAAAGTCAATGTTTTTAAAATCAAATTGGATATAACCCAGTGAAGAAGGCAATTTGGTCTAATCGGTGATCAAATTTGTCGATTGATAGTCAGATTAACTAACATTCAAAAATAATATTTAAAAAAATTTATATAATGTATGATTAAATATATAATTTAACTTATTTAACATTGAAATAAGTTTAGTTTGATAGTATATATATTCAAATATGATAAATAAGGTCTAGGTTAAAGTTTTCATAATGAATATTTGAAAAATAATCAATTTTTTATGTTAATTGAATCAAACTTTGTTTTATACATGGTTCAATCGGTTTTAATAGCAGTTCATAATTCAACCAATCAAACTGGTCAATCTGATCTGATTTTTAAAACCATGGTTGAAATCCTTTAGAATCTACTAATATATACCCAAAAGTTGTCGAAACCTATAGATTTTCTTGATAGATTGAGTGTTGGTTGGAAATTTCTAGGTTCCTTAAATATCCTTGTAGTTCAAAAAAACCCTTCGTCTCTAAAATCAAATAAACCTTTGAAGTTGCTAGAAATAACATATATATCCATGTAGTTTCAAGAAGTATTAGATTCATCCCATTAATTCCAAAAAAAAAAGATACACCCTTGTATCTCCAAAGGTATCAGACATTATACAAGATAACCTCCAACATAAAATCTTCAACTCAAGAAGTGACCTCTTCCCAAGGTGTTCGGGTAGTGCTCTATAGCCAATTGGATTTGTATTTGCGTTACTTGTAATTAATTCATTTGTTATTGATAAAGGTTTTAATAATATATTCACATTTGTGTTTATACAATATGTTTGTAAAAAGAATATCTTTAGAATGGTATAACCATAACGAAGAGATTAGACGACTGATCGTGGGAACCCTACAAATGCATTAGGTGACCATTATAGAAATGTTCATAATCTCAACATTTCTTTGACTAAAGGAACAAGTAATAAAAATGAGATTATCATAATGTTGAACAACTCCACAAAAAGGTAATGACAGTCCTTACGTGTTTAACTATTAGCTGACAACTTAGTATAACATATGAGTGTACATTGTAGGTGTGTTTATCAGACTGATTCGACCTAAGGATTCTCATACAGATGGTTGCTCCAATATCTATGAAATACATCCTCTAACTCACAAGTACATGCGATCCTTTCATTTAAAATCACCGGACCATCTTGTACAACCTAACATGTCATCGTAAAATAGGTAACCATAAAAATGGTGATTAGCCATGCCAAGATATGTATAGAGACTATGATGGATCAATAAAAGATTTGTCACTCCTGAGCATGAGAGAAGATATCTCAAATAAGAATATTGAAAGACATTAACAACCACTTGATTTTATGGCCATAATGGGATTAGGTTAGAGCCCAGTTCAAATTTTTGGGTCATTAATGTGTATCAGTTCATATTAAGAATTCATTGAGATAAACACTTATCTATGTCTCAATCTCGAGAGATATTGGTTAATGAAACGATTGTATTATATGTAATCGTGAAGTTAATAAGGATTATAATTATTCACTAACACTCTATTGACCAAGTGGCCATGATGTCTTACTAAAGGCCAATCTTGGTTTGTGTCCATATTTGACTAAATTCATATGTTACCAACCCAATAGAAAACATATTAGTCATATACATAAAGGAGTTGTTTAGACTTTGAAGGCATGAGATTATTTTAGATGGATCCAATTTAGATTTCAGATTAAGGGTTTTGAGTCTCAAAAGGTCTCTAAGATCGAAGTGTGTTTGATACACTTAAGTGAAGGAAGAGATGAAGAAGAATGATACAAAGATCAACATGCATGTACAAAAGAACCAGAGTCAAGGCATGTTAAAGCATATACATGAAAAGGTTAATGGATTACCTTCTCCTCTACCTTCTTTTACTTTAAGATGATAGAAGATAACCTCTCAAATAAGTAAGCCTATAAAAGTGGCACTTCCAACTTTTCTTCACCTTGGCCAAACCTTGAAGAGAGAGGAGAGGATTTTCTTTTAGTGTGAAAGAGTTGTTAGTTCAAAAATGAACTTAGGATGATTAAAATGAACTAATATCACCATTATATATTTGGGGGCGAGAGAGGGTTTAATTAACAATTAACTAATTGTCATTTGGTCCTCATAAATTTGCAATTTAAAGTATGACTAAGCAAGTATATCAACCATATACTTTAACCACCTTAATCCTGCCTCACAAACATCTTAACTTTTAAAATGTTATTTTTGCACCCATATGAAAGTTTATGATTATTATTATTCTTTAAAAGGTGCTAGCTAGTCCCGAATAATTAATCCTCACTCTCAAATGCTTGGTTTATTGGTATAACCTTTAACGTTTACCGTGACATAGCCATAACTCCCTTTTTCAGATAATTTAAAAGTGCATTTAAAAACTCAATAACTATGGTAAACATCTAGCAATATGTTATAGCTCATAAACCACGATGAAGAAATGTTTCATTGAATATAATATACCCAATCATACGTTTCGTGTAAGTGATATCCTTCTATTATCCAATTCAAATCTATTTTGGGCTCATGAATTATCAAAATCCTAATCTCAATTCTATAAAAATTGTCAATTGATATATTCAAAACACGTCATCACAGACATCTTTTGTATAACTTACATTATACTCTAGCCAAAGATTTTAATTTCTAATATTTTTCGATGTCCATTCCGAAACTTGGATCTTGGTTGAAATAACAGATATCTAGAACCTAATATTTTATGAGTTAACGAATCTTGTCTTGATCATCATTCATCTCTATATACAAACAACACATGACCAATATGGTTTCTTATACAAAATATAGTTAGCCCTATATTTATACACCATACGAATCATGTGCATCCATATGGGATCTGACCATGACATCTTAAGTCAAAAGATTATTTTGTACACTATGATTAAATGACCATGTAACTTATCTGTAACATCTCCCAACTAATAGGTGTGTTACAGAAAAACGGTATAAGTTCCCCTATTTTAGAGGGCCTGGGAAATTTTTTTCTCTATTTAATTATGCCCTGTAACACTCCCAATTAACAATTCACATAAACTAGTCCTACCAATCAACTGAATTTTTATCACATAATCATAATAAATAAAATAAGTACATAATAATAACTATCATAAAAATTATCACCCACAGAAACTTTATAACCAATTTTCCAAAACTAGTCATATATATATATATATATATATATATATATATATATATATATATATATATATTACATATACATTATAACATTTAAGTCAACAAAATTATGGTGCCTTCCTCTCTTAGCCTCATGTCTCACTAGTGCTACCCGGGAACCTTTGCTGCATTTCTTTACCTGTAAAATATTAAATTAAACGGAGTGAGCGACTATGGCTCAGTAAGAAAATCATACTCAACACTTAAAGTATTTTATACTAGTATTAATCTTTTCTAATCTTTTTCATACTCAGCGTGTCTGAACTATTTACAACAAAATAATTGACATAGAACACGCATTTAACACATATCATAATTCTTTTTTTTTCACACATTTATTCATTTTCTTACTATACAAATATGATTCATTCGTTATGATTTATGCATGTATGAGTGTCATGACTTTTCTATTTTCTGATCATACATCTTTCTCAATTCTTTATCGGTCACATAGGCTTGTATGTATGATTCTAATGCAATTTGCTTTCATAAAATATTTACTAATTTGTTTCTCTCTCTTTCTCATTGATTGGTCTAGACTACATATGACAGTACTTACAGTCACCATACAAAGTATAATTCTCTCTTACACGCATATTTTTTTTTCTTTGCTGTCCACACAGTACAACTGATATTTTTTTCTTTTGCTGTCCACACAGTATAGCTGATATTTTTTTCTTTTGCTGTCCACACAGTACAGCTAATATTTTTTTTTCTTTTGTTGTCCACACAGTACAGCTGATATTTTTTTCTTTTGCTGTCCACACAGTACAGCTGATATTTTTTCTTTGCTGTCCACACAGTACAGCTGATATTTTTTCTTTGCTGTCCACACAGTACAACCGATAATTTTCTTTGCTGTCCACACAGTACAGCTTACGTGTAAGGATTTTAAGTATGTTTTCTGCTTTTCTGTATCATATGAGTCATTATAAAACCAAAAATATTTATTTTCCATTTTCTGAAAGCATGCATGATTAGAAAATATTTTTCCTCTTTCTTTATTTTTTTCTAAATCATGCATATGTTATGATTCCTCATGTATGCATATATAATCATAATATAAGATATACCCATTCATTGTTTTCCCTTATTCTTTTCATTCTTTATCAAACATCATATTCTCTTCTCATGCATTTATATATCTCATATATTTAATTAATTTCAAAATATACAATGTAGGCTTAATATGAGGGTTATTACACATATTCTGCACATAATTAAGCAAAATTAACCTATATCGCATAAAATGACATTTTTGCCCTTATGGCCAAAATTTACCTTTTTACCCTTATGGCCAAAAATTACATCTCCTAATGAATTTCTTTATCCTTTCAAGCATCAATCACCTTAATTCTAATACCTTACACACTTATATAAGTAAAGGTTATTTAAATAACCTAACTCAAATTTACTTCAAGTATGTAAAGTATGAAATTCTTACCTTTTCTTTGCCAAATAGGTGATTTAAGCTTATTCACCTTCTTTTCTTCTTTCTGGCAACCTTAATCAACCAAAAATATGATCATCCATCAAAACCCTAAATTTGACATATCTTAAAAATTAAATTTCTTACCTTAGAACTGATCAGAATTGACAGATCTACACTTTTTATAACTGAAGGCACTGAAAATTAGGTGGTTTAGCTAGGTTTTTGGACGAATTTTGGTTAAGGGAAGTTTTTAGCTCAAACAATGGAGGTTCTCGGCAAAATGGAAGAGAAAATGAATAGAAATAAGTTTATAAGCCTATTGGACCATTTTGCCCTTAATCTTTTCCATAAATTATTATTTTATCCTTAGCCAATTACCAAAAACCCTTAGCACCACCATATAATTTCAAGTGTGACCTTCAATTTTAATTCCCACTTTGTCCCTTGAATCTTTATAAAATGACCATTTTACCCCCTTTGAAAAATATTGCTCATTTAGTAGTTTTCTATAATTCTTTTGCAATTTCTTTACACAACAAGTTATAAAATCAACTCTAGGGATAATTTTGGAAGTGGAGTTTACTGACACACCTGAATTCGGATGTTACATTATCGTTATTAGTCACGTTTGAAAAATGATTCTCTAACTATTAATCTATACTAGTGTCTTAATGACGTGACTATCATCATCACCTACACTAATATCATCTTATGGTATTCAATAGAGACATTCAATATGCTTACTATGTGATATTATTGTCTAACTTATATTATGTTCGTAGGGAAAAATTTGATAATTCAGTTTATATGTTAAGTGAGTCATCTTGACAGTTCACATACATACTTTATATTAATGCAAATAAAGGAAGTAGCTTATGTATATGAACAAAAGAACTACTTTTTTTATTAATAAATTATTACAAATGTACGTACAAGATAAAATGCCCTAAAACCAACAACATGAGTGGCTCCTAAGGCATAGACTAACATTAGGGACCAAAGTGTAATAATCTTGGAGTGTTTGGGTTTAGGCAAAATTGGGAAATGGGATGGGCTTATCTAATAGGATTGAATTTAGCCTATTAGACTTTTTCTTTCACTATGCATAACTATTCATGGTCCATGAATGTCGTGCATCCATAATGAATGTTCATTCCTTGCATCTTTATAAAAAAAAAATGTGATTTCACAAATTCATATCTTTATAGACAAAACCATATATGAATGTTCATCCCTCTAAACACTCTATTTGTGCATCACATTCTAGTCCCTACATGGTTTTAGCCTTCTCCTTTTTGTCTGTACTTCCTTTGAATACAAAGGTGCCTCCACATTGTGGGTCAGAAAGTGGATATCTTACAATGAAAGACTGAAAAGAGTCTTCAAATGCAAGTAACGTGTTTTATGAACACCTTATGCTTAATCTTACATGTTTCATGAAAATTCTATCTAAAACATGATCCAATGGGATTTTCAAGATTTTTATATTGAATTCTGCTGCCTCACCAATCTTCGGTGACCTAAAAATTCCCAACAATAGTGTTAGAGCCAACATTTAGGGAATTTTCATGAAAAATTGATCTATTATATGATTGGTTTATTACATGAGTTCGTGAATTTTTTTATATCAGTCATGCTTGTTTTTTATTTCGATCTACATAATATTGTTGCAAAATTGTCGAAGATCATAGCAACATAAAGTGTGTGAAAAGTGGTTGAGTTTTATTGTTTTTATTTTGCTTGTCATATTGCTTGTTTGTACAGGTTCGAAAATTTGAGTAATTGTCAATGATTTTGTGTTGTTACATGAAATCACCTTTGATTTGTGTTATTAGGTGTTCCAAGAGTTGTTGCTAGTGTGGAATAGACTTTCATGCCATATCATTTCATCTCGGTGAAGGCATACCAGACTTGGGGAGGTTTTAAATGAATGCTTTATAATAGAACCTAGAAAACATATTACAAACCAATGTGCACGTGATGGTGCACAACCGTTTACCAATGTATTTTGCTATTGTAATAGCTAGGTAATCTTTTATCCATCTACTTTTTTGCATATGAATAGTCGTTGCTCTTGGATGAATGCTTCTTAATCAGTGGAAAATGTCCTTATTTTAAATATTTGGACTCATAGATCGTCAAAGCCCTAATTTCAATTCTATATGAATTATTGATTTAAATATTCGAAACTCGATATTATGAACATCCTTTGTATGACATACATTATACTTTGACCAGATATTCGATTTCTAATATTTATCAATGTTTACTTCAGAACTCAGATCCAAGTCGAATCAATAGATATTCATAACATAATATTTTCTAAATCAACGAGTCCTATCTTGAACATCATTCTTCCCCATATATAAATAACTCATGACTCATTTGCTTTGTCGTATGAGATATGATTAACCCTGTATGTATACACCATACGAATAATGGATATCCATATCGAATCCGACCATAATTCTCAGGTCAAAGGATTACTTTATATATTATTATGATCTTATGATAAGTCATTGACTACGATTTAATGACTATTTGACTTATCGTTATTGGTTGTGTTCAAAAAATGGTTCTCTAATTGTTAATCCATACTAATAACGTAATAATATGACTATCATTGTCATTTGTACTAATGTCATCTTATGACATTCGATGAAGGTATTCGATATGCCTACTATGTGATATAATTGTTTAAGTTATGTCATATTCGTAAGGAACAATTCGATTAGTTAGTTTGTAAATTGAGTCATCCAAATAGTTCACATACATACTTTATATCATCACAAATAAAGAAAACAACTTATGCATATGAACAAAAAAGACTACTTCTTTTATCAGTAATATATATAAATGTACATACAAATTAAAATGCCCCTGGAATCTACAACATGAATGGTTCCTCAGGCATACACTAACAAAACTCCCACTTGCACTAGAGTTATTTGTTATTGTATCGCATATGCATCTTCTCAAGATGATGAACTAGTAGTTTCAACATCAATGTCATAATCAGTAGGTTAACTACATTTTCTACTAACGGTGTCTTTTGTATTATTATCCCAAAATATGATACTTTCATTGAATATGTTTGGACTTTTGATGCACATTTAGTTCCTTTGCCTATACAATAGCATCTGATTACCACAGAATATGGTTATCAAATAAACTATGTTTAGAACCACACTAATTTTGGATACAAACTTATGCATCTATACAACCTCTTTTACTGCTTCTGAAGTGATAATATATTCAGCTTTTGTAGTAGAGTCAACTATGGTTAACTGTTTGAAACTCTTCCAACTAACCATATCTCCATTACAAATAAAAATGAACCCTAATGTAAACTTTCTGTCATCAACATCTAATTGAAAATTAGATTCTGAGTACCTCTAAAGTTTAACTCTAAACACCCATAACTCAAGACAAATCCTTAGTCCTTATTAAGTACTTAAGGATTGATTTAATAGTTGACAAATGTTTTTCCTTTGGATTAACCTGATATCTACTTGTAACACTTACGACAAATGTATATCATGTTTCATACATAACATTGTGTACATGAACCCGTTTACTACTTAAGCATTATCGTCACTTGTACCAATGTCATCTCATGACATTTAATAAGGTATTCGATATGTCTACTATGTGATATAATTACCCAAGTTATGTCACATTCATAAGGAACAATTCAATGACTTAGAGTTTGTAAATTAAATGATTCATTTAGATAGTTCACATACATACTGTATATCATTGCAAATAAAGGAAACAACTTATGCATATGAACAAAAAAGACTACTTTTATTAATAATTCACATAAATGTACATACAAAATTAAAATGCCCTTGAAACCTACAACATGAATGGTTCTTAGGGTATACACTAACAAAAATCTCACTTGCACTAGAGTCATTCGTTATTGTATCTCATACCCATCTTCTCATGATGATGGACCAATTATTTCAGTGTCAACACTATAGTTAGTTGGTCAACTACATTTTCTACTGACGGTGTCTTCTATATTATTATCTCTCATATTCCAATGAATTCTCCCAAAATATGATACTTCCGTTGAATATGTTTGGACTTTTGATACACCATTCGTTCTTTTGTTTGTACAATAACATCTAATTACCACAGAACATGGTTATCAAATAAATCATGTTTAGAACCATACTAAGTTCAAATATGAACTTACACATCCATACAACCTCTTTTACTACTTCTGAAATGACAATATATTTAGCTTCTCTAGTGGAGTCAACTGTGGTTGATTGTTTGGAAGTTTTTAAATTATTCGTATCGCCATTACAAATAAAAATGAACCCTGACGTAGACTTTTTATCATCAACATCTAACAAGAAACTAGAGTTTAAGTATCCCTAAAGTTTAACTCTGAATACCCATAACTTAAGATAAGATCCTTAGTCCTTTTTAAGTACTTAAGGATTGATTTAACAGTTGACCAATGTTTTCCCCCTGAATTGACCTAATATCTACTTGTAACACTTTCGAGAAATGTATATCAAGTCTTATACAAAGCATTGCATACATGAGCCCTCCTACTACCAAAGCATATGGCACATTACACATCAATTGTCGCTCTTCATCGATCTTTAGAAAGATAAATACTATAAGTGAAAGACAAAAATCCTCTTTTTGAGTTTTCCATATTGAACCTTTTCAACAATTTAAGTATAATTTTTCAGATAATCCAATTATCCTTTTTGTTCTATCTCTATAGACATAGATTCCAATGACATAGGTCGCATCTCCTAAGTCTTTCATCAAGAAGATTTTGGATAACCAAATTTTAACCTCATTTATCATCTTAATGTCATTACCCATTAATAATATGTCATCTAAATATAGTATGAGGAATGTTATAGCATGATCTTGAACCCATTTGTAAACACAAAGTGTATCTAGATTCATTTTGAAACTAAACAATTTGATTGTTTCATCGAATCAGATGTTCTAGCTTTTGGAAGCTTACTTCAATCCATAAATGGATCGATATAGCTTGCATACCTTATGTCTTTCAAATGTGAATACAAAACCTATATGATGTTCCATATATATGTTTTCCTCAATGAATCCATTAAAGATGAAAGTTTAGACATCTATCTATCAGATTTCATAATCATGGTGTATTACGATATCCAACAATATTCATATGGATTTAATCATAGCCATGAGCAAAAAAGTTTCCTCATAATCTAACCCTTGTTTCTGAGTATAACCTTTCGTTACTAGCCATGCCTTATAAGTCTCCACCTTTCTATCTTTGTCAATTTGTCTCTTGAAAACCTATTTACAGCTAGTAGGAATAATTTCTTCTAGTGGATCAACAAGTGTTTAGATTTGATTAGCATACATGGATTCTATTTCAAAATTCATTACTTCTAGATTTGTATCCACTAAGCAAGATTCAAAATCCTACTTATGAAGAAAATTGTATCTATCTGAAGGTCTTGAAACCCTAGAAGATCTTTGTGCTAGAACCATAGTATATGATACTGAGTTTGCAAAATGGATGGTCCAACTTTAGTGATGTCGGTTTGAGGCTGTTTGGAATCTTCCTCCAACTTAACATTTTTTCCCAAATAATCTTCTTCCAAGAACTTTTTCTCAAGAAAGTGTGCATTTCTCCTGACTGTTATTCTTTGATCAGTCGAATAATATCCTAGAAAATCCTTAGGATATTCTATGAATCGACCCTTCTTTGATCTAACATCTAAGTTATTTGATTTAATTAGTTTAACATAAGCTAGAAATCCCCAAATTTTCATATAATTAAGATTTAGGCATTTAGAATACCATAACTTATATGGTGTTTTTTAGATTGATTTTAACAGTACCTAATTTTAGATATGCACAATGGTCTAGAGGGCATATCCGTATAATGACATTAGAAAATTAGTAAAGCTTACCATTAATCATACCATATTTAATAGAGTATGATTTCTTTTCAGATACATCATTATGCTGAGGTGTGTATGGAGTAATCATTTGGGAAATAATTCCATTGTCCTTAAAAAATTCCTAAAATTCTATACTCAAGTATTCTTCTTCACAATTTGATTGTAAAATTTTAATACTCTTTCCAATTTGTTTCTCTACTTCATTTTTTAATTCTTTAAACTTTTCAAAGGATTTTTATTTGTATTTCATCAAATACAAACAACCATACTGAGAAAAATTATTAGTAAAGGTAATGAAGTAGTGAAAACCTCCCCTAGCCATGTGATTAAATGGTCCATATACATCTATATGTATTAACTTTAATAATTCTTTGGCACGTTCCCCTTGACTCTTAAAGGGAGACTTGGTCATCTTACCATGAAGACAAGATTCAAATGTTAGATAAGGTTAATGAACTTAAAAACCCACTTTCTCCAAGTTGAATTAATATTCTTTCTCTAATATGACCTAATATATAATGTCATGGAACCTTAGGGTTTGTTTCATTTTGAATTCTTTTATTAGTACACTTTCTCCTCAATCCACAAAGACAAAATATAGGATTGGTGCCAACAGTTAATCACAAAAGAAATGACTTACTGAGCTAGGATAACTAACTAATACTAATCTAATAGATTAAAACTATCTTTTTTGTATACTTTCCCTCATTCCATTACTATTGTAGGGTTTACGTAATCGATCGGATCATGTTGTTTGAATAACTATTTTCTCTAATACATACAAACCATTTGTATTTGTAGCTTTTCCCATTACAATATTTTCACAAAATACTAAACATTCATTTCTATTAAATTGAACATTGTAACCAAGCTTACATACTGCAGAAATAGAAATGGTATTTCTAGTGGCTTTTGCAAAATACAAAACATTACAAAGTCTCAAAATGTGCCCTAATGGTAGTCTAACTTGGCAAGTTCCTATGGCTTCAACTATAATCTTTGCTCTATTTACCATCTTCAAAATGATCACTCATTGTAACAAAACAAAACTATTTTATAGTGCCTACATAGAAACACTCATATGAGATGTAGCAACTAAATCTATGATCTTAGAATGATTATTTGAATCCAAACTTAATTCGAATTCAATGACTTGACAGTGGATTATACCTGTTTTATTCTTCTTAAAGCTATCCAGGTACAAAGGACAATTCCTCTTCCAATGTTCATCCTACTAATAATGGAAACATTTTCCATTTTCCTTTGCTTTTTCTACCTTCTTATCACCTTTCTTAAAATTCCTCTTTTTAAGTCCAACATTTGGACTCTTCTTTTGTTATTGTTTTGGTAGAAGCTACATAGACATCCATATGTCAAGAGTCTTTCTTTCATTGCTTGTAAAACTCTCAGAGCTCATTAAGCAACTCAAGGGTGTCTAGTCTATCTAGTTTAGATTATAATTATTTATAACGGTTTATAACTTGGTAAGAGGTACTGTAGAATTAAATTCACTTTGATGCTATCTTGTAGGACCATACCCTAAATGTCCAATTGCCTCATTGCATTGACCATCTTTATGACATGTTTATCTAGAGGCATGTCTTCCTTTAATTTTATGCTAAAGAACGAAGCATATAGCTTATACTCAACTACCATTAAGTTCTTGTTGTACAACTCTTGCAAGATAATGAGGATGTCATAAGCACTTGAAACATTTTTGTGCTTAGTCTGGAGCTTTTTATTCATTGAGGCTAACATGTAGCATCAAGCTTTTCTGTTGTCCTTGACCTATGCTTCGAATATTTTACGTTTTTTGTTAAAAGCATCTAGAGCTATGTTAATAAGAAGTAGTGCTTCCAAGACAGGTAATTTTTTCGAAATCTAGAAAGATTCTAAGATTTATTAGCCAATTTTTAAAATTCAATCTAGTCTTCATTGTTGTCCAATATTCTTAGGAGTACGTTGTTGGCCATTTTTTTTTTAATGTATCACAATTAAATGAAAAAACTATAAATAGAAATAGTTTCATTAGTGAATCAAACATGTGAATTTAAACCCTTTGAATTGCATAATCTCATTAGCTCCTACTATTTTATTCAAATCCTGCACTCCTTTTAAACAAGATTCAAAAATTCTATTAGTTCAATTTCCAGTGGGGAATTAAATTCTTATGAAATGTAATTAACCTCATATAATAAAAATCTTGATTAATTAAATTTAATAAGTAGAAAACCCTTTTCCATTTATATCTTTATATAAGACTAATTTATTTTCCATGTTATTCACTTTGAATACCTCACATAATAGAAATTTTGGTACCATTGGCTAGTTAAATCTGAATCATCACACTTTTTTGAAATGACATTTTCATCATGTTTTCATATAATAGAAATCTTGGGCTTGATGATAATAACCATCCAAGAACAAGATAAATTGAATTTCATGACATAAATTTCATATCTTTTACATAATAGGATTCTTGAGATATTAGAATTTATATTAGAGAATTTTAATAATATCATTATAGGAGGCATAACTTTAATAATTTTAATTAGGGAGTTTTTAGGTTTAACTTATTAATTAATTTAATTAATATTTGCATGACATACATACATCACATATATGCATAATATAAAATATGGCGGGATGATCATGAGGTTTCCTAAATTACAACTTAAAGGTAAACTATTCACCTAGGTCTAAGTCTTCATTTAGATCGCCATCTGGATAGCCTTCAAATCCTCGTCCATCCACTCCGATGACATCCGAAACTCAGACACATAGACCTTATAAAATTAAATTAATGGGATGAGGTTATTTAATACAAACCACTTAATAAAAGAATGTTACAACCCAATTACTTAAACTATGGAAAATGACAAATTACACTAATGATCATCCCTAAATAATCCATCCATCCATCGAACTAAAACTAATATTTAATATAAAATATGAACTTATTCACATTCAATCAAATATTAATCTATAAAATTTGATCTAATCAAAATAATAATTAACATGTAATGATTCAATTACAAATAACATAATGTTTAATATATAAATATTCTCTAATAATTATTTTAGATAACTTTTATCTAATAACATACTATGATGTCATGCATACCCATGCAATTCAATATTATTATTTTTCAAATTGCCATCAAATAATTATATCAACTATCACACTTAATTAACATCACGTGCTAGTTGTTATATGTGTAATATAAAAAATAGTATATTTACCATCATATCAATTTATGTCAACCATCACACTCAATCACCATTAAGGGCTAGTTAGTATTTGTGCATGATATTATCATTTAATCAACATTAAACAAGGCAAAAGGGCACATGTGTCATTTTACATGCCTTTTAAAAATGCTTGATTTCATGTCAACATTAGATGATATCTTAACATCTAATCATCATTAGTGCAAGTTGACATACATGTAAAATTTGACCATTCAATCAAATGAAACAAAACTAAGCACTAAACATTCATGGCCTATTCAAACAAATTATGCCAATTCTTTCACTATGCTCCATAATCATATAGATCATATGTAATTACACTAATCACACATATCATAATATTCATCTAAATGCTTTAATCACATTAAAACATCATTTAACATGTCTAATTGATAACATTAAAACTCCATTTTTTTTCTTTTATTATGAACCATCCATTAACTTATATGCTCACAAAGGCCAAAGGACTTATTCCCACGCAAGTTTTGATGCATTCCCAAAGTTATACCAATAAGATTTGAAAAACCCAAAGTCTCATTTATGACCCGACAACCATTAAAATTTTCTATTAGAACAAAGAGTAAAATCATCATTTTACCAATAATATTAAAAAATATATAATTTTGTCTCATTTCCCCCCTATATTTGGAAAACTCACAATTCACCTTCCAACCTCAACTTTGAAAAGTAAATTTCCCCCTCAAATCTTTTGTAAACTCCATCGACAACAATGGTGGCTGCTACTGTCTCCACCTTTAGCCCGATAGAGAAGGAAGACAACTATCGATGAACACGAATTTATCTTGTCTCTCAATAGAGGAAGAGATGAAGATGATTCAATGGAGATAGAATACGATAAAGATTCTTCCTCTTTTGTCTTAGTTGATAAAGAGACAAAGAGGAATCGTCTCTATCTTTTCCTCAATAGAGAGATACGACAAATTCTTTTTCATCTATTATTCATTGACGGGAACGTAGTTCTTCATCTTGATCCATCTCATCGATTGTCTCCCTCCTCTATCTAGCTAAAGGTAGAGATGATGGTGACTACTATTGCCATCATTGGATTTTATAACAAACCCTAAGGGTTTGAGGGCAAAAAAATATTTTTTGAAGTTAAGGTTGGGGGTGAAACGTGAGTTTTCAAAATCTGAGGGGGAATGAGATAAAATTATATATTTTTTAATAAATAACAATTTTACTCTTAATCTTAATAGAAAATTTTAATGGCAACTAGTTCATGGATAAAACTTTGGGTTTTTTAAACTCTGCAAGTGTGTATTTGTTTTTGCATTATAACTTGGGTAGGAAATAGTTGGTTGGTTGCTTACAAACTAATACATTATCATGTATACTTGCTTTCAATGTATATACCATGGTTGCATGCCTCTAAAATATGTATCTTACATACAAAATGAGTTCAAGACAAAAAGTATATCAAAATATACTCATGAATGCTGAAACATGCATCTAATTCATTAAGCATCATTTTAATTTCACAAGCTAAATCATGCATCAAGCTTTGCATGCATGCTCCTTTAAATCATCTCCTTTCTTTAGCAAGCACAAAAGGAGCTTAAAGTAGAAAGTTTATCACAAAAAATAGGATTGTTGTGACATCCACGTTCATTTCTTGAATCAAAATTCAAAATTTTTAATGGAAAAATGGACATGCATGTCAAAGATAAACATAAACACATGTATCATAAGAACACTTCATCATGTATATGTACTATTGAACATGTTCTTCATCTTAAAATCATAAGAACATGAAAAGAAAAATAATAACCTAGCCAGTCCAACTAAGGCATAAGGAGAAGATTAAAGAGGAAATAAAATGATTCTAAGGTAAAACAAACACATACGAGCAAATATGTGATACCAAGACATATATTCATGCATTTTAATCATTTTTTTAGCTTCAAAAGACATGTAAGGAGCTATTTAAGCATTGACACCATTTTGAAGGATGAAATAAGTGAAGATGAAGATGCAAACAAGCATTATACATAGAGAAAAAGAAAGAACCATGACATGCATACAAAAAGGGAGAAAGGTGAGGAATGTTACCTACTCCTTTGCCTCATATGGAATATAGAATGATGGAAGAGCTCCTTAAGTGCAAAAGCCTCCAAAGCAAGTCTACCACAAGCTTTCTTTCTTCCTTAGCCTAGAGACAAGAAAAAGAGATTGGACAGAGCTTTTTCTTTTAAGTGAGAGAAAAGGTTTTGCAAAATGAATTAAGGTTAGTTCAAATGAACTAAGAACCGTGCTTTTATAATGGTGGGTCAAAATGTAATTTGTTAATTCTCTTTTTTCCCAACAAATTCTCAATTTGTTGATATGTCATGCAAGATGATCAATTATATACTTTAGGTATCCTACTTTCATCTCACTAACATTTTAACTATTAAAATGTTATCTTTATCCCTTATAACATTTATATGAATATTATTATCCTTCGAAAGATGCTAGCCAACCCCAAATAATCAATCTCACTCTCAAAGCTTGGTTTATTGATGTGACCTTTTAGGTTCCCTGTGGCATAGCTGTAAGTCTCTTTTCGGACGATCCAAAAGGCATCAAAAAACTCAATGACTATGGTAAACATCTAACAATGTGTCATAGCCTCTAAAGTACGATAAATAAATACTTCATTGAACGTAATATCCTCAATCGAATGTTTCATGTAGGTAATATCATTCTATTGTGAAATTCAATTCGATTTCAGACTTATGAATAACCACAACCCTAATTTTGATTTTATACGAATTGTCAATTTAAATATTCAAAATTCATCATTGTGAATATCCTTCACATAAGTTACATCATACTCTAACCAAAGATTCAATTTTTAATATTTATCTGTGTTTGCTTTAAAACTCAAATCCAGATTGAATCAACGAATATTTAGAATTCAATGCTTTCTAAGTCAATGGATCTTATCTTGAACATCATTCTTCTCTATATACGAATAACAAATGGTATCAGAGCAATTTCGCGTATCCTCTTGAACGATGGTGGGGCAAACCTCAGCGAGGACGCTGAGTCCTGTAAGGGGGGTGTATGTGATACCCTTAGGCGAATCTCACATCGACAAAGCACGAGAGAGATACTGGGTCTGTCTATGTATCCCACATTGGTTAGTGGTGGGAGAATTTGATTGGCTAAATAGCCTGTGAGCTCCTTAACTGTTAAGATGCGTTTTGAGTTGCAAAGCCCAGAAGCAAACCCATGATGGACTGTGTGTCCAAAGTGGACAATATCTTAACAGTGGGTCGGGTTATTGGACCAGGGTTGTTATAACCTGATATGGTTTTTTCATATGGGATATGATTAAACCTATATATATATATACCATACAAATCATGCGTATCCATATCAGATCTGACCATGATTTCTCAAGTCAAAGGATTACTTTGTACTAAGGCTGGAAATGAGTTGAGTCGAACCCGAACAAGGTTTGGCTCATTTTAAACAGAGCTTAGCTTAGGTTCGGTTTAGGCTCGTCGAGTTCGTTTAATCATATGTTCATGTTCAGCTCGTTTGATAATTTCATTGTTCATGTTTGGTTTATACTCGTTTCAGGCTCGTATTTCAAACTTATTTTATAGAGAGATAAACAGTAAATTCAAAAAAATTCAGAGTAAAGAAATTAAAATGAAAAAAATTATGCTCAATAGGTGACTCACCTGGAATGCTATAGATTGGACGCATCACTGGTTAGAGATTATGTGAAGAGATTGGAAGGTAATAGTTGTAGAGCTTATGGGTTATTGGTGAGAGAGGTATGTTTTGGGTTGAAGAACATCCATACACGTCTCAAGCATAAGTCTTAACTAAACTCACTTGGAATGTTGCTTCTGCTTGATGATGATGAGATTGATGGTGAGAATCCCTAGAGATACATCAAAGGAACACCAGAGAACAAAGAGGAGTCATATCGACAACAGCTATAAAATGGAGAGCGAATGAAAACTTGTTGTCTCATAGGTATGCTTATCGTCTCGTTATCAGTCATCTTGTTGTCTCCTAGTCATCGTTCATTTCGCTTTTTTGGTAAATGGCTGAATACGTGATGCAGCAGAGGTGGAAATGTCCTTAGGGTTGGAATGAAAAATAGTAGAATAAAAGCGCGTTTAAGGCTGGAATTGGAAGAAAAATGAAATATATTTAGGTAAGGGCTCAAGCGAGCCATGGTTGGCTCTCAAGCTAAGCGGGTCGAGCACGGCTCAGGTTTGGGTTCAGGCTCAGATTTGTTTCTAATTCTTCTTTTCAGCTTGTATTCATTTTCTCAAGCTTGTTCGAGTTAGAACTATTTACGATAAGTCATTGACTACGATTTAATAACCATATGACTTATCGTCATTGGTCATATTCAAAAAATGTTTCTCTAACTGTTAAACTATACCAATACCATAATGACATGATCATTAATGTCACCTGCACTAATGTCATCTCATGACATTCAATGGAGTATTCAATATGTCTGTTATGTGATATAATTGCCCAAATTATGTCACATTCATAGAGAACAATTTAATGACTTAGTTTGTAAATTAAATGAGTTATCCAGATAATTTGCATACATGTTTTATATCATCGCAAGTAAAAGAAACAACTTATACATATGAATAAAAAAGACTACATCGTTTATTAATAATTCACATGAATGTACATACAAGATTAAAATGCCTCGAAACTGACAACATGAATTATTCCTAAGGCATACACTAACAATAACTGGCAATGCAATGAAATTTTAAATTTTAAAAACAAATATACTTGAAAAACCCCAATAAGGATACCCATTTTGAGCATAAAATTCATGAAACATGTAAAAAACTCATAGAGTGTTTTAGAATTAACATCTGTATTAATGGCTCCTTTAAAACTTTGCATGGTTTGAGATAGAACGATATCCAACCCTCATGAGGTAGCATCTTGGTATCCACGCAGAGCATGAACATGGGAAAGAAAATCTAGGTGAAGAAGCTACTAAAACTCTTAACTAAATTCATGGTGTCTATGGGAAAAAGAGAAATAAACACTATTAAGGCTAGGGTTACCTCTGTATATTCTATATTTACTTATCGCTTACTCATGCTTTTAATTTATATGTGCAAGTGTCCAAGCACAAAACTTTATCAACAAATACGTTCACGATTAGTATATGCATGCATAGTCAATATGCTTTAAAAACTCTTACTTGACTAATATCACAAGTATGTGCCAACTGACATAGCTAAAAGCTTGTACAATTGACATCATATGTGTGTGTTGATTGGCATAACTTTTCTTTATAATGTCAGCTAGTATCATGTATATGCATGGTTGACACCATCCACCGAGTGCACGACTAGCATAATAAGGTGCATGGTTATACACTTGGTCAAACACTAGGATTGTCAATAAACAATCCTAACCTTTGAGTTTGATTCAACTCTTTTATGCATGTGACTAATAGGCTCTCTATCAAGTCGATAGTATTCAAATTCAAATTGAATTTGAAAATAAACCAAGATTAGCCTCTAGCAAAGCATCATGACCACCCAAATGATAGAGTATTAATAGACATCTTTTAAGCTTTTACAAGATCACAGTTACATACAATTCAATCCTTTTGTTAACTAGTATCTCTCGAAGTTAAGGCATAAAAATGTGTTTATCTTAATAGTTCTTCAGAATGAACTAATACACATCAATAACCATCATAGATTTGGCTACAACCTCATCCCACTATAGCCATAAATTCAAGGTCATTTAGTATATTCTCATGTGAGATATCTTTTTATGTGCTCAAGAGTGACAAATTTTTTATCGATCAACCATAACCTCCATGTATCTCATGATATGACTAATTACTACCTTTATATATATATATCCCAATTATGATAATATGTTTGATAGCATCAAACCATACTAATCCTTACACAAGATGATTTGATGACCTTAAGTCAAAAGATCACATCCATTTATGGTGTTTAACACTGGAACAACCATCCATATGGATATTATCTAGTCAGGTCAATCCAATGAATAGTTTACAATGTGCACCCATGTGTTGACCAAACCATCTATAATAGTTTTGACATTTGAGAACTACTGTCACTTTTAGTAGGGCTATTCAATACTATGATAATCCCATCATTATTATATGTGCCTTTGTTCATTGCAATATTAGAGATTACAAACATTTATAGAATGGCTACTTAATGTGTACATAGGGTTCCGACGATCAATTAACTGATTTTCTCATCACAGTTCTACTATTCTAAAGGCATATTATTTGTACGATCATATAAACAAACAACATATGAATTGAATAATAGTGAATCCTTTTATTAATGATTAAAATAAAACTATATCCATTAATGTTAAATATGATTCGCTCGAGGGCACTACGTTAACAATTTCTCACTTTTACAATATCTAATTGATCATGTATCTAATGTCAAATTTGGCTACATGTCTATCATGTTTCTATTGTAATAGAGGCTTTGTCATTGAGTTAGCCAAATTTTCATCTATATTAATTCTTACTATGTGTATGTCACATCTTTGAATAATCTCATGGATCAGGTTATATTGTTTGAATATGTGTTTAGACCTTTGATAAGACCACAACTCCTTTGCTTGAGTAATCACTCTATTGTTGTCACAATAGAGCTCAATCAACTTGACAATACTTAGAATCATTCCAAGTTGAGTCATAAACTTTTTGGTTTATACAACCTCTTTTGTCACTTCTGAAAGGGCAATGTACTTAGACTTTATTATAGAATCAATCACTATACTTTGGTTGGAACTTTTTTGGCTAACTATACCACTATTCAAACAAAACACAAGCCCAAATTGGGATTTGTGATAATCTCGATCAGTCTAAAAACCGATGTCATTATAACCTTTATTATTGAGTTCAGATTACTCTCCATAAATCAAGAATACATCCTTAGTCCTTCTTAAGTACTTCAAGATTTTCTTGATAACCATCTAGTGTCTTTCACCTTGATCAGATTGATATCTACTACAAATGCTCAAGGCATATAAGATATCAACCCTCGTATATAACGTGACATATATGATTGATTCTATAGCCGAGGCATATAAGGTCATACTTGGACACATATCTTTTGAAAGATATACACCATGGGACATGGGTAGAAATTCTTTCTTAGATTCTTCCATATAATATCTAGTTAATACCCTGTCTATGTGCATGCTTTGACTTAGGCATAATAGTCTATGCTCTTTATCTTAATAAATTTTAATCCCAAGAATATAGGCTGTTTCCCTAAGTCTTTCATGTAGAAACATTTAGATAACTAAACCTTTACTGATTGTGAGTTTGGTAGGTTATTTCCAACAATCAAAATGTTATTAGCATATAATACTAAAAATGTAATCACACTCCTATTGATCTTCTTATACATACATGGTTTATCTTCATTTTTGATGAATTCAAACTTGTGAACAACTTCATCAAAACAAATATTCTAACTTTTTAAAGCTTGCTTAAGTCCATAAATTGACTTTTCTAGCTTGCATACTTTGTCCATCTAGCTAGCAAGAATCAAACCATTAGGTTGTGCCATATAGATGTCTTCTACAAGGTTACCATTTAGGAAGGTAATCTTGACATCTATCTAAAAGATTTCATAGTCATAATAAGCAACTATAGCACGCATAATCCTACTAGACTTAAGCATGGCATCTAACAAAAAGGTTTCATTATAGTCAATGTTATACTTCTAAGTGAACCTTGAGCAACCAATCATGCTTTATAGGTATGCACGTTACCTTCCACATCAGTTTTCTTTTTGAAAACCCATTTGCACTTGATGGTTTTTACCCCTTCATGTGTATCCACTAGAGTCCATACTTGGTTCTAGTACATAGAGTCTATTTCAAATTTTACAGCATCCAACCATTTGTTAGAATCTAGACCTAAAATAACCTCATTATAGGTCTTAGTTTTGTCATCGTGGATGACCAATACATCACTATGTTGAATTAAGAGAAAACCAAATCTTTTTGGCTCATTATGTACTTGTGTAGACTTATATAGCTCTCATATGCACTGAGGTTATTCCATCTGAGGTGTAGGAACTTCCTTATCATGATTAACCATTTATGATGGCACACTATCTTGTCTAACATCTATGGTATCTTATGGTATAAGAACTTTATTGAGTTATACCTTTGTTTCATTGGTTTTCTTGAGAATAAATTCCTTCTTAAGGAACATGTTGGTATGAATAACAAAAACCTTTTGTTTCTCCTAGTGATAAAGACAGTAGTATCCTTTAGTGACCTTTGGGTACCCTATAAAGATACATTTTCAAACTTAGCACTCAACTTACTTGAAGTCAATTTCTTGACATAAGTTTCACCTGAATCCTCAAGTAATATAGATTGGGCTTCTATCTAATCCATAACTTATATGGAGTTTTATTCACAGATTTACATGATACATAGGTCATGTTAGGGTAGATGCCCTAGAGCCAATTGATTTAGCATTTGTAACTGCAATTTTACATTTCATTAATTAATAAAAAATCTAATTGTTATTCAATTCATATGTGTCTTTTTATATTATTATATGAATAACATGCCCTTAGAATGGTAAAACTATGATAAGGAAATTAGATAACTAATCATGGGAACCCTATGCACATGTTAAGTGGTTATTCTAAAAATAACTATAATCCTGACATTACAATAAACAATGTCACATGTAATGATAATGAGATTATCATAGTGTTGAGTGACCTTATCGAAAAGTGGTAGTAATTCTCATGTGTCCAAATTGTTCATAAATAGCTTGGTGCAACATATGGGTGCACATTATAAACGTATTTATGAGACTAACCCTACTAGAGGAAATCTATATGGATGGTTACCCTAGTGCCTATGAAACAAATCTTCTTAACACTACCGGTACATGTGATCTTATGACTTAAGGTTGCCAAACCATCTCTATAAGGATTAGGACGGTTTGACTCTATCTAACATATCACCGTAACTAAAGTATCATAAAGGTAGTGAACGACCATATCGTGAGATATATAGAGGCTATGGTTGATCAACAAAGGATTCATTACTCTTAAGCACAGTAAAAGATATCTCACATAAGAATATTGAATGACATTCATAATTGCTTGAATTTGTAGCCACTGTAGGATATGGTTATAGCCTAATCTGTGTAAGTCACAATATGTATCAATTCATACCTAGGAAGTACTGAGATAGACACATTTCTATGTCTCAACCTCAAGAGATATTGATTAAAAAATGATTGAATTGCATGTAATTATGATGTTATAAAAGTTTAAGAGATGTCATCTAACACTCTGCTATCTAAGTAGCCATGACACTTTACTAGAGGCCAATCTTAATTTGTGTCTGAATTCAACATAAATTCAAACACTACTAACTCGATGGATAGTTTATGGATCACATGCATATAAGGGTTGATACAAACCTAGAGGTAAGGATTATTTGATAATAATCTTGGTGTTTAGGGAGAGAGAACTCTATTGACTATACCTTGACTAAGTTTGACTTGTTGTATATAGTACTTTTTGGCACTATACAAAATTAATATGCATGGCCTGACTAGACAAATCTTATCCAACCGTGCAATGCATGTTTCATGCCAGGTGGCATACTTTAATGTCCACTTGTGCATGGTTTAAGGCATGCCAAGTGGCACACAAGTGAATCACTTATGCACTTATGTTGATGGTGTCTAGTATGAGTTAAACTTTTGTTGGACTTGGACACCTGCATATAATTATAAAACAAAACGTGAGTTAGTCAGACACAATAATCTCAGATACATAATTCATATGAGAAAATTCAAAAACTCTAGCCATTGGGTTTTTTTGAATTTTTCTCTCCAGTGAACACAAGCTCGTCCAACACATAGAAACCCTAATAGCCTTTTTCCTAGATAGCCTTCTATAATCGTGGTCTATATGGATACCAAGGTGTCACCTTATGAAGGTTGGATAACATTCATTTATTTACCACATCAAGACGTGGAGGAGCCACTAATATAGGTATAATCCCTAAAAACACCCTATGGTTATTTTTGTATGTTTATGTTAAATATGCATTAAAATGGGTATCTCGATCAGGGTCTTAGGATTTTTTTAAATTTTAATTTCACAATGTTATAGTTATCGACACCCTTAAACCCTACAATTTACTGTATAAATAGTAGTTTTTGTGGCATAACCCTACAAAGATATGGGTAGATAGGTAAAACTCATAAAAGACATGACTATTTCAATCAAGGTCCTATTCCTCTGTTTAAAGACATCATTATATTATGGTGTTCCAAGAGGAGTGAGTTGAGATACTATCTTATATTCCTTAAGGTATCCTCTAAATTCAACACTTAGATATTCACCTCATTATTCACTTCAAACGAGTTTAATTTGTTTCCTAAGTTACATTTCTACTTCGTTCTTGAATTCCTTGAATTTATCAAAGCATTTAGACTTGTGTTTCATCAAAAACACATAACATATATATTAAAGTCATCAGTAAATGGGAATAAGTAGACTTCTCTATATCTGTTATACACAGTCAATGTCCCATACACGTCTTTGTGTATGATCCCTAACAGTTCAGTTGTCTTTTCGCTATGGCTAGTGAAAGGTGTTTTGGCCATCTTACCCAATAGACACAATTTACATGTAAGGTTTTTAGGTCACGGATTAGGGTAGTGCAATAGAATTTAGAAATTTTAAAATCAAAGAATCCTAAAAACCCTAACTAGGATACTCATTTTAGAACATATATTCATGTATCATGTAAAACACTCAAAGGGTATTTAAGGTTTATACCTGCATTAGTGGTTTCTCTAAGTTTTCATGTGGCTTAAGAGTGAATACTATTACACCCTCGAAATGTGGTGCCTTGGTATCCACATGGAGCAAAAACATATAAGAGGTAATTTAAGGAGAAAGTTACTATTAGGGTAAGTGCCCTAGAGCCAATCCCCTTAACGATACAAGTTTATTGATAAACTTTATATTTGTGATTTATCAAGAAATTCTTTGTCTATAAAGCATATTAATATATGTTTAGACAAATTTCCTAAGAATGGTTGAACCATGATAGAGGGATCAATGTTTGGCACCTAATTGTGAGAACCTTATATGTACATTAAGTGGCTATTCTTAAAAAGTTTGTAACTTTCATATTACCATGACCAAGAACATGGGTAATAGTGATAAAGTTATCATAGTGTTGAATGACCTCATCAAAAGATGATGACAGTTGTCACATGTCAAAGTTGTTTGTCGATAATTTGGTATAACACATAGGTGCACGTTGTAGACGTATTCACTAGACTAACCTACCAAAAGGATTTCATATGAATGGTAGCTCCAATGTCTATGGAATATATCCTCTTAGTGAACTGTGGTACATGTGATCCGTAAACATAAGGTTATTAGATTGTCTTGTGCAAGAAATAGTATAGTTTGACACTAGCCTAATATAGTCTAGCTAGATGATTACTAGAAAGGTTATGATTGGCCATATCAAGATCTGTACAAAGGCTATGTGGATTAATAAAGGATTCATCTAAAAAAATTGATTTGATGGGAATGTCAACTAGGGGAGAAGAAATTGATAAGAAGTTAGATCGATAATGGGAATGATGGCTAATCGCCAAAGATGGTGGAAAAAACCTTAGGGGGAAATGCAATTTTTAAAATTTTAATAATGGAAGGAAATTGTTAGTTTTCTAAATTAAAGGGGGGAAATGACATAAATTTTTATGGTTTTAGGATTTAGGAGTAAAATGATGATTTTACCTTTGTCTCTAATAAAAAATTCTATCAAAAGTTAGCTTATGGGTGGATGTTTGGACTTTTCATCTACTATAGGTATGTTTTTGAGATTAGGGTAAAACTTGGGATGAAAATAGTCCTTTGACCTAAAAGGTGGCACCATATGTTTTTTACATCATTTTTCCTTCATAGAAAAAAAGCCATAGCATATACATGTGCCTTGAGAGGTTTAACCGCCTTTTCAATGATTAGTGTTGTTGTGGCTTTCATGAAAGTCACAAACCATTCTCACGATTCTAGCAGATTTTTTAGTATGGTTTAGCTCCAATCGATTCGTGCTTTATGTGTATACCAAGGTTTAGGCCTACTCTGGGTTTTAGGAACGACTTCACAATCTGTCTTAATTAATGAAAGTAAAAGAACCATCTATATAGAGGTATATTTTATAAACACCCTATAAGTGTTAATAACATAGTTATGAATTAATTATCCTACAAGGGCAATCTAAAAGAGGCTTTTGAGGTATGGTTGTTTATTAATTAAAATTTTTTAAATGCTATTTCATTACCAGAGGAATTAATTCCTTATAGTGGTATCAGAGCTAACCTTGAGGAATTAATTCACAAAATTATACCTGTGAATTTATTTAATTTGAATGCATATTTTTAATTGTTTATATCGAATATAAATTTTTTTTGGTTGTTACAAAATTGTTATTGTAACTTTATGATTGATGTTATTATTAATTTAAAATTGTTAGCTGATAATTTTGTTGTAGCAATATGTTTAAGGCCATAGAAAGGATGTAAATTTGTGCTAAATTTATTGAGTTTTAGTTTTTTGAATTTTTGCTTGATACTCTTGGAAGCTGCAAGTTATTTAAAATTCCAGTTGATTGGCCACTGATTTCATGTTGTTGCACGACATCACCTTTGAATTGCCTTATTACATGCTTTGAAGGTTATTGTTGGCATGAGGATAGTTTCCATGCCATATTTCCTTACCATGGCAAGATGGTTAGTCGAAAATCTAGAGAATTCGAGCCTAGAAAACTCCATGCACGACTAGCTCCAAGTCGTGCATGGAGTGGTCAAGTGGCACCTCTCTTGGCACCACCTGACATAGTGTTACCGAACACAACTAGACATCCCATGTCCAAGCCATGCCATTGCATGATTTCCAAGGCAAGTTTAGTATACGTTGTTGTATGCATGTTAGGTTTTCTTTTTCAAATAATCACCTCATATACTATATAACTAAAAATTTTGAGACAATAATAAATCCCTTAAATATATATATATTAAGTTGATAATAACCAAATGTCTTCTAATACGATGCCTCAAGGCAAACGCCTATTCATAGAAACCTTTTTCGCCAAAGCAAAAGGTACACTTCTATGAGGCGAAAGATCGAGTGATTGTTCATATTGGGTCTAACTTAACTAGTACACTTAACTTGTTTGCCAAAGCGAAGGTGAAATGTATTAGCGGAAGAGTTAAGGACATGCAATTATTATTCATAGGTGATATATAGTATCTAACTTACTAAAATTTAGAATCACAATTGATATCTCATGATTGGTTCATACATAATTACTGAATTAGAGATCATGGATTTTTGTGATTGGTTTGATTGACCTACCTAACTAATTAATTTGAACTTATTCTCCAAAGCGAAAGGGAGAATTAATTCAATAGGATCTCGGTTCATACGTAGTTGCTGAATTAGAGATCATGTTTATTTTCAAAGTCTAATGAAGAGCTTTATTGGCTTAAATAAAATAGTGGGAACATATATTTGACAAAAGACCATGTTAAATAAACATGAAATTAAAATATGACTTTATTCTTAGTTTTGTACAATAAACTCGACACACGACATAATGTTTGAAAAAATATTAAAAAATGAGTTTGGGTTGGATACAAAATACCTCAACTAGTATCGATGTCTACAGACTATACTAGAATAGAGGAGAATCTTGTATATTATCCCGCAAAATTTACTAGTTGTGCTCAAACTTGACGTCTAAATAAAGGAATTTAATCCTTACAAAAACCATGAAAATGGATGACAGAGTGGAAAATGGAACTCATGTGCTTGATATAATTAAATTGATCTAGAAAAGGCTAAAACTCTAGACTCACGTATGACGAATAATATGACATTTAACCTTGTTGTCTCATCTTTACTCGAATCCTATGCTAAGGTCAATATGGACTTTCTAAAGGATGGTTGTGAATGCTGACATACACATAAGAATGGCTAAATAAGTCGTAGCTAGTTTGAAAAGAGAGGAAGAAAGAAGTAAGGTTGACGCCTAGATAAATTCTAAATCTTAGCCAATACATCAGAACACACAAAACTCTCATAAGGGTGTAGTTGGCAAAAATAAGCTAATTTGCTTTTGATGTGGTAAGCTTGGCTACTAAAACAAACGCTGCAAAACATTTCTAGTTAACAAAAGAAAGAAGAATGAGTTTTCAACTTCAAGTAAAATTGAGAATTGAACCTTTTCTTTAAATCTTGGACTATTTAACACGAGATTTAAATTCTAGCATTTGTTCGATGTGAATAAACTGAGATGTAATGGATACTAGCCAAGAGAAAAGGTGAACCTACAAGTTGGAAATATGGTATGCCACATTAGCTATAGGATTTATGTATTCATTATAGCCCATCAGCAAGATGAAAAGGAATAATATCTAGTTGTAATATTTTTCAGAAATAAAACTTCAGAGAGATTTATAACTATGATTGTTTCAAGAATTATCAATCGTATAAATTAATTTGGACCAGTAATTTGACACAAAAGACTAAGTCATAATTGGAATTTTGATTCATTCAATTGTTTTTGAATAATGGATACTAATTATGTTTTTAGACAAAGATGACCATATTAGCCTTTTGCTGTTTTTAGTGGGAGTATCATTTGACTATTGAATTTTGTCTAAACAACGAGAATTAACAGTTTATGCCAAACAAATCAAGTTTTGAATTTAATCTGATTCATTAGATATTTCAATGATTTTTTTTTGTAAATCTTTGAAAATATGAATCTGAATACCTTGAAAAAATCCAAGAAATTCAAGAAGGAAATAAATAATTTGTTAACGCATTATTCAATCACTTGGGGTTAAACCAAGGAGGTGAATGCATATGACAAATCGTCTAATTTAATACTTGAGGTTTAGTGGGAGTTTTAATATCTACTAAATGTTCTAAGGTAATACCTTAGTGACTGTAACCCACGTTTATGTCTATGAGTACAACATATTTTATATGTGTTGTACACATCGGATTGAAGTCCAATGACATATTTAACAATGATAGTGACACTAATGTTAAACTGTTAATTTGAGTTAGTTGAACTATGTGTTAAATAGATTATCTTGAGTCATATTCTAAAGAAAACTTAAGAATATTGCCCTTTTAGTACCAAATAGGTTTTAAAATCTATCTTGGAAAATTTTTTTAGACGTCATTCTTTAAAAGATCAAATAGGAGAATAATAGAACTCAGTCGAGCTCTATCTTACAAGAAAGATAGACATAACATAAATGATATGCCAATAAGCATGGTTGAACATCACAAAAAAAAAAAAAAAGACTTATTCCTAGAAGAAGACGAGTAATCAACCTAAGTATACAGAATCATGTAGGAAAAATGAGGTGTGTTATGAGTTTATAAGAATTAAAATTCTCATAACTCTTGATAAACACATTGGTCATTTATGACGTTAAAATTTGAGGCCTACAAGTGAAATTGAAATCTAGATGCATGCATAGTTGTTGCATAACATTAAAAGTTTGACAATTAATTGTCAAAAGTAGCTCCAATGGATAAAACTTAGAATGGTTGTGACTATATTACAACCAATGGTAATAACTTTGAAAAGGAGTTCGTCAGGTATGAAAGTTGATAAGTTATATTTAAGAACTCATATGAACATTAGAATCTAGATATATTCATACAAATAAAACCATAAAATCTTTTGGTTTTACAAAGATGAATATGAAAACGCTATACAAAAGCTAGTGGGAGTACAATGACGATTATAACATTCTATACCTGTTTGACAATAAACATATCAAAATTAAGTGTGAAATTTGTAGCTAACATAATAAGACTTAGGTAACCAAGTAATCTTTCATAAAAGAACTTAAACTAAGTAATATGTATCCTTACTTGATCTATTGTTGTAGATTATATAAACAACTAAATTTAAGCTAGACTATTTATAAAAGACGAAGGCTGAAGGGATTCAACAAATAAAAATTCGAAAGGATTTTCTTTCATCATGTGATACAGTCCTTTCTTAGATTATGTGTCACTGAACACATAAATTGAAAGGCAAAGATGATTAGATTTCCATTAGCATCAACATAATGATAATGAATATCATGATATACACTCAAAGTTAATGTCTCAATCTTTTAGAAATATTAATTGTGTCTAAATAGGCGTCGTTGGATTACACACTAGGAAATATCCTTAATTTCCTAAAAAGGAATATAGATAATTCTCGAGATCTTGAAGGGTGAAGTCATTGAATGAGGAACAATGAGATAAGACAAATTAGGTTGAAAATAATGAATATCTATTTGAAAAGATAAGTTGTATATACGTTGAGTCAATTCTATGTTGAAAGTCGAGTATGAGGCATTCAAAATACAAGGTTTGAATTAGATCGTAAAATTGACTTTTAGCATAATTGATTTGGTATTATTAGTACCAAACAAATGCTTCAAGGAGTCATAGTCTTACCAAATGGTCTAGTCACATACTTTGGCACTTTAAACTTGCCAAATTGACGAGAAGAATAGATAACCTTTGGAAAACTGAATGAACAAATTGTATGAATTAATGCTCTATTATAGTAGAAACAATTATGGGTATGTATGGTCATCCGATGTTATTTACATAAATGATTGACTATAGTGCAAGTGCGAGATTGTTAAGGTTGGTGTTGTAGAGCCAATCCCCATGACGATATAAGTTCATTAATAAAAGTCATATTTGTGATTTACTGTGACATTATTTGTCTATAAAGCATATTAATATATGCTTAGACAAATGTCTTAAGAATAGTTTAATCATGACGAAGGGATTAGTATTCGACACCTAGTCGTGAGAATCTTATATGCATATTAGGTAGTTATTCTTAAAACGTCTGTAACTTTGATATTATCATGACTAATGACATAGGTAATAGTGATAAAGTTATGATAGTGTTGAATAACCTTATCGAAAGATTATGATAGTTATCACATGTCAAAGTTGTTTCTCGACAACTTGGTGCAAACATGGGTGCATGTTATAGACGTGTTCACTAGACTAATCCACTAAGAGGATTCTATATGGATGACTGCTCCAATGTTTATGGAATTTATCCTTTTAGTGAACAAAAGTATATGTAATCCTTAGGCTTGAGGTCAACAGACCATCTTGTGTAAGAAACGGTATTGTTTGACACTAGTCTAATATAGTCTAGTAAGAGGATTAACAGAAAGGTTGTGATTGGTCATATTGAGATTTATACGAAAACTATGATGGATCAATAGCGAATTTGCCACTCTTAAGCACGGGAGTTAATATCTTAGTTAGGACCTTCTAAAGGATGAGAACGACTAATTAAATCTAAGGTCATAGTGGGATTGAGTTGATGCTCGATTTGATTTTTTTTGTCATTGATAGAAGTTAGTCTATGTAATTCGAAGATCCTTGAGAGAGACGTTTCATTTATAACTCAACATCGAAGAGATATCGTATGATGAAAAGATCGAATTATACGAGCAACCGTATCACTGACAGGTTACGAAGTCATATGTTGTCACTCTATTAATCGGGTGCGTTTGATGTTTTGCTAGAGACCATTCTTAGTCTATGTTTGGATGGACGCCGAGTATAAAGCTCAATATGAATTCGGTCACAACCAACTCAGTGGAGAGCTTATGGGTCATGCACAAAAAAAAGTTGATCGAACTCTGGAAGTGTAGGATTTTTTAAGTTGAATTCGATTTAGAGTCAATCTGGATTCTAGATTGAGAGTTTTAAGTCTTGAAAAAATCTTTAAACTCAAAAGTATATTTTATGATACTTATAGACTAAAGTGAAATAATCCTAAGTGGTTAAGGTTGTATGTGAAAAAGTACAAGATTAGATTAGGTTTATCCAATTGGATAAATCCAAGCCCAGTTTATAATTTTATGTGAGCCATAAGTTTAAGTGAATTAAACAATATCATATAATATAATAATATATATTATTGTATATATAAATATAATTTATTAATATTAATAATATATTATAATGGGAGGCTCTGCAAGTTTGTGTCTGTGTATATATAAATATATGCACTTATTTCTCATGGCAAAATATATAACATATATGTGTGTTTTTCCTTTGTGTAGAAGAAGTAAGTAGCGCACTTTATGTGTTTTAATTTAAAAAAAAAAACCCTAGCTGTTTTAATTCTTTCATAGGGCATGACTTTCTCACGTTAACAAAAGGTGGCACCACATGTTTCATAAATGATTTTTCTTTTATAGAAGAAAAGTCGTGGCACATATATGTGTCTTAAGAGGTTTAGTTGCCTTTTCAATGGATTATTGTTGTTGTGGCTTTCATAAAAGTTATAAACCATCCTCACGATTCTAACAGATTTTTTAGTATGGTTTTAACCTCCGTTTGGTTTATACTCTATATGGATATTGAGGTTTAGATCTACTTTGGGTTATAGGAATGACTTCACAATTTGTCTCAATTAATGAAAGTAAAAAATCCATCTTCAAACAGATATATTCTATAAACACCCAATGAGTGTTAATAACATGTTTATGAATTAATTATCCTACAAGGGCAATCTAGAAGAGGTTTTTGTGGTATGTTTGTTTATTAATTAAAAATTTTAAAATGTTATTCCACTGCCTGAAGGTTGCAAATTCCTTATAGTTGTTAGGGCTTCTTTACTAGATTATGTATGTTCACAAGAAGAAGAAGAGAAAAACAGAAAACTTATAACTAAGGCTTCTGTTGTGTATGTGTTCTATCTATTTAAAATAGGTGTAGGTGTTCGAGTTCAGCAAAGATTTCATCCAAACCTGACACCTTCAACATAAATGTATAGCTAGCATGTTCTATGACTTGCATGGGTGACACAAAAATTTGCTACCCAACATGGTTTTAAGCCTTGCATAGTTGGATAATATTTTGTTTAGTCATGCCATGTCTTTTATAATTTTGCATGGTGCCACCCAACACCATGCATACCAAGTATGTCTTGGCCAAAGCGTGGTCTACTAGATTCTCTTTTTTGTTAAACACTAAGATTATCATCAAATAATCCTTGTCTCTAGGTTTGAATCAACCTTTATATGCGTGTGAATTATAAGCTCTTTACCAAACTAATAGTGTCTGAATTTAGGGTAAATCTGAACATAAACCAAGATTAGCCTCTAGTAAAGTATCATAGCCACATGGACAATAGAGTGTTAGTGGATATATTTTAAGCTTTTATAGCATCATAGTTACATGCAATTCAATCGTTTTATCAACTAATATCTCTGGATGCACATCAATGACCAACATGGATTAAGTTATAAATTAAAGTAGTCATGGATGTCATTTAGTATTCTCATATAAGATATCATCTCTTGTGAATCCTTTATCGATTAACCATAGCTTCTATATATCTCACGATTTGGTCGATTACCACCTTTATAGTTATCCCAATTATGACAACATGTTAGATAGCATTAAATCATATCGATTCTTACACAATATGGTCTGGCGACATTAAGTCAAAGGATCACATGCACCCGTGGTGTTCAGTGGATTTATTTTATAGAAACTAAAGCTATTATCCATATGGATATCCTCTAGTTAAGTTAGTCTAATGAACATGTCTACAACGTGTAACCATGTTTTACACTAAGTTGTCTACAACAATTTCCACAAATGAAAATTACTGCAATATTTAGTGGAGTTGCTCAATACTATGATAATCCTATCATCATTACTTATGCCCTTGTTCATTGTAGTGCAACAATTTGTGCTTTATTTCCAACACTTAGGTCAACCTCTTCTTTAACGAGTAATCTACTCTGTCGTAGTCCTTGCATATCAAAATAAGTATAAGAACCACATTTTATGTCTATAACCTAAGATGAACAAGGAGAATAGTTTATCTTAATGATAGATACACTTGACGTAGAAGCTTTAGCTGCCTTCTTTTTCTAGTTCTCTAGAAAAGCCTTGTAATATCTCCTCTAGTGACTTATCTTGCCACAATAAAAGTCGACAACCTTTCCCTTTCCCATACCATCTCTAGGCTATATAGTAGTCGCAAGTTGTTTCTTTACTTTGGGCTTGGGCTTAGCCTTGGCCTTATCTTTGCCTTGGACTTGACCTTTGGTGTTTGGGCTTTAACCATGTGCACATTAGTCAAAGCTATCTTTCCTACCTTTTGTTTAGTAGTTTTTAACATATAAAATAACTCTTTAAAGGTTTTCTTCTTTTCATTCAGGATAAAATTCATGATGAAATTAGCTCTTCTTCTAACGCAGAATAATCTAAAGATTTCTGTATCAATTAGTGAAATTGCTTCCAATAAGCCCATTTTTCCTTTCAAGAATTAATCAATACGTTGGGTTTGACATGGTGATTTTATGATCTATAATTTATAGATAAAAAAAAGTAATTTTATTTAGTTTTTAATATTCATTTTAATTACGAATTTAATAATTAAAATGCAACCACTATTTTTCTCAATCCAATAGCCCTCACTATTATACTCTGGAAGTTCCAGTGAACTTCCTAGTAGATTGAGATCTCATTGCATTAATTCTTTCCTTTGTTTTGGTGAGCAATTTTTAATTAATCAAATTGGTAAATTTCAAATTAATCAATAAAAACCCATGATCTCAAGTTAGGTGTTAGTCCAATAAATCATGCGATCTCAAATGTGACTCTCGATATCAATAGGGTGGATGCTACATATCTTATTGCATCGACAAATGCACTCATTACTCATGCCTTTAACATACTTTACCTTTGCTTCGGTGAACAAGCAAAGTATTGGTTAAGTCGGAACCGGTATGATCAACTCCTAATTTTCTACTTAATAGAAGTGTACCATTCACTTTAGTGAATAAAGGTCAAATGAATAAAGACTTTATTCAGGTGTCATATTGGAAGACATCAATTAAATCTTAGACTTAATATTTAAATTGAGGGTTTTATTAATTAGTTTCAGAGAATTTTAAGCTACATGTTAGGTAATATTTACAAAATAAAACCTACACATACATTTTATAATGTTAAAATAAAACATGTTAGTACACAACCATAACACACGTCAAGCTTCTTGAGCTAAGAGAAGTTTGATTAGTCACCTTAGGTGAATCTTCATCTTCGAGTTTTTGCACTTGTCCTTTTATCTCTAGTCTTCAATTATTACATGACTTTGTTTCCTAGTTACATGATTCTAAGCAAATAAAAATAACCCAATCTAATTTTATACTTATTACCAATTTTATGCTAAATTTTGATTAATCCAATTACATGCAACCAATAGATAAAAATAACCAAAACTAACTGCAGGTATAATTTTTTGTGAAAATTATGCTAAACAATGTCTCTAATACCATTGTTGAGGTTTCTAGGCACCAATAATTGGCAGCACAGCGGAATTTTAAAATTTTCAGAACAAACAAACTCAAAAAACCCTAATTAGGATATTTATTTTAAACATAAAATTCATGAAACATGCAAAACACTCATAAGGTGTTTTAGAACTAATACATGCGTTGATGGCTCTTTTAAAACTTCACTTGGCTTAAACGAGAACACTAACCAACCTTTAGGAGGCTACGCTTTGGTATCCACACAGAGCATGAACATGGGAGAGGAAATCAAAGCAAAGAGGTTATTAAGGCTCTTGATTGGATTCACGGTGCTTATAGGGAAGAGAGAAATAGAGTATTGCGGTGAGGGTTACCTTTGTATATTTTATGTCTATTTATCGTTTACTCTTGCTTTTAATTTATATGTGCAAGTGTTTGAGTTATAGAGTTTTTAGGATGTCGATAATTGACAGTTCAGTGAAATTTAAAATTTTAAAAATCAAAGAAACTTGTAAAACCCTAACCAAGATACCTATTTTAAACATAAAATTCATGAGCATTCAAAAACACTCATAAGGTGCTTTTTATATTTATACCTACGTTGATAGTTCCTTCAACCTTCACATGGCTAGAGAAAGCATGCTATCCAACCTTCATGAGGTGGTAACTTGGTATCCACATGGAATGCAAACACATGAGAGGTAATCCAGGTGAAAAGGCTGCTAGGGTTCTTTTGTTTGACTATCTTGTGCTCTTAAGAAGAAGAGAAAATCACAGAGACTTGTAGCTAGGGTTTCTATAATTGTATGTTTATTGTTTTTTTCTTTTCAAACTCATGCTTTTAATTTATATGTGTAAATGTTTGAGCACGGTTAGAATTTCAACCAAGCATGACACTCATCAATTGGCAAGTTTCAAGACTTACATGGCTGATACCATAAGTGTGACAATGTAGTGTTTTTAGGGCATCAATAATTGACAGTATAGTAGAATTTAACAATTTTTTAACATACAATCCTAAAAGCCCTAACCAAGATACCCATTTTAGACATATAATCATAAACATACAAAACATATATAGGGTGTTTTAAATTTTATACCTGCACTAGTGGCTCTTTCAAATCTTCACATGGCTTAAGAATGAATGTTATCAAATGCTTGAGAGGTAATGCTTGGTATCCATGCGGAGCATGAACACGTAAGAGGCAATCTGGGAAAAAAGCTATTAAGGCTTTTTTATTGGATTATTTGTGATCACGAGAAAATGAGAGAAAAACAGAAAACCTGCGACTAGGGTTTTGCTATGCAAGTGTTCTTTTTCTTCTTTCATTTTGACGTATGCTTTAAATATGTGCAGATGTCTGAGTACACCAAGGATTTCATCCAAACTTGACACTTTAACACACATGCACGACTAGCATGTAAACATGTATAACTGGTATAAGCTTTAGTATTGCATAGCTAGACAATATTTTGTCTAACCATGCCATGCTTATTATATTTTGCATGGTGCTAGTTGGCATTGTGCACACTAAGTTTGACTTGGTCAAAGCATGGCCAACCAATTCTTTCTCTCGCTAAACACTAAGATTATTATCAAATAATCCTTACCTATGAGTTTGAATTAGTCCCTATACAAGTGTGACCTATAATCTCTTTATCAAATCGGTAATGTTTGAGTTCAAATTGAATTCAAATATAGATCAAGATTACCCTTTAGCAATGCATCATAGCCACCTAGACACATCTCTTTTGAAAGATTATACCATATTGAATCTAGTCAATACCTTGTCTATGTATGTGCTTTCACTTAGACCAAACATATGGGTTACTTCTCCTAAGTCTTTCATGGAGAAACACTTAGATAACCAAGCCTTTATCAATTGCAAGTTTGGTAAGTCATTCCCAATAATTAAGATGTTATCGACATATAATACTAGAAATGCAATCACATTGCCATTGACCTTCTTATACACATATAGTTTATCTTCGTTTTTGATAAATCCAAACTCATGAATAGCTTCATCTAAACAAATATTCAAGCTTCTTAAACCTATTTAAGTCCATAAATGGACTTTTCCAGCTTGTATACTTTATCTACTTGTTTAGTAAGAATGAAACCATCGAGTTATGCCATATAAACATCTTCTACAAGGTTACCATTCAGGAAAACAGTTTTGATATCCATGTGAAAAATTTTATGGTCATAGTATATAGCTATAACAAGTATAATCTTAATAGACTTAAGTATAACAACTGACGAAAAGGTTTCATTATAGTCAATATCATATTTTTGAGTGAAACCTTTGGTAACCAATCGTGCTTTATAGGTATGCATGATATCTTCCATGTTAATTTTCTTTTTGAAAACCTATTTGCACCCTGTAGGTTTTACCTCTTTAGGTGTACACATTAGAGTGCATACTTGATTATGGTATATAGAGTTTATTTTGGATTTTATGGCATCCAACCATCTATCAAAATCTAGACTTCAACTAGCCTTATTGTAGGTCTTAGGCTTTTCATTATTGATGACCAATATGTCACTGTGATAAGTCAGGAGAAAACCAAATCTTTCTGGCTTGTGACGTGTTTGTGTAGACTTATGTAGCTCTTGTGTGCATTGAGGTTGTTATACCTGAAGTGGGGTAACTTCTTCATTATGATTAACCATCTATAATAGCATATCATCTTGTCTAACATCTATGATATCTTATAGTACATGAACTTTATTGATCTCTACCCTTATCCCATTGGTTTTCTTAAGAATAAATTCTTTCTGAGGAAACATAACAGTACGAGCAATAAAGACTTTTTGCTCCTTTGAATGGTAGAAGTAGTATCCTTTAGTGACCTTCGAGTACCCCACAAAGACATACTTTTCAAACTTAGTGCTTAGTCTGTTTGAAGTCAATTTCTTGATATAAGTTTCACAACCCCAAATCCTTAAGTAATATAGATTGGGTTTTCACCTAGAAAACCCAGCCCACAACTCATTTGAAGTTTCATCCATAGATTTATATAGAACATGGTTTAGTGTAAAGGTAACAGTTTCTAGGGCATGACCTTAGAAAGAAGTAGATAGATCGGTAAAACTTATTATGGACTTAACCATTGCTATCAAGGTTCAATTCTTCTACTCAGATACACTATTATGTTGTCAAGTACCAGAAGGAGTTAGTTGTGATATTATCCAACATCCTTCAGGTATTGTCTGAATTTAGCACTCAAGTATTCACCTTTTTTATTAGTTCAAAAGATTTTAATTTGTTTACCAAGTTGCATTTCTACTTCACTCTTAAATTCTTTGAATTTATTAAAGCATTCAGACTTGTGTTTCATCAAAAACAAATAGTCATATCTACTGACGTTATCAATAAATATGACGAAGTAGGGTTCCCCATTTCTACTATGCACTGTTATAGGCCCATACACATTACTATGAATGATCCCTAATAGTTCAGTTGTTATTTCACTATGTCTGGTGAAGGGTGTTTTGGCTATCTTACCTAATAGGCACGATTTCATATTCATCATATAACTGGAAGTCAAATTATTACAAGATTCCTTATTCAAAAAGTCTTGATATACGTTTCAAGCCTATGCAGTGTAGCCTACAATGCCACCGATATGTGGTATTCAGATCATTCAATTTTAATCGTTTATTATTTTGCATATTGAGAATTTCATTATCCAATTTTAGAATATATAAGCCATTATGCAATTCAACTGTTCTATAAAATATATTATTCAAGCTAATGGTTATATTACCACTAATAATAAAAAATGAATATCACTCTTTGTTCAAAACATATACAAAAACTAAGTTTTAAGAACAAAAGGAATATAATAACAATCTTTTAATTCTAAAACTAACCCTGTGGGCAACCTAAGATAATAAACACGGATAGCTAACATAGTAACATGTGCTTTTTTTCCAATACGTAAGTCAACCTCTCCTTTAGTGAACAATTTACTTTGCTGTAGTCTCTGCATATCAGAACAAATATAAGAACCACATTCTACGTCTATAATCCAGGATGAACAAGGAGAATAATTTATCTCAATGGCAAACATACTTGAAGTAGAGGCTTTAGCTCCCTTATTCCTCTTATTCTTTAGAAAGACCTTGTAATGTCTTTTCCAGTGACCTATCTTGACACAATAAAAGCAGACAACTTTTCCATTCCTCACACCATCTGCAAGTTGAGTATTAGTATCAAGTTGCTTCTTTGCTTTGGGTTTAGCCTTGCTTTTGCCCTTTGCCTTGACTTTTGATACTTGGGCTTTAACCACAAGTAAATTAGTCGTATATACCTTTCATACTTCTTGTTTAGCCTACCTAAGTATATACAACAACTTCTCAAGGGTTTTTTCCTTTTCGTTTAAATTCATAATTCAATGAGTCAATGATTTAAGGAAGGATTTCAAGACTAAGCCAATGGCAAGCTTATTATCCATGATGAAACCTAGGCTCGCCAACCGCTCGATGTAGCAAATCATCTTGACCATATGAGAACCAACTTGTCATTTCTAAGAGAGTTTAGAATCAAACAACGCACTTGACACCTCATATCATTCACGCCTCGCACAAGTTCCATATAACTCTTGAAGGTATGTAAAAATAGATTGCGTATCTATTTTCTCATGTTTTTTTGAAACTTAGGTGACATGGAAGTTAACATAAGGCACTAAACTTCCATAGAGTCATCAAGATACTTGTTAAAAGTAATATTTTGCTCTTGGGTGGCATAGGGACCTAGCTTAAGGGGTAACGACCCTTCAAGGATATACAACCTCTTCTCCTGATCCAAAATAATCTGAAGATTTATGTACCAATTAGTGAAGTTGCTTCCAGTGAACCTATTTTCTTTTTCAAGAATTGAACGATACAGTGAGTTTGACATAATGATTAAGTGATCTACAATTTACAGATAAACAATGAGTAACTTAATTAATATTCATTTTAATTACGGATTTAATAATTAAAATACTCCTATTTTTCTCAAGCCAATAGCCCTTACTATTGAACTTGAGAAGTTCCAATGAACTTCCTAGTAGATCGAGATTCCATCGTATTAATTCTCTAGTTCACTTTAGTAAACAAGTTCAAATTAATCATAAAGGTAAATTTCAAATTAATCACCAAAAGCTCATAATCTCAAGCTAGATGTTACCCTAACCAATTATGCAACCTTAAATGTGAGTTTTAGTATCAATAGGGTAGATATTTCATATCTCCTTGCATCAACAAATGTCTTCCCTACTCATGCCTCTAACATACTTTACCTTTACTTTGGCAAAAAAGCCAAGTACATTAGTTAAGTCAGACCCAACATGATCATCAACTAATTATCCACCTGGTAGAAGAGTACCCTTTATTTTAGTGAACAAGGTTTCAATGAATAGAAGCTTAATTAAGGTGTAATGTTGAAGGCACTAATTAAATCTTAGACTTAATATTTAAGTTAAGGATTTTATTATTTAGTCTCATCAGGTTTTAAGTCACATGTTAGGTTATATTTGCAAAACAAAACCTACACATACATTTTAAATCATAAAATAAAAACATGTTAGTACACAGTTATAACTAATGTTAAACTCCTCGAGCCAAGAAGAGTTTGATTAGGCAACCTAAGTGAATCTTCATCTTCAAGTCTTCGTGTTTGTCCTTTCATCTCCAATTTTCAATTATTACATGAATTTATTTCCTAGTTATAAAATGCTAAGAAAATAAAAACAACATAAACTAAAAGAAGAAAATGGATAAAGGTAGGGCGTGCAGGCCCTATTTTAAAGATTACAACACAAAAACGAAATAAAGAAATTAAAATATCCATAAAGGTTCACCATGCATACATGTATCCATATATATACATATCAATTAAAAATTAAATTTTAATTATTATTATCACAATTTTAATTTCTTTTGGTCCCTAATGCTTTATAAAATTACAATTCAACCTCAAAGCTTAAGAAAATTTCATTCGGTCTAAATTTAAGAAAATAGGATGAAATCAAGAATTTCAACTTTGTTGAGCATGTTGGTGTGAAATCCAGTCATGCGTTTGGAATTCAACAAAATTTTAGAATATTGCACGATTAAAGTCATGACAAGGGCTCGACTAGAATATGCCCAGGGTAGTAAACACCTTGCACAAAGAGGCATGGTTAGACCAAAATTATTCTAGTCATGCAGCTTGTGCACATATGGCATAATGCCATGAAAGAGTCACGGTTGGACCAAAGTATGGTCTAGCTGTGACATGTATTGGTGCCATACAACTTGAGATAATTTGGTCCAGTCATACACTACTTATAGTGCCTAGGCCATTCCACCAGACATCCTCTTTGTACACTTGGAATAATTCATGCAAGGAGGTTTCTAATCCTAGTCTTTTGGGCTTTGTAATGATGAAAAATCCAAAAAACTCTCGTTCTCAATAAGCTAGTCATCAGAGTGAGAAAATATGACATGTAAATTGTACTCACACTGACGGTAATCTTTAAATCATGTAATGAATAAGATTTGAAGGCACTTTCATGCAATAACACGAAACCTATGACTTTTAACCAAAATTTAACTTGTAAATATTGACAAAACTCAAACAAAAACAAGAAATCATCACTAAAAAATTTAACACAGTTTATGTTGTACATGATACTCAATAAATTGGGCAATAATATGATTGCAAATCATCTTTATCAATTTTAGTCTTGAGTAATCTGATTACATGCATTCAACATATGAAATTTATCAAAACAATCCAACAAGTATATATTTTCATGAAAATATGCTTTATTTCTCTCCTTAAACACTAGGTTTATCATCAAATAATCTCATCCTCTAGGTTCAAATTAACTCTCCTGATCATTTGTTCTAACTTTCTTCCATTGGTTCTCTTGAGAATAAATTCTTTCTCAAGAAAAACATCAATGCAAGAAATAAAGATCTTTGCTTCTTCTGATGATAGAAGCAATATCCCTTAATAACTTTCAAGTACCCCATAAAAGAAACACTTTTTAAACTTAGAGTTAAACTTGTTCGAAGTCAATTTCTTAACATAAGTTTCATAACCCCGAATTCTCAAATAATCTAGATTAGGTTTTCGCCCAGTTTACAACTTAAATACAATTTCATCTGTAAATTTAGATAGGGCACAGTTTAGTGTATAGGTAAATATGTCTTAGGCATTACCACAAAAAGTTGGTGGTAGATTAGTAAAACTCATAATGAACCTGACTATTTCTATCAAGGTCTTATTCTTTCATTCAGATACACCATTAGGCTATGGATTACAAAGAGAAATGAGTTGAGATACTATCCCATTTTCCTCTAAGTGTTGTATGAATTCAATAGTCAGGTTTTCACTCCCTTGATCATTTTGAGGATTTAATTTGCTTCCCAAGTTGCTTTTCTACCTCATTATTGAATTCTTTGAATTTATCAAAACATTTGGACTTGTGTTTCATCAAAAACACAAAGCCATATCTACTAGAATCATTAGTAAATGTGATAAAGTAGGTTTCCCCATATTTGCTTTGCTTAAGAAATATTGATATATGTTTCAATCTAATGTGGCCTAACCTGTAATGCTGCGAATATATGGTATTCAGATTGTTCGATTTTAATCATTTATTATTTTGCATATTAATAATTTCATTATCCAATTTTTGAATGTATAAACCATTATGCAATTCAGTTGTTCTATAAAGAATATTATTTAAGCTGATGGTTATAATATCATTAGCAATAAAAAATGAATATTCTTCTTTATCCAAAATAGACATAAACACTAGGTTTCTAGAAATAGAAGGTATTTTTTAATTCTAAAACTAGCCCTATTGGTAACTTAAGATAATAAATAACTGCGGGTAATGTAGTAACATGTGCTCTATTTGCAACACGTAAGTCAACCTCTCTTTTGGTGAACAATAAACTCTATTGCAGTCTCCGTATATTAGAACAAATATGAAACCACATTGTGTGTCTACAATCCAAGATGAACAAAAAGAATAGTTTATCTCAATGACAACCATACCTAAAAGAAAGACTTTAACTACCTTCTTCTTCTTATTCTCTAGAAAAACCTTGCAATGTCTCATCTAATGACTAATTTTGCCATAATAGAAGCAGACAACCTTTTCCGTCCCCACACCAGTTGTAGCCAATCATCTTGACCACAAAAAAGCAAACTTGTTCTCTCTTAGAGAGTTTTCAATGAAACAACACACTTGACACCTCATATTGTTTAGCCCTCGCACAAGTGATATAAAACTCTCGAAGGTATGCAGATTGCACATCTATTCCCACATGTTGTTTCTAAAGCTTAAGTAACATAAAAGTCAACATGAGGGATTAAATTAATCAAATAGGTAAATTTCAAATTAATCACCAAAAGCTCACAATTACAAGCTATGTGTTACCCCAACAAGTCATGTGACCTCAAATGTGACTCTCGGTATAAGTAGGTTAGATATTACATATCTTTTTGCATCGACAAATGCATTCCCTACTCATGCCTCTAGCATACTTCACGTCTACTTTGGTGATTAAGCCAAGTACATTAGTTAAGTCGAACCCAACATGATCATCACTTAATTTTCCACTTAGTAGATGTGTACCCTTCACTTTGGTGAACAAGGTTCCAATGAACAAGCGCTTAATTAGGGTGTTAAATTGGAAGGCACCAATTAAATCTTAGACTTAATATTTAAGTTGAGGCTTTTATTATCTAGTCTTATTAGATTTTAAGCGGCATGTTAGGTGATATTTATAAAATAAAACCTACACATACATTCTATAATTTAAAATTAGGTGATATTTATAAAATAAAACCTACACATACATTCTATAAAGTAAAATAAAATGTGTCAGCACATAACTATAACTAATGTTAAGGCCCTTGAGCCACGAGGACTTTGACTGGTTAACCTAGAGAAATTTTGATCTTTGAGTCTTTACACTTGTCCTTTCGTCTCTAATATTTAATTATTACGTGGTTTTATTTCATAGTTACAAAATTCTAAGAAATAAAAATAACTTAATCTAAAAGAAGAGAAAGGTTTAAGACAGGAAGCATAGATATATATATATATATATATATATATATATATATGTAAAACATCCAAAAGGTGTTTTGATTATGTACTGGGCACCATGCATACATACATCTATACATATACATACTAATTAAAAAATTAGAATTTCAATTATTATAATCCCTAGTATCAAATTACATTTTGGTCCCTAAAGTTTGTAAAATTGTTCCAATACCCAAAACTCAAGAAAATCTTAATTCAGTCCAAATTTAACAAAATAGGACTAAATCATAATTTTTTAAATTTGCCAAGCATGCAAATATGATGTCAAACTATGCATCTGGAATTCACCAAAATTCTAGAATGTTGTATGGCTAGAGTCATGACTTAAGCATGACTAGAAAAACCAAGGTGGCAAGCACTAAGGATAAATCACGACTAGACAAAAATAGGTCCAACTGTGCAAAACATGAACAAAAGGCATGGCTAGACTAATTTTTGTCCAGCCATGCAAATTACATGGTGTCAAGGCACTAAGAGACAAACATGGCTAGACAAAAATTTTTCTAACAATGAAACAATCACGACTGGACAAAAAATTGGTCCAGTCATGCAACATGGTTTAAATTTTAGTCTTGGCTTTCTTGGTTTTTCCAATGATGGAAAATCCATAAAATCTCCTAGTATTCAATTGGCGTATCACTAGAGTGAAGGAATATGACACATAAACTGTACTCACACAGATGACAACCCTTAAATTATACATATAATATAACTTGAAGGTGATTTCATGCAACAACATAAAACCTGTGGCATTCGGCCAAAAATAAAACTTGCAATATCATAAAACTCAAACAAAATTCATAAATCATCACTTAACAATCTAACACAGTTTACTTTGTACATGATACTCAACAAATCGTGCAACAACATGATTGCAAATTATCTTTATTAATTTTAACAGTTTTGATTAATTTGATTACATGCAATCAACATATAAAATCAATCAAAATTAATGGTAGGTATAGATTTTCTTGAAAATATGCTAAATAATGACTTTGATACCACTGTAAGGTTTTCAATTTGCCAATAATTGGTAGCACAACAAAATTTAAAAATTTTTCAAATCAAACAATCTTAAAAGCCCTAACCAAGATACCCATTTTAAACATATGTTCATGAACATGCAAAACACTCATACAGTGTTTTAGAATTTATACCTCTGTTGATAGCTTGCTGAAATCTTCACATGGCGTGAGACTATGATGTAGATTCGGGCCATGTGTTACAATCAAGCTCTAACACTTCCAAAGACAACAAGCAAGTCCAAGTCTAAGTTTAGTCTCTCTAACACTTGACCATCCAAGCATCAATAGGACAAAACCACTCAATTGGATGCAGTCCACTCTCATGGATCCAAGATTAGCACCCAAGCCTAATGAAAATACTTCTTTATTCAAGTATTATTTAATTAAGCATGTATTAGCTTAATTCTTGTTTTGATGTAATTGAACTCTATTATGAGTGTATTAGCTAGCATAGAGAGAACACATAATTCAAAGGAGACAAGAATGAAATTTGCTAAGCTCAAGGCCTTACCCAATTCGGTATGGACAAAGGATAACACAAAGGGGATTCCTTGTTCTTATTTTCCTCTTTAGGTATTTTAGAAGATCTTTGACAATTGGGTTGAGATCTTAAGAGAAGTATTATTTTAGTTTATTTTGATTTCAAAATTTGGCTTATTTTAATGTATTTTGCAGCCTATATAAAAGGTTATCTCTCTCATGTAAGACTTTAGACTATTTTGAATGAAATTTACCTTTGAGCTTGCAAAACTCTTGTTTCTTTATGTTTCTCTAGTGACCAGAGATAGGTGGTGGAGTAACCTTGGCCGGTGGAATGTCCTTTAAGCCTTGGTTGGTGACCAGGTCATATTATATTGCATTCATCTTATACTAGTTCTCTATTGACTGAATTTACATAGTTGGATTCTATAAGCTTCAATTGTTTAACTTACCTTATAATCAAATCAAACTTGATAGAAACACATCAGATTGAATGTTATCCAACCCTTGAAAAGTGGTGCCTTGGTATTCACATAGAGCACGAACACGAAAGAGGCAATCCAGGTGAAAAAGCTTCTAGGGCTTTTTGACTAGAGCAATATGTTCATGAGAGAAGGAAAGGAAAAACAAAAGACTCACGACTATGGTTTTCTACCTTTTTATAATTCTATGTCTTTTGTTTATTTTAACGCATATTTTATATATGTGTAGGTGTTTGTGTATGGCAAAAATTTCAACCAGGTTCAACACTTTCAACACACACATGCATAGTGGTAACACAAATGTGCCACTTGATATGTCTTTAAGTCTTGCACGGTTAGACAATCTTTCATCCAGTTTTGTCATGCTTTTTATTTTCTATGTTACCAGTTGACACCATGCATACCAAGTATACCTTGGTCAATGTGCAGTTACCTAGGTTTTCCATGATTTCTTTCTCTCTAAACACTAAGATTATCATAAATAATCTCCACCTTTAGGTTCGAATCAACCCCTATATGCATGTGACCCATAAGCTTTCTATCGAACTGATAGTGTCTAGATTCAGACCAAATTTAGACACTAACCAAGATTGACCTCTAGTAAACATCATGGCCACCTAGACAATAAGGTGTCAGTGAATATCTTTTTAAGCTTTTATAATATTACAGTTACATGTAATTCAATCTTTTTGTCAAACAATATCTTTAGAGGTTGAGATATAGAAAAATGTCTATCTTAGTAGTTCCAGAGAGGAACAATCTCAATGCACACAAGAGCTATGTAGGTCTACATGACTACATCATGAGCCAAAAAGATTTGGTTTTCTTATGGCTCAACACGATAACATACTAGTTATCTCTGATGATAAGCCAAAGATCTATGATGATATTATCATGAGTCCAAATTCTAAGAAATGTTTAGACATTATCAAATCTAAAATAGACTACATGTACCAAAACTAAATATGGACTCTAGTAGATGCATCTAAAAGGGTCAAACTCATAAGGTGTAAATGGGTTTTCAAAAGGAAAAATGACATGGAAGGTAATGAGCTTACCTATGAAGCACGATTGGTTGTCAAAGGTTTCACTCAAAAACATGGCATTGACTATGATGAAACCTTTTCACTAGTTGTTATGCTTAAGTCTATTAGGATCATGCTCACAATAATTGTGTACAATGACTATGAAATCTTTTAGATGGGTGTCAAAACTACCTTTCTAAATTATAACCTTGTAGAAGACATCTATGTGGTGCAACATGATAGTTTTATTCTTGTTGGATAGGCAAATAAAATATGTAGGCTGTAAAAGTCCATTTATAGGCTTATGTAGGCTTTTAAAAGCCAGAATGTTCATTTTGATGAAGTTGTTCATGAGTTTGGTCATATCAAAAATGAAAATAAGTCGTGTGTGTATAGGAAAGTTAGTGGGAGCTTGATTGCATTTTTAGTATTTTATGTGGATGACATCTTGATTATTGGAAATGATACACTAAACTTGCAATTAGTAAAGACTTTGTTATCCAAGTGTTTCTTCATGAAAAACCTAGGTGAAGTCGTTTACATTCTTGGGATTAAAATTTATCGAGATAAAGAATGTAAACTACTTTGCCTAAGTCAAAGCACATACATAGATAATGTGTTAAAAGGATTTTTGCCCATGTCTCATGGTGTGTATCTATTTAAAGAGATATGTCTATCATCACAATCTGAGAGACATAAGATAAGTAAAATCCTATATGCCTTAACTATAGGATTGACCATGTACATCATGCTATGTACGAGAGTTGATATCTTATACACCTTAAGCATTTGTAGTAGATATCAATTTGATCCAAATGAAAAACATTAGATGGCTGTCAAGAACATCCTAAAGTACTCGAGAAAAACTTAGGATGCATTCTTAGTTTATGAAGGGGATACTGAGCTTACTGTTAGAGGCTATAGTGATGCTAATTTTCAACCTAATTGAGATGATTTTAAATCCCAATCAAGGTTTATGTTTTGTTTGAATAGTTGTACAGTTAGCTGGAAAACCTTATAGTAAAGTACAATGATTGATTATATGATAGAGTCTGAGTATATTACCCTTTCAAAAGCAACAAAAGAGTTTGTATAAATTAAGAAGTTTGTAACTAATCTTGGAGTGGTTCCAAGTATTGCCAAGTTGATTAAGCTCTATTGTGATAACAATAGAGTGATTGCTTAAGCAAAAGAGTCACAATCCGAGAGATTATTCAACATGGTGATATATAGATAGAGAAAATTGATATAGATGACAACTTGGTTGATCCATTGACAAAACTTTCGTCGCAATAAAAGTATGATAGACATATAGTAGGATTGGACATTAAATATATGACTAATTGACTATAGTGTAAGCGGGAGATTATTGGGGTAGGTGTCATAGAGCCTATTAAGTTAACATTTGTAATTGAATTCATATGTGTGTCTTTTTATATGATTGTGCAAATAATATGCCCTTAGAATGGTAAAACTGTAACGAGGGGATCAGACGACTAATCATGAGAACTTTATGGACACATTAAATGGCCATTCTAAGAACATCCGTAATCTTAACATTATAATGATCAAGGGCACATGTAATGATCATGGGATTATCATAGTGTTAAGTGACCTCATCGAATGGTCAAGACAGTTCTCACATGTCGAAAATGTTTGTAGACAACACATGGGTATGGAATAAATCCTTTAAACACCACAGGTGCATGTGATCCCATGACTTGAGGTCGCCAGATCGTCTTATATAAGGATTGGTATAGTTTGACACTATCCAATGTACCTCCATAACTGGGGTATCATAAAGGTAGTGTATGACCATATCGTGACAGATATAAAGGCTATGGTTGATCAATAAAGAATTCATGACTTTTGAGCACAAGAGAAGATATCTCAAATGAGAATACTAAATAGCATTCATGATTGCTTAAATCTATGGCCACAGTTAGATAAAGTTATAGCCTAATTCATGTTAGTCATTAATGTGTATTAGTTCATATTGATGAACTATTGAGATAAACATATTTTTATATCTCATCTTCGAAAGATATTAGTTAACAAAAAGATTGAATTGCATGTAACTATAATGTTATAAAAGTTTAAAAAATGTTTGTTGACACTTTGTCGTCTGAGTGGCATGATGTTTTGCAAAGGGTCAATCTTGGTCTATATCTAAATTCAACCCTAATTTAGACACTATCGATTTGATAAAAAACTTCTGGGCCACACACATATAAGGTTAAATCAAACCCAGAGATAAAGATCATTGGATGATGATCCTGGTATTTAAGAAGAGAGAGAACTTTATTGACCATGTTTAACCAAGATCCTTTGGTGTGCATGATACTATGTGGCAGAATGCAAGATGGCAGCTTGGCACCGCTGGACAAGAAATTGTCCAATCGTGCAAGGCATGATTCATGTTGGGTGGTGCACTTTAGTGTCCACCCGTGCATGGTTTAAAATAAGTTAAACTCCTATTGAACTTGAACACTTGCATAAAAATATAATTAATAAACATGAGTTAGAATAACTAAAGTAGTATAGAACACTATTCAAAGTATAACCCATTCATAGAATGCCTTAGCCATCTGGGTTTTTCTAAAATTCTCTCTTCCTGTGAACACAACCATCTAACACATAGAAGCCCTAGCAGTCTTCTTCCTAGACAGCCTCCCATGTTTGTGCTGCATGTGGGTCTGCCTTATGAAGGTTGAATAATGTTTATTTCTTTTCCATGCAAAGATTTGAAGGAGCTACTAGTGCAGGTATAAATCCTAACACACCCTATGGTTATTTTGAATACTTATATTAAATGGGCTTTGAAATAGGTATCTTGGTTAAGGTTTTTGGATTGTTTGATTTTATAAATTTTTAATTCCACTACGATGCTAGTTAACGACACCCTAAAACCTTACAGTGGTATCAAAACCACCATTATGCATATTTTCATGAAAATAATACCTACTTGTTTTGATTATTTTACCTGTTGTTACATGTAACTAAATTAATAAAAACCCTAAAATTGGTAAAGATGATTTGTAATCGTGTTGTCACTTGATTTGTAAGTTTTAGGAACAACATAAATATGTGTTAAATTATTGAGTGGTAATTTATAATTGTTTCGTTAAAGTTTGTATTCTTATAGGTTAACGATTAAATCAATGGCCATAGTGGGATTAAGTTAATGTAATTGTAATTTGTTAAAGTTTGTATTCATTATTGGGGTAGGTGTCGTAGAGCCTATTAAGTTAACATTTGTAATTGTAATTTTATATTAATTAATTAATAAAAGATTAATTGTAACTGAATTCATATATGTGTATTTTTATATGATTGTGCAAATAATATGCCCTTAGAATGGTAAAACTGTGACGAGAGGATCAGACGATTAACCATGAGAACTCTATGGACACATTAAATGGCTATTCTAAGAACATCCGTAATCTTAACATTATAATGATCAAGGGCACATGTAATGATCATGGGATTATCATAGTGTTAAGTGACCCCATCGAATGGTCGTGACAGTTCTTACATGTCGAAAATGTTTGTAGACAACACATGGGTACATATTGTAGCATATTCATCGAATTAATCTCACTATAGGATACCCATATGGATAGTTGCTCCAATGTGTATGGAATAAATCCTTTAAACACCATAGGTGCATGTGATCCTATGACTTGAGGTCGCTAGATCGTCTTATATAAGGATTGGTATAGTTTGACACTATCCAACGTACCTCCATAACTGGGGTATCATAAAGGTGGTGTATGACCATATCGTGACATATATGAAGGCTATGGTTGATCAATAAAGAATTCATGACTTTTGAGCACAAAAGAAGATATCTCAAATGAGAATACTGAATGGCATTCATGATTGCTTAAATTTGTGGCCATAGTTAGATAAAGTTATAGCCTAATTCATGTTAGTCATTAATATGTATTAGTTCATATTGATGAACTATTGAGATAGACATATTTTTATATCTCATCTTCGAAAGATATTAGTTAATGAAAAGATTGAATTGCATGTAACTATAATGTTATAAAAGTTTAAAAGATGTTTGTTGACACTTTGTCATCTGAGTGGCATGATGCTTTGTAAGGGGCCAATCTTGGTTTATATCTAAATTCAACCCCAATTTAGACACTACCGATTTGATAAAGAACTTCTGGGCCATACACATATAAGGTTAAATCAAACCTAGAGGTAAAGATCATTGGATGATGATCCTGGTATTTAAGAAGAGAGAGAACTCTATTGACCATGCTTAACCAAGATCCTTTGGTGTGCATGATACCATGTGGCAGAATGCAAGATGGCAGCTTGGCACCACTAGACAAGAAATTGTCCAATCGTGCAAGGCATGATTCATGTCGGGTGGTGTACTTTAGTGTCCAACTGTGCATGGTTTAAAATATGTTGGGTAGCATATAAATGTACCACCCATGTTCGCATTGATGGTGCGTAGTATAAGTTAAACTCCTATTGAACTTGAACACTTGCACAAAAATATAATTAATAAGCATGAGTTAGAATAACTAAAGTAGTATAGAACACTATTCAAAGTATAACTCATTCATATAATACCTTAGCCATCTGGGTTTTTCTAAAATTCTCTCTTCCTGTGAACACAACTATCCAACGCACAGAAGCCCTAGCAATCTTCTTCCTAGACAACCTCCCTTGTTTGTGCTGCATGTGGGTCTGCCTTATGAGGGTTGAATAATGTTTATTTCTTTGCCATGCAAAGATTTGAAGGAGCTACTAGTGCAGGTATAAATCCTAACACACCCTATGGTTATTTTGAATGCTTATATTAAATGTGCTTTAAAATAGGTATCTTGGTTAAGGTTTTTGGATTGTTTGATTTTATAAATTTTTAATTCCAGTACGATGCTAGTTAACGACACCCTAAAACCTTACAATGGTATCAAAATCACCATTTGCATATTTTCATGAAAATAATACCTACTTGTTTTGATTATTTTACCTGTTGTTGCATGTAACTAAATTAATAAAAACCCTAAAATTGGTAAAGATGATTTGTAATCGTATTGTCGTTTGATTTGTAAGTTTTAGAAACAACATAAATGTGTGTTAAATTATTGAGTGGTAATTTCTAATTGTTTCATTAAAGTTTGTATTCTTATAGGTTAACGATTAAATCTATGGCTATAGTAGGATTGAGTTAATGCCCAATTCGATAATTTTTCAATTATTAATAGAAGTCAGTCTATGTAATTAGAAGATCTCTGAGGGAGTGATGCATATTCAATCATCTTTTCACTTTTGGCCATCGAACCTACCCTAAGCTTACTTACCACCCAATAAGCTAAGGAGCATAAATTTCCAATAATGCACTAGCCCAAGGATGTCATCCTTCTTCATTTATGGACCAAAACCACTTTTAGGTATAGTCTTATTACATGTACCCAAGGTCTAAGTGAATAGTTTACTCCAACTGATCCAAAAGTGTAACTTTTGAAGTCTACTATTGGCCCAAACACCCAAGACTCTTTTTTGAAGCCCAAAGAGCTTAAAGTATGTCTTTGGTTGGTTTTGAACTAGAAGAGAAGATGGTTGCCTTAGTTAGGAAACAAGTTTCTTACATTTAAGGAAACAATATTCTATTTTGTCATGTTTTTATTAATTTGGGTATGGGTTTAGTTTATGATGGATGACTTAGCATACATTAGGGATTTTATTTGATTTTAAATTAATTTTGTTGACCAAAGTGTATCATTTCCATTTATGCCTCTTATATAAAGGGGTGACCTTTTTTTGTAATTTTTTGGTTAACATTTGAATGAAACTTAAGTTAAGCTTTGAAGCTATTTCCTCATTTTCCTTTATCCAATCATCATGGTGGAAGATTGGTGGTAGAAGGCCCTAAGGTTGGTGGATCTCTTTCTTTTATGCCTTGGTTTTCATTAGTGTGTTCCTTAGAATCCAAATTGCATGCATGTGAAAGGTTTTCAATCCTATGACAAAGAGTTGCAGCATAATTACCATTTCTACCACTGCATTCTACTTATAATTTGATTGTCTTATTCTATACCAATTGTATACATCCATAGCTTGAAAGAAAGTTCATTGTGTTGTGATTATGATTAAATGAATTCGGATAGATTTAGAGTTGATTTGGTTGGTTAGATTGCAAGAACAAAAAAACTACACATACCAAATGAATAGTGAAATTTTTTTTTTATTTTTTGGTTTCTTGTTGCATGTTTGGATGAATATGCTCCATTTGGTTTTAGAGCCTAAGCTATTTTTATGATTTGTTGAATGTAATCTTCTTCCTAGAGTTATTGTTCACGACTAAAATTTACTGTTTACCATAAAGTTATTGTTTATAGAACCTTAATTTTGCCTAAGCACTTACTAATACTCACCCCACCGTTAAACACTTATAACCATGAGTCTTCACCAACCATCCTCTACCAAAAGAATGTCCCACAATAGAACTTCATCCCCTTCCTCTTCACCTTCTGAGCCTTGGGAGTTTGGCCAAAAGAGATTGGAAGGAGAAATCCAAGAACTCAAGAATGAATTTAGAACTTAAATGACTCAAATGGTGTAATAGATTAGAGACTTGGCTATCACTAAAAACCAAGTCACCCGCTCATTAAACCAAATCCCACCTCTACCACAACCAGCCCTACAACTTTATCCAAAGAGATACAATAGACCTTCTTCTCTCCTTCTTAGACATCATGGAGAGGAATTGATTCTCTTTAGTGGTTTAAGTAATGAAGAACATGAAAGACCACCAAGGAAAAATAATGATGATAATAGAGGATTAAAAATTGATATTCTAGAATTTAAAAGAGAGTTGCTACTTAGTAAGAGAGTTTTGCATGTCAAGCTTCTTCCTCATGAAGAGCAAAGACTCTATATTTGTCAATCAAGGTGCACCATTAAAGGTAAAGTATGTTCTTTAACTATAGATAGTAGTAATTGTGTAAATGTAGCTTCATCTACCTTAGTAGAAAACTTGGATTGTCTACCATCCCACATCCTCAACCATACAAACTCCAATAGTTGAGTAATGGAACCAGCCTATAAGTTGCCAAACAAGTGCTTGTTTCATTCTCCATAGGCAAGCGTTATCATGATAAAATATTATGTGATATGGTTCCCATGGATGCATGCCACTTGTTGTTGGGAAAACCATGGCGATTTGATAGAGAAGTGAGTCATAATGGCAAGAATAACACATAATCCTTCAAGATCAATGGAAAGATTATTAACTTGCTACCTTTTAGCCCATAAGAAGCTAATAAGGTTATCAAAAGGAAAAAAGTTTAAAATGAGAGTATGTATATGAATGGGCAGTAAGTAGAGAAAGCTTTCTTAAGTTTGTAACCTGTTTTAGCACTACTTATACTTAAAGGGAAGATCAAGCAAGAAAAGAAAGAAGCCTATCTATTAGTTTAAGCTCTTTTGGCTAAATATGAAGATGTATTTTTGAGAGAACTTCCATCTGGCCTTCCTCCTCTAAGGGGTATTGAACATCAAATAGACTTGATTCTGGGAACACCCTTACCAAATAAGCTAGCTTATAGATGCAACCCCATAAAGACTAAGGAGTTTCAACGACAAGTGGAAGAATTGATTGCAAAAGGCTATGTTAGGCCAAGTATGAGTCCATGCTTGGTTCTAGCCTTACTAATGGCTAAGAAATATGGGTCATATAAGATGTGTATGGATAGTAGAGCTATTAATAACATTACTATCGAGTATAGGTATCATATCCCTATACTTGATAACATACTTGATAAGTTACATGGTACATATGTCTTCTCCAAAATTGACCTAAGGAGTAACTACCTTCAAATAGGCATGAAGGAAGGTGATGAGTGAAAGACAGCCTTCAAGACTAAAGAAGGCTTATATGAATGGATAGTTATGCCCTTTGGCCTTTTAAATGTTCCAAGCATTTTTATGAGGTACTCAAACTTTACATTGGCTTATTTGTTGTTGTTTATTTTGATGACATATTAGTATATAACAAAACTCTTGATGATCATATCTTGCATTTGAGAAGTGTTTTTGATATGATGAGGAAGAATAAGTTATATGCAAAAGAAGAAAAGTGTGAATTCTTTGTAGACCAAGTTGTGTTCCTTATATATATAGTCTCTAAGGATGGCATTCAAGTAGATTAATCAAAGGTAGACATCATTAAAACTTGGCCCCAACTGAAGACTTTCACTAAAGTTAGAAACTTCCATGGCCTTGCTTCTTTTTATTAGCATTTTGTCCCTACTTTTAGTACTCTTATAGCTCCTATCACTGAATGCATGAAGAGAAATGGGTTTAAATGGTTTGCAGTAGCCTCCAAAGCATTTGAGGAGATTAAAAATAAGTTATGTGAAACCCCTATACTTGTTCTACCTAATTTTGATAAGGTATTTGAAGTGGAATATGATGCAAGTGGAGTTGGCATTAGAATAGTCCTAACTAAAGCCAAAAAGCCTATTGCTTACCTTAGTGAGAAGTTTAATGAGTCCAAGAGAAGGTACTCCACCTATGACAAAGAATTCTATGCAATTGTTAAAGCCCTTGATCATTGGAGTCATTACCTAAGACTTAAACAATTTGTGCTTCATTCCGATCACCAAGCCTTGAAGGCATTACTTATCTTAGTAGCCAACATAAGATAAGTTCAAGGCATGCTAAATTGGTAGATTCTTCTAGTCTTTCTCTTTTGTTTCAGCATATAAACAAGGTTCTTCCAATGTAGTTATTAATACTCTTTCAAGAAGGCGTTACTTATTATCCATTCTTGATGCAAGAGTTCTAGGTTTCTAGTTTATAAAAGAATATACAATGAAGATGATGAGCTTGCGAAGATCATGAAGAAGTATTTTAGAGGGGCATATGAAGACTATTCTATCCATATTGGTTTTCTTTTCAAAGAAGCTAAATTATACATCCCTAAAAGCTCTTTTAGGGAACTTCTCATTAGGTAGACATATGGTAGTGGATTAGCAGGTCATTTTGGCATAAATAAGACCTTAGACATGCTTAAAGAGCATTTCTATTGGCCTAAGATGGTGAATGACGTCCAAGACATTATTGCAAGGTGTGACACATGTCAAAGGTCTAAGTCTCATTTCAAACCTAGTCTTTACATGCCTTTACCTATTCTAGAGCAACCATGAGAGGATCTTAGTATAGATTTTATTATGGCTCTTCCAAGAACTCAAAGGGGAAAGGATGTTATAATAGTGGTAGTAGATAAATTCTTTAAAATGGCACGTTTTATCCCTTGTTCCAAGACTGAAGATGCTAGCAAGATGGCTAATTTGTTCTTCAAAGAAGTGGTAAGGCTACATTGAATTCCAAAAACCATAGTTTTGGATCGAGACACCAAGTTCTTGAGCCACTTTGAAGGACATTATAGAGCGAAATAGAAACCAAACTCATGTTTAACACCTCTCATCACCCTCAAACCGATGGTCAAACTGAAGTAACTAATAGGACTTTAGGCACAATCTTTAGGACTTTGGTTAGCAAACACTTAAGGGATTAGGACTTAAAGATTGCTCAAGCTGAATTTTCCTATAATAGGAGTCCAAGTGCAACAATCGACCACTCTTTATTTGGGGTAGTGTATGGCCTTAATCCCTTAACTTCTTTGGATCTAACTTATTTACCTCTTGATGTGCAAGTTTATAAAGATGCCAAGGAGAAAGCTACTGCCATGAAGAAGCTCCATGACACCATCAAATTTCAGATCAAGAAAACCAATAAAGCTCACAAGAGGAAGATCAACAAGCATAGAAAGCCATCTTTCTCTAAACCTGGTGATTTAGTTTGAGTGCTTTTAAGAAAAGAGTGATTTCTAAGCAAGAGGAAGAGTAAACTTGCTTCAAATGCTAATGGACCATTTGAAGTGCTTGAAAAGGTGAATGACAATGTATACAAGGTGAATCTTCCAGATGAGATGGGAAAAGCCTCAACCATTTTCAATATTGGGGACCTTTCACCATACATGGAGGATGACAACCTTAAGGATTTAAGGGCAAATCTTTCACAACCCGGGGAGGATAAAGCATATTTGGCCACCTCTTAACTTTTGGCCACCAAACCTACCCTAAGCCTACTTACCACCCAAGAAGCTAAGGAGCATAAATTTCTAGCAATACACTAGCCCAAGGATGTCATCCTTCTTCATTTTTGGCCTAAAACCACTTTTGGGTATAGTCTCATTACATGAACCCAAGGTCCAAGTGAATAGTTTGCTCCAATTAATCCTAAAGTGTAACTTTTGAAGTCCACTATTGGCCCAAACGTCTAAGACTCATTTTTTAAGTCCAAAAAGCTCAAAGTATGCCTTTAGTTGGTTTTAAACTAGAAGAAAAGATAATTGTCTTAGTTAAGAAACAAGTTTCCTACATTGTTAGTGTGTGAAATTCCATATTTTTAAGCATTTAATTTCCTTGATTTGTGATATTTAATTTGTTAATTATTTGATTAATTGTTTGTTTTAGGAAATTGGGCATTAATTGCATTATTATGAGAAAAGATGCAAAATAAAAGGAATTTAGAGTTGTCACGTATCAAGACAGAATGACGGCAAAATACATAGGAGATGGTTGATTGTGGAAAGGAGAAAATCGCGCTATTTATTGAGAAATTCACAATTGAAGACTTAATTAACAATTGGAGGAAGTTCAGGTCCTTTGGATGATATTTGGCACAAAAATATTACTCAATGACTGAAGCAGACTTGGTAGTATAAAAAGGACAATTGCTCTCTGTTTTAAGATTTTTTTAGTTTTTAGCATCCTTTTCTTTCAGAAAGAAACAGAGCCGCAACCCTTCACTGGTTCTTCTTCAATTAGTATAGGATTTTTATTTTAATTTTCTGTGAAGCCATGAACATAAACATGAGTGGCTAACTCTTTTCTTTAGTCGAGTAATCAGGACCATGGTTCTACGACGATTGTGAGATCTTTTTTACCCGTTCTTTTCTTTTAAATATTTAATTTGTTCCTGATTTTATTTATTGTTGTCTTGTTCAATTAAATAGGAGACGTCTTATTTATTTTGGATTAAAAACAACTTTGCTAGATTAAATTATTGAATCTGTATTTGTTTGATGGTTTAATCATAAGTGGCTGACTAGCATGCTTGGTGAAGTAGAATAACTATTGTATGTTAGTGGAATAGGTTAATCTAATTTAAACAAAAACAGCGTCTGTGTTTTGTTGATTAGAATCGGTGGCTTTTCTAATTCTTAATTATGTTTTCAATTTAAATTCTAAGATCGTATCTAAAACTGATTGAAAAACAAGAGAAGTAATCAAAGAACGTTTCTTAATTACCAACACCTAAGGAAAAGCAGAACAACGAGCGTCTCGATGTTTCATAACCGGTTTATTTAAAAGGAAAAATTAATCTTTTTATCGATGATCAATTGAATTGAACCATACCTAAATTACTTGGCTAGAACTCGTCTTATTATTGTTTCAATCTAGTTTTCTGATTACTTTGATTATTTAATTCTGAATTAATTTATTTTTGTTTACTCGTACGATTCGAAACAACAAAATCCCTCTTGCTTTATTTTGTTATATTTCAGATAAATAACCCAATCTCTGTGGATACGACTCTACTTGCACTATCTACAAGTTTTCATTGAGAGAGTAGAAAATTTTATTTTTGGTGGATTCGACACCCACCATACATTTAAGGAAAATGTGTACTATTTTGTCTTGTATACATTAATTTGGGCATAGGTTTAGTTTATGATGGATGGCTTAGCATAAAATAAGGATTTTAGTTGATTTTAAATTAATTTTATTGACCAGAGTGTATCATTGCCATTCATGCCTCTTATATAAATGGGTGACCTTCATTTGTAATTTTTTGGTTGACAATTGAATGAAACTTAAGTTAAAGCTTAGTGGAAGATTGGTGGTAGAAGACCCCAAAGTTGGTGGATCTTTTTCCTTTATGCCTTGGTTTTCATTAGTGTGTTCCTTAGAGTCCAAATTGCATGCATATGAAAGGTTTTCAATCCTATGGCAGAGAGTTGTAGCATAATTCCATTTCTACCACTATATTCTACTTGTAATTTGATTGTCTTATTCTATACCAATTATGTACGTCCATAGCTTGAAAGAAAGTTCATTGTGTTGTGATTATGATGAAATGAATTTGATTGGATTTGGAGTTGATTTGGTTGGTTAGATTGCAAGAATAGAAAAACTGCACATACCAAATGAACAGTGAAAATAGTTTTTGATTTTTTGGTTTCTTGTTGCATGTTTGGGTGAATATGCACCATGGAGACACTTCATTTATATCTCAACCTCGAAAACATATTATATGACAAAATGAGCAAATTGTATGAGTAACCGTATCATTAACAGGTTAAGAAGTCATATGTTAACATTATACTAATCAGGTGACCATGATGTCTTGTTAGAGGCTACTTTTGGTCTGTGTCTAGGTGGATGCTAAGTTGGATGCCGATACTAATCCAGTAATAATAAAAGAAAATGAAATATATATATATATATATATATATATATATATATATATATATATATATATAAGGGTATGCACATGCATAATATAAATAATAAATAAATATATATATAAATATATATATATATATATATATATATATATATATATATATATATATATATATATATATATATATATATATGCACTTTACATGTAGAGTTTGGAGACAGAAGAAAGTTGATTGTAGTACGGGAAAATTAAATAAAAGCCCCAGCCACTTTATTTCTTCCATCTTGACTTTATCACATGAAAAAGTTGGTACACATTATGTGCATTACTTCTCATGGAGAAATCACAAGTGGCGTATATAATGTCCCTTGGAAACCTTGGTTGCCTTTGATATTTTGAAGAATTATCTTCCCATGCTGCATGCCAAATTTGATTGGCTCTAGACCACCTACCCTAGCATATACATCTATACATATACATACCAATTATTATTTTTAAAAGATTGAAACATATTCCTTTTGAGGAAATCAAGGATATTTCCTAGTATATCATCCAACGATGCCTATTTGGATATAGTTGATATTTCTAAAAAATTAAAACATCAACTTTGAGCGTATATTATGATATTCATCATCATTCTAATAACTAATATTAATAAAAATCTAATCATCTTTGTCTCTTAATTTATGTGTTTAATGACACATAATCCAAGAAAAACATGTATTATCATGACAAAAAATAATCCTTTTAGATTCTTATTTGTTGAATCCCTTCAGCCTTTATCTGTTATAAACACTCAAACATAAATTTAGTAGTTTATATGATCTACAAAAATATATCAAGTAAGGATATAGACTAAGTTTAAGTTCTTCCATAAAGGATTACTGGGTTACCCAAATTTTATTATGTCAGTTGCAAATTTCACACTTAATTCTAATATGTTTATCATCATATAGATATACAATGTCAGAATGTCATTGTACTCTTACTAGCTTTTGTATACAATTTTCATATTCATATATGTAGAACCAAAAGATTTTATTATTTTATTTGTATGAATATTTTTAGATTCCAACGTTCATATGAGTTCTTACATAGAACTTATCAACTTGCATACTTGACAAACTTCCTTTTAAAGTTAATACCATTGGTTATGAGATGGTCATAACCATTCTAGGTTTTATCCATTGGAGCTATTCTTGACAATTAATTGTCAAACTTTTAATGGCTTTGCAGCAACTATGAGCGCATCTAGATTTTAGTTTCAATTGTAGGCCTCAGATTTTAACATCATAAATGACCAATGTGTTTATCAAGAGTTATGAGAATTTTAATTCTTATAAACTCATAATGCACCTTATCTTTTGTACACAAATCTATATACTTGGGCTGATTTCTAGGAATAAGTAATCTTTATTATGATGTTCAACCATACTTATTGACACATCATTTATTATATGTCTATCTTTTTTGTGAATTAGAACTCGATTGAGTTTTATTATCTTCCCACTTGATCTTTTAAAGAATGACATCTACAAGAATCTTCCAAAATAGATTTTAAAATCTATTTAATACTGAAAGAATAACATTCTTAAGTTTTCTTTAGAATATCATACAATATAATTTATTTAACATATAGTTTAACTAACTCAAGTTAATTACTTAACATTAGTGTTACTACCATTGTTAAATAATTCATTCAATTCAATCCAATGACAATTTGGTTGACCTATTAATAAAGCCTCTATCATAACTAGGGATGGATTCAAGCCAAGCCGAGCTGGAGCTCGGCTTGGTTTACATATAGCTGAGCTCAAGTTTGAGCTCGTGAAAACCAAGCTCAAACTAGGCTCGGCTCATTTTTTATTATTAAAACGATGTCATTTTAATATATATTGGTCAAAACGATGTCGTTTTGTATCAAAATTTTTAATTGAAAAATTTGGCGAGTAACTCGAGCTTAAGGTTAAACTCTTATAGGGCTGGCTCGTTTCAGGCTCATTCGAGTTGAGTTTGAGCTCGAGCTTGAATGAGCTTGGTTCGAGTCCAACCCTAATCACAACGTAAGCATGATAGGAATGTAGCCAGATTAGACATTAGATACATGACTGATCGGCTATAGTGCAAGTGGGAGATTGTTAAGATAAATGCCCTAGGCTGATTAATTTGACATTTGTAATTAAAATTTATCTTATTAATTTATAAAAGGATTTATAGAAATTCATTTAATATGTTTGTCTATTATATGATTGTGTAAATAATATGCCCTTAAAATAGTATAATTGTGATGAAAGGATTAGAAGATTAATCGTGTGAACCCTATGCATATATTAGATGGTCATTCTAGAAATGTCCATAATCCTGATATTATAATGACTAAGGGCACATGTAATGGTGATGGGATTATCATAGTATTGAGTGACCTCACCAAAAAGGTAGCGACAGTTCTCACATGTTAAAACTATTTACTGATAGCTCGATGCAACACATGGGTGCATACTATAAACGTGTTAATCAAATTGACCCCACTAGAGGATATCTATATAGATAGTTGTTCTAGTGTCTATGGAACAAATCCTTTAAATACCACAATGCATGTGATCCTTTGACTTGAGATTGTCAGACTATCTCACATAAAGATCGGTATGGTTTGACATTATCCAATGTAACACTATAATAGGGGTATTATAAAGATAATGAACAACCATATCATGAGATATATAGAGGCTACTATGGTTGATCAACAAAGGATTTTTTATTCCTGAGCATAGGAGAAGATATCTCATATGTGAATGTTGGAAGACATTTATGACTATTTGAATACGTGGCCACAGTGGGATGAGGTTGTAGCTTAATCTATGTAAGTCATTAATGTGTATTAGCTCATATAAAAAACTATTGAGATAGACACATTTCTCTGTCCCAGCCTCGAGAGATATCAAATGATGAAAGGATTGAATTGCACGTAACTATAATGTTGTAAAAGCTTATAGAGATGTTCACTAACACTTTACCGTTCAGGTGGCCACAACGCACTAGAGGCCAATCTTGGTCTATTTGTAATTTCAACTTGAATTTAGACATAATTAGTTCGATAGAGAGCTTATAGGTCGCACGTATTAAAACGTTGATACGAACTAAGAGGCAAGGATTATTTGACGACAATCTTGAGATCATGGAAAAAGAGCAATGTATGGATGTGTTTTGATTAGAATCATTTGGTGTACTTAGTGCCATATGGCATCATGCAAATACACATCATAAGATTAAATTTTACTGAGATAGAGAGCGTAGACTGCTGGGCATAAGTTAAAACATGTACATAGACAAGGAATTGACTAGATTCACTATGGAAGAATCCAAGAAATGATTTCTACCTATGTCCCATGATGTATATCTTTCGAAAGAAATGTGTCCATGTATACAATCTGAAAGAGATAAGATGAGTAAGAACTCATATGCTTTGGCTATAGGATTACTCATGTATGTCATGTTATGTATGAAGATTGATGTTTTATACGCCTTGAGCATTTGTAGTAAATATCAATCTGATCCAAGTGAAAAATACTAGATAGCTGTTAAGAACATCCTAAAGAATGTAAGAAAGACTAAGAATGTATTCTTGGCTTATAGAAAGGATTCTAAACTCACTATAAAAGTCTATAGTGATACAAGTTTTTAGATTGATTAAAATTATTACAAATCCTAATCAGGATTTGTGTTTTGTTTGAATAGTGGTATAGTAAGCTAGAAAAGCTCCAAGAAAAATACAGTGATTGATTCTACAATAGAGTCTGAGTACATTACACTTTCAAAAGTGACAAAAGAAGTTATATGGATCAAAACATTGTGACTAAAGTTGGAGTGGTTCCAAATATGGTTGAGATAATTGAGCTCTATTATGACAACAATTGAGCAATTGCTCAGGGGAAAAGTTATGGTTTTATCAGAGGTTTAAATACATACTCAGACGATAGATAGAAAGAATTGATATATATGACAATTTGGCTGAGTCACTAACAAAGCTTTTGCCATAGTAAAAACATGTTAAACATGTAGCCAAACACGATAGTAGATATATAACCAATTGACTATAGTGCAAGTGGGAGATTATTAGGATAGATGTCTTAAAACCAAATGAATTTAGTATCTATTGATGTAATTTTATATTAATAATTAATAAAGGATTTTTTGTTATTCAATTCATATATTGTTTATTTATGTGATTACATAAATAACATGCCTTTACAATAGTGGAACTGTGACAAAAGGATCAAATGATTAATCGTGAGAACCCTATGTATACATTAAGTAGTCATTTTAGAAATGCCCATAATCTTGACATTACAATGAACAAGGCTATGTGTAATGATGATAGAATTATCATAATGTTAAGCGACCCCACCAAAAGTGGTGACAATTCTCTTATATCGAAACTATTGTAGACAATTTATTGTAACACATGAGTATACACTGTAGACATGTTCATTGGACTGCCCTTAACCAAAGGATATCTATATGGATGATTGTTCCAATTTATATGGAATAAATCCTCTGAACACCATATGCATATGTGATCCTTTGACTTGAGGTCGTTTAACCGTCTCGTGTAATGATCGATATGGTTTGATGTTATCTAACGTGTTACCGTAATTAGGGTAACTATAAAAGTAGTAATCAGCCATATCGTGAGATACATCAGGCTATGGTTGATTGATAAATGACTCGTCACTAGTAAGCATAAGAGAAGATATCTCAAATGAGAATACTGAATGATATTCATAACTATTTGAATCTGTGGCCATAGTGAGATAAAATTGCAGCCTAACTTGTATTGGTCATTAATGTGTAACAATTCATACTGAGGAGCTACTAAGATAGACACATTTCTATGTCTCAACCTTGAGAGATATTAGTTGATGAAACGATTGAATTGCACAAAACTATGATATTGTAAAAGTTTAAGAGATATCCACTAATACTCTATCATCCGTGTGGGCATGATGCTTTATTAAAGACCAATCTTGGTTTATGTCTGGATTCACCTTGAATTTAGACACTATTAGTTTGATAAAGAGCTTATGGGTCACACACTTATAGAGATTGATTCGAACCTAGAGGCAAGAATTATTTTGTGATAATCCTAGTGTTTAGGGAAAAAAGGAATCCAATTGACCACACTTTGACCAAGGTACACTTGGTGTGCATGGTGTTAGGTGGCACCATGCAAAATTATAAAAAGCTTAAAACCATGCTGAGTGGCACATTTGTGGTGCCACTTGTGCATGACTTAATGCATACCGGGTAACACACTTGCATGATACTTGTGTAAGTAATGAAACATGCCAGTTGTGCATGTTTACATGTAAGTCATGCATGTATGCCGAAAATGTTGGTTTTGGATGAAATTCTTGCTGAATTCGAACACTTGCACATATTTAAAACATGTGTTAAAATTCAAATAGACATAACACATATACAATAGAACCCTAGCCACAGGTTTTATATTTTTTTGTCCTTCTTCTTGTAAACACACATAATCTAGTTAAAAAACCCTAGTAGCGTTCTCCTTGGATTGTCTCTTATAAGTTTGTGCTCTGCATGGATACTAAGGCACCACCTCTTGAGTGTAAGATAACATTCAGTTTCAAGCCACATGAAGATTTAGAGGAGCCACCAACACAAGCATAAACTTAAAACAACCTTTTAAGTATTTTGTAGGATTCATGAATAAATGTTCTAAAACGGGTATTATAGCTAGGGTTTCTAGGATTCTTTAATTTTAAAATTTGTAATTTTTACTACATTGCCTTGGTTGACGCCTTGAAAACCCTACACACATCTTTTTCAAGGATATACACCATAGGACATGGACAAAAATCTTTTCATGCAATTTGTACTCTCTATCTCAATAAATTTTAAACCTAAGAATGTAGATTGTTTTATTAAGGTAGATGCCCTAGAGTCAATTGATTTGACATTTTTAATTGTAATTTATCTCATTAATTAATAAAAAGGTTTATAGTTATTTAGTTCATATGCTTATGTGAATCACATGAAATGTTCTTAGAATAGCATGCCTTTAAAATGATAGAATTATGACGAAAGGATCATATGATTGATCGTGGAAACCCTATGTACACATTAGATGGCCATTCTTGAAATGTCCCTAATCTCAACATTATAATAACCAAGGGCATATGTAATGATGATGGGATTATCACAGTGTTGAGTGACCCCTCAGAAAAGTAGCAATAGTTTTGACATGTTGAAGTTGTTTACTGATGGCTTGGTGCAACACATAGGTGTACATTATAAATGTGTTCATCAAGCTGATCCTACCAGAGGATATCCATATGGATAATTACATCAATGTCTATGAAACAAATCCTCTAAAAACTATAGGTGTATATGATCCTTTGACTTGAGGTTGTTAGACGTCTCATGTAAGGATTGATATGGTTTGACCCTATCCAACTTATTGTTGTAGTATAAGTATCATAAAATTAGTGAATAACCATATCATGAGATTCATGGAGGTTATAGTTGATTAATAAAGGATTAGTCACTTCTAACCATAAGAAAAGATATTTCATATGCGAATGCTAAAAGACATTCATGACTACTTGATCTATGGCTACAGTAAGATGAGATTATAGTCTAATCTATGTAAGTTGTTAATATGTATTAACTCATATCAAGAAATTAGTGAGATAGACACACTTATATGTCTCAGCCTCAAGAGATATCGGTTGATGAAAGGATTGAATTGCACATAACTGTGATGTTATAAAAGTTTATTGGTGCATTCTCATCCAAAACATGCGACAACATCTAAAATGCAAAAATTTGTTTTCACTGTTATTTGCAAGAGGCAAGTTTTTAGTTCATTCAATTTGACAACCAAGACAAATTCCAATCCAAACCAAACTTATGTCAATGCATTCATAATACAATGAGCTATCTTTTGATCTATGGCAGCATAAAAAAGAGACAAGATAAAGCAATGAAAATGAAGATAAAATTCAGTGGTAGATTTGGTAATTTCTCTACAACTCTCTAGTGCATACACTTCAAACATACACAAATGTATTCAACTTTCGATTCTAAGGATGTAAAAATTAAACCAAGGCATAAAGGAATGATTCCACCAACTTTCGGGTCTTCCACCAAAATGATTGGATAAAGAAAATGAGGGATAAAAGCTTCAAAGCTTTATCTCAAGTTTCATTCAAAATGCCAACAAAAAAAATACAAATGAAAACCTACCTCTTTATATAAGAAACATGGACGACAATGATACAACTTTGTCATCAAAATTAATTAAAAATCAACTAAACTCCTTAATGTATGCTAAGCCATCCATCATAAACTAAACCCATATCTCATTAATTTACTTGGAAACAAAAGTGGTCATCTTTTTCCTTAAATCTAGAAATATGTCTCCTATCTTTGCAACCAAGTTTCCATCTAGTTCTAAAGCAACTAAATATACAAGTTTAGGCCAAACAGGTTTTTCAAAGCTCTTTGGACTATTTGGGCTTAAAATAGACTTCATTTGTTGCTTCTTTGGGCTAATGAGTGCAAGTTATTCACTTGGACCTTGGGTGCATGTTGTGAGGCTATACCCAAAAGTGAGATTGGGCCAAAAATAAGGAAGCAATGCTTTTTTTGGCTTATGAGTTGCTAGATTTTCATCCTTCTTGGTTTCAAGGGTAGCATGGAGGCTTGAGGAAGCCTTACAACCCAAGAATGGTGATGGAGCCAGGTATGCATCTGTAGGATTTTGGCAAGAAAATTAAAATTTCTAGATCATGTTCATATCATATGTAATAATGGTAATATAAAATTTACATATTGTTTCAAGAAATAAAATATAGAAACGTGTAAACTACCTTGTACCTTGTAATTTGATTTGAAGTTAGGAAGCTTGAATCACTAAAATAAGTGATCTCTTGACTTTCACACTTCAAGGAAGAAAAATGGAAACTTTCCCAGCAAAAGAAAAAAAGAAACAAAATGTATTATTTTTCTACATTTCTCTCCCATTTATTAAACTAAAACTTGATATTTATCAAGTTAAATCATGTGCCTAATTCTCATTGATTGATAATTAAGAGTAAATCATAATTTGACACATGTTGAATAATTTGTGCCTAAAATTATTCATGCAACTTTCTAAACAATTTAAAAGGTGCAATTTTTATCCTCGAAAAGTGCTAGCCAACCATGGATAAATATTTTCAACTTCATAACACTATTTTCTTCCTTGAAATATAGGTGTGACCTTCAAGGTTCATAGTGACATAGTTGTGGGCCCCATATCAGACGATACATTTTATTATATCACTTTATAATCCAAAACTGTCATTAACTGATATACTTCATTTTTCATTACAAACGAAGCTCCCACTGATCATGTGGTGTCATCTAGCAATGCTCCATGACCCCTACATCACAATGAAGTACAAGCTTCACATAATGCCAAATGAAATTTTCTTACTTACACTTACCATGTAGTCTAATCCCTCTGTTGTTACATCCCGATTAAACTTGGATTCATGGAATGTCAAAATATAATATTTAATCTTTTCAAATATCAAATAAAACATCATAACGTGTCACATCGAAACTCTTTTCATGTGGTCTTTTATCTACACTGGCCAGTGTCTTAGATTTTCATGTTTCTCAATATTTATATGAGAACTCAAGAGCAATCGAGCTGACGAATTCCTGTATGATCATCACTCATCCTCTCGCTCAAGCAACATATGATCAAAATGGCTTCTGAACAAGACATGATTAGCCTTGTGGTATACACCGAATAAACCATATGTTCCATAACGAAGCACAATTATGATATCTCAAGTCATAAGATCTATATACTAGTATGATTTACGATGTATCGTTGACTACATATTAATGCTCATATGATCATTATTCATCGGTCACGTTCGATAAACAATATAATATAATAGCCTTTGATCAATTCTCTAATCATCAAACGATTCTATTGTTTATTCATTTGTATATCCACCATGTCTAATATCATCCACTGATATACTGTAGTGATATAGCACATACCATTATGCAATACTATTGCCTAAACAGATTGCCTATGTAGGGAACGATTTGATAACGTTTATTAAAACTCATCAGAACCTTTCACATGTCATATGCATGTAGCTAATATGGATGTAATATAAACTACAACATAGGCATAAAAATGACATAGAAAACATATGAAGTATGACAAAACTCTTCTTTTATTAATAATGTATATGCAAGATATACAACCTTTGAAACCAACAAAGCGAATGGTTTTTAGGGCATATTCTAACAAGAACTCCCACTTGCACTAAAGCTAATCGCTTTAGTACCTAATGCCTATCCTCTCTAGATGCGTCAGTGTTTTAGTTAGTGGGTCTACAAGATTATCTACCAAAACAATCTTCTGAATGACAACATCTCCAGCTCCAATGAATTCTCTCAAGATGTGATATTTTTGCTGAACATACTTTAACCTTTGATGCACTCTTGGTTCCTTTGCCTGTGCAATGATACCAGTATTGTCACATAATATAATTATTGGTTGACCATGCCCAACTCTGTGGCAAATTTATGCATCCAAACGACCTTTTTCGCAGCTTCTAAAGTTGTAATATACTCAGCTTTTGTAGTAAACTCTGTAATAGTCAACTGTTTGGCACTTTTCCAACTAATTGTGCCTCTATTATAGGCAAAAACAAATACAGACATAGACTTTCTGTCGTTTACATCTGACTAAAAATTAGAATCTGAGCATCTTTTAAGCATTAATTCTGAACTTTCATAACCTAATATCAACCATTTGGCCCTCCTTAAATACTTCAGGATAGCTTTTACTGTTGTCTAGTGTCTTTCTCTAGGATTTGACTGATATTTGCTTACTGTACTAACTGCAAAAGTAATGTCTGGTCATGTACATAACATGGCGTACATGAGACTATCTACTACTGAAGCATATGATACCTCACACATTTGCTATCGCTCTTCATCAGTCTTTAGACACATATCTTTTGATAGATGTGTTCCATGAGGAAACGGTAGAAGACTTCTCTTAGAGTCTTGCATGTGAAAACGTTTCAACACTTTCTCTATGTACAACTTTTGAGATAACTTATTAATCCTTTCGCTTTATCTCTATAGATGCAAATACCTAGAATATATGTTGCTTCTCCTAGATCCTTCATGAAAAAAGATTTCGCTAGCCATAGCTTAACCTCAGTCATAGTGCCAATGTCGTTTCCAATTAATAATATGTCATTTATATACAAGACTAAGAAAACGACAATTTTATCTTTATCTAATTTATAGATAAACAATTCATCTAGATTTTTAATGAAACCGAATACTTGAATTGTTTCATCAAACCAAATGTTCCAGCTTCTTTCAATCCATATATAGATCAATGTAGTTTGCACACTTTATGCCTCTCGGTAGCGGATACAAAATCGATTGGCTGCTCCATATAGATATTTTCCTCAATGTACCCATTGAGAAAAGTAGTTTTAACATCTATCTGTCATATCTCATAATCATAGTGTGCTGTGATGGCTAGTAGGATTCTGATGGATTTAAACATCACGACTGGTGAAAAAGTCTCCTCATAGGAAAAACATTTTTTAAGTTATGCTGGAAAACAAGTGTTTTTTGGTTTAATAATAACTCATATGATACAAAAAAGCAAAAAGTATGCTTAAAATCCTTACAAGTGAGTTGTACTATGTGGACAACAAAGAAAGATATCGGTTGTACTGTATGGACAACAAAGAAAGATATCAGCTGTATTGTGTGTACAACAAAGAAAATAGTGAAATGTGCGTGTAAGAGAGGATTATACCTTGTATAGTGACTACGAGTTCTGTCATATATAGTCTAGACCGGTCATTGAAAATATTTGATAAACAAAAAAAAAAAAATAGCAAATGTTTTATAAAAGTCTTACATTAGAATCATGCATGCAAGCCTATATGGCTGATAAAGAGTTAAGAAAGATGTACTATCAAAAAATGGAAAAGTCATGGCATTCATACATACATAAATCATAACGTGTGAATCATATTTGCATAATGATAAAGAGAGATATGATATATGGTTAATGTGTGTTACGTGTAAATTATCTTATATGTGACTAGCCTAGACACGTTGAGTATGGAATAGATTAGTACTAGTATAAAATGGTTTAAGTATTTAGTATGATTTTCTTACTAAGTCGTGGTTGCTCACTCCATACAATTTAATATTTTACAGGTAAAGAGTTACAGTAGAGATTCCTAGAGAGCACTAGCGAGACATGAGGTTGTGGGAGGAGGGTACCATATTTGTGTCGATTTATATGTTTTTGGTGTATATGTGAATATATGTATACCTATATATATCCTTGATGTATATAGGTGAATATGTGTTTTTGTGTGTGTGTGTGTGTGTGTGTGTGTGTATTGGTTCTTATATGTATATATGTAGTTATTGTATGGATGTGCATATACCTCTATCTAATGGATAGTATATACTCATGGGAATATCTATATCTTTTTTTATTATTGGATATATATATATATATATATATATATATATATACACACACACACACACACACATATATACATGGTTAATTGTTGAAATTGGTTATAAAGTTCCTGTGGGTGTAATTTTTATGATGCTTACTATCATTTATTTATTCCATTAATGGTGATTAAGTTGATGAAAATCCAGTCGATGGTAGGACTGATTTGTGTGAATTGCTAATTATGATTATTGCAGGGCATAATAAAAATTCCCCGTACCCTCTAAAATAAGAGAACTCTTGCTGTTTTTCTGTAACATACCTATTAGCTAGGAGAGGTTACAGTAGAGCAGCCTCTACCCTATCCTGTTCGTGAGGTACAAGCTGGTGCATCATTGAATGACACCCATCTAGGCAGTTTTGTCCGAGCTGCGTACTGGCATTGGGGCACTTGCTGCATCTTGAACATATGCATGCTTGGGTAGTTTTTCTGCCTAAACCATAATTGTTTTTTGTGCAAAACGTGTACTATGGTCCACCATCATGCCCTAGACATGCCTTCTAAGATGCCTACATGCCTTTTGAGATTGGGAATTAGATTTTGATTCAAGTTTTGTTGAATTGGAACCAAAATTTAAATTTCCTTGAGTTTTAGGTTTGACCAATTATTTTGCAAAGTTTTTGGATAAAAAAATAATTTAACACTCGGCTAATTAATAATTAAAATTTAATTTTAATTGGATGTGTATGTGTGGATGTATGTATGCAAGATACCCAGTACACAACTAATAAACCGATGTGAATGTTTTTATTTTATTTATTTTCTTTGGGTTATAATTCTTAAATAAGGTCTATGCATCTTGCCTTAATTCCCTTTCTTATTTAGTTTAAGTTATTATTTTATTTTATTTTCTTAGGATAATATAACTAGAAAATAAACTCATGTAATTATTGAAAAATGGAGGCAAAAAGGACAACTACAAAGACAAAGACCTGAAGACAAAATATTCACCTAGGTTGACCAATCAAACCTTGCTTAGCTCAAGAGATTTGACATTAGTTATGGATATGTACTAACACTACAAGAAAATGAGGTTTTAGTAACTAAGTAAACAATTGTTGAAAATTCAAATTTAGTTACAAATTATATTTAGTGTCTATTAAACATTAGTCACATAATAGTTGTAAAATCACTGTTAAGGAAAATATTCAACAACTAATTTAAAATAGTTGTTGAAACTTGCTTTTAGCAACTAATATTTTAGTTACTAATTATAATTAAAATAGTTGTAAATGAGTCTAAATAACCATTCATTTTAGTCGCAAAATAATGTCATTAGCAACTTAAAATTTAAATGCAAATGAATATATTTAGCAACTAACAAAATAAGAAGCAATTGAATGTTTTTAGCAACTAAAAAAATATATACAAATGAATATCATTAACAACTAACAAAATTAGTCGCAAATAAATGTCGTTAACAACTAAAAATATTAGATGCAAATAAATATCGTTAGCAACTAAAAAATTTAGTCATAGATAAATATTACTAGCAACTAAATCAAATTAATTATAAAAGGTATTCTTGTTTATTTTTTATTTTAACATTTCATAACTACTTTTATAGTTACTAAAATGATACTTTGACAACTAAAGATATTAGACATCAATGATTTTGTTTTGACATTATGTTTCTCAAATTTTCTGATTTTATATATACTAAGAAAATAATACAATATCACAACTATTTAAATAATATCACAAAACATAGCTTTTTTACTACATGTAAAAAACACATTCATCTATATATAAGATAATAATTATAGTTGTTGCAAATTGGCTTTTGTTGCCTGTAGGAGTCTTTCACATTCAACTCCTTGGGTCTTTTCTCACACGTTCTTTATCAAAATAGCACATAGAAATGTTACCCATACACATTCAACAATATGAGAAAATAACCATTTGATCATTGAGATCTCTTGAATTTCTAAGTTTATGAAAGAAATTTTAAGTTTAACAAGCTTTTCAAAATAAAATATTGAATATGTAATATCACATACTAAGCAACTGATTCATCAACTAAAACAATTAAAAAAGTATAAGTCATTCCTATATTAAAACATGCATGATTTACACAAATTAAAAAACATGTTGATATATAAATGAATTTTATATCTTTACCTGTGTTTTTGTCATTTTGAGGAGATAGTGATGAACTCTCTATCCTTATAACTTGATTTTTATTTTTTGAAAGGTTTCTTCTTGTACCAAAAGGCATAATCAAAATCTGTAAAATATAAATCAGAAATAGAAATGTCAAAAGTAATGTTTTAAATTTGAAGATGATATAATTATACAATTATTCAATAAAGAAAACTAATGTCCATTTTTTTCATACCATTTTTCATTCACTCTCAGTATCACTAATTAAGTTTTTTTCAATATCACTACAATAATCAATAATTGTTTCATCTTCTTCCTCAACATCATCTTCTATTACTTCAATATCATCATGTACATTACTTGAATCAACTAAATCTAGATCAATATCATTTCTATAAAATTGTCTACTATTTAACTCATCTACTTGCATAATCCACTCACTTTTAGAGTATTCATTTTCTGGGTAAACAGGAACAACATTCTATTCTTCTTCATTTATGTTATCTACCTCTTGTATATCCCATAAGTTTTTATGTTGAGTTTTCGAACCACTGTCCAATGAGCCCCATACTTGTAATCATCAATGTAGAATGCTTGTTAGGCCTAAATTGCAAGTATAAAAAGTCATTTTCACACCAAAACTTGCCAACATTAATGCATGCGAGATGATAATCCCTATGTATTCGTTTTTTTTTTTTTTTTTTGAATATGTGTCAAACCAATCACACTTGAATAATATAGTCCATAATCCATATATATATATCAATTCCAAAACATAAGATAAAACACCAAAAAACTCAATTTACCATTACTCCACTATTTTGAGTGACTTGACTATTTTCTTGATTTTTGTTATGAAAATGCTCTCCATTGACAGTACAATTATTGTAGAAATTAACTTGAAAGTCAGGACCACAAGAGAATGAATATAGTTGTTTAGTTCTTTCATTAGATCCTCTAGCATGCAAGGTGTTCATCTACACAAAAACATTGCCTTTGATGTAAATAAAATAAATAACTAATAAGATAAAATAATTTGTCTTTTTTTTTTTAGGTATGTTTACTTATATGATCTTCAAACTATTTTGGGAATAACTATTCATGTCTTTGGTATATGTTATCACGATATTATGCCTCCAACTCCCCTAAGTATTCACAAGTTATTAAGGGATAATAAGGGAAAAAAAAAGCCTTTTATGGTCATTAACATTTAAAAAAAAAAAAAACCTACCAATTTTTATAAAACAAATTAAAATTAAAAGTGACTTACTGTAGAAAAGGTTGCAGCTCTTCACAATTGTTCAAAACGTACTAATGAGCTTTTTTCAATTCTTCTAGGGGAAGTTGAATTATTTGCATTGAACCTTATGGATGAGCCTTTTGAGACAATACTGAGAGGTCTCCATGTGATTGGTCAAGCCAACCATCATCATTTCTCTCTACTCGATTAAATCTAGTTTCAATTCCCTGAAGATACATTGAACAAAAACTTAAAGCTTCATTCACAATATAAGTTTCTACAATAGAACCTTCTGGTCTAGCTTTGTTTCTAACATATTTTTTCAATTTTCCTAAATACCTTTCTATTGGATACATCCACCAATATCCAACAAGTTTGGTGCATATCCATCAAGGCAATGCAACAAGTCACAAACTAAAAATCTGGAATTTATTGTTCATATGGCACAGCAGCATTTTGTCTTCCAATTTGACCAATCAAATGACTTTCAAAACATACAAATTATGGTTCATTGGAAAGGGCATTCAAAGAGCTTTCTAATGATATATGATAGCAATCACAACTCAATCAACAAGGCATTCAAAACTAGTTTCAAAGTTGGATGGCAAAATCTGAAAATGGCAAAATTACATACTGTGAACAGTACCCGGGCATATAACACACATTCACACTTTGGATTTCAAGGGGTAACAAGAAAGTTAACCAAGGCATAAAGGAAATTTCCACCAACCTTGGGGTCTTCCACCACCAATTCTTCCTCCAAGATGAATTGGATAAAGGAAAGAGCAACTAAAGAAAAGCTACAAAGCTTTACTTGAATTTTTCATTAGCAAAGAAGTCTAGCTTACAAATGAAAATCCACTTTCATATATACAAGAGCAAGTGGCGGCAAAATGGAGCATTAATTTTGACATGGAAGCTTTTCCCTTCATTTAAGCTTAACCATTCATTCAATACTAAGGCCATACTATATTAATTCAAGAAAACAACAAAAAGGGACAACTTTTCCCTAAAAGGTGGAACTATGTCCACCAACTAAAGTTACTTGCTTCCCATTTAGTTGCAATCCAACTAAATGGGCTTCATGGCATCTTGGGCTTCAAGTGGGCTTGGAGTTGGCTTCTTGGACTCATTTAAGTTTCCATTTCATTAAGGCCTTGGATGCAAGTAATGAAATTGCACCCAAAAGTAAAGTTGGGCCAATGTGGAAAAAGCAATGAATCTTTGGGCTTGCATGGAGCTAATTCTTCATTCTCAATGGTGGCTTGAGCCAAATGGAGACTTGATAGAGAATTGGAAGCTAGGGTTGGAGAGGTAGTCGAAAATACATCAAAGTTCCTCAAGTTTAGCTTCAAGTGGAAGGTGTACAACTAAGTGGACCATAATATCAAAAAAAGCATGAGGGAATATCATTTAAATTTTACAAAGAATTAGGGCTATTTCTGGTGCATTTCCATCAAGACAATGCAACAATACACAAACTCAATTATGGAAATTACTATTTATTTAGCATAGTAGCAATTTGTCTTTCCATTTTAACTAATCAAATGACCTCTAAATAAGGCAAATTATATATCATTAGAAAAAACATTTAAAGAGCTTTCTAACGATATATAATGTCAACCACAACTCAATCAACAAGACATTCAAAACTAGCTTCAAAGTTTGCTGGCAAAAAACTAGAAATTGCAAAATCACACACTGTGAACAGTAACCCAAGACATACAACACACATTCAGGTTTTCACACTTTGGATTCCAAGGGTAACAAGAAAACTAACCAAGGTATAAAAGAAATTCCACCAACCTTGGGGTCTTCCACCACCAATTCTTCCACCACCAATTCTTCCACCAAGAATAAATTGGATAAAGGAAAATGGAGAAAGCCAACAAAGTTTTGCTTCAAACTCTCATTACATCAAATTGTCTAAACTCTTACAAAAGCATGGCCACCCTTTATATAAGGAAGAAGTGGTAACAAAATGGACTTTCCAATACAAAATATATTAATTTTTTAATACAAAAATCCTTTGAATTAAGCTAAGCCATACCTCTTAATTGCTAAAGACAAAAAGTGAGTTGTCTTTTCCCTAAATCTGGGAACTTTGTCTCCTAGCTTTGTAACTAAGTTTCTATCTAGTTCTAAGCTAACTAAATACTTAAGTTTGAGTTAAAATGGGCTTCAAAAGAGTCTTGGGTGGATTGGGCTTGGAAAGGCACCATGTGAAGCTTATTTTAGGCTAAAAAAGCAAACTACTCAAGGGATTCTTGAGTCCAACTAATGAGGTTATGCCCAAAAGTGAAGTTGGGCCAAAATTGAAGGTGCAATGCTTCCTTTGGCTTGGGATTTGCTAGAACTTTATTATTCTTGGCTTCAAAGGTTGCATGGAGACTTAAAGATGGCTTAAAACCCAAAAATGATAATAAAGCCATGTATACATCAATTTCTTTCTCCAATCTAGTTAGATCATTTATCGATAATGTCCTAGCACATATTTGTTGAAAGAAGTGACATAGCTCAACAAATGCTATACAAACATCTTTACGCAAATATGGACGTATTCCTATGGGCAAGAGTTGTTGTAACAACACATGACAATCATGACTCTTTAATCCAATTACCTTTCTATCTTTAAGATTGACATTTCAGGAAATATTAGGTGTATACCCATATGGAAATTAAACTAACAAAATTGTCTTCTTTCTTCTAATGTTAGAGTATAACATGCATATGGTTTCATATACCTATCACCATAAGGTTACAGGTGTATCTCTTTACGTATTTTCATGTCTGTTAAATATAGTCGAGCTTTATCAGTGTCTTTTGATTTCTCTTCAATGTTTGACAATGTACCAATGATGTTATTACATATATTTTTTTCAATATGCATAACATCAAGACAATGTCTAATTATAAGTTTAGACCAATTGTCTAACTCAAAGAATATACTTTTCTTTGTCCAATTAGATTCATTAGAAGTATATTTTCTTTTTCAAAGTTTGTTAACATTTTTTTGACTTTTTCCAAAACACATATTTTCTACATTACCTTGTTGTTGAAGAATTTCATATCCTGAGAATATCTACAAGGAAGGTTTGTTTTCTCTTTTCCCATCAAATTGTTTGCTTTTCCTCTAAGGATGATCTATAGAGAAGAATCATCAATGGTCTATGTAACATATTTTACTTCTCAACAATTGTGATGATGTATTTTCATTACAAACTGGACATGCCTTATAACCTTTGGTTCTCCAACTAGACAAATTTCCTAATGCAGGAAAATCATTTATTGTCTACATGATAGTAGCATGTAAGCAAAAATATTCTACACTAAGCGTATCAGAAGTTTGTACACCATTATCCCATAACTCTTTTAATTCATCAATTAATGGATATAAATATACATCAATATCTTTTCCAAGTGCTTTAGGTCCTGGAATTAGAAATGACATCATAAAATGTGACTCTTTCATACACTTCCATGGAGGTAAATTGTATAGGACAAGTCTTACTACCCACATACCTATAAGAATTACTCAATTTTTCAAAAGGATTAAAACCATCAGTTGTAAGACTAGCCTTATATTATGTGGATCAAGTGCAAAACTAGGGTATGTCTTGTCAAACTCTTGCCAAGCTTCAGAATCAGCTAGATGCCTCAACACATCTTCTATATTAAGTCATTTTTCCTTATGCCACCTCATATCAAAAGTCGTGTACAATCTCTACAATCTAGGTTTCAATAGAAAGTAATACAATATTTTATAAGGAATTTTTTTGCTTTTCCCTTCATTAATCTTATACCTATGCTTATCATAAACAGGACATTTATCAGCATTTTTATGCTCCTTCAAAAATAAAGCACAATCAAATTTACACGCATGAATTGATTCATATCCTAATCCTAATCCTAATTCTTACAACATCTTTTTAGCTTCATAGTATGACACTGGAAGATTTGATCCTTTGGGAAATACACTCTTCAATAATTGGAGAATCATGTCACATGATTTATTAGTCATATGATTGATGATTTTTATATGCATCAATTTCATTATAAACTCTAGTATTGAAAAGTTTGTGTAACCTGGATATAGTTTTTGTTAAGCTTTAGCAAATAAATTATCCAACTTCTCAAAATTTTTATTGATCATATTGTTGTTTGTACTATTACCCACATCTATTGATTTCTAAGGATTGAATTCATATACATGTATACTGGACCATGTGCATCATTTAACATTTCGATGCATTTATCCCTATCTTCAAAATCATTGTATATTTAATCAGTAAACATATCATTTCGATTGTTGTCTTGATCAGTGTTTTGCCCAAGATATATCCATTTGTCATAACTTCTGAAAAAACTGTACTGATATAAGTGTCCTTGAATGGCAATTAAATCATGTAATCTTGTATTCAAATAATCTCTACATGGGCAATGAGTCTTACTCTCACTATCTAAATGATGTTTTGCAATGTCAATAAATGTGTCAATTCCTTCAACATATTCTTTACATAACTTATCAAACAAATCAATCCAGCTTCTATCCATCATCAAGTTAATTGAATAATATAGCAAATGGTCAGTTACATTTAAAAGAATAAAAAAGACCCAAAAAAAAAAACAATTTAATTGAATAATATAGATGTTCCATTTATTAACAGACCATTTAAGTCATATTACTAGAAATAACTACTAATTTTATGAGGCCTACTTTGTGTAATACTTATCACATTAATCTAACTCTATTTGTTCCTAGGCAAAGTGTTCCACAAGCACATAATTCAATTCACTCTTAAAACCCTAAAAGAAAATTAAACTAACAAAAAAAAATTTATGAAATTAAAAATTATACAAAAATTATTGAATTTGAATATGAGTTTTACAAGAGTTTATTTTACCAAACCAACAATTTTAGAACACAATTACAATCAAGCTATATAGCACGAAAATAGAAGCTCTAAATTAAACCAATAAGAGCTTATTTCTACAAGAGTTTGTTTCTCCAAACCAATAATTTTAACCTACTTGATCTCAAAGAAACTTTCATCAAACAACATTCAAATCAAACTAGAAGCTCTAAAATGAAGGAAAAACTAGTCATACATAAGACATCAAATCCTCAAAGTCACAAAATGCAAAATAAATAAAGAGTTTTAAAGCACAACACAAATTCACAACTTTCAAAACCCAAATCTCATAAACAAGCCAAGGGTCAAACAATATAAAAAATCAACTCATTAGACCATAAAGATATAAGTTTTGAAGCATACCTACCAAGCAATTAAGGTCTGTTACCTATACTACACTTGAATTGCTCAACAAGATTCTAAAATGACACGAATTACAAGTTTACATAAAAAGAAGATGGCTAAAGAATTATAGGTTTACATAATTGAATTGCAGACTTTCATAAGTCATGTATTATGTAGCTAAAAATTTATTCATGAGAAAAGAATTATATATTACATAATTAATAATTTACATGTGTGCTCTACAAAGATTAATACTGATGGCTAAGGAATTAGTTGCAACGACATGGATTTTCACATATAAGCAGCGTGGATTTTATTATACTTGGGATAAAGTAGAATAAGTGATGCATATTCGGCCACCTCTTCACTTTCGGCCTCCAAACCTACCTCAAGCTTACTTACCACCCAAGAAGCTAAAGAGCATGAATTTTCAGCAATGTACCAGCCTAAGGATGTCATCCTTCTTCATTTTTGGCCCAAAACCACTTTTGGGTATAGTCTCATTACATGCACCCAAAGCCCAAGTAAATAGCTTACTCTAGTTGATCCAAAAGTGTGACTTTAGAAATCCATCAATGGCCCAAACGTCCAAACATCATTTTGAAAATCCCAAAGAGCCCCAAATTGGTTTTTAGTTACATTGGAACTAAATTAAAATTTGGTTGTTTTAGTTAGGAAACATAATTCCTAAAATTAAGGAAAAAACAACTAACTTTTATCTCTAGTTAATTACTATGTATAGGCTTGGTTTAGAATGAATGGCTAACCTTAATTCATGCCATTTTTAGTTGACTTTTGTGGGAAAATATTGTATCCTGTTGCCACTTCTTTCCTATAAAAAGGAGTGGTCATATTCTTGTAAAGGTTAGACAATTGATGTAATGAATATTTGAAGCAAAGCTTTGTTAGCTTTCTCTATTTTCCTTTACCCAGTTCATTCTTGGTGGAAGACCCCAAGGGTGGTGGAATTTCCTTTATGCCTTGGTCAATGTTTATGTTTTTGCCTTAAAATCCAAATTGATTGCATGTGCATGTATTTGAAGTTGCATGGTAGAGACTTGCAAGATAATGATAGTTTTACCGTTGACTTCATCATGCGTTTCGATTGCCTTATCTAATGAGTTATGATTGCTACCATAGCTTGATAGAAAATTCTTTGAGTTCTCTTTGCATTGATATAACGTTGATGTGAATTGGAGATCATTTGGATGATTAAATTTGAAAAAGAAAAAAATTGCCCCATTAAATGAATAGTGATTCCAAGGTTTTGTGTTGTGTGTGTCGTTGCAATTGAATTGATGAAAACACACCATTTGTTATCAGATCTTTGGTTGTTGGTGTGATTTATTTGTGTTGTCCTCCATTTTGGAATTACTATTCAATTTCAAAAGTTACTATTCATCTCAATTACTGTTCACAAAACCTTCATTTTGCCTAAACACAAACCTTATTTAACCTAAACACTTTATACCATTAGCTTTTACCCACTAGCCATTATAAAAAATGTCCCATAAAAGAACTTCATCGTCATCCTCCTCATCTCCGCATCCTTGGGAATTTGCCCACATGACACTAAAAGAAGAGGTCAAAAGATAACTTAAGGCTATTAGGGACCAAATGAATCAAATGATGCAAATGATGAGAAACTTGACCCTCACTCAAAGCTGGGCACCCTTATCACAACCCCAAACTTCAACACAAAGCCAAATACCCCCTCTTCCACCTCACCCAACCGAACTACATCACCCAAGAAGGCATATTAGGCCTTCCCCTCCTCTTTCTAGACATACTAAGGAGGAATTGATGCTTCATGATGGCTCAAGTGGAGAAGAACAAAAGAGGATATCTAGGAGAAATAAGGATGATGATAGGGGATTGAAAATTGAAATTCCAAAATTTGAAGGTAGTATGAATTTGAATGACTTTTTTGTTTGGTTGCATGCTATGGTTTTTTAGTACAAAGGCTATTCAAATGAGAAAAAGTGCAAGATAGCCATTTTAAGATTCAAAGACTATGCTTCTTTGTGATAGGAAAATTTAAAAAAACAAAGAGAAAAATTTAAAAAAATAAAGAGAAAGGGACAACAAAGAGAAAATTAGATCTTGGGAAAAACTTAAGAAGCTTTTAAAAAGGAGATTTCTTCCCAACAATCATAAACAAGAACTTTACCTTAAATTGCACACCCTCAAGCAAGAAAGTGATGATGTTGAGCATTACATAAGGGAATTTGAAAAGCTATTGGTGAGGAGTGAGCTGTCAAAAGTAAATGAGCAAACCATTGCAAAATTTATTGGAGGATTGAATTAAGACATTGCTCATATGGTGGAGTTGCAACTATATTGCACTTTTAAAGATGTGCATAAAATGGTTATTAAAGTGGAGAAGCAAAAAAAGGCTTTGAAGCCCACGATCTCCAAGTTATTCTCCAAAGGGATATTATTTAACAAAAACACATCTTTTACCAAGGGAACTATCTTCTATAAAGGTTCCCCATCCTATACAAATGTTGTTGATTCTTCTTCTTAGAAGAAAGGCAAAGAAAAAGTGGTAAAGCCAACCAAGGACAAGCCTAATATGTTGAAGACCAACCTATCCAACAAAAAGTGCTTTAGATGCCAAGGCAATGGACACTTCCAAGCTGAATACCCTAACAGGAGAGTTTTATCCTTAATGGAGATACAAGCCATTGAGGAGTCCTTTCAAGAAGAAGAAGAAGGTGAAATTTTTAGCCATGAAAGTGATGAAGCCAACAAGAAAGAAGAAGAAATTTTACAAGGAGTCGATGAAGGAAAGTTGGTAGTTATTAGGAAGCTTTGCATGTCAAGCCTCTTTCTCATGAAGAGCAAAGACTCCACATTTTTCAATTAAGGTGCATCATTAGAGGTAAAGTGTGTTTTTTAATTATTAATAGTGGGAGTTGTGCAAATGTGGTCTCATCCACCTTAGTAGACAAACTTGGGTTATCCACTATCCCACACCCTCAACCATAGATAGGAAGATATGTCATCACAGATGGTTGACCACAAAGAGGTTCCTCAATCTCGAAAGGAATAACCTCAGAGCATATAAGTGTTATGTAGATCCACATGAGTACTTCGCGAGCCAAAAAGATTTGGTTTTCTTATGACTCAGAATAGCGACATATTGCTCATCTCTAATGACAAACCTAAGAATTATGATGATGTTGCTTTGAGTCCAGATTTTAATAAATGATTGGATGCAATAAAATCTAAAATAGACTCCATGTACTAGAACCAAGTATGGACTCTGGTGGATGCACCTAAAAGAATAAAACTCGTAAGGTGCAAATGGGTTTTCAAAAAGAAAACTGATATGAAAGGTAACATGCATACCCATAAAGCATGACTAGTTGCCAAAGGTTTCACACAAAAAATATGACATTAACTATGATGAAACCTTTTTTTTAGTTGTTATACTTAAGTTTATTAGAATTATGCTTGCTATTATTGTATATCATGACTATGAAATCTTTCAGATGAATGTCAAAACTATCTTTCTAAATAGTAACCTTATAGAGGATGCCTATAAGGCACAATCCAATGATTTCATTCTTGTTGGATAGACTAATAAAGTATACAAGATACAATAGTCCATTTATAAGCTTAAATAGACTTCTTGAAGCTAGCATATTTTTTTTGATAAAGTTGTATAAGAGTTTAGTTTTATCAAAAATGAAGACGAGTCGTGTACATATAAAAAAGTCAATAGGAGTGTGATTTCATTTCTAATATTGTAAGTCGATGACATCTTAATTATTTGAAATGAAATACCGAATTTGTAATTGGCAAACATTTGGTTATCCAAGTGTTTCTCCATAAATGACTTAGGAGAAACAACCTACAATCTTGGGATTAAAATTTATCGAGATAAAGAGTGTAGATTTTTAGGCTTAAGTCAAAATGTGTACATAGGTAAGGTGTTGATGAGATTCTTTATAGAGGAATCCAAGAAGGAATTTTTGCCCATGTTCTATGGTGTATATCTTTCAAAAGAGATGTGTCATCTTTACAATCTGAGAGAGATAAGATGAGTAAGATCTCATATGCCTTAGCTATAGGATTGATCTAATACTCTATGTTATGCTATGTTCAAGACTTGATGTCTCATATACCTTGAGCATTTGTATTAGATATCAATATAATCTTAGTGAAAAACACTAGATGACTATCAAGAACATCCTAAAGTACCTGAAAAAGACTAGGGACGTGTTTTTGGTTTATAGAGGGAATTCTAAAATCATTATTAGAGGCTCTAGTGATACTAGTTTTCAAACTGATTAAGATAACTTAAAATTACAATTTGGGTTTGTGTTTTGTTTAAATGGTGGTGTAGTAAACTGAAAAAACTCCAAGCAAAATACAATGGTTGATTCTTCAATAGAGTCTGAGTATGTTGTTTTTTTAAAAGTGGTAAAAATGGTGTATGGATCAAGAAGTCCATGACAAAACTTGGAGTGGTTCCAAGTATTACTGAGATGATTGAGCTCTATTGTGACAACAATTGAGGGTTTGCTTAAGCAAAAGAGCCACAGTCTCATCAAAAGTGTAAACACATACTCAAAAATATCATTTGATTGGAGAGATTATTCATTAAGGATTGATACAGATAGCAATTTAGCTAACCCATTAACAAAGTCTCTGTCATAGTAGAAGCATGACAAACATGTAGCAAGATTGGGCATTAGATACATGACTTATTGGCTATAGTGCAACTGGGAGATTGTTAAGGTGGATGTCTTAGAGCCAATTGATTTGACATTTGTAATTTATCTCATTAAATAATAAAAAGATTTATAGTTATTCCATTCATATGTTTGTCTATTATATGATACATGTATTTAGAATGGTAAATTTGTATTGAAGGGATTAGATGACTGATCGTGGGAACCCTATGTACACATTAGATGACCATTCTAAAAATAGTTATTCTAAAATTGTCCATAATGTTGACATTACAATTTTCAAGGGCACATGTAATTGTGATAGAATTATCATAATATTAAGCGACCTCACCAAAATGTGGCAACAGTTCTCACATGTTGAAGTTATTTGTTGAACAACCTTTAAACATGTTTATCAGATTGACTCAACCAGAAAATATCCATATGGATGGTTGCTCTAATGTTTATAGAACAAATCCTCTAAACATCATGGGTACATGTGATCCTTTGACTTAAGGTTGCTAAAACGTCTCGTGTAAGGATTGGTATGGTTTGACACTATCAATGTATCATCATAATAAGGTATCATAAAGTTAGTGAACGACCATATCGTGAGATACATAGAGGCTATGGTTGATCAATAAAGGATTTACCACTTTTAAGCATAGAAAAAGATATCTCATTTGTGAATGCTGAAAGACATTCAAGATTGCTTAAATCTGTGGCCATTATTGGATGAGATTATAGTCTAATCTGTGTAAGTCATTAATGTGCATTAGTTCATATCAAGAAACTATTGAGATAGACACACTTCTATGTCTTAGCCTTTAGAGATATCAGTTGATAAAAGATTGAAATGCACGTAACTGTGATGTTGTAAAAGCTTATAAAGATGTTCACTGACATTCTATCATCCAAATGGCCATGACGCTTTGCTAGAGGCCAATCTTAGTTTGTGTTAGAATTCAAAGTGTCTAAATTCAACCTAAATTCAAACACTACCAGTTTGATAGAGAGCTTATAGGTCACACACATTAAGGGGTTAATACGAACCAAGAGGCAAGGATTTTTTAATGACAACTTGAGATCATGGAAAGAAAAAAACATATGGATGTGTTTTGACTAGAATCATTTGGTGTGCATGGTGTCATATGGCATCATGCAAATGCACTGCATGGTTTCGACTAGACCCACTTAAGAGTCCAACTGAGTAAAGCCAAATGATGGATGTAAGTCAATTGGCTAAGTTAACTCATAGGTAGGGTGTTTTAGTTAAACAAGGATTCTTCAAAGTCTTTATTTAATAGAAAGCTTAAGTTGAGTTAGAATCGTAATTTAATTAGGATTCAATAAATTCATTAAAACTTTCAATAAATTCAAAGTTTTTGTTTGATAGAAAGTTTAGGTTAAGTTGGAATCCTAATTTAATTAGCATTCCTATACATTAAAACTTTCAATAAATTAAAAGTCTTAATTTAATAAGAACTCTTGAACACCTTATCACCTAAATAGTTAAAGTCTTAAAAAACTTAGGATTCATGTATACCTCATAAGTAAAAGTGTTTAGTTTGAGTCAAATCTTGAACATAACATTCTTGAAAAATATCTCTATGCCTAGAATCTTGTTGACACAAGTTTCCTATACCGTGATCTAATTTCCAAGATTTAGTTGACAGAAGCCCTAGCGACCTTCTTCATGGATTGTCTCCTATTTATGCTTCATGTGGATAACAAGACACTACCTCAAGAAGGTTAGATAGCGATTTTTACATAGCTACGTGAAGTCTTTGAAAAGCCAACATGTAGGTATAATTTCTAAACACCCTATGTGTGTTTAACATGTTCATGAATCTATGCATTAAAATTGGTATCTTGGATGGGTTTTCGAATCTTTGATATTTTTTTTTAATTTTTAATTTTGTTGTACTGTCGATTAATGACACCTTTAAACCTTACATGTTTCTCCCAAGTCTTTTATGGAGAAACACTTGGATAACCAAATCTTTATCGATTATGAGTTCGGTATGTCATTTCCTATAATCAAGATATTATCGACATACAATACTAGAAATGCAATCACACTCCTACTTACCTTCTTGTACACATATGGTTTATAGAGTTTAGTTTGGATTTTATGGCATCCAACCATTTATCATTATTTAGACATGAAACAACCTTATTATATGTCTTAGGTTTGTTAGCATTGATGAACAATGTATCATCATGCTAAGTTAGGAGAAAACCAAATCTCTCTGACTCGTGACATACTTATGTAGCTCTTGTATACGTAGAGTTTGTTCCACTTGAAAATGTGACGAAATAGTTTCCCCATATCTACTATATACTGTCATAGACCTACATATGTCACTGTGTATGATCTCTAACAGTTTAGTCGTCCTTTTACTATGTCTAGTGAAAGGTGTTTTAGCTATCTTAGCTAATATGTATGATTCGCATTCATCATATGATTGGAAGTCAAATAATTGCAAGACTTTTTATACAAGAAGTCTGGTATACATTTTGCTTCTATGTGGCTTAGCATGCAATGCCATAGATATGTGGCATTTAAATCATTTGATTCCAATTGTTTATTATTTTGTACATTGAGCATTTCATTATCTAGTTTCAGAATATATAAACCATTATGCAATTCAACTGTTCCATATAGAATATTATTTAAGCTAATGGTTATAATATTACTAGAAAGAAAAAATAAATATCCCCTTTTGTCAAAAACAGACACAAAAGCTAAGCTTTTAGAAACAAAAGGTACATAATAACAATGTTTTAATTCTGAAACTAGCTTAGTGGGTAACCTAAGATAATAAACATCTACAGCTAATGTAATAACACATGTGCCATTTCCAACATGTGGGTCAATCTCTCATTTGGCGAGTAATCTATTGTGTCGCAGTCCTTGTATATTGGAATAAATATAAGAACCACATCCTATGCCTAAACCCTAGGATGAACAAAGAAAATTGTTTATCTCAATGAAAAACATACCTGAAGTAGGGGCTTCAGTTGTCTTTTTTTTTTTTCTTGTTCTCTAGAAAGACCTTACAATGTCTCTTTTAGTAACCTACCTTGCTACAATAAAATAAGTCAACCTTTCCCTTCTTAACACCATCTGTAGGTTGAATAACAATATTAGGTTACTTCTTCGCTTTGGGCTTGTGCTTACGCTTGGCTTTGACTTTTGATGTTTAGACTTCAACCAAAAACATATTAGTTGAAGCTACCTTATGTGCCTCTTGTTCAGCAATCTTAAGTATGTATAGCAACTCCTCAAGGGTTTTCTCCTTTTTCTTCGAGTTAAAATTCATAATGGGATTTCAACACCTAGTCAACGGTAAGCTCATTATCTATGATGAAGCGCAAGCTCATCAACCGCTTAATGTAGCCAATCATCTTAACCATATGAAGACTAGCTTGTCCTCCCTTAGAGAGTTTGTAATCAAATAATAGACTTGACACCTAATATTGTTCAACCCTTACACAAGTGCCATATAACTTTCCAAGGTGTGCAAGTATGAATTGTGCATTCATTTCCTTATATTGTTTTTGAAGCTTAAGACATAGATTGAACTTCCACAAAGTCATCCAGATACTTGTTGAAAGTATCATTTTCCTCCTGGGCAGTATCAAAACTAGGCTCAAAGGGAAACAACCCCTACAAGATATAAAACCTCTTCTCTTGATAGAGAATAATCTGAAGATATCTATACCAATTTGTGAAGTTGCTTCCAGTAAGCCTTTTTTCCTTTTCGAGAATGGATTAATACATTGGGTTTGATATGATGATTCTATTATCTACAATTTACAGATAAAAAATTAGTAATTTTATTTAATTATTAATATCCATTTTAATTATGAATTTAACTAATTAAAAAAATTAGGGTGGTTGTTTTGGCCTTAGCTCAGGGTCTGTCTATGGCAAGGCCATTCCCACCTTAACCCAAGGGTTTGTCTTGTGGTAAAAGTGTTTTTGGTCTTTAAAAAAGTTTAATTAGCAAAAAAAAAAAAAAAACTTCGCTTTGGTGAACAAACAAAGTACATTAGTTAAGTCAAACCCAATATAATCATCTCCTAATTTTTCACCTAGTAAAAGTGTACTCTTCATTTTAGAGAACAAGGTTCTAACAAATAGGGGTTTAATTAAGACATCATATTAGAAGACACTAATTAAATCTTAGACTTAATATTTAAATTGAGGGTTTTTATTAATTAGTCTCATCAAATTTTAAGCCATATGTTAGGTGATATTTTCAAAATAAAATCTACACATACATTTTACAATGTAAAAAAGAAATGTGTCTGTACATAGCCATAATTAATTTCAAGCCTCTTAAGCCAAAAGGAGTTTGATTTGTCAACTTAGGTAAATCTTCATCTTCGGGTCTTCACTCTTGTCCTTTCATCTCTAGTTTTAAATTACTATATGGCTTTGTTTCCTTATTACATAATTCAAACAAAATAAAAACAGCCTAATCTAAAAGAAGAAATGGGGTAAAGGCAAGATGCACAAATCTTGTTTACAAATTACAACCTAAAAAGAAATAAATAAATAAAATGTCCACAAAGGTTCATTGACTATGTACTTGGCAACATCCATACATATACTTACCAATTAAAATTAAATTTTAGTTTTTATTATCCTAAGCTTGAAGTTTTACAAAATTAAAATTCAACCATAAAGCTCAAGAAAATCCCAATTCAGTCTCAATCCAACAAAACAAAACTGAACGAATATTTTCAACTTTACCAGGCATGTAAGTAAAATGTCCAACCATGTTTCTGAAATTCACCAAAATTCTATAATGATGCATGGCTAAAAGCCAACCAAGATGCATGATTAGCACCACGTAAGGGTTACGACTAGATAAGAGATATCCAGCTATGCACCAAGGCATGATGTCGAGAGGTGTCCACCCAACACTTACCATGCACGGCTTGGTTCAAGTTATGCATGGTGGTTTTTTTCTAGAATATGATTTCTAGATTTTCTAGTGATGGAAAAATCCAAAAACCTCCCACCTTTAGGCAAACCAATTCACTGGAGTGAGATAATATGACACGTAAACTATACTTACTTCAACGACAACCGTTGGATCATGCAACGACAAGATTCAAGGGTGATTTTATGTAGTGATACAAAATCTATGGTATTCAACCTATTAAGAACATGTGTATATCAACAAGACTCAAACAAAATTCAAAAACCATCACTCAATAATTTAACACAGTTTATGTTGTACATAATACTTAACAAATCATGCAACAACACGATTGCAAATCATCTTTACCAATTTTATTGAATTCTAATTAATCTCAATTACATGTAATAAACATATAAAAATCAATCAAAACTAACTGTAGATATAATTTTTTATGAAAATTATGCTAAATTGTGGCTTTGATACCACTATAGGGTTTTTAGAGCGCTGATAGCTGTCAGTACAGCAAAATCTTGAAAACCTTAACCAGGATACCTATTTTAAACATAAAATTCATGAAATATGCGAGCACTCATAAGGTGTTTTGGATTTAGACCTACATTCATGGCTCTTTCAAACTTCACGTGGCTTAACACATAACACTATCCAACCCTTGAAAGGTAATTTCTTGGTATTCATGTAAAACACAAACATAAAAGAAGGAATTCCAAGTGAAGAGGTTACTAGGGCATTTTTGGTGAATCAATGTCTTCATGTGAAAAAAAGACTTATAGTTACGACTAGGTTTCTCACTTTGTATGTGTTATATATTATTATTTCAAACTCATGCTTTTCATTTATATGTGTAGGTGTCCAAGCATGGTTGGAATTTGAATCAAGCATGACACTTATCAAGACACACACATGCACGACTAGCATGAGCATACACACTTTGCATATCTTTTATTCATGGTGCTAGTCGGCATCATGCATGGGCATGGTCGACACCTTCCTCACCAAGTGCATGAGTGGCATATTAACATGTATGGATGTGCACTTTGGTCAAAGCATGGTCAACTAGGCCTTTTCAACCCTAATAGGCAAATCCAATCCATCCTAAATTTCTCTTTCAACCCTAAACACCAGGATTATCAATAAATGATCATCGCCTTTATGTTTGATTCAACTTTTTAATGTGTGTGACCTATAAACTCTCTATCGAATCGATAATATCTAAATTTAGGTTGAATCCAGACATAAACCAAGGTTAACCTCTAGCAAAGTATCATGGTCACTTGGACAACAGATTGTTAGTAGATATCTCTTAAGCTTTTACAACTTTATAATTACGTGCAATTTTATCGTTTCGTTAACCAATATCTCCCGAGATTGAGACATAAAAATATATATATCTCAGTGGTTCCTCAGTATGAACTGATACACATCAATGATCGATATGGATTAGACTATAACCTTCTGCCACTATGGTCGTAGATTTATCTAATTAGAGATTTCATTTAGTATTCTCATATAAGATATCTTCTCTTGTACTCAAAAGTGACAAATCTTTTATCAATCAACCATAGCCTCTATATGTCCCATGATATGGTTTATCACTACCTTTATAGTTACTCCAATTATAGCAGCACATTGGATAACGTCAAACCATACTAATCCTTATATAAGATGGTCTAGCGACCTCAAGTATTATAAACACCTATGGTGTTCAAATGATTCATTCTATAAACACTAGAACATCCATCTATATTGATATCCTCTAGTCGGGTCAGTTTAATAAATATGTCTACAACATACACTCCTATGTTACGTTAAGTTGTCTACAACAATTTTAACACATGAGAACTGTTGCCACTTTAGGTGGGGCACTCAACACTATAATAATCCTATAATCATTATACGTGCCCTTGCTCATTACAATGTCAGGATTATGGACATTTTTGCAATAACCACTTAATGCATACATAGGGTTCCTATGATCAGTCGTTTGATCCCCTCGTCACAGTTATACTATTCTAAGGGCATGTTATTCGTAGTATCATAAAATTTAACACATATAAATAGAATAACAATAAATCCTTTTTATTCATGATTAATATAACATTACATCTACAAATGTCAAACACGATTGGCTCTAGGGCACCTATGATGTAGAAGAAATGTTGATGGGGTTATGATATTGTTCACAAATATGCTTAGGGTTGATATCGTTTACTAGACACAAAATGGATAACAAGAATTCAATGCAATTTGTAAAACAATTATTAAAAAAACTCAAACTAAATTTTATTAATAATCTGATAATTGATTTATTGAATTGTTGAATTGAATTGACTTAAGCCCGTTATATAGGCTAATGACTCTTAAGTTTTATGGCATCCTATTTACAATGACTAAAACTCTAACTTTCAAAACCCACTTGCTCTCTAACCTTAACCCATCACTCATCCTCTTTGTTGGTGGTGTAAGGTTTTAGAGAGCCAATAATCGATGGCGCAACAGAATTAAAATTTGTAAAAATCAAATAATCCTAAAACCCTGACAAGGATACCTGTTTTAAAACATATTTAACATGAACATACTAAACAAATTAGGATATTTTAGGGTTTATACCTACATCGATAGCTCTTCCAAGTCTTCACGTCGAAAAAAAAAGGAACACTATCCAACCCTTATGAGGCTATGCCTTGGTATCTACATAGAGCATAAACACAAGAGGTTGTCCAAGATACAGGTTGCTAAGGCCTTTGTGTGTTGGATAGAAATGTGTTTAATGGAGAGAGAATTTTCAGGGAACCTAACAGCTAGGGTTTTTTTGAAACTATATATGTATTATTTTTATTAGATTTCTATTTAACTCACGCTTGTGATTATTATTTATATGTGTGCAGAAATCTGAGTGCTTATGGAAATTCATCCAAACCTATGACACATCATGACTAAACCAAATTGGAGAATGGTCCAATTATGATATTTCTCAAGATGGGGAAGTCTTCATGTAATAGTTGGACCAATTTGAAGATGGTCTAGTGGTGACACTCTTACAGTGCCAAACACCAAGTAATGTGCCATGGTTGGACAAAAATTAGTCTAACCGTGACACTTTCTTTAGTGACTTAAAAAGATCAACAAGCATAGGAAGTCATCCCTCTTCAAACCTGGTGACTTAGTTTAGGTGCAATTAAAAAAGGAGCGATTCCTAAGCAAGAGGAAGAGTAAACATGCTCTAAGGGCTGATGGGCCATTTGAAATGCTTGAAAGAGTGAATGACAATACATATAAAGTGAATCTTCTAGATAAGATGGGAGGAGTCTCGACCACCTTCTATGTTAGAGACCTTTCACCATACATAGAGGACAACCACCTTGAGGATTTGAGGGCAAATCCTTCACAACTCGGGGAGGATAATGCATATTCGGCCACCCCTTCACTTTTGGGCTCCAAACTTACCCTAAGCCTACTTACCACATAAAAAGCTAAGGAGCATGAATTTCCAGCAATGCACCAGCCCAAAGATGTCAACCTTCTTCATTTTTGGCCCAAAACCACTTTTGGGTATAATCTCATTATATGTACCCAAGGTCTAAGTGAATAGTTTGCTCCAATTGATCCAAAAGTGTAACTTTTGAAGCCCATAATTGGTCCAAACATTCAAGACTCCTTTTTGAAGCCCAAAGAGCTCAAAGTATGCCTTAGTTGGTTTTGAACTAGAAGAGAAGATGGTTTCCTTAGTTAGGAAACAAGTTTCCTACATTTAAGGAAAAAGTGTACTATTTTGTTTTATATTCATTAATTTGGGTATGGGTTTAGTTTATGATGGATGGCTTAACATACATTAGGGACTTTAGTTGATTTTATATTAATTTGTTAACCAAAGTGTATCATTGCCATCCATGCCTCCTATATAAAGGAGTAAGCCTTTATTTGTAGTTTTTGGTTGACATTTGAATGAAACTTAAATTAAAGCATTGAAGCTTTTTCCTCATTTTCCTTTATCCAATCATCTTAGTAGAAGATTGGTGGTGGAAGACCCCAAGGTTGGTGGATCTCTTTCCTTTATGCCTTGGTTTTCATTAATGTGCTCCTTAGAATCCAAATTGCATGCATGTGAAGTGTTTTCAGTCCTATGGCAAAAAGTTGTAGCATAATTACTATTTCTACCACTGTATTCTACTTGTGATTTGATTGTCTTATTCTATACCAATTGTGTAGGTCATAGCCTAAAAGAAAGTTCTTTGTGTTATGATTATGATGAAAAGAATTCAGTTGGATTTGGAGTTGATTTGGTTGGTTAAATTGCAAGAACAAAAAAATTGCACATACCATATGAACAGTGAAAGCAAGTTTTGATTCTTTGGTTGATTATTGAATGTTTGAATAAATATGCACCAAGTGCTTGAAAGGGTGAATGACAAAGCATACAAGGTGAATCTTTCAGATGAGATGGGAGGAGGCTTGGCCATCTTCAATGTTAAGGACCTTTCACCATACATGGAGGATAACCACTTTGAGAATTTGAGGGCAAATCTTTCACAACCCAAAAGGGATGATACATATTCGGCCACCTCTTCACTTTCGGCCTACAAACCTACCCTAAGCCTACTTACCACACAAGAAGCTAATGAGCATGAATTTCCAACAATGTAGTAGCCCAAGGATGTCAACCTTTTTCATTTTTGGCCTAAAACCACTTTTGGGTATAATCTCGTTACATGCACCCAAGGTCCAAGTGAATAGTTTACTCTAATTGATCCAAAAATGTAACTTTTGAATCCCACTATTTGTCCAAACGTCCAAGACTCATTTTTGAAGCCCAAAGAGCTCAAAGTATGCCTTTAGTTGGTTTTGAACTAAAAGAGAATATTGTTGCCTTAGTTAGAAAACAAGTTTCCTACATTTGAGAAAAAGCGGTATTATTTTGCCTTGTATTCATTAATTTGGATATGTGTTTAGTTTATGATGGATGGCTTACCATACATTAGGGACTTTAGTTAATTTTATATTAATTTTGTTGACCAAAGTGTATCATTGTCATCCATGCTTCCTATATAAAGGAGTGGGCCTTCATTTGTAATTTTTTGGTTGACATTTGAATGAAACTTGAATTAAAGCATTGAAGTTTTTCCTCATTTTCCTTTATCCAATCATCTTGGTGGAAGACCCCAAGGTTGGTGGATCTCTTTTCTTTATGCCTTGGTTTTCTACTGTGCTCTTTAGAACCCAAATTGCATGCATGTGAAGGGATTTCAATCCTATGGTAGAGAGTTGTAGCATAATTACCATTTCGGCCACTACATTTTACTTATTATTTGATTGTCTTATTCTATACCAATTATGTACGTCCATAGCTTGAAAGAAAGTTCATTTTGTTATGATTATGATGAAATAAATTCGGTTGGATTTGGAGTTGATTTGGTTAGCTAAACTACAAGAACAAAAAAACCAACATACCACATGGACAGTGAAAACAGTTTTTGATTCTTTGGTTGATTGTTGCATGTTTGGATAAATATGCACCACAAGCCTAGACACAATCAAAGCTGAGACTAAACCCTCAATTCGTTTAAACTAACACTAGCCAAAACCCATTTAACCTACATTACAAACACTAAAATGTCTCAAAGGAATGAATCATCTTCCCCACCCCATCCTTGGCAATTTGGACACTAAAAGCTCCAAGGAAAGATTCATGAGCTTAGGAAACAACTAGCCTAAGTCCTACAACTTGTAAGGGACATACACTCAAACGAAACACCTAATCCACCTCAACCAACCCAAGCACTATCAACTTCACCTCACCAACTCCTTCATCACCAAAAACTACCTAAACAACCACCTATACCTGCACGTTATGGAAAGGAATTACTTGTCTCTAGTGATAATAAGGACACTAGGTGGAGTAGGAGACCTATAGATGATGACCATGGCTTGAGAATTGATATCCTCAAGTTTGAAAGAAGTCTTAGCCTAAATGATTTTATGGATAGGTTACATGCTATTGAACGTGTGTTTGAGCATAAAGGATATTTCGATGAGAAGAAATGTAAGGTGCCCATATTGAAGTTCAAAGGCTATACTTCCTTATGGTGGGAAAATATTAAGAAACAAAGAAGTAGAGAGGGGAAAGAAATGGTGCATTTTTGGGATAAACTTAGGAAACTTCTCAAGAAACTAGACACATCAATTGGCCCAACCCAAAGCACCAAAAAAAAAGCCCGCACGGGAAGACCCAACTCAACACTGTAGCGTGTTTGGCCAGGCTCATAGGCCTATTAAGCTAGGCTTGTAGCTTTAATATTAAGCCCATTGGCTAGTCCAACCCGATCCAACATTGTGTGAAAAATAAAAATAAAATATTTTTTTTTACTACCTTATAGCAGAAGTAGAATCTGCTTCTGCTAGGTAGAAGTCGTTGGCCTATTCAACGGCTTCTGCCAAGTTACTTAATTTTTTAAAATTTTTTAATTAGTGTATTTTTTTCTATATAAACCTATTCATTTTTTTTTCATTTTCATTTTCATTTACAAATCTCTCAATCGCTCAATCTCAATTATTTCATTATATTTTCAATTTCATTTTCTCTCATCAACTCTCTTTCAAAAAATATCTGAATTCACAAATAATAATTTTTTGTGTTTATAATTTTATTTTTATTTTAATTTTATCATTACAAAATATTACAAATAGATCCAATATCAACTAAATTCAATCCATTTGAATATTATCATTACAAAATATTAAATGTTATATAGTAGATATATTTTATTTATGTTTTGTAATTTATATAGTATGTAAATTAATTTATTTGCACTATGTTATCAGTTTATAATATTTTTCATCATGTAACAACGGTATTCCTCCACCACAATTGAGGGATTATAAATAAAATATTCGAGATACTATCTTTGGTTTTAATAATTGAAAAATAATTTGTGTTTCAAAATTTTAATTAAAATTTAAAAAAAAAAATTGATTAAATAGGTCGACCCAGCCCGATTAAAGCTCGACCTGACCCAATTAAGGCCCATTATTATACAAGTCGGGCCTTTATATATCAATGAGCTAGCCCGACTAGAAGACCCATTACTGTTTCGGCCTCGGGCCTAGCTCGACCTATTGATACCTCTGCAAGAAACCATTTTTACTCGAAAACCATAAACAAGAGCTTTACCTAAAACTTCATACACTTAAGCAAGAATAGTAGTGTAAAGAAGTACATAAGAGAGTTTAAGAAACTCATAATGAGAAGTAAGATCCCGAATTAAAGGAGCAAACCATTGCTCGGTTACTTGGTGGTTTGAGACAAGATATAGCCAATATGGATTAATTGCAACCTTAATTGCACATTTGATAATGTTTGTAAACTTGCAATCAAGGTGGAAAATTAAAAAAAAACAAACATGAGGGGGATGGCCACAAAGACTTTTACTAAGGGAACCACTTTCTCTAAGGGTTCCACTTCTTATTCCTAGCCTCAACTTAATACTAAAGACAAGGGGATGGAGGAAGTAGTAAAACAACCCAAGGAGAGACCAAACTCGAAGAGATCTAACCAACTAGACAAGAAATGCTTCAAATGCCATGATTATGGACACTTCCAAGCCAATTATTCTAATAGAAAGGTGATGACACTTAGGGAGATTGAAAAGGCTTATCAAGGCATAGAAGATGAGGATGATGAAAAGCATGATGACTTGGCCAATTGTGAAGAAGAAGAGGAAGTGATAGAGGAGGTAGATAATGGCAATATATTGGTACTTATGGGAGCCTTACATGTCCAAAACAACCCCAATAAAGATCAAAGACTCAACATCTTCCAAGCTAGATTCACCATCAACACCAAAGTATGCTCGATCATAGAGGATAGTGGGAGTTATGCTAATGTGGCATTTACTACACTTGGAGAAGCATCGATTACCTTCATCATCATAACCTCACCCGTACAAGCTTTAATGGCTAAGCAATAGTGCTAGTCTTCAAGTATCAATGCAAGTAATCATACATTTCTCTATTGGCAAGAATTACATTAATGAGGTTTTGTGTGATATTATTCTCATGGATGCTTATCATTTGTTGTTAGGGAGATCTTGGCAATATGATAGGGATTTCAGTTCAATGGAAAACTTATTACCTTAGCACCTCTTAGTCTAAATCAATTCCACCACTTACCAAAAGAAGTAGCAAATAAAAAAGAAAACTTGTTTTTAAGTGGTAGCCAAATTAAGAGGATCATACTTGAACATTACTCGGTTTATGCATTACTTGTAGTAGAAGGGAAGGAAGATAGGGTAGTAAGTGCACCAAACCTATTAGAGAGGCTGATAAGTTTGATGATGAGATCATTAATCCACCCCTCAGGTGTAACTTAGATTTTGTAATACATCTAAAGTCTTAGTTATATCGAAATGAAACATTAAAAGTAGCACTTATATTATATTCACCTGGAAGATCCAATCTGTAGGCATTATCATTGATATGCTTAAAGACTTAAAATGGATCATCTCCCCTCAAGTGTAACTTAGGTTTTTGTTGGGATAAAAACTATTCCTTTCACATGTGCACCCAAACCCAATCACTTGGTTAGAACAGTACCCTGTGTCTTCCTTTGTTAGCTTGTTTGGCATATTGTTCAGTTCTCCTCCCAATATTTTGCATAACTTTCTCATGTCCAAAGGTGTAAGTGGATTAAAACCATAAACAACTTCAAAAGGTGAATAACCAGTAAACGTATGCACAACTTTATTATAAGCAAATTCTATATGTAGCAAACTATCTTTCTAAGTTCTCAAGTTTTTTTCTAATACAACACGTAATAGCTGAGATAAAATTCTATTGATTACCTTTGTTTGTCCATTCGTCTATGGGTGACACATTGTAGAAAATAGTAGATTAGCATCTAACTTACCCTATAATACCTTCTAAAATTAGCTTAAGAACTTTGCATCACAATCGAATACAATACTCCTTGGAACTTCATGCAAACACATGATCTTCCTGAAAAACAAATCAACAATGTAAGTTGTATCATTGGTTTTTTGACATGGAATAAAGTGTGCCATTTTTTAAAACCTATTAACCATGGCAAAAACTGAATCACTACCCTTTTAGACCTAGGTAACCCTAAAACAAAATCATAGAAATATCCTCCCAAGGTATAGTAGGAATAAGTAAAGGTGTATTTAAACCATAGGGTAAGACTCTAAACTTGGTCTGTTTACACTTAATGCAACGAGTACAAATACACTCTCCATCTCGTTTCATATGTTGCCAAAGAAATGTTGTTGTAATACATCTAAAGTCTTAGCTATACCGAAATGATCCATTAATCCACCCTCATATACTTCCCTCACAAGCAATTCATGTAAAGAACTCATAGGCACACATAATCTATTTTCCCAAAATAAATAACCATCATGCCTATAAAACTTACCAAATGTAGTTTTCTTACAAGCTTCATAAATATTGGAAAAATTAGAATCATTCACATACAAATCCTTTATCTACTAAAAACCAAGTAACTTAGCATCTAAAGTCGAGATTAGAGTATACCTGCATGATAACATATTTACCATAACATTTTCCTTACCTTGCTTGTAATGAATGACATAAGGAAAAGTTTCAATGTATTCAACCTACCTTGTATGTCTCTTGTTCAACTTACCTTATCTCTTTAAATGTTTTAGGGACTCATGATCTGTCCTAATGATGAACTCACGTGGCCAAAGGTAATGTTGCCACGTCTCCAACGCTTTTACCAAAGCGTATAACACTTTGTCATAAGTAGGGTATTTCAAAGCAGGCTTATTAAGTTTCTAATTGAAATATGCTATGGGCCTATTTTCCTACATCAAAACAGCTCTAATACCAATACTTGAAGCATCACACTAAAGTTTAAATGGTTTAGAAAAATCAGGTAACGCAAGTAATGGTGCGAAACTTAACTTATCCATAATTAATGTAAATAATGCACGCTCTTGTTCCTCACCCCCCCTAAACCCTACATTATTTTTAATAACTTCAGTTAATGGTGTCATTAGTGTACTAAAGTCTCATACAAAGCTCTTATAAAAACTAGTTAAACCATGGAAACTCTTAACCTTAGTCACAGAAATAAGCGTTAGCCACTCTCAGATAACCTTAACCTTCTCTTCATCTACCTTAATCACCTGAGATGAGACCACAAATCCTAAGAACATACACCCAAGACATGGTTCATTAACCTTATAAATGTATTAAGTATGTTAGTAAGCCCAAATGGCATTACCAACCATTCATATAGTCTATACTTGGTTTTAAATGCAGTTTTCCATTCATCGCCTTCTTTCATCCAATATGATGATACCCATTTTTCAAATCAATTTTCAAAAAGATACATGATCCAGACAACTCATCAAGCATATCATCTAATCTAGGTATGGGATAGCGATACTTTATAGTGATTTTGTTGACAGCTCTACAGTCAATGCACATTCTCCACGTCCCATCCTTTTTAGGCATTAGAATCACTAGTATGACACATGGACTCAGGCTCTCTCTCACGTATCCCTTCTTCATCAACTCTTTTACTTGCCTTTGAAGCTCATTTGTCTCCTCAAGATTACCTTTATAGGCTGGTCGGTTGGGTATTGCCACTCCAAGTATGAAGTCGATCTAGTGCTCGATCTCATGAATCGGAGGTAGTCCATCAGGAATCTCTTTAAGGAATACATCTTCAAACTCCTACAAAAGAGAAACAAACACACTAGGAAAAGAATTGTCAGCATTAGTGAAAGATAAAAAACTTTCCTTGTAAACTAACAATAATGGATATTCTTTAGTCACAAGAGCAGCCCTCACATCATTGATCTTCCCATAAAAACTTTATTTTTTCCTTTCCTTGTTTTTTCTCTCATGGCCGAATTGCTCACCCTTTTTTTCATCTCTCCTCTTTTTTACCTTACTTTTTCTTCGCTCATGATCACTCACATTTTCTCTTCTTTTGTTTTCATTCTCACTTTCTTTTTTTTTCTTCATTCATCTTTCTTCTTTTTGATCCTCATAAACCTATTTTGGTGACAATGGTACAAGTGTGATGAATTTATTGTTAATCATGAATATGTTTTTATTTTTTAATCTGTCTTTTGTTACCTTTTTGTCATATTGCCATGATCTTCCTAACAAGATGTGTCTAACATGCATGGGTACTACATCACACAATACCTCATCTTGATACTTACCCACGGACAAGACCACCACCATTTGTTTATTCAACCTAATTTCTCCATAATCATTTAACCACTGAAGCTTATAAGGTCTAGGTTGTTTGATTATAGGTAAACTAAGTTTTTCTACAAGTTTGGTACTGGTTACGTTCGCACAACTACCCCTATCTATAATTAAAGTGCACACCTTACCCTTCAAATTATACCTAATATGGAAAATATTCTCTTTCTACTTATCATTTTCTTCCTTGTAATGTAAACTTAAAGCTCTCTTAGACACTAATGCCTTACCCTCTACTGGATACTCCAACTTTATATCACTAGCATCCTCTAATGGTGGCATAGACTCATCACTAGATTCTTCCTCTGTCTCATACTCACCATCCTCCCTCAGCACCATGGTTCTTTTATTAGGACACTGAGAGGCTATGTGACCCCTACCCAAACACTTAAAACATTTTATCTCACTGTTTCTCTTTAGTGGTTTCTCTTGGCTAGACTCCTCTTCCTTAGGTCTAGAGTACTCAATTTTTAGCTTAAAAGTTGGGTTATCATCTTTTTTTGACATGCTCAACTTTCAAGAACTAGAATAAGACCCTACATCCTTTTTACCCTTCCGTTGTAATTGTCTCCCTCTCTTCATTGCCATATGGTCCAAATCCTCTAACTCTAAATAGTGTTGGAGCTCTGACACATTTGTTATTTCTCTATTCAACCCATTTAAAAATCTAGCCATAATGGTCTCCCTATCTTTCTCTATATTAGCCCTAATCATAGTTATCTCTATTTTCTTATGATAGTCTTCCACACTTTTGGTCCCTTGCCTAAGCCCTTGTAACTTTTGAAGTAAATCCCTATGGTAGTGGCTAGGAACAAAACGTTGTCTCATTATACTTTTCATATTATCTCAAGTATCTATAGGTCTACCTAAATTCCTACGTCTATTTTTTAGTAACTGGTCCCGTCAAATATTGGCATAATCAGTGAATTCTATGGTAGCCAACTTCACATTTTTCTCCTATAAATACCTATGTATGTCAAAAACCTGATCTACCCTTCGCTCCCAATCTAGGTACGCTTTCGAATCATTTTTACCCTGAAAAGGTTGAATTTTTATTTTAATGCTACTGAGACTACTATCACCCTACCTATTCTCCCTATACATATTGTTTCTATGACTTCTATGGACTTCGTTACTTTTTATATTGTTCTGCTTATCATTAATTTCATCATCCTCACTGTCAGTAACTATCTTATCCTCATCCCTCACCAATAGTGTTTTCCTTTTTCCCTTAGTCATACTACTTCCCCTTCTATCACTCTACCATTGCTCCAATCTATCATTAACACTCCCTATTACATGAAAAAATCTTTTAAACTGTTGTTGGATCACTTGCATTGTAAAACCCTTGGTTTTACCCTAATCTCCTACAAAATTGGTATTTTTTTTGTTCTACCATGTTATAATTTCAGAAAACAAAAGGTGTCTATAAATAAGAATCCTCACACGCTCGCTCACATGTTTACACTCGTGCTCATATTTTCACTTTAATATTCTCTCTCACTCTATAATCTGAAATTTTTTTTGTATAACAAATCAAGATGGTACTTGCGAGAAACAATCAGCAGTCAAAGTTGCCCCCAGAGTAGAAAATCTTTAGCTAGCTTCCAATTAGTTACTCCCTTATTGCATCTTCAAAAAGCCATCCAAGTAATAAGGGTTTGTCTCAAGATAGAATACTTTTGCCATATTATCTTATGTTATGGTGCTAGATTCTTCCTTACTCGAAATTTCTCCCACACACTAATACAAGTGAAGCCCTTGAAGCATTTAACATCCAAATTGTTGTGTCATCTCCACAAGTAAGGTTGCTCGTCATTCCTTGTTTTATTTCCATAAGCTCAGTGGTGTTAGTACATGGCCATTTCCATCTATTCACATCTATGATGAAACTCACCTTCGTATAGCAACCAAGCCCTGAATCATAGATTGTATTTTCCCCAAACTTCTTAATGAAGAGGTTTTCACTATGCTAATTGTCGAACCAAAGATGGGTGCCCATTCCATTGCTTACTCTAATCTTTATGTCTTTTCAAAGCTCCTTTCTAATCTTCAATATTTTTCTCCAAGTCCAAGAGAGTCACTATTGGCTTTAACTTCCCAAAAACTTTTCTTTCTTTACCTGACCACTTTCACCTAATTCACACATATAGAAGGACTTGCGGGTTGGGTAAGATTCCACACATGTCAGGCTATTGCTACATTGTTCCAAGCCTTGCATCTCATGAGAACCAATCCCTTTTCTTTTTTAGGGACTCAAATGTCTTCCCAAGCTACTTTGACCTTACTTTTATTAAGGCCTACACCCACCTAAAAGAAATCTCTCAATTTACTATCAATTTCATTATGAATCTTTGAGGGGAGGATGAAAATAATAGAATAATATGTTTGGATACTAAAGAGAACCATCTTGATGAGGACTAATCTATTGGCATATGAGAGGAATTTGCTCTTCCAATAGTTTATTCTATTGAACATTTTCTCCAAAAAAGGCTTGCAATCATTATAGGAGAGCTTGGAATTTATCATAGGGACTCCAAGGTATTTGAATTGGAGAGTACCTTCCCCCATACCAAGGATCAGACCATATCTTTGTCTATCTTCATGGAAGATCCTAGATAAGTACACATTGCTCTTTACATTGTTGTATTTGAGCCTAGACTAATGATGAAATTTTCCAAAACAACTACTAAAGCTATAGGTTTCTTCTCTACTTTGCAAAAAAGATAAGATCAGCCGTAAAACAAAGGTGAGTAATCTTGTTAGGCTTACTCTTCCAATGGAACTCAAAGTCTTTATGATTAGCCACCCTTGCAAGAATTCTAGAAAGCACCTCCATGGCTATAACAAAAAGGTGAGGAGATATAGGGTCCCCTTGCCTAAAACCTCTTTTGTTTTGGAAAAAAAAAAAACTCGTTAGCTCTCCATTCAAATTCACCGAGAAAGAAAGGGTGGAGATGCACTCCCTCACCCAATTGATAAAGATTGAATGCACACCAATTGCCTTGAGTACCACGAGAAGGAATTTCCAATTTACCATGTCATAAGCCTTCATCAAATCAACTTTTATGACACATCTTCTTCTATCCTTGTCTTTGATGTATCCATGAATCAGCTCTTGGCAAAGGAGAATGTTATCACCTATTCTTCTACTGCCCACAAAGGCCCCTTAAACTTGATTTATGAAGTGCTTTTGTGATGGTTCATAAATAATTTATGAAGTGGGGCAGCAAATTTTTTAGTAGTAGTTAATAAATAATTCTCAGAAAAATCTAGAAATTCATATATGATCCCACTTAAAGCTCAGTCTTCTTATACATAATTTATGTAAATCGTACTATTCAAATTTCACTAATGCCATTACTGAATAGCATTACTCCACGTGGATTTCAAACCTTTAGGCATGGTAAAATCAAATGCTTTTCCACAACTAAATCAATAGTAAAATTAACAATGAGATAAAATATGACAATTAATAAAAACAAATTTGTTTAAAGACTATTGATAATATTTTTGTTAATGATCACACATATATTATAACAAAACATATACTAATATAATTTTTGTATATGATTTTAATATACATATGATATGTCATCATGTAATTTTGATAATTTTGAATTAAAGATAAAATAACATTAATCACATGATAACATATTATTTGTATACTAAATTATGTATCATAAGTGTATACACATAACATTGTTCATATACCATATATAATAAACAATAGAATTAAAATACAAACATGTTAAAAATATATATATATCCACTCAAGAATGAGAGTAAAAGAACCTTCAATATGATGAGCAAAAAACCGATAAGCAAACTTAGGTTGAAAATTGAGATTTGTGTAACACAAAATTTTCTTAAATAAATTCACCTTCTTCAGTCAAGTATATAAGGATTTGTGCAAATACTTATTTCCTAAAATACAACTAAAAACTAACAAATTGAATCAAGCCCATAATAATTGAATTACATATCGTATCGTTTATCAAAAACCAAATTTTTTATATCGGGTATTAAGTATCGCATCATAACATATAACTTTTAAAAAATAAAATTATAAAATATTAATAAAATAATAAAAAACTTTAATTGACACATTATTATTTTCAAAAATATCACTTTTGATAATTTAAAATTTTTCATATATACACCTAATATATCATCATTTTTTCTAAAAAATATATCGATCTATATTAATAATATGTATCGTATGTTAGAAGATATTGATATCAACACTACCGCAATAAACCCTAAAAATCACTTAAAAGACTGAGAGAAAACCTATTAGGGATTATAAAAGTGAGAGGTCAAGGTTTGTCTAAAAACGAGAGAAACCTTATTTTATACTGCAAAGGGAAACAAGATACTGAGTTTCACGTTAGATTTCACTATATATCTAAACTTTTCACCTTTCAAAGCCACTACTTTAGCCTTCAATTTCTCAACCTTCAGCATATTAAATTCCATCAAAATTTCCAGCACTTTGTGTGAGGTTTACTTATATTCTAGCCCCATTTTAATCTAATGAACTCAAGCCAAACCCTGTTAAGCAGTCTATCCAAATAATTGGATATCATGCATTCGAGCACTGGAAAAAATCACTTCAAAGGAGCAATATAACAAACGGGATAATGACAGCTTAATCAGCCGTATTTCTAAGTAAATTTTCAAAACAGAAACTGGACATCTTAGCTAGTATCATGATAATCCAACATGAATGTGTCCCTACTCTCTTTTTCTGTGTAAATCACACATTTCAGCATCATTTCAAAATTAAAGAAATGCCTCAACCAATTTCATAGATCAATCACACGAGAAAGCTTCTGGATGTGATTCAATAAGAAATCTCCCTGCTTGATCGTTGCTTGGTAAAGAGCATTCTTTGCATCTGGGCGGTTAGTTTCAAGAACACCAGCAACCTTATCAATCTTACAATGAAGCTTCCCAGCTGCAATAAACCGTGAAAACTCCCTGGAGGAATAAAATGGTTATGCTTAAAGGACCTCACAACAGAAGGAACCATCTATTTCTTTTTTCCTTTAAAAAAATATCTATAAAGAAACATGAATTCATGCAATTATATACTCACAGATCAATGAACTCCACAGTTACCCAAAAAGCCTTTGCCATTGCTTCAATAGTAACACTCTTATAGGATTCCAGAAATTGAGAATAAACAACAGGTCTGACCTCCCTCATGTAATAGCGAAGTGGGGATACAAATAACGGTCCAATTTTATTTGCTCTGTTAAGCCAGCTAGAAATAAAAGCAATAAAGCCTAGCTGTGAGAACATAAATTCAGACACCTGATGAATGGTCAATCATTACATCACAAATTCAAAGGTGATAAAGTGGCAATATAATTCAGAGATAAGCAAGAACAACCACGATTTTGAAGACATTCAATTAAATTGAGAAACAAAAATTATTAGACCTCCACTAACCGAAAGCTGAGAAAAATTATTTGTATTGACAATCATAAAGAGAGTTTAAGAACTCAGAAAGATAGGGGATTTTCCCAATCACTGTCAAGATCTCAGGAGCATCCACAACCTGCAGCATTAGTTTGAATTAGCAACATTGACAATAAGCATGCCATTTGACTAAAAGAACAACTAAAACCAAGAATTCACAGCATAAACACAGGTGCATAACCCCAGATACCTTTTGCTTCAGGGAAACTCTGTCCAAGGATATAATGCTTGTAAGAACAGTGTAAAATATGAAGGTGTCATATGGGAAAAAGCTCATAAGTTGTGAACGTTGAAATTGAATCCAAAAATAAATTGGCTGCCTTCTTAAAATTCCGAGTGGACATGCAGTACAAGCCTTCATACACCTTCAGACGGTTCTTCCTTTCCCAATCACCTCCCTCTTCAAACAAGCTGGCGTCATAAAACAAACAGTTATAATCAGACTTATGAGCTGTACTTTAGGGAAATGAAAACTCTAGTAAAATATTCATGACTCACTTCTTGGCCTTATCAATGCTCTTGGAAATAAGATCAAAATCCATGTAGAAAAATCCAAGCAGCAGTGCATAGAACACCAAATCCATCTTTTGCCCGACAGCTACTGTTTTGCCTTCCGTTATCTTCAGTTGTTCCAAAGCTTTTTCCTGGGTTCATATGGAACAAAAATTTTGAGTAAAAACTACAAATGCAAAAACAACATATAATTGTGGAATAAAAGACTACAAAAAGTAATGCCACAATGCTTATATACCCTATCACCGATTTGAATGTAAAATAATGACTTAGCTACACAAGCTTCACGAACTTCACTTTCTCCCAAGTTCTCTTCAGCATCAGCAATCCTGTAAAAGGCAACCAAAATAATGATTACCCAGCTCTGTGTTTACTAGAACTCAAATCAGAGCAACCAATTGAACCATAAGATGGCTCTTATTTGACATGGTTTGAGACAAGCAACAGTCATAATTAACCCACAAGATCCAACACTGACTCAATTTACAATATTTCTATCATCTATGGTATGTTTGGTCAAGCTTTCAAATCCATGAAATATATCCCATTCAATACTGGATTTGCAACATCTAAAATTTAGTAATATTTCTTGAGCTGATGTTTTGCAAGTGCCATCCAAGATTTCAAATTTTGATAAAATTAAGAGACTCAATCATAGATAAACACATAAATCAAGCAAAACTAGAAGTCGGCCAAACACCTGTAACTAAAATTTAACAATCAAAGACATATTTTGTTATTATCACTATCAAAAACCTATCATGACCAAATAAGCTCAGAAAAGACATGTTCTATAATTTCGAGAGACAAAAACAAACAAAATCAACAAATTTAGCCTCTGAAAAGAAAAAATCTCTGTTATAAAGAAAATTATTGTATGACATTACAAGACATGAGCCAACCAAATAATAGAAGCACAGCAAGAGTTGTAACACCATATATGGAAGGAACCATGAAAATTTAATATCATTATATCTTGGAAGTTATCAACTTATTTCTTGTTTTCTTCCATCAGAGCTACAAAAATTCCTCATTACCAACCAACAGTAAATGATATAATTTTAGATCCCAAAAACAACTAAGCATTTTTTTAGCTGTAAAATTTTAGCTCAGATGAATAAATGTAAAGTAGCAACAGAATTTTTATTTTTTTAGGGGGGGGGGGGGCGCGAGCGGTGTGGTGGTGGAGGAGAGATGTGTTGGTGTGTGAACACAGAGAGAGGATTCATGTTGACCTCTGCTATCAATAAAACTAGAGCACAGAAAACGACTTGGCCACACAATTTCAAAACAAAATATTATTTTGTAACCTAGAACCCTTCTCCTCAGGTCAAGGGCAGATTACAAAATTTGGAGAAAGAGGAATACAGAGGAGAGAATAAATTAAAAAAATTAAAATGGAAGCCAGATACAAACCTTCTGTAAAGACAATCACCCGTCAAATGCTCCATTGATCCTCTAATCCAATTTAGTAAATTCCAGCAGAGTAACAACAAGATCCAATTAATTCTTTATTTCCTCATGTGAAATCCAAGCCCACAGAAGACTTCCAACCATTTCATAAGGTTTAAAACTCTAGAACTCTCTCATAAGCCAACTATAAAACACCTAACTGCAAGTCTTTTATTGATTCTTTAATAATGCACACAGCCATTAAGAACAATGAGAAAAATCTCCCAACAACTCTCCTCACTAAAAATTCCAGTACTAGTCATATTTTTCTCAACTTCTGTCAACACATCAAACTGCAAAAAATTTGGCATGCATGCTGCAATTTAAAAAATATATATATATGAAACAGAGAATCAAGCAGTGTCACTGGAGGACATAATATCAAAACATTCATCAAAATAATGCGTCCCTTCAAACTTCAAGTTCCAATCTCCCTACTTTAAATTGCAGTAGCATTGATAACCACCAACAGCATGAATGATTGCATCGTCGCATCAACCCAAAACATAATATTTCGGGCAATCAAACAAAACAAGCACTGTAAAAATAACTCACTTCTCATCAAGCTTCTTAATCTCCTCTTCGATTTTCGCACGCATCGTGCCAATAACGCTCTGATCCAACGCCAGCACGGACTCTGCCGCTATGGTTTCATAAAACGAAGCCATATCTACATTTGAAAAAAACAAATTAAAATGTGATACAAAAACTAAATAGAAACTCGGAAAAAATGTAAGAGACTCTAAGTGCATCAGGCGAATTAAGTACCGTCGGCTTTGAGCATAGCAAAGACTTCCTCTTTGAGACGAACCTTCTCGATGTCTTGAACATCTGGATGAGTTAGAAGGAGACGCTTGTGTGCGAGGAGAAGGTGAGCTTCCTGAGTTCCATCTTGGCCATCCATGGGTGACTCGGTTAGCCAGTGAGTTACAGTTTCTTGAGAATGGAGAAAGGTTATGAGAGAGAATATCTGTTTTGTGTTGTACTGGTTCGTTGATATATAAATGTCACACGCTTATGTCGACGTGATGGGCCTATGCAACAGTTAGCGGCAATATGTATTAAGTCAGCCTAAATGTTTCAAATGTTGTTGTCCTATTGAAAATACGCAAAAGCACAAAATTAGTTAATTCATACAACGTAAAAAACACAAAAAGCTAAAAGAAGAGAGAGCTCAATATATGTTGGAAAATGCTTTGTATTCCTAATATGCTTTGTGTTGTACAAGTGTGGTCTTTTATATGCAAAGGCCTACAGAAAATGATAAGATACATTGGTATATACAAATGTGACAAGACATGTTTCATCCTCCTAGGTTGTCAGGCTCTTGTACATTGCATGCATGGTCCTCAGTCCATTGCATGCATGGCCCTCTGCCCACTTCCTGTATGAGTGTTTAGCTGCAGTAGTCTGCTGCCCATAGTCTACATGTCTACTCAACTACAGAGCCTCCTGTACACCCTGTTTGCATGTCTGCTACCTCTTGCACATTGTCTGCATGTTGGTCTGGCTAGAAAGTCTTTTGCACACAGGGCTACATGACTACCTTGCTAGCTTGTGACAAGCACAAGTTGTTATCTTTTGCAAAGTGGCTCGACATAGTGAGTTGTGCTACCACATGAGCTTGGTTGGGCTTTTGGCTGCTTGAATGAAGGTGGCCCAAATGTTGGAATTGGGTTGATGCAAATAAGCAGGTTGTGACACCCTCCCCTACTCAATCCCACAATGCCCTCATTGCGTTGGTTTAGCCTTTGGTGGAATTTTTCAATCTTATCCCGAAATTGTCATAGGTCAAGTTCCAATTCCCAACCTACTTCGGAATCTGAAAGCCTCTTCCATTTTATTAAGTATTCTTGATGTATTTTTTGGGCTTGAACCTATGAGCTAGAATTTTCTTAACTTTTTACTCATGGGAAGCAGTGACAACTGTAAGGGCTCGGCTTGACTCACTTTGGTTGGGGTTTTACTTATTTAGTTAGAATGGCTTCGATAAGCTAACATGAAAGGTTGGGTGAAGCTTTAAGTAAAGAGAGAGCTTCCCCCGGTAAGCATTCGGTGAAATTCTAATTTCAATGGAAACAAGCCTTCGAACCTTCAAAGCAGTTCCTTGTATAAATGTTAAGTACGTTTAGACAAGTGAGAAAGAAGTTTTACTAGCACTAAGTCTCCTGCATCGAACTGCCACGAGTTCCTTTTCTTATTTGCCTACTTCTTCATTTTCTTGGCTACTTCGGTCAAGCACGATCTTCCTAATTCTACCTTTTCTCTCCATACTTTGGTGAATTGGAACGCTTTTGGGGCCTTGCCTTCATATGAGGTAGCCCACGTTTATATTGTCACTAGTTATTGCCTAGTTGCAAGCTCAAATGGGCTGGTCCTTATGGATTCACTCTTTTGTAGATTATATGAAAATTGGGCAATGTCTAGTAGCTTAACCCAGTCTTTCTGGTTGGCACTCATATAGTGGCATAAGTACATTTCCAACAAAGCGTTCATGTGTTTGGTTTACACATCACTTTGAGGGTAAAAAGTATTTGAAAAGCTAAGAATGGACCATAAAATTTTAAATAATTTAACCTAGAAATGACCTGTAAATCGGGCATCTCAATCGCTCACAATGGTCTTCGATAGTCCCCAATACTTCACTACATGTCAGAAGAAAAGCTAGGCAGTGTCATGCCCATCAATGTTGTTTAGTGCAGGAATGAAAATGGCATACTTGTTAAATTAGTCCACCACAACTAAAACCTTGCTACATCTTTTGACCTTTGAAAAACTTACAATAAATTCATTGAGACACTCTCTCATGGCTCTGGGGGATAGCTAAGGGTTGTAGTAGTCCTGCGAGATGATTCTGCTTATTTTTATCTTGTTAGCACACAAGGCAGGTTTTCACGTAGAGTTTCACTTCATCCCACATCTGTGGCTAATAGCAAGAATTTTCAATGAGTGATCGGGTACATTGTGATCCTGGGTGTCCTACCATATGGAATCATGGCATTCTTTGATGATTTCTTTCCTCAGTCTGCCTCATCATGTCATTATGATGGCAACAAGCTCAGCCCTTCTACTCAATGCCTCTGTTACCAAGTTAGCCTTACCCAGTTTGTACTCCATCACAAAATCGAACTTAGCTAATAAGGTTTACTACTATATTTGTTTGGGTGTGAGCTTCTTTTGCTTGAGAAAATAACTTGTGGCAATATTGTCAGTCTTGACTGCAAACTTTGAACCTAGTAGGTAGTGTCACCACCTGCATAGACAATACACCACAGTGGTCATTTCCTTTTCCCAGATAGTATAGCGACACTCTGTTTCATTCAATTTTCTGCTTTCAAAAGCGATGAGATGTCTTTTCTGCATCAAAACACCACTTATAGCAAAATCAGAAGCATTAGTATGTACTTCGATTTCAAATTGTCTGGGAGTGCAAGCACCGGTTCCTCTGTCACTGCTTGCCTCAAGGCTTGAAAGGCCCTCTAACATTTGTCACTTTAGTCCCATATACGCCTTTTCTTTAGTAAGTCGATCAGGGGTTGTCTTGGTTGAATAGCTCTTGATAAACCTACGATAATAATTCATGAGCCCCAAAAATAATCTCAGTTCAGGTATAGTTTTTAGTGCTGCCCAATCTTAAATGGCTTGTATTTTGGCTTTGCCCATGCGTAATGTCCCAACGCCAACAATATGCCTTAAAAAGCTCACCTTCTTCTGTGCAAAGGTGTATTTCTCCTTCTTGACATAGAGTTGATTGTCCCATAATGCTTGAAAAACCTGTCGAAGGTGTTAGATGTGCTCGGGCAGTGTTTTGTTGTAAACTACAATATCATCCAAATACACTACGACAAAGTGGTCAAGAAATGGCTGAAAGACCTTGTTCATAAGAGTGTAGAAGGTTGTGGGGGTGTTATTGAGGCCAAAGGCATTACGAGAAATTAAAATAACCCATACTTAGTGACACACGTCATTTTAGGCACGTCTTCTTAAGCTATTCTGACCTGGTAGTATTTGAAGCACAAGTCTAGCTTCGTGAACTAACGGATATCTCCAAGTTGTCGAAAAGGTTAGCAATGAGAAGGATTGGATGCTTGTTCTTAACGATGATACGGTTGAGAGCTCGATAGTCAACACATAATCTTTGGGATATGTCATGCTTCTTTTAAAAAATCATTGGTGCTCTATAGGGTTCCTTTGATAGTTGAATGAACCCGATATCTAGCATCTCCTTGAGTTGTTTCCTTAATTCCTCCAACTCAAGAGGTGTCATTTGGTAAGGCACAATAGCGAGCGGTTTGGTCCCAGGTTCTGGCTCAATGTGGTGATCAACTTCCCATTGCGACGATAAGTGCTTGGGCAATTCCAGCGACATGACATCTTTGAACTCTTCTAAGGTGTGTTGGATGTTTGCAGGTAGGTCAGTTTGTTCATGGCATGATTCTTCCTTAAGGGTTGCAAGGAATATAGGCTCCGTTCTTTTGAGGCCTTTCATGAATTACAAGGTTGAAAGGGTTTTGACCACGAGGTTCTGCTCAGCTCAACGTGAAAGGGGCATCATGTTGGGTTTTCTTTCATCTAGAATCATCATAGTGTTGGCAAAAAGAACAAGCACTGCCTTGACCTAATCCACAAACTTCATACCAAGCATAATAGGGTGATCATCCGTGGGAACAACAAAAAAATCAAGTATACCATCCACCCAAACGCACGTGAACTCCTTATGCAATGCCATACATTGCCTTTGGTGCGGAGTTGACTGCTTTAGGCCATCTTTGTCCCTGGTTATACCAGAGGCCTAGTTGGTTAGCTTTCTTTTGTTTTATGAAGTTATAGGATGATCTCATGTCAACAAAGGCGTGCACCTCCTAGTCCTCGATTTGGGCTATCGCGTATAGTCTCCCTCACTGTTCAGATTTTGGCACATTTACCTTGGCTTTGATGGCTCTCAAAATTTGTAGTGACTCTAGGTAGGTTTTTTACTATGGTTGTGGGTCTGGACAATCCTCTATGAGGGCTGCCAATTTGCCCCTCTTCATACATTCCCTGACTACATACACCCTGTCACACAAGAGGCACTTTGGTAGCCCTCTCTAATGACTTTTGTCCCGTTGGTCCTTTTTATCCTTCTGAACCACCTTGCCTTTGTGCTTGCGTTAGTCTTAGGTTTCATCCTTGGAATAATGGCGATCTCCGTTTTTGCCCTTAACATGCTTCAAGTCTTTACTTTTTTCTAGTTTCCTGTACTCAATGGGTATGGAGGCATTGAGATCTTGAGCTCCTCTCTATTGGATCTCGACCTTAGCCCATTGTTGTAGCCCATCCATGAAGCAAAACAATCCTTTGCTATCAAAAAAGTTATTGATTTCTAGTAGTAATTTAGAAAACCTCTTGACATAGGCTTTCACATTACCTCTGTGTGTGAGTCAATGGAGTTTGGCCTTGGCCTTATACTTAACAATTTTTGGATAAAATTGTCATTTGAGTTCACCTTTGAACTCGTTCTATGATGCAATGCTACTGTTGCCCGTTTTATTTTTGTGTGTCTTTGGTGCCACCAAACCATAGCAGTGTCATCAAGGTAAAGTGCAACATGGTCAATCTTATCGGTGTCCTCCTTAACACCGACAACGTGGAAGAACTGCTTCATACCTTATAGGAAATTATCTATTTTCGTAGTATTTCTAGTCCTTTTGTACTCCTTTGGCATGGGTTTGTTAGTTTTGGAAAGTTTTGTTGTGATTGGTGCTACAAAAGCTTTTCTATGTGCTACACCTATCTTGCAAATGTCCCAGTCGCCTTGCATCTCAACCTACCCAGTTTCTAACATTGCAACTTTCTCTTTTAAAGCTACCACTTCATCATGCAAAACATCAATAGTAGTAAAAAGAGAGTCTCTTAGTCGGTTACCTTGGTTCAAAAATGATTCGGTGATGACATTGAGTGTGCCCTACGTTTCCTCATGCAACTTCTCCTTGTTACCTTCTAGTTTCTCAGTGCGTTCACCAAGTTCCCCTACTTAGTTGAATTTGTCTCGAAAACCTAGCTTCAACCTTACGAGTTTAGTGTTCATGTCTAAGACGGTGTCCCATGACTTCTCTTTGCAATGCTTCCTAGTATCTAGTGTTTTCCTTTCCTTCTCGTGGCCTTCGTGAATGGTGACTTTTCCAGATCTCGTCATCTTCAGTTGAAAGCTCTAATACCACTTGTCATAGGCTTATATTTACATGATGGTCCTATGCAACACTTGGCGACAATATGCACTAAGTCAACCTAAATGTCCAAACATTGTTGTCTATTGAAAATATACGAAAGCACAAAATTAGTTAATTCATACAAAGTAAAGAATATATAAAGGTAGAAGAAGAGAGAGCTCAATATATGCTAGAAAATGCTTTGTATTCCTTATGTGTTTTGTGTTGTACAAGTATGCCCTTTTATAGGTAAAGGCTTACAAAAAATGACAAAGTACATTGGTATATACAAATGTGATAGGACATGTTTCATCCTTCTAGGTTGTCAGGCTCCTGCACACTGCATGCATGGTCCTCTGTACACTGCATGCGTGACCCTCTGCATACTACTTGCATGGGTGCTTAGTTGTAATAACTTGCTACCCATAGTCTGCATGTCTGTTCAACTACACATTGCCTTCATCCTGCACACTTTGTCTACATCTCTGCTACCTTCTACACATTGCCTGCATGTTGGCCTCACTAGAAAATCTTTTACACATAGGGCTACATGACTGGCTTGTGGTAGGCACCAATTGTTATCTCCTACAAAGTGGCCTGACATAGTAGGCTGTGTTGGCATATGAGCTTGGCTGGGGCTCTTGGCTGCTTGAATGAAGGTGACCCAAATGTTAGATTTGGGTTGGATAAACCTTTATTGGGCTGACACAAATAAAAGAGTTATGACATAAAGGCCAGGAGACTTATTTTCCACAAATTTTTATCTGTTAAGTTTTAACAAATTAAATACTCATTTATTATCTAATTTGTATTAAATTTTGTTGTTAATATTAAAGATAAAAATATAATTTAATAATTTTATTTTAAAAAAAGAAAACTTTATTCTTTTTTTCATTATAGTTTTGAAAATTGATAATTTCTCAATAACTTAGTTTTAAAAACCTATTTTTTCATCCCCACCATTTAAGCTTTTCATATTTTAATGTTAACAAACACTTTTTTAAAGTTTAATACATTACACTTAAACCTCAAAAAATACATTCTCTCTTTCTGATGACCCATTTTTTATGTGTTATTGACCCCACCACCGACACCCTCTCATTCTCTGGTGGTTTTTTGATATGAAAACACCTAAAATCCAACTTAAATTGATCAATGGTTGTGCAAATCTATGTGTTGACTGATGCTCAAATTGACTAGAGGACATCGTATAGGTAAATTGGTTTAGATCCATATACCCTATTCTAGATTCTAGGTAGAAGATATAGAGTCATATGAAAGGTAGCCCACTAGTTAAGAAAGACCTAAGATGCACATCTATCTAATATTGCAAAGCAAGGCAAAATAAGGGAATCAAGTACAACCTAAGAAAGAAAATATTTAAATTGTGAGCATTGATTAGATCATAGATCACCATCTCTCAATACTAGAATATTGCTTCATCAATCCACTCATAAGGAAAAGCAGGCATGCTAAGTAAATATGATGGCATTAGAATGCATTGGGTTTTACACCTCAAACATGAAATGCGTATTGCTAGTTAATGGGAATAGTGCGTTTACTTTAAAGTAAGAGATGTTTAGCGTTGTTTTAACCATAACTGCAGTTGGTGTTATATCCATTGTTTAAATAGTCGTAAGTGATGATGGTGGTTTAACAAATTAATCAGAATTGGTTGTTATAGAATGCTTTGTAAGACATTGAAGAAGAGAAGTGGTCAAATCCCTAAGTCTTGTTCGCCCTATTTCTTTCTACAATACTATCTACAAATGCATTACAAAAATCTTGGTAAATAAAATTAAAGCTTTCTTGTCTAACCTTATTAACCGTGCACAAGGAGCATTTGTGAAAAGTAGGAAAATTGGAGATAACATTCTCCTCTGCCAAAGTTTGCTTCTCAACTACCATTGGGCTTCTAATAAAAGCATAGACTACACTCTCAATATTGACATTAGAAAGGCCTATGATTGTGTTGATTGGTGGTTTCTCCTCTCTATTTTATCCCTGTTTAGGTTTCCCTCTATTTTGGTCAATTAGATCAAAAAATGCATTTCAACTCCTATGTATTCTATAGCTTTTAATGGCAAGATAACTAGTTTTTTCAATGGTAACTGTGGGCTTCAGTAAGGTGATTTTCTTTCTCCATATTTGTTTATCATTGTCATGGAAGTCTTTTCAGACTTACTTAAGCATGTGGCTACACACCCTTCTTTCTTATTTCACTCAAGGTGCAAGAAGAAGAAAATAAGTCACTTATGTTTTACTAATGACTTAATGTTGTTTTATAAGGCAAATAAGACTTCGATTTCCCTTTTGAAGAATACTTTTGATATTTTCTCTCATTGGTCTGGTCTTGATACTAACCTTGCTAAAAGTCAGATTTTCTTTGTAGGCACTTGTAATGAGGAGAAAAGAAATATTGCTAGAATTATGGGGTTTGACATTGAATGCCTCCTCATTAAGTATTTAGGTGTTCCTTTTATTATTATCAAGTTAAGGAAAGTGGATTGCAAACCTCTTATTGATAAGATCCTTAGTCATATTCTCTAGTGGAAAAGTAGGTTTCTCTCATATGTTGGGAGGTTTGTGCATATCAAGTTATTGATATATAGCTTGAAACGAGCTTCTTATTGACAAGTTACAAGCCCTGTAACTCCTTTTGGATCAAAACTTATAGTTGTTCAAAGTTTATATATGCATTTTAGATTAAATTTATCTATGGGCTTGGGTTGACCTCTTTGTTGGCTCCTTTAAGCATCCAATCATCCTCGAGTGAGCTGGTTTTAGTCTCTAAGCCCACCATAAGCCCTACTAAGGCTTGTTACACCTTTTTAGCTTTGCTCCTCGTAGTTGGCCCAACTGGAATGTGTAGCAGATCTCTTTGATGGCTCAATGCTCCCACGATGCCTCTATCAGACTATGTCCACCACTTAGCCTTCTCTTAGACTCCAAATGATTTGAAACACACCATCCATAAAATCAGTTTGGGTGCCACCATTTACCATATTTTGTGGGAATGGAATAAAAGGATATTCTCTAATGAAAGAAGAAATTAGTCCCTTATGGTTAAATCTATTAAATCCATAGTCTGGGATAAGGCTTTGGACCTATTAAAAATCACTAAATTTGTGGAGAATGAACAAATTGCTTAATCTTGGTCTATATTGAATTGCATCTTCAAGTGATGGCGGTGGCATTCTAGTATGCTATAATGAAGAAAGGTTGGATGTTTTACTAACTATTTGTTTCCTATGGTGGTTCACTTTGTCTACCTTTTTTTGTCCAAGTCCCCTATGTTTGTCTCTTTTCCATAGCTTAGGTTGGTTCTTGTGCTTTGTCAGGCCTTATAACGTTTAGAGGTGTCTTTTGTCCGTTTGCTTCGTAACTCCTATTGACATCCTTGGCTTTCCCCTTAGTTGTGGTTCTCTACTGCTTTTCATGCATGGTCAGTTATATGTTCCAACTTGCATGCTCAAGTTCTTTCTTATTGGATTAAGCTCATTGCTTTTATTAGATAATTTCATTGTTGATTTATGTAGAGGTTGTTGGTTGTTCCTTCCTCTAGTGTATGATTTCCTTTTTGTGTGTTGGTTTACTTTGGCCTCCCTACTTGCTCCAGGTCTCTTGCTCTTGGCTCTTGTCCTCAGCTTTGCTTGTCTCTTTAAAGATAATCAAGACTTTTGTTTAGTTATGCTCCCTTGCTACTCTATGTGTAATAACAAATGTTATGCTCTAAGATGCACGCTTCATTGTTCTCATATCAAGTCCAATTTTATGCCTTATTTGAGAAGTCTTGTCACTACTCTCTATTGTGGCTATGGGTTGGTCCTTGTTCCTCTTTTTGATTTTCCTTTTCTATGTTAAATCTTCATTGGAATGCTCTTTGTTTTTTTTGTTATGTTCTTTTCTTGGAGTTACTCTCTCCTCCAATTACCATAGATTACTATGAGTTGGTGTTTTAGATTCCTTGTTCCATGATTGATGGCTTGGTTTATCTTGTAATCATTTTGTAGCTAGACATGTTTATTTTGTTTGTTATGGGGCTTTTGAGTTGGCTTATCCTTTTGAACTTTATCTTTGTAGGTATCACATAGTTATTCGATAGGAGGAAAGTTCTTTGGTTCCCTTTCTTGCTAAGTCTTTGCTATTCTTATCTATTTTTCCCTAGCTTTTCATTGTACGACTTGTACCTAGTTTTTAGCTGCCCTTTCTTTTTGTTGGGTGACTATTTGTTTTTTTTCCTTCCTAGGGTGTGGTTTTAATATATATATATATATATATACGTTTCCATGTATTTTTCTCTCTTATAAAGAAATGTAATTATTTTGGGTTTTTATATTATGTAACACCCTTTTATAGATACATACCCCTACATGAAATATACATCAGAATAGATGTACTAAATTTTAAAGCAATTGTTAATAAACTCAAAATCATTCAAATTATGCAACATTTAATAATGTCCTACAACCCTAAAAGTGCATTATTATTTAGAAAATCAAGTAATAAAATTTATACACTAACTCAAGAAATCAAATGTGCATGAATAGTTAAATACATCTCTAAACAAATTAAAAACTCAATCAAGAAAAATGACAGTATTACCCCTGCCTACATATGCCTCTACAAACTGACCCCATTGACTCCCCCGCTACCTCCCTACTACTTCATAACTCTACTTGTAAAACCACATAAATAGAAAATGTGAGTGAAATACACTCAGTAAGTAAAAAATCTTATAATCTCTCAATAAGCAAATTCAAATAATCACAAAAATCATGTGTCTTGTTTTCATAATCCACATATCCATACGAATGTTTATTCAGCATCCCCAATGCTAATCTGAAACATCTTAGCGCCCAACGCCTAACCCATAATAGTGGTGTCATCTTGAATGACTAATGTCATATAGTGTATATCAACATCTTAGATGCTTGGTGAAAGCATGAGACATCTCAAATGTCAATTATAAAGTGCACCTAATGCATATGTCGTCCGGGCTCAAGGCTATGGATACCATATCATAAAGGCAGTAAGACCTCTGGTCTCTTTTGCTATCACACATGCATCTTAGATGCTTTGTGTAACACTCAGATTCAGGTATGCCAGTAAACTCTACTTCCAAAATTACCTCTAAAGTTGATTTTATAAATTGTTGTTTAAAGAAATTGTGAAGGAATTCTTTAAAAACTACAAAATGAGTAATAATTTTTAAAAGGGGTAAAATGGTTATTTTAGAAGAATTTAAGGGACAAAATGAGAATGTAAATTGAATGACACACTGAGAATTATAGATGGTGTTAAGGGTTTTTGGTCATTGTATGGTGATATAATAATCATTTTTTGAGAAGGCTAAAGATAAATTAGTCCAAAATGGTTATAAAGACAATGATGTAAATTGAATGATTACTATTCACTTTCTTCTTTCTCAACTGAGACTTCTCCATAGAAATTTCACTAAGGTTTGCTTAAAGCAAAACTTTACCAAAAAACCTAGTTAAACTACTAATTTTCAAAGTCTTCAGTTATAAAAATTATAAATCTGTCCATTTTGGTAAATTATAAGGTAAAAAGTTTAATTTTTAAAAGATGTCAAGTTTAGAGTTTTAATTGATGATTATTTTTTCGGATGATTAAGGTTGCTAAGAATAATAAAAGAAGGAGAATAGGCCTAAATCACCAATCAACAAAAAAAATGTAAGAATTTCATACTTTACATACTTGAAGTAATTTGAGTTAGGTTATTCAAATAACTTTTACTTGTATAAGTGTGTAGAGTATTAGAATTAAGTGATTTATGCTTAAAAGAATAAAACAATTCATTAGGACTCATGATGTAATTTTACGCCATAAGGGTATTTTAGACATTTCATATTCCTAGTGTTAGCTTAGTGGATTTTGTGTGTTGAGTATGTGAGAAATGATGAATTGATGGAAGAATTTGCACTAAGGGTACGCATGTAATTTTCACTCAAAAGGGTAAAAGCATTATTTTATGTGATGTAAGTTAATTTTGTTTAATTATGTGTATGATATGTGTAAGAATAATATAGAGAAATTAATTTGATGCATGAGATATATATAAATGTATAAGAAAATAATTTGATGCTTAATAAGGATAAAAAAAAAATGAGGAAAAAAAATAAATATGCATATTTCATATTATGGTTATACATGTATACATGAGGACTCATCACATATGCATGTTTTCAGAAAAATAAAGAAAGAGGAAAAATGTTTTCTAAGTTATGCATGTTTTTAGAAAATGGAAAACAAATGTTTTTAATTTTATAAATACTCATACGATACAAGAAAGCAGAAAGCATGCTTAAAGGAAAAAAAATCCCTTACACAAGAGTTGTATTATGTGGACAACAAAAGAAATATGTCAATTGTATTATGTAGACAGTAAAGAAAGATGTTAGCTATAATGTATGGATAACAAAGAAAAATAGTGTAATGTGAGATTAAAATTGCATGTAAGAGAGGATTGTACTTTGGATAGTGACTAAGAGTACTATCATATGTAGTCTAAATTGGTCAATGAAAATATTTGATAAACAAAAAAAAAAAATTAGCAAATGTTTTACGAAAGTCATTTGCATTAGAATCATGCATGCAAGCTTATGTGGTTGATAAAAAGGTGATAAAGATGTACGATCAGAAAATAGAAAAGTCATGATACTCATACATGCATAAATCATAACGTGTGAATTATACTTGCATAGTAAAGAAAAGAATAAATATATGAATAAAAAGAATTATGATATATGGTTAATGCATGTTATGTGTAAATTATCTTGTATGTGACTACTCTTGACACGCTGAGTATGGAAAAAATTGGTATTGATATGAAATGTTTTGAGTATTTAATATGATTTTTTTATTAAGCTGTAGTCGCTCACTCCATATAATTTTATATTTTACAAGTAAAAAGTTACAAAAGAGGTTCTAGGGGAGCTCTAGCGAGACATGAGGCTGAGAGAGGAAGACACTATATTTTTGTCAATTTATATATTTTTGATATATATGTGAATATATGTATCTATATATACTTGATATAAATATTGGTGAATATGTATATATATTTTGGTTCCTATATGTATATATGTGGTTATTGTATTGATGTGCATATATATCTATATAGTGATTAGTACATCCTCAGGGGAATATACATACATACATACATATATATATATATGTATGTATGTATATATAAAATTGTTGGAATTGGATATAAGGTTCCTGTGGGTGGTAATTTTTTCTGGTGGTTACTATTATTTATGTATTCCATTAATTGTGATCAAGTTGATGAAAATCTAGTCAGTTGACAGGATTAATTTGTATGAATTATTAATTGGGAGTGTTACAGAGCATAATAAAAATTCCCCAAGTCCTTATAAAATAGGAAAACTCTTGTTGTTTTTCTATAACACACCTATTGGTTATAAGAGGTTACACTTGAACGCCCATCGTCAGTGCAAAATCATCCAAAGGTATCAATGTCACACAGACTCACCCTGATGCTTTCATTATCACATTGCACACCGCTCGATGGTTCTCTATATGTGATACATTGTTTTTAGGTTTTGATTTAGAACCGCTCTAGTCGAGGTCCATGTTGTCATCCACACAATTAGACATACCCATAATAACCTTCGCTAGGGTTTTACATCTTGTTTCCTCAAAATTCTCCCTTATAGGGGTAGAATACTCATTTGTAAGCGCCTACATTCACTTCAAAACTTTATAAATTCTTTACTAACTCTTTATACCTTTTATTCTTGATTTTTCCAAACATACACAAATGTCTGTCCTTTATATACGAGTTTGTATTTTTATGGTAAGACATATGATCGTGTGTCTTATACCACACGGGTGTGTACCTATTCCCAAATCCACACTCTCATGGCACTATTCTACATAAGGAGAACTTCTTCCAACTACATATGACCATGTATTCCCCATACACAGGCATGTAGCACCAACTTTCTAGATTTTTGAATTTCGTTTTTCCTCTATGTTTTACAACCTTCTATTCACAAATCCACAATCCTAAAAAAACACAACAATTTCCCTAACCATATAATGATTGCTTCTACCTTGTCAACGATTCGATATAAACTTTATAATCAAAGGATAAAGTCTCATTCTACAATCAACAATAGTGCTTATATGCATACTTCCATATAAACTTGATCCAACTCTTTTCCATATATCACTACCTCCATGCCTAAACCTTTTATATCCTTATCTTTCGATTCTTGAGAAGCATATATGTATGTACATAAATGTAAATCACCAACATTCCAAGCGACAAAATAAAATCATGAATTCATCCACAAGAAAACCATATGTTCAACATAAATTCACAATTCTTGCATCATACCAATATAAAAGTATATCCATATCTCAATTATCAGTCTTTTGATACACTGATCAAATCATATATTTTCCTTTAACATAGAATCATCCATGTACATATGAATTTACGCTCCATTAAGACAAAGTTCATATATAAATAATATGTGAACTTTTATCCTCTATCCCTTTCTTATGTTCACGACTTTCAAGACTCACAAATCTCTATTTTTCTCTTTGTATTCTTTGTAAAATTTAGGGTAAAAACTCTTAGACAAATGCATTCTCAATCCTTTTTATTTTCACCTCTGACAGTAGTACACGAGTGTGTAGTTAAGGCACATGAGTGTGTGTGCTGTTATATAATAAAGACATGTTTTGAAATCCTTGGGAAATGCATCTCTATCAATATTCAAATACATAAACGATGCACAAGTGTGTAGATTGTCAAACTTAGTCAAAAACATGCACCAAATGAGAAAATACTATTTTACCTTTTTTGCCAAGTTACACACGGGCATGTGACCTTTCCACATGACTGTGCATGCCAAATTTTACACACAACAATGCTTAAAGGTAAATGTACACAATCCAAGCCAAAAGACATAAATGACCTCGAGTATACCTGCGGGTGTTAAATATTAGTTTAACCTTCTATGTATAAATTTTAATGTATAAAATGATTAATTTGTGAGTTGTGTTTGTGAAGACTTTTGTTAGAAATTTGAAATATGGTCTTCATCGAGATTATGTACACCAGTATACTGTAATTTACGAACGAGGGGGATTTCCACTGTGAAAAGGTTCTAGTTCTGCCTTCTTTTCTACTACATTTTGTCATTTGTGGTTATTGTCAATCGAAATAAGCCTTTTCACCTTAAATTTTTAACTATCAACTATCTTTTCTGAATAATTTGACTTTTACATAAAAGTATTCATTTCATTTTCAAAGTTATTAATTGAAATATTCACTTTTTAAGAGATTTATATGTGCATAACCATCATCGCTTATCCTATACCCATGTAACAAATATTAAATATAATTTTTTCCTTATCCTTAACCTTCCATGAAAACCGTGAAACCTTATCCTACTCAAGGTGAAACTTGTCTAAAACAGTATCTCACACTTTAAACATGAATATATATATAAGACTGAATTCAAGTCAAACTTGTTTAAACTTAAAAATAAGCTCTATTTGAATGAGTTTGAAATGAATTTGACTCAAACAAATTTGAACTTGAGCTTAACCTTTAGAGTTAAATATTTTTGAACTTAAACTTAAGCTTAATCTTGAGAGTGTTGGGTAAATCAAACTATTGAGCTTAGAAAAATTCAATATAAATTGACTAAAATAATGTCATTTTGATCGATACACATCAAAAAGATGTCGTTTTAATTATCTTTTGCTCTACTACAACATCAAGTTGAGCTCAAAACTTGACTTAGCTTGACATTGAAATTGAACTTGAATCAAACTCTAGATTGGCTTCCCTCAAGTAAGTTGAGCTTAAATAACTTTGAAAAAAGTTTAATAAGTTAGAGCTTAACTCTCTTCAAAGCTCGAACTCAACTCAACTCGTATCTAACCTTAGTTACATTAAAGTCTGAAGATTAATCTTAACAATTGGTGCACACATTGTTCAAGGCTTATAGATTGTTAAAGTTAAAATTTCATGTATGTGTATCCGTGCACCGTTAATTTATGAATTTTTTTTTTTAGGTTTATAGATAGTTATAAGGTGTAATATGAGTTATAACAAGTCTATAAATAGTTTATGAGATTTAGAGATGCATTAAATCATATTCAAATTGACATGAAAATATAAAAGAAAATCTTATGTTGTGTAAAAATGTGTTTGATTATGTACTTCTTCCTCTGGGGGTATGCATAATTTTTTTACACAATTAGGGGTAATTGTATTTTTTTTTTTTCAATTGAGTGGAGCTAAATAAAATCTTTGCTAGACTATTGAGGAGGTATATACAAGTTTTTATACGATTTGGGAGTAAATTTAACGTGTGTATATATATATATATTTATTTATTTTTTCCCCTCCCCCAATTTTTACCCTTAGTTTTCAACCTGTTTAGCAGTTTTCTCCAGGCTTCCGTCTCCTACGTTGTAATACCCCTAGATAATAAAAAGGGTAATTTGGTCATTTTGCTAATATTTGGTATTTCATTTATTGCTCAAATAGTTGGATTTTAAAGTGAATATGCCCCATATTTGGAGATTGTGTATGTTTGGGTGTGAATTCAGAGGAGATTATATATGGCACATTATCAAGATATTATATTTACATAAGATATATGTTTACTTATATATATAAAGTACCAACATAAGATATTATATGCTTCCATTTATATAAAGATATTATTATCTATGTATATTTACGTATAGCACACCTTAAAATGGAAATTACAAATTCACAATCAATCCGAATCCCATAATTATGCATAAAAGAATGCAATTCTGGAAGGTTTGCCATGAAGGGCATTGCCTTCAACTTATATATAAAGTAACAACATAAAAAAAAAAAAAAGGGAGGAGAGAAAAGGGAGGCAATGGACGCATTTTATTTCTCTTATACCCAGCAATCGTTTTCGACAAAAGGGAGAGAGAGCGCAGAACCTCCAGAACGTCAATTAGGGAAGAAAGTCATCGGAGTTGTCGTCTTCATGCAAATATTGTTAAGATCGCCAGAGGAGAGGTAGGCCACCAACCATACTTTTCTGTACCTAAGCTTTGTGATATGAAATTTTTGAAGGTTGTGTATGTATATTGTATCTACTAATAATCATGTGTATTATGTGGCTAAGTTGTGTTGTTTTTGAAGAATAGAATTTAGGCTAAAATTGATTATATGTATGCATTCGTACACTTTTATTATGATGATGATGATCGACGATTATGGATGTTAGGAGGTCGGGATCTTGTGTTGGCGCTTAGTTGGGTCACTGTCAACACCTCTAAGAGCTGGCCTAACAGCTAACAATACCGGATAGGTAGCATGTCAAGTGAACTCTCATTGTCGGTATGCTCAAAGCACGTCAAACATGCACCACATCTAGTGAAGTTCTTGCCACTGGCATACTGCACATTCACCAAAAATGTCACCCTCTCATCGGTATGTCGTGGTATCACTGGCACGTACCCTACCATCGAGCAGCATACATAATCGTTGGCTGAGAAGCTGCCTGTGTGCATGGCGGACTTTTCTGCTTTGAAATTTAAAAGAGATGGCCATGTGCACACCACCTGGATATTTAAATGCAGGGTGCAGGTGCACTCAATAAGCTACAGTGTACCTGCACCACATGGCATATACCATTTATTGGGTGTAGACACACCCACCTTAGTTACGACGCACCATATGAATAAAATTTATTAATCATTTAATTAATTAATTATTTATTTATTTATCCATTTTCATCTATTAGCTTTTAGGCCAATTGAATATTATCCATATTAAATTATAAGAAATTAATTCTTAATTTGAGTACTGATATGAGAATAAGTCTATGGTCCATGAGAAATTATAATAAGTTTGGTTAGGAAAAGTAGATATAATTGTACATACTTATGGAAGAATTATTTCGAATGCCAGTTGATGAGATGTCCTGGTATTAAAGAAATTATATCAAAGGCTAGTTGATAAGACAGCCTAGTAATAAGAAAGCACAAATCGATTGATGAGACGTCTCGGTCTTGGGAATTAGAAAAAAAAAGTTTAAGGGAGGTAAACGGCACTTAAGATGGGTGTCCATCCAGATTATAGTTATACGAGATACCTGGGATGGGTGCTCAGTTCAGCATGTATCAAAGATGGATGCTCATAAGAGGCACTTGAGACGAGTGACCAACTGTTATGCCCGAGGTGCATTCGATAGTGAGACTCTATTAAGGGGAAAGGTTAATGGGGAATGCCAATGACCTCGTGAGAACCTATGAGTATTTATACTCACAGTATATCTTATTCTGTGTTTTATAGGTAGGAAGGATGACAGGACAAGCAATGAGGCGAGTGGATCAGTATGCTGAGCTGCAAACTTGGCTCTTATTATTTTGTTATCTTGATTTATGTTATTTATGCACATGAGAATAATTAAATTACTAGTAACAGTTAAACTCATTATTATTGTTATCATATTTGGGATATTTTTGACATTCTAATTTAATTTCAATAAATAATAATTCTTTTTTAGTAAATGAAGTATTTTAATTTAGACATTTTTTTACACAAGACACATTTCTTCGAGATAATTATAGCTAAGGATATATTTCTGAAAAGGGGTGTTACATTTTTTGTATCAAAGCCTGATTTTGGGAACCTTAAAAAGTGTTGAAAATAGTTTTATAAAATTTGCATGAGTTAGTAGTCGCAGTAGTGTCGATCGCTCCCATGCCCTGATCATTGTAAGTAGGATACTTGTTATGATTATTGGTATACTTCATTCTAAATTAAATGTGGCCTTACAATATAAGGAGATCTAGTCGATTAAATGCTCCCATCCTAAAGGAGAGCGAATCTGAGGCACCAGTACCAATACCAGTACTAGCATAAGACCCAACACCGAGGATGGTCGAGGTGTCAGAGATTAGGAATATCATGCAAGAATTGTTAAGAGAGCACTATGAGCAATCTGCCAGTGTAGGACAGTCTATGGAGGCATCAACAACTTCGGTTCAACCGCCACCAATACAACAACCTATTCAACCTCCAATCCCACAGATAACAGAGGTAAGGGGCCAGATGCATCCAATATATAGACTAGTAAGCAGATATCAACCACCAGAGTTTAGGGGTACCATAGATCCATTAGTGGCTCTCAAATGGCTGGAGGTTATGGAGGAGGCCATGACCATGTTTACTATGTCAGACCAAGAAAAAGTTAAATATGCTACTTATCTACTTAAAGGGGATGTCAAGGCTTGGTGGAGACTCATGGGTACTACTCGCTCTATGAAAGGCATGTCATGGATCGATTTCAAGCAAATGTTTAATGAGGAGTACAAGTTAATAGATGTTATGAGGTCTCGAACCCATAAGTTTTTCAACTTAAAGCAGGGTAGTACGACCATTCGAGAGTATTCTACCAAGTTCAATCCTCTTGTTGTGTATGCCCTAGGAGTAACTGGCACAATTCAAGTTAGGATGGAGATGTTTGTTTAAGGACTCTAAGCCAACCTTGCTACAGAGGTGATGATGGGAGACCATGCCCCTACTACATATTATGAGGCCCTAAATAGGGCCATAAGAGCCGAGATCATGTTAGACCGTATAGACAGAGAAAGAGACTCACAAATAATATATAGAGAAGATGGCCAGAGTCTAGTTTCGAGAGATACTACTAACCAGGGGACTAGCAAAGATAGGGATCGAAAAGGGAAAAGAACATTTGAGTCAAAAAGCCATAGAAGAGGTGAAAGAGATAAGAGATCCCATCGAGAAGAACTTACTGTATGCTAGAGGTATAGCCATAAGCACCTAAGTGAGTGCAAACCCTGTTAGAAGGTCTGTTTTAGATACAGTCAACTAAGGCCTTTTGCCAGAGAGTGTTCTATGAGAGCTAAAGTGACTTCAACGAGACTAGAGTAGCCAATAAGTGAAGGACAAGCTAAGGTATACACTATTGCACAAGCACAAGCTGAGGCCAACCCATCTGCTATGACAGGTCAGTTACTTTTGTATACTATTCCTTTGTATGCTTGGATCGATTCAGGTGCAACATATAGTTTCGTAGCTAAGGGAGTAATGGAGAGATTAGGGCTAAAACCTATAGTAGTAAACTGCATCAGTATTGAAATGTCAAATGGTAACAAGATAGTGAGTGATAACATGTTATTGAGTCAAATAGTGGGGTTAAAGGGCCGAGAATTGATAGTAAACCTGATCATATTTGAGATGCTTGATTTCGACATGATCTTGGGGATGGACTTTCTCAATAAGTATGGGGCCAAGATCGATTGTAAGAAGAAAAAGATCAAATTTAACTTGGAAAGTGGGGACAAGTTCTCCTTTGGTGAGGGTCGATTATTGAGCTTAATGGTTAGCAGTGTCAAAGCTCGCAAAATGTTGAATAAAGGATGTGTCGGATATTTGGCACAAGTGATAAACAAATATAAATCTTAGGTAACTCCAACTGTGGAAAACACCCTGATGGCTTTTGAATTTTTAGATGTGTTTCCTGATAACTTGCCAGGGCTAGCACTTGAGAGAGAAGTAAAGTTCCACATTGAATTGGCTTCAGGGATAACACCAATATCAAAAGCACCCTATCGTATGGCTCCAACAGAGCTCCAAGAATTAAAGAAGTAGTTACAAGAGATACTTGAGAGTGGATTTATTCGACCAAGTCATTTGCCATGGGGTACACTGATTCTCTTTGTCAAAAAGAAAGATGGATCGATGCACATGTGTATCGATTATAGAGAACTTAATCGGGTGACAATAAAAAACAAATACCCATTACCAAGAATCGATGATTTGTTTGACTAGTTAAGTGGAGCTACAGTATTTTCTAAGATAGACTTGAGGTTTGGATATCATCTAGTTCGGGTCACAGAAAGGGATATTCCAAAAACTGCATTTAGAACCAAATATGGGCATTATGAATTTATAGTGATGCCCTTCGGGTTAACTAATGCTCTAGCAGTCTTCATGGACCTCATGAATAGGGTGTTCCAGGATTGGTTGGATATTTTCATCGTAGTCTTCATCAATGATATTCTGGTATATTCCAAAACTCGAGAGGAGCATGAACAACATCTAAGGTTGGTATTGCAAAGGTTGAGGGATCACCAACTGTATGCTAAATTTTCCAAATGTGAGTTTTGGTTAGATCAAGTAATGTTTCTAGGGCATGTGGTTTCGATTGATGGTATTTTTGTAGATCCAAGTAAAGTTAAGGTCGTGATAGAATGACAAAGACCAAAATCAATTAAAGAGGTTCAGAGTTTCTTAGCATTAGCTGGTTATTATCGATGATTTATTAAAGGTTTTCTAAATTGGCTCAAACGTTAACTAAGTTAACTCGTAAAGATTTTCTCTTCCAATGGTGAGGAAAGCTTTCAGGCCTTAAAGCAAAGGTTCACTATGACTCTTATCTAAACTTTACCAAATGATAGGGAGGAATACGATTTGTATACTGATGCATCATATTAGGGATTTAGTGTTGTCTTGATGCAAAGAGGCAAGGTGATCGCATATGCTTCCCTCCAATTAAAGGACTACGAGAACAGGTACCTGACCCACGATCTAGAGTTGGCTGTAGTGTTTATATATTATATATATAAATTATAATATAATAAATATATATAATAATATAATATATATTTAAAAATTATTATTATTATATTTATATATATTTTATTAAATATTATAATATTTATTATATATATTTATTATATTTTTTAAATATTATATTAATATAATATATAATATATAAGTAAAGTAAGGGTGCGCGTGCAGTGCGCGCATCCTTTCTTTTATATATATATATATATATATATATATATATATATATATATATATATATATATATATATATATATATATATATATATTAAATATTATAATATTTAATATAATATATATAAATAATAATAATAATAATAATTTTAAATATATATTATATTATTATATATTTTATATATATATATATTATAATATATATAAATATATATAATAATATAATATATATTTAAAAATTATTATTATTATTATTTATGTATATTATATTAAATATTATAATATTTATTATATATATTTATTATATTTTTTAAATATTATATTATATTATTTAATATATATATTTATATATATTTATATATATATATATATATATATATATATATATATATATATATATATAAGAAAAGGTGTGTGCGCACTCTGTTTATATATATTAATGAGTGTGAGCACACTGTGCACGCACCGTGCGCACTTCGCACGTACTCACGCACTTAAACCTTCCTTCCAGTGCCTACGCATACAGGGTTGGAAGGGTATTTTTAGAATTACAAATAAATTTACTTATAAAGATAAAATAACTGTAGATTTGTCTAAAAAGGTTTAAGCGAAAATTTTTTTGTCTATTTTAATTAATAACCCTTTAATTAATATCCTTATTTGTCTGTATTCCTATTAACCTTGCATTTAATAGTGAATATCCACTTACATCCTGTCATCTTCTTTTCTCTCGTCAAATCAACGATTATTCTATGTGCTAATTTTCCTAAGAGCATTTGTCTCTTGCATAACTGCTATTCTCTAATTCGGGTCATCAATGGCTGCCTAAATTTTTTTGGTATATAAAGATTAAAAATTTAGGAGGTAAAGGTTCTATGTTTAGCAGACATCTTGTTAAATGGCATATTTGTAATAGGAATTTTGGAAACAATTTAACATATCATATATTAAATTCTATAAATATTGTAAACATAAATACGTATATTCGGCTTCGAGTTTACAATAAAACCCATTCGAATACGATACAAGGTGTTGATGTGAGTCATTTCTACGATCTCATTTGTTCACGTATTACATTCTTTTTGGGAGACAAAAACTACTATACAATTTTAGTTATGTGTGTGGATAAAAAAAAAGAGAAAATTTCTTTTGAAAAATATTAGGTTAAATTACCTTTGAGAAAAGATAGTTTTAGACTTTAAATAAAAGTTCAATTATCAATAACTTTTACACCAATTATGTTTGGTAATTAAAGTAAACTAGATCGGATTGACCTGTCATAAGTGGGCTCAGGCCTAATAAAGATATTTAGTGTAAATTCGAACATCTTTCCTCATAGAAATCATGAGATTAAATACAAAATTTCATGATAAGGAGGCTCAATAAGGAAGAACTAAAAGTGGAAATGTCTGGAATACTTAAAAACCATCTTCAATGACGATGATTGGGTTGGTACTAGAGGAATCGATGAATTACTACCATTTTTATGAGTTTTTACCCTAATATAAACCAAAACCTCTGAATTGGGATTGTTTAGATTATATAGCATTTATTTCCTTGTTTGTGAGACATTTAAACTTGGCATCTATTGAGTAGGAGTCTTTTTGTTTTCAATAGATTGAACTATTTGTTAAATTTTATTATCAAATTTAATAGGTGAAAGAACATGAGTTGGTAAAATAGTATATATATTCCAAATCCCCCTTAAATTTATTTCGGTTAAAAAAGGGCTAGGTTTTCAGAAAAGGCATAATTTTTTTGTTGCAGGTGATAACGTTTATATCAATTTTTCCTTGATAGTATAACTAATTTTTTTAAAACTGGGTCAAACTAGTTTGTTTGATTGATTAAACTGTGAATTAATTAACAATCCGGTTTGATTTCATAATAGTATAATTAATGTTTTTAAAACTAGGTCAAACTAATCTATTTGATCAATTAAACTGTGAATCAATTAATAATCTAGTTTGATTTCATAATCTAATCCAGTTTATATATGAATATTGATTTATTTGAAATTCGGTCAAATTATTCGTGTAACCACTTTCAAAAATAAATCAACATCTAATCTATGGATTTGGCTAAAATTTGTTTAGATAGAGTGAATCACATTGCCCACCTTAAGTTTGGCCCAAAAAACAATTTTTAAATATCCATTGATAATATATATCACTGTTTTTTAAAATCAGAATCAAACTCAATTAACATAAAATGAACGGTAAAAGGGTATAATAATCAATTCGATTTTTTTAAATTTGAAAAAATATAGAAAAGAAAAAGAAAACAATTAGAGTGGATAAATATGGTTCTGAAAAAAATTCTATTTTTAATACGGAGCATGTTGAATTTGTTGAAATAATTCCTTTATCCTCAATCTAGCGACTTTGCCATTTCATTGACTGAACAAAGTATGAAAAATGCAGCAGGAACGTGAGGATTGGGAAATAATTTCTTTATCCTCAACCTAGTGACTTGATCATCTCTCTGACTCCAAGTATAAAAAGTCCAGCAATAATAATGTAAGGATTGGACTTTGTAACTGAGCTCATGCTTCAGCTGTGGTTCCTATGGTTGAGCAACAAATCATTTATTTAAACCAAGCCGTAGGCAAGAAACCGTTTGATTTGGACTAAAGGTGTAGGCAGGAAATGCGATAATCCATGTGTTGTTGCAGGAAGATCTTTTTGATTTGGATCGGCGTCTTAAACGAAGATGTAATTATGCAAAACAACTTTGCTTTACATACATTATGATTTCAGAGGGTAATCTATAAAAGTTACATTATCATATACTCGCAATTCACATATACAACTTTCTTTAGCATACTGCAACACATGTCACAAAACTATCTATTATCTTCTTGGTTGAATTGGCCTCCAATTTATAAGTTACAGTAACATTTTACAACGAGAGCCAATTAGCAGACAAGATACAATTATATATATACCATCTCAAAATAAACACATTCATAATCCTAATTAAATTATAGTGTTTCTTGTTTGTTGGGATGGAAATTTCGAGCTTGGTTGCTGTGGAGATCTTACTTTGGATGGAGAGGGCTGCTCCTTTATTATTATTATTATTTTTTTAATTAGGTAAAATGTACCTCCATTTAATTTTGCCAGTTTGATTGACAGTAGACGTTTTTTACATGATGGATTGGTTGGATATGAGAGCTCCTTTTGATTTTTGCTTAGTATCTTTTCTTGAATTCTATCCTTTGAGAACTTTAATAGGCATTAAAGAGAATGTGACTTTTGATAGGTTTTTTGCATAAATTGGAATTTTGATAGTATTTTGTTTAGTTTGGCTTATATTATAGGGATCGAAGGGTGGTATATATGTATTGTGTTTATGTTGTTCTTTTTGGCTTGTTATCTTTGTAAAAGGCTTTGCTGACTTGGTACTTATCATGAGGCTAAGTTGAGCTTAGATTGTTCTTTTCGGGTCTTTGGTTTTGTTTTCTTTAATACATACTTATTTTCCGGGTCTTTGGTTTTGTTTTCTTTCATAGATACTTATTTACCAAAAAAGAAAATAAGGAATGGGTTTCTTGAAGCCATTTTTGTTGACAATAAAGTTATGCGCATACATTTTTTATACATAATTTGAGTACACAAATATGTATTATTATACGATTAAATAATTTTGATTTAAATATAAAATAACGTTAAATCAAATAATGATATATCATCTGTATATTTATATTATATATAAAAAATATATATACATAATATTATTTTTTTTGTAGAAGAGAGGAGTGCAAGTGTGTGACAAAGTGTGGTTTCTCAAATCTTGGATGGTACATTTTTTGAATGCGAATATGAATATAAGGCGCTTGGAGGAGATGCAACATTTAGTGTCTATGGTAATTTTTCATAAGAGTAATAGTTAGCGGTAGAATAATAATTTAGTTTTTTTAACAATGCATTTAGCTTCTTTTCCACTGATAGTCTGAAATTTGGTGTGAACAAGTGTGATTTATACAATTAAGGGTGAAAAAATAGATCTTATATCAAACCTTGGGTGGAAAAATGTAATTCGCTCATTATATACTAAAAAAGTGTTTTATAATTAAAAACTCTACCACGCATCCTATTCATTAAATAATCAGCTGTTATTAGATCTGACAAAACGAGCAAGTTGCATGTAGGTACTCGTGGACATTTGCTGCAAAAACTGGTGATATGCTTTTTGTGCGTGGGTCGGGCTTACACATAATTTTTTTTTTTTAAATGTCACATCTTTCACACTTCTTTTATTTTACAAGAGAAAGAAATATGATCAAGTGAAAATAGAAGGTTTTATCAAATTTGGAAGACAAAAGACTATAGAAAGAAAGTAAAAGATGGAAAGAAGGGGAATAAATGATATAAATCAAATGTTTCCAAGAAGAAGGGGAGATGTTGAAGAGAAGAGAAAGGTGAACCGTGGAGAGACAAATATGAGCGATGTGATTAGGAAGTCCGTGATGGGAAGTAAAATTGGCTGATGATCGTTGGTTTTTTGTTGAGTTCAATGGTTTCGCTCAGTAGGGAAATCAGTTTTGAGACATGAGAAATTGGTGTTGATTTGTATTTTGTTTAATTGTTTTTATGCTGCAATTTAATGACAAAACCTACTTATTTTGAAAAAGTTAATGCTTATATGTAGCAATTAATGGCACAATCTACTCTTTTCTTTTATTTAATATTAAAAAAACTTATATGTAACCAATATTAATTAATTAAAAATTAATATATAGACTAATATTCACAAGTCGTTCATAGGTTTACTTGTGTTTGTAGGATATAATATAAGTTCTAAAAATTATTATTCATATAAATCAATTTATTTTCAATCCGAATATGTTTTGACCAGGTTTGTATCCTAAATGACTCGCCTGTTTTTCAAGTTTCGCTGTTATAAAGTAACTTCCCGAAAATATTTGAAAATATTCATAGGAAACATAATGGCATAAATGTCATTTTATAGAAGAGTATCACAACAAGTAGATTGATATGACAACGATCCACACATTTAAACAAGATAGGAAACAAGTATATAAGATATTGAAAACTTGGATTACCCAACCTAAAATGCCACAACCTTATTCATTCATAAACTAAAAGAAAACCAAGGCTACTAAAGCATTGAGTTTGTTTATTACTTGAAGAATTGTCATTAAAGTAGTACAAGTCCATGGATCATCCTAGCACACAGCCCCCAATGACCTTTTCTGAATACAATAGGAATCATAGAAAGTAGCACAACAATTACAATTTTTAGATAATTTACTCACAATGAGCATGACAGTTAAAGTGAAAAGCCATTCTTTCCTTTATTTCTTCATCGACTGAAGGTGGTAGCACTCTAATTCCCATCGCCCACTCAAGCGTGTGAGTTGGGCTGGCAAAAATGTGCGAAGACACTGGTGACTTATTTCCTGTAAATCTGTTTATTCGGTGACATCTTGTTCAACTAATATTTAGCGCTTCATTGGGTTTTGGTTGCTACAAAAGTCAATATTCTATAATTTTGGTTTGCTTGTTCTCTTGCCTACTTTCTAAAGGCTTATAGAATGTCAAGGGAGAAAGAATATTAAATAGTGTTGTCTTTACGGTCAAAATGGGGTTATTTTCTAACACTTCTATCTAGAATGTATGATGTTGGGATTTGTATGATAATCTTTGCTTCAGTGGCATTGCTGTCCCGGTTTCCATTTATTTTTACTTTGACTGGACTGGAGAAAGAATGCAATGTTGGGATGTGTATGATATCCTAGACGCTCACTTTTCCTCTCTTTCCACGTAACAAACTTCTCACGCCGCTTGCCTCTCCCTCTCCCACTCAAACATTGAAGTAATTGTTTTTGTGCTTACCACGTACAGGTTTGAAGAAAAACAAGTTGAACAGCTGCTAGTCTCTTTTCCTAAATTGTTTTTGACTCGAAAGCATAAAAGTTTTGTCTGGTAAATTATGATATATGTCTTCAGTTCTTCCTCTAGAACTCTCAAATGAACACTCATGAGAGTTTGATTAAGATAAACTATACAGGAACAACAAAAACAGAGATAATTTATGTATCCTTATTCGCTTTGGTTTTTGTGACACAACATGATAAATATACCTCAGTGCCGCGTGTGGCAGCATAACTAAAATTGGTTAATCAGAATTTATCATGTCAGAGAGAACTAAAATCCTCAGACGTGTGAATCCTAAACACTAACCTTTAAGCAAAAATGTTATAACTGCCTGATGATTTTATCTATCATTTCCATTTCCAGCCATTCCTGACTCTTCCAATGTTGCAGAATTGCCAAAGTGTGTAAGGGAATTGAGTCCAGAATCAGTTAATGAAGCAACCGGCTGTACTGGATGGTCAAATTTGCAAGCAGGCCCAAACTTGCAAATGCCATTGCGGCTGTAATGTGAACAGATATTTTTATCCTGGTTTTCAAAACAAAAGGTCAAAGAGTGAATCATAAAAGAAAGTAGTTGCTGACATGTGATCAAACTGCTGATTAGATTCTCATGGCTGAAAGACAAAAAAAATAATAGCCATCTGTAGGAATATTTTGCAGAGGTTTTTGCAAGATTAGAGTCATCCTGTTTCTATTACAGCTCTACAAACAAATTCCAAATCTACTTGGTAGCTACAAGTTGCTTCATGATCAAATGCTTTCTGGTTTTCAAAACAAAAGGTCAAAGAGTGAATCATAAAAGAAAATTGCTACTGACATGTGATCAAACTGCTGATCAAATGCTTTTTGCACTCTTTAATTCCTAGTGTAAAAAATGAGAGCAGTTAAGTGTTACTAAAGTAATTACATGAACAAAAGCTGAGGCATTATAGCACAACAATTCACTGCCATAGACAAATAAAGAAATAACTCCTGCTGTTTCACACCGCTCCATACATAAGAACAGTGTGACTTATTGAATTATGTTTTCCTGTATATATATCGATAAAAGAAGCAAAGCTCAAAAGAAACAGGGAAAAAAAACTTACAGGTCTCAGTGGTAAACCCTTATCGTTGAGAGCACATGGCAGTGACCTTGAGATACAATTCTTAGGATGATGATATTTGCAGTTGGATTTAAATTTACAGTCCCCAGTTTTTAAGAAGTAACTGCAGTCTGGTTGTCCAGGTCGTTCTGGAAATTCATCAACTAGCATCTGTTGCTGTTGCGGTTGATGTGTATACACATTGTTTTCTATCACCAGGGGTTTCATGGCATATGCAGGCATTGGATTTATACTCCTTTCTGGTGAATATAGAGGACCCTTGACAAGCCACAAACAGATCAAATTAGCGGGCAATAGTACTGACAGGTATTTGACTGAACTTTAGACACAACGGTAAGCAGAACTGATTCTGGTCCTTTACATCTAGTAATTTGATCAGAGGTTCTGTTAACATCTATTTGCTGTATATACAGAAATAGAACATTAACCACATTAAAAGATTTTCAAAAAAAGGATAATCGATAACCAGACTGAAAAGTGGATTTTTATATAGAAGAATAAATTAATCATAGGTTAGAAAAGAAACAGGGTGAATAAAAAATTTAAATGGCTTAGCAGTCTGAAAAATCATCTAAAACAATATCAAGGATCCTATACAAAGGATTCAAAAGGATGCGGAAAGGAAATTTGCAAGTTCTACGTATGATTTTAGATGGTACAGAAAATGGAAATGAAAGTATACAAAAGAGAAAAAAACATAAAAGGAATTTTAAAAGCTAGATTGAAGTAATGAAAAATTAACAAGGAAAAAAAGCCATGTTAGTACCTGATACCCATTCCATTCGGTATTTTTTGATGCAGCCGCTTGGCTTGGTGGAAATATCATTTGCACAAAGGGTGCAGTCTCATTTAAAGCCCTTGGTGATGACCAGGATCCTAGGCTTGCTTGAGATGAGATGGATCCACCATTACCATATCCTGAAGGAGAGTCAGAGCCACCTACAGCAGTGGGATCAGGATGATTATATCTGCAATTAGATCCATACTTGCAGGAGCCATTACGCATGTAATAGGGGCACTCTTTCTCTCCCTGCAATGAGTTAAAATTTTATAATTAGGATGACTTAATCTCAGGCAGATTTGCGATCTTCACATACAATTTAAGGTAAATCATAACAAGCCAGGATGAGCAAAGATTTAAATAATTCTTTACAAATACTAGAAAAATCATACCGGCCGAATAGGCAGACCCAGAAAATTGAGCTCAAAAATTGGGACAACTGGTGATTTTGCTCTTGTGTGACTGTATCTGCATGCCTTCCCAAATTTACAACCTCCTGTCTTCAGGTAATACTGCAGATAGCTCAAGAGAAAAATTATAATACTACAAAGTTGTCATAATATAGCAATTCCTTAAAAACATCACCTTCCTACCTCCTTCAAAGGCACAAAATTGTTGTAGTGCAAAGAATCAGATGATCCTAGAATCACCCAAGAGACAATGAAAAGGGAAAAAGATTTACACCAACACATAATTTCAACAAAACAGCAAAAAAACACATTGGAAGGCCAAACAAGGTGGGAAATTGTTTAAGTATATAATTCAAATATTATTGTTTCAGCAAGAGAAAAATATTTACATTTTTACCAAGTTTTGAAGAGAAAAAAAATACAAGACATTGAACACCAAATATATGAGATCAGCGACAGCAGCATTCTTTGCATTTTATATTGACAGACTATTCTAGCGCCATGGCTCTCACAGAGAAAGGAAATAAATAGGAGGTACATGGACCAACTCATTTACAACAATAATTCAATAAATTACGAGAACCAATTATAATGAAAAATATTTCATATGCCAGAGCCCAAAGAAAAAACTATAGCTTCATATTTAGAAGATTTCTTCATGGACAAAAGCCAAAGCTACAAAGAAATTCTAAAACTGTATTACATGATAAACATACAACACCTAAGATCTACTCTCACAAATAGAGAAAATTTATACGACACATTCAGATGCTTGAACTTGGTTGTGATAAACTAATTATACTAGAATTATTGACCCAAATCATAAACAAATTGAAATTCTCTTTCTTGCAAAAGCTAATGTTTTTTAACAAGAAATTAAACCTTGCTTTACAATTAAGTTTAAAAAAAAGTAATAACCTTGCATGCTATCTGGCTCTGTCCTGGGCCTCCCGGCTTCTCCACTAACTCCTCCCTTTCCTTCACCTTCTCTTGAGCACCCTTTAAAACAACATAAATCACAGACTCATAACAACTACACATTCCTAATCAAACTCTACGATAAATATAACAATCTATTCACTATATCACAGTCATATTTCAGTTAATCAGCGACAATGGTTAGCATATACGAATTAACCACAATCCCAACGAGTAAGTTCACTAAATTATCCCACAAAAGTAGGTCAATGAAAGAATCATAAAGTGGTCACCTGGCTTTTTCTGCGAGCAGGATGATTAAACTTGCAATTAGATCCAAATTTGCAACTTCCATACTTGATATAATACACGCAATCTTCTGCATCTGGCCTAACAGGGTATGGGTACTTTTTTATCATTTGATATCCATTCTCATTCTCAACTCCACTTTTATTCTTATTATCATCAAAACTGTCACTCTGTTCTTCCTCCTCTCCTAGATTTGAACTCTTCTCTTCTGACTCTCCCAAATCCAGATTCTCCAGATTCCGACACTCTTCCACGAGGCCTGCCGTGGGATGAAGATCAGACGATGAAGGATCGAAATCAGATTTGGATGGAAGAGATTGTAACCCTAACTGAGGGTTTATATTATCATTATAAAGATTTGGTATGGGAAATGGTTCGAAGACCTCCATTGTGCCTACAACATTTCAAACCCTAATTGGGTAGATTAGGAGAAAAGCCGAAAAGGTGTGATTTTCTGGAATCGAAGTAGTATTTGATATTTGTACACACGTTTTAATAATAGAACTACGGTATCTTGGCTGACCTGACAACTTTACTGTTGTTCAATCCACACGAGCACCAACTTGTACCTTTTTTTATTTTAAATATGGAATTTCACTCTAATCGGGGTATTTTTTCAAAACTAAATCAATTACATTATAAATCCAACAATTCATTTTATCCAATTATATTTGTATTGTATTATAATTCAAATTTCAAATTTCAGATAAAAAAACCTTAAACATTAACTTGGCTTAAAATAAAGACATGTAAATAATTTTTAATCTTAAGTTAAATCAAAATATTTTTAAGTTAATCTGACTTAATCTAAATTAACTCAAATTATATAATCGATAAAGTCATGTTAAAACATATAGAACGACATAAGTTAATATAGAACGACCTACTTTATTAAATGTCAACAAATTTGTTACAAAACAATAAACAAAAAAATATTTGATAAATAGTTTGTTCATTGCATTTTTATATAGTCAATTATAAAGTCAAAAAAATATGATATCATAATTAGAAACTCAAATAAGTTTATAATTTCAATTTCAAAATAATACAATTGATAATCAACGAGATTAATAATTATTTATCAAATATTTATGCAATTTAAATTCTAATCTATATGATGGATGTAACTGTTATAAGTATTAAAATCATTAATAAATATATGAATATGACACATCAAACATAAACATAATAAGTTCAAATCACTAATCCTTGAGATATTATGCAATATTTTGTTTAAACTTTTTGTGTTAGTTTAGATCAATTCAAGTTGACTTCATATCAACTCAAACACATAATATGAACTTTTTTGGATAAACCCAAACTACTTTTTGTATCTAAAATTATAACCCTAATATGATTTTTTTTCATATTATATCATGTCTGGTTAACCGATAGTATCAAATTTTGTTAAGTCTACTGAACAAGTAAAATCTCAAATCACCGTATCAAATAAGCAAGAAGTTTAATTTTAAAATATTATTAAAGGAGATTTGAAATTATATCCTCTTATTCAGGAAACACCCCTATTGCCACTCAAACAATGGAGGCAACAAGTGGCTCTTTTCTTGTAGCCCTAGCTTATTTCACAATGTACATCTTTTGTAGTGTAACCAAACAACCTATTCATAATTCTAACAAGAGATTATAGCCCGACAATGTATAGTATAATTATGTAATTTAATGGCTGGAATGGAATACACTTCTTCAAATCCCCACATATATGACTGCTTCAAAAACATGCCTCAATGAAGGACACTGATCTAAAATGATAATATTGTTACCTCAATTCTCAAACACATGAGATGAAGATTTTGATCACAACCAGTCAACCATATAGACACCCATAGTCTAAAACATCACCTTGGCAGATATGGTGAAAAAGGTAACATGATTGCATGAGAAAGTTATTCATGATCAAAGCAATTGACAATTAAATCGGCCCAACTTAGCACTAGAGCAACACAAATATAATCATTGCCCTGAATGACAAATGGCAATTGCACCGAAATCCTAAGCCACTAGCTTAGGTTCATTAGCAATAATTAACACCTTTCCTACAACACAAATATAATCCTCCGGTTTTCTTTGTGGAATGACCAGTCTTCTGCTTGTGACGGCTGAAATCAGACACAAACTGGAATGTCTGCCCACAGCCGGCCTCACTGCACACATAAGTACGAGCACCTGTGCGAACCCTTATGTGTTCAGTACGTGCCCATGCCCATTTGAATGCCATCTTACAACCCTTCCACGACATTTGAGTGGGCGATCATCCAAATGAACTCGCCAGTGCTGTACTAAATATTTGTGAGAGAAAAACTTTTTACCACATCCCTTCACTGGACATATGTTTCTTTTGTGCTGAAGCAACTCTGATTTTGACCCAAAAGTCATGTTGCAACCCTCAAAGTCACACTGGTATTCTGCTTCCTCATCCTTAATTTTTGCATTGTTGTAATCACCTAGAGCCTTCCCAGCTGAAGAATTCTTCACCTTCTTTTTTCTAGATTGCTTTTTGTACTTTAAATTGGATTCTGACTGTTTCACAGGGTTTGATATTCTTTTCCGAAGACGAGTGCTAGGCCTGTCTTCAACCAATGAATCAAATTGTTTGGCATTCTTCACACTATTATTAATATGCTGCCGAGAAGTCCCTTGTTTCATTTGTTAAGTGATCTCTAGTTTTGTGATACGAACCTTAGGAGAACCACACCTCAAAATCTAGCTATTGAGATGGGAGAGCCCAAGACTGTATAAACCCCACACTAGTTGCCCATACTTTCTAATGTGGGATCCAAGTCTCATACCTTACACTTGGAATCCTAACATACCACCACGCTCCGCAGCCCTAGCACCTACGCGGGCTGGTTGTGCGTTAGCTCCCTGCTAGCCCTGGGCAGATATTGCAATACTAGCGTCACCACCCGCGTCGCACAATTGCAACTGGAAGACATGGTGATGGCTCTGATACCAAATGATACGAACCTTAGGAGAACCACACCTCAAAAGCTAGCTATTGAGATGAGAGAGCGCAAGGTTGTATAAACCCCACACTAGTTGCCCATACTTTCCAATATGGGATCCAAGTCCCATACCTTGCACTTGGGATCCTAACATTTTGTCAAATTACCTTTTCCATGCTCAGTGTCTAAGCGTTCTTTTGTTTCATTTTTCTAAAACATTTCACTTTTCACTTGTTTGCTTCTAAAAATCCTCCCAGGTTGCCAATGAGAATTATCCTCCACTAAATCATATGACATAGCATCTTTCCTCTCAGTAAATTTGGTCTTTTTGTCTGCACGATTTCACCAAAGTTGTGGGTGATCATCCTCAGCTGAATCATCTGAAGCTGAATGTTCTACCTCCATTGATTTGACTTGCTTGTCTTTAGGAGTCTTCCTGTGTTGCTTTAAAAAATTATGCTCCAGAGAATCTTTCGAAACTGCATCTTCTCTCTCAATCCATTTGGCTTACTTGCTATTCAGAATCCTCCTTTGCAACTGACAAGAATTATCCTGCAGTGAATCATCTGAAACTGCATCTTCCCTCTCCATAAATTTGGTTTTCTTGCTTCTTGGGATCCTTTTATGCTGCAACTAAGAGTTATCCTCTAGTGAACCGTCTGACACTGCATCATCTCTCCCAATATATTTTGCTTGCTTGCAATTCGAAATCCTTCTATTCTGTAACCTACGAGAAACATCCTCCATCAAACCATCTGAAACTGAGTCTTCTTTCTCTATACATTTGGCTTGCTTGATTCTGAGATTTCTTTTATGTTGCTTATGAGCAATATCTTCAAGGTAACCATTTGAAACTGTATTCTCTCTCTCAACATATATGCCTTGCTTGCTCCTCAGAATCGTCCTATACTGCTTAAGAGAACTCTCCTCAAGTAAATGATTGTCTCTAGCAATACATATGGCTTGATTACTCTTAGGAAGCCTCCTAGACTGCTTAAGAGAGTTCTTCAGCAAATCATTCAAGACTTCAACTTCTCTGTCAATACCTTTGATTTGCTTAAGAGAATCATATGAGCTTCCATCTTTTCCTCTCATAAGATTAGATGACTTTCTTTTGTGATCTTCTCTACTATAAATGAGAGTCATCTTCCTGTGAATCATTTGAACCTTTATCTTCTTGATCAATACATTTGACCTTCTTCATTGACCTGTTTTGTGTTGATATTTTCCTTCTTTTACTTAGCTTTCTTGTTACCAAAGTAAATTTAGTTGGGCAAGTACTCTCAGATTTTTCCTCAAAATACTCATCCACTATTGCCCAACTGCGGAAGCTTATTTCCTTCTCATGTTCTTGATCCTCAAGATCCTTCTGTGTTAGAAAGAGGTGATCCTGATTTGACATCTGTTAGGAACCCAACTCTTATTCAACCAAAACAAAAAATTAAAACACAAAAAACATAATAAACTAAAACTATTTCATTAACCAAAACATTACAATGATAAACTGAATAATTCAAAGAGTTCGGGATCTCCCATTTTTCGATCGTTCGAGACGTCGGAAACCTCCCACAATCAGCCAAGGATGACCGCCCTTAAACAAAACCTTAATATATTTTCTTCCTCCCCTATTTTGAAACACAAACACATATTTATAATAGAAATTAACCGTTGGATTGAGGACAAGTGTCTCAATCCTAACATTCCCCTCCCCTTCAAAACCATCTTATCCTTAAGATGGATATTAATAAAATGATTTTTTTTCTTTTTTTTTAAATTTTTTCTGATTTTTTTCTTTTTTTTTTGTTTTTTTAAATTAATTTATTATTATTATTATTACTATTTTTTTAATCTACATACCCCCCCTCTCTCTGCTATTGTTTTTTTCTAAACGACGTCATATCTTTCTTTTTCTTTTCCCAAAAAAGCTTCTGCCTTCTCTTTTTGCTTTCCCAGCAAGCCACAGTTCACTTTCCCCTTTTCCCAACAAATCAACTGCCACTGCCCTCCATCTTTTTTTTTTTAAATTGTTTCTCTCTCTCTCCTTTCTCTTTCCTTCTTCTCGTCTTTTTCTCTTCTTCTTCCTTCTCTGCATTTTCTCATTTCTGCCTTCTAAAATTTATTTTTTTTAAGACTTTTGCTACATTCCGTTTTCATCTCCTTCTTCTGTTTTCGTTTTCTTCTTCTTTTCTTTTTTTCTTCTTGGCACTTTTCCAGCATGTAGACACCAACTTATTTCTCCCATTCTTCTTCAAGTCAGCCTCCTCCGTGAATATTTTTTGACGACTCTTTACTTTTTCGACCATTATCTGTCCTCCCCGCTGGATCAAATGCTCAGATACCATTTTGTTAGGAACCCAACTCTTATTCAACCAAAACACAAAAAACATAATAAACTAAAACTATTTCATTAACCAAAACATTACAATGATAAACCGAACAATTCGAGGAGTTCGGGACCTCCCATTTTTCGACCGTTTAAGGCGCTGGAGACCTCCCACAATCAGCCAAGGATAGCTGCCCTCAAACAAAACCTTAATATATTTTATTCCTCCCCTCTTTTGAAACTCAAACATATATTTATAATAGAAATTAATCATTGGATTGAGGACAAGTGTCCCAATCCTAACAACATCCAAACTTTTCCACACTATTTCCCTGCCACAACCTTTCTTTGCCTGCCAGATTGTCTCTCATAATTACAGTTTGTTGGCTAGCCAACCAGAGAATTACGACCAAATGCATTATATGTAACATAATTGAATGGCATCCGTTTAGTGTAAAGAGGAGAGCGACTGAGGTTGGCACTATGAAAGAGATTAATTCCAAGCTTTACAGCCCAGTCCCTATTCCCAGGCAATGCATCTTCACTATCCAGAGCCAAATGTATCCCCTCCTCATCCTCTTTGCTGACATTCCTGAATGAGATATCATTCCAAATAAAATCAATTCCCAATTCTTCAGCCACTAACTTTGCTTCATCAACTATCCTAGGATATTCTGCAAGTGGTTTTGCAGATAAATCATGAATGAGGAAATAGAAAAAGACTACTCTGTTATACACTACTACTATCTAGAAAACATAACTGTCAACAAATTGATAAGAGTACTAAAACTTAATCTCAAAGTGATCCTATCATTCAACAAACTAGTATGCTTGAATGACTGCTTCATAAATAAGCTTCACTAACTACAACACACCTGGATGACAAAGAAGCATTATATGCACCCCTTTAATTGAATGAAGTTGTTTTTCTACTTCCATAGCATGCTCAAGACAGAAGACATGCATTCGTGAAGAATCTTTATCAGATCTTGGCATAAAAGGCATATCTTTGTTCCTCACTGGTTTAATGGCCTTTCTAAATTCCCTATTATTAGCACCATGGAAATCTGGAGAAATTGACAGTGTCATTCTATCTCCAAGTAGACCATTCAAACCATTTGATTTAGAGAATCCAGGATTATCAGTTTCAAATTCTCTAAAACAGTCAAAACTTTAAGGACTTCTCTCTTTAAAATTGGCTCTTCTAAATCCAGGTACCATAAAACAGTCAATGGCCTAGAAAAGAGCTTCATCTTGACAATCAAATCTTGTCAATGAGAGACTGCTACTACCAGTTGCATCACCATAAAAATCTTGCTCATATTTTTGTTCTGGTAAACACTTTGTCATGTTAGTTTTATTAACATCAAGCGAAACATCTGGTTTGACCTGATCCTCAGAATCAGATGAATTTTTGTAAGTCATGGCTAACAGGCCAAAGACAGAAGTTTCTCTCTTTTTTCTATATCAAAAACCATTATATTACTTTGCCCTACCATTTGAACTTGGTGAAAAGATTGAACAGGAACATCAAATAAGCTATAAGGACCACCATTTCCCATCCATCCTGATTCTTTCAACAAATAAAATAAAATGTTCAAACTGGGACTTGCAGCAAGGAAAAGTGGAATCATTTATAGATTTAAAAAAAAACCTTAAAAGAGAAAACAACCGAATGATATATAGGTAATTGTGGAACTAAGCGCAATGTATACATCTATATAACTTATGCAATCTAGTAAGCTATTTGTTTCAAAAGAAGACAAATCCCTTGATCACACCTATGTTTGACGATATATTATGTGGTTTTCTTTTATTTTTCTTATAAGAAAACAAGCAATATGTTCAAAGAAATTTCTAAAGCCCCGACCAACACCACTGATAAAACTAATAATTATAATGATACATATTCATCTACATGATAAGTCTTTTATGCAAGGATATGTGTGTATCTGCATATGTGCACGTTGGAAAGATACATTCCAAGATAATTTTTAGATGTAAATAATAATTTAAGCTACTGACTAATGTAGAGGAATATCAACCACTCCCCAATGTTCCCATACCAAAAACCTTTCATGTATACCTGGAAGGAAATTTTACAAATGGCAAGTCTTCTTTAATGATTTCTTAAGTTACATATCTATCATATGTCAACCACTATATAAGATCATGCAAAGGAAAACCAAAAAAGAAGAATTGCAACATACAACCTACTTGGATAAGAATTCAGCTTAGAAGTAATTGCATCCACATCAGCTACATTAAGCCCATCACTAGTTACTCCAGAACCAACAATCCAATCATTAAAGAAGCTACAATCAAATGACATGAGAAATCTAGCAGTTAGATCTTGAGGTTGAATAACAGTTACACAGGAAAAGCTCAAAATTCCGCATATAGCGTAAGAAAACAATCTCTGATCTGACAACCAGTCACCTTGAGTAGTATCTTCTCTTTCAGTTTTTGTGAATAGTATGTGAGAAGTCTGAGTGCATATATGATCAACTCCATTTAATAAGGAGTTTCTTTCACACAAAGAAGTGAATTTTCCTTTCTCTGAATAGAAATCTTTTCTAGGTTTGATTCCATTATTCTTGTCTAGCATGATATCATTAGAAACTAAATCTCTAGTGTTTTTAACTGCTTCTTTGTAACTGCATTGACCAAGAGTTATCCTACGATTTACTCCTAAAATATCTGAAGAACTTTCTGGTAGAAAACTACAGAAGATCATTTCCCAAGAATATGAAGAAGTTCACTATTTTGTGTTACATTCTGTATAAATAGTTCTTTAACCAATGTTTCTCCTTCATCTTTTTTCTTATCTTTTAGTCGAGAACTCCATAGTTTAGCAGTAATGGCTATAGGAACTCTACATTTAAGAAAAGATACAACTGAGGGGGACTCTGATTAGTGACAAACTCTATATTCATATGTACAGTACTTCAAACATTTGAACAAACAATTTTGGTAGAAATCTTAACAGTGAAGGAACTACTGTTTAGCAAATTTCTATCCTTTAGATGGTGTAAGAATACCTTAATAAAAACATATACCAAAGGCAGGATGACAACAAAAAGGCAACAAAGGAATCAAATTTCAAAATCATGGTCAATAAATTGTAAAATCTCCCTCAACAAGTATAACAAAGCATGTCAAATCCACCAACTCTAGGTTTGAATTACATCAGTCTGAGACAACAAAATGCACAGTAAAAGGCAATGGCAAGTGGAAAAATAAAGCCAGCAAAGTCGTAAGGAGAGAAAGTTAGAAATCAATACAGAACATACCTTGAATGGAATGCTATAGCCAGATCATCAAGTAATTGAAAATGAGAAACCATAGGTGGATAATTGATTGAAGCTCCTTGAATAGCAGTAGCTTTCGCAATGTTTAATCACTCAGGAGTTGCAATATTGGCTGCCTCACCACAATTTAAATCCTAATCTAGGAAATTCAAACAGATAAAATAAGATTATTCATTTGATAAAAATAAAAATAACTTTTACCTAAAAATAACTTATTGATTTCAAATGATTCTTACCATGACTAAACCCCATATGATAGGCCCTTGGAAAAGTAACAACAAACTCTCTAGCATTTTGCACTAACTTGATTTAAAGAAACTGATGTAGTAAGAAATAGATAGATGCATTCATGCATCAAATCAAGACATTAAGGGCCTGCTATGAGAAACTTCATGTGATATAATTGTAATGGGTTGAAAGATCATTCCCAAGTTGTATTTTGAGATCTTCTTTTCTACAGAAGAAAAGGGAACATATATGAATTCAGGGCTAACAGAAAGAAAATTTAATTTTAACTGTAACTTTTGTTTGATTACTTATCTTTCAAACTATCATTTCAACTTATACTAATAATTTGATTGAAATTATTCTTTAACAAATATGATTAAAGTGACTTTTAAGCTAATATGCATAAAAAACTACGTAGGTAACTGTTTATGCTCTGAATGCAACTTAAGGAAATGGCTAAAAGTCAAAAGAAAGAATGAAAAGAAAAAAGCAAGGGGAAGAAAAACAGGGAGCAAGAGTTACTTGTAGCATGGAACCCCCACACTAACAATTACTTCGGGCAACATTATTGTTGTTTTCTCACTAAGAGTAGCAAAAGTAACTGATCAAAAACAAAATAAAAAATAAATGTTGCTCAGCACATCTGAAAAACACAAAGTTTCGGAATCATGCCCTATTTGTTAGCAAGTTGCTTCTCTATTGATCTAAACATATTTATAGTTATAAACCCAATCCTCGAAGCCTCTAAAAATCTACCCCCATGTGCAATGCAAGTTATTCTCAAGAAATTGAGCGCAGTAGAACATTATTTATCAATGCTCTAAACCTAATATATGTACTTCAAGCATTTGGAAGATAACAATTGAATGAAAGCAGTAACAAACTCACCAAGAGGATTATTATCTCCGTCATATCCATGAATTCTAACCACCTGCTCAAACGCATTGGCAGCACCCATGGGCATACCATAGCAAGTCTTACTAGCACCCATGGGCACACCATAGCAAGTCTTACTAGCACCTATGTGCACACCATAGCAAGTCTTACTAGCACCCATGGGCACACCATAGCAAGTCTTACTAGCACCCATATGCAAGTAATTCGAGACATTAGTTATAGTTGTGTACTAGCATATTTAATTTACATTATAGAATGTATGTGTAAGTTTATTTTATAAAATATCACATAACATGTGGCTTAAAACTAGTGAGACTATTTAATTAAAACCCTTAATATTAAATATTAAATCTAAGATTAAATTGGTATCTTTCAATATGACACTTTAATTAAGCCCCTATTTGTTGGAACCTTATTTGCTAAAACGAAGGGTACATTTCTATCACGTGAAAAATTAAAAGTTGACCATATTAGATCTAACTTAACTAGTATATTTTGCTTGTTTGTCAAAGTGAAGGTAAAGTACAATAGAGATATGAGTAGGGAATGCATTTGTTGATACAAGAGAATATGTGGTATCCACTCTATGGATACCGAGAGCTATAATTGATGTTGCATGATCTGTTAGGGTAACACATGACTCGAGATCATGGGCTTTCAGTGATTAATTTGAAATTTATCTATTCAATTAATTCAAACTTGTACGCCAAAGTAAAACAGATAATTAATTCAATGAGATATTGACCCATTAGGAACTTTATTGAAACTTTTCGAGTACAAAAGTAAAGGCTATTGGCTTTTGGCTTGAGGAAAATAGTAAAAGCATTTTAATTAATTAAATTCATAATTAAAATGAATATTAATAAATTAAATAAAATTACTGATTTCTTTTATCTATAATTGTAGATAACAAATCACTATCTCAAACCTGACTTATTAATCAATTCTCAAAAAGAAAAATAGGCTCTCACTAAAATTAGCTTCATTAATTGGTACAAAAATCTTCAAATTATACTATGTCAAGAGAAGAGGTTGTATATCATCGGGGGGTCATCGCTTTGTAAACCTGGTCTCAATGCCACCCAAGAGCAAACAAATACCTATAATAAGTATCTAGATGACTTTATGGAGATTTAGTACCTTATGCTAGCTTCTATATCACCTAAGCTTTAGAAACAACATGAGGAAATAGATATGCCATCCATACTTGCATATCTTTGAGAGTTATATGGCACTCGTGCGAGGGTTAGATGATATAAGGTGTCATCAACTGCGTTGTTTGATTGCAAACTGTCTTAAGAAGGCTAAGTTGGCTCTTATGTGCTCAAGATGATTAGCTACATTGAGCAACTGGTGAGATTAGACTTCATCATAGACAATGAGCTCATCATTGACTTGGTGTTGAAATCACTCCCTAAGTCTTGGATTAATTTCATTATGAATTTTAATCTAAACGAAAAAGAGAAGTCTCTTAAACAATTATTGTATATACTTAGGACAGTTGAACAAGAAGTACACAAGGCTATTTCAAACAATGTGTTTATGGTTGAAGCCAACAAGCAACTAATAATGCTACTCATCCCACAGGTGGTATGAGAAAGGGAAAGGTTGTTTGCTTCTTTTGTGGCAAAGCTGATCACTAGATGAGACATTGCAAGCCCTTCCTAAAGAACAAAACAAATTAGGCAACTGAAGCCTTTACTCTATGTATGTTTGTCATTGAGATAAAATATTCTCCTTATCCTGGGTTGTAGACACATGATACGGTTCTAGTATTTGTTTTGATATGCAAGGACCGAGACAGAGTAGATTATTTGCCAAAAGAGATGTTGACTACATGTTAGAAATGAAACATGAGTTATTGTATTAGTCACAGGGTTTTATTATCTTAGGTTGCCCACTAGACTTGTTTTGGAATTGAAAAACTGCCATTTTGTTCTCTTTGTTTCTAAAATCCTTTGCTTCTGTGTCTATGTTGAACAAAGAGTGATATATATTTTCAATTGTTAGTGGTACTATAACTATCAATTTAAATAATATTCTTTATGAAATAGTTAAATTGTCTAATGGTTTATGTATTTTGAAACTTGATAATGAAATTTTCAATATGCAAAATAATAAACAATTAAAATTGGATGAATTGAATACCATATATCTATAGCATTGCAGGTTAGGCACAAAGGATTGAAATGCATATCGAGACTCCTTAAACAAAGAGTTTTGTGATTATTTAACCTTAAGTCATACGATGAATATGAATTGTTTACTGGGTAAGATATTCAAAACACCTTTCATTGGACATAATGAAAAGGTGATTGAACTGTTAGACATTACACATATCAATACGTGTGGCCCTATGACAATGCATAATAGATATGAGGAAGTCTACTTTGTCATATTTATTGATAACTTCAGTAGATATGGCAATGTATTTTTGATAAAATACAAATCTGAATGTTTTGACAAATTCAAAGAATTCAAGAACAAAGTAGAAAAACAACTTGGTAAATAAATTAAAAATCCTTTGAAATGATTAAAAAGGTGAATATCTAAGTGATGAATTCAGAGAATACCTTAAAGGAAATGTGACAACAATATCTCAACTCACTCTTCTAATACACCACAATATAATGGAGCCTCAGAATGAAAGAATAAGACATTGATGGAAATAGTTAGCTCCATGATAAGTTTCATAGAAACTGCTACCTATACATTAAACCATGTCCCATCTAAATCTGTAGACAAAACTTTATATGAGTTGTGAACCAGGCAAAAACCCAATTTTGATTACTTGAAGATTTGGGATTGTAAAGTTGAACATTAATTCTAAAAAGTATATCTTTGTGGGGTACCCAACGGAAACTAAAGGATACTACTTCTGCCACCCAAATAAGAAAAAGCTTTTTGTTGATCACACCGACATATTCCTTGAGAAAAAATTTATTCTCAAAAAGACCTGTAGGAGGATAGTGGAACTTGATAAAGTTTTTGTACCATAAGATACCACAAATTATAGATAAGACAATGTGCCATCACAGATGGTTGAGCATGATAAGGGAGTTCCTCCACTTTAGATGGAATAACCTTAATACACACAAGAACTACATAGGTCTACACGAGTACATCAAGAGCCAAAAAGATCTTGTTTTCTCTTGACTTAACACAATGATGTATTGGTCATCCATGATGACGAATTGATGACCTATAACAATACTAATTTAAGTCCAAATTTCAAAAAATGTTTGGAAGCCATAAAATTTGAAATAGACTCCATGTAGTAGAAATAAGTATGAGTTTTGATAGATGCACCTGAAAGGGTAAAACCTGTAGGGCGTAAATGGGTTTTCAAAAGGAAAACTCACATGGAAGGTAAGTGCATACATATAAAGCACGATTGGTTGCCAAATGTGTCACTCAAAAGCACGACATTAGCTATGATAAAATGTTTTCACAAGTTACTATGCATAAGTCTATTAGGATTATGCTTGCTATAATAGCATACTATGACTATGAAATCTTTCAAATAGATGTCAAGACTACCTTCCTGAATAACAACCTTATAGAAGACGTCTATATGGCATAACTTAATGGTCTCATTCTTGCTAGACAAACATACAAGGTATGTAAGTTACAAAAGTCCATTTATGGACTTAAGCAAGCTTCAAGAAGCTGGAACATTCATTTTGATGAAATAGTTTGTAGGTTCAGATTCATAAAAAATGAAGATAAACTATGTGTGTATAAAAAGGTCAATGGGAGTGTTATTGCATTTATGATATTATATGTGAAGGATCAAATGACCTAAGAGAGGGGGTGAATTAGACAATCTAAAATAATCTTTACAAAATTAAAGAATTAAAACTAATTTATTCAATTTAATGAATGTTGACTATTTTAATATAATTTATGAAAATGACAAAAGATATTTTAAATAATCAACACAATCAAAATAACATAACACAAAATATAAGTTTGAGGGATGAGAAAATCAAACACGTGATATATAATGGTTTGACACAACCCGACCTAAATCCACTCCTCCAAGCTATCTTTCTCGGATTATTCTACTAATCCTTGGTTGACAAAACCCCAACCAAACTTTTCTTTACAAAAAAAAAAAAAAAAAGCTTCCAAGATGCTACTAAGTTTTACAAGTACTAGAACTCAATTTCTCTCGTTAAAAATTTTCTAGTCTCTTCAAGAGTGAACCTTACTCTTCTATAATACGAATTTTTATATGAATTCGAAATATAATGTCTCTCAAAGAGTGTATATGAAAATTTAAGCTTAGTGCAACCTAATACAAATGAAATCAAAAAGTATTTAAGCAAAAATTTTGAATAGAGAAGAGGATTTGCAAGTGAATAGCTCAAAATTGATTTACTCTCAAATATATAAAAGTTTTTAATGGAAAAAGTCCTTCCTAAGTAGATTTGATTAAGTTTATATAAGGGAAAATAAGGAAAGTTACCATTGTGCAAAAAACTAGAGATTTTAATTTTCCAAAAAACATAAAATTTGATCGACCGAATGTAATTCGGTCAATCGAATGTGATGTAGCACTAACTGTTAGAAAATTCATAATACAATTCGATTTACCAAAAGGAATTTAATCAACCGAATTTCTAAAAGCTAAAATACATGACTTTTGGAAAATTCAGAAGCTATCATCGAAGAATTCAGTTGGTTAAAATCAGTCAACCAAATTTTATTACATTTTACCCCTAAATTTTGAAAATTTGTAATTTCTCCTCAAAAACTTTGAAAAGTGATAATTTAACCCATTTTGGAAAACTTTTTCAAAAACAACTTTGAGATATGAAATTTTAGTCCACAAAACTTCATAATTTCAAATAAGTTATTGAAATTTGATAAAAATTTGGTTTAACTCAATAAGTTTGAAAAAATGACATTTTAACCCAAAATTTTGAAAGATATGAAAAATGTCAATTTAACCTATTTTTGAAAAACTTATACAAACTCTAAATTGAGATATGATATTTTAGTTCACAAAACTTCATAATTTCAAATAGGGCATTGGAATTTGATAAAGATCGGTTTACCTCATTAAGTTTGACAAATGACACTTTAACCTTAAAGTATGAAAGATATGAAATAAATCATTATGAGAGCTTTCATATGCAAATAAATATTCTAATAAGAATAAATGCTTTAACATTACAAATATATCTACCTAAACTTCAGTTTTTCTTCAAATCTTTAAGAATTCTTCACTTGAGTCTTGTCTTTCATTTTCATCTTGATACTCTTTCAAGTGTATTAGGTAAATTCTTGTGATATAAACTTACACTTAAGTAAAGTCATTAGTCAATATGCTTAGGGACATATTAGTTTGTTATCATCAAAATAATAGCATAATGACTCTTTGAGTCAACAATATGTCAATGACATATTAATTATTGGAAATGACATACCAAACTTGCAATTACTAAAGGTATGGTTATCTAATTGTTTCTCCACAAAGGAGTTAGGAGAAGTACCTTACGTTCTTGGAATTAAAATCTACCGAGATAAAATGCATAGGTTGTTGGGTCTAAGTCAAAGCACATACATCAATAAGTACTAACTAGATTCAGTATTAAAAAATCTAAGAAAGGATTTCTACCTATGTCTCATGGTATATATCTTTCAAAAGAGATGTGTTCATGTATACAATCTGAAAGAGATAAGATGAGTAAGATCTCATATGCCTCAGTTATAAGATTGATCATGTACATCATACTAAGTACAAGGATTGATATCTCATATGCCTTAAACGTTTGTAGTAGATATCAATCTGATTTAGGTAAAAAATATTGGATAATTGTCTAGAATATCCTGAAGTACCTAAAAGGACTAAGAATGCATTCTTAGTTTATGGATGGCACATTGAACTCACTATTAGAGACTACAATGATGTCAGTTTCCAAACTGATCGAGATGATTTTAAATCTCAATCAAGATTTGTCTTTTATTTGAATAGTGGTGTAATAAGCTAGAAAAACTCTAAACAAAGTACAATGGTTGATTTTACAACAAAGTCTGATTATATTGTCCTCTTAAAAGCGACAAAAAAAGTTGTATAGATCAAGAAGTTTGTGACAAAACTTGAAGTGGTTCCAAGCACTGTCGAACCTATTGGGCTCTAGTACGACAATAATGAAGTCATTGTTTAGGTAAAGGAATTGCGGTTTCATCAGAACTTCAAGCACATAACCAGATGATACCACCTTATTAGAGAGATTATTCAACATGGTGATGTAATATCTCATAAAATAAGTCTATGGAAGGCCATTTATTGTTGCTTGGTAAAGAGACCATTATGTCTTCTTCTCTTTTGTTTTATTGATATTTGCAAAAAGAATTTAAGGTTATGGTTTATTTTTTTTAATTTTTCTTTTCAATTGTGTTGTTCGGTTTATGTCCATTTTCTTCGCTTAACATCATTGAATTTTGTGAGTTCTTATTACTTAGTTTAACATCATTGAATTTTGTGAGTTCTTATTACTTGGCTTAACATCATTGATTTTTTTTTTGTCCATAATCTAATGTGGCCGGTTAGAATCTCATATATATATGAAACCATCACAACATTTTGTGAATAATGCTTAACATCATTAGCGCTAGATTCCAACCAAGCAGAGCTCGAGTTTGGGCTTGTCGAGTTCGTCTCAAATCACGCTCGAGGTTTTAACTAGCTCGTTAGTAAAATGACATCGTTTTAATATATATCGGTCAAAACGACATCGTTTTGTATCAAAATTTTTAGCACGTGAGCTTAACGAGATAAACACTCTAAAGCTTGAGCTTAAAAATATTGAAGTTGCAGGCTCAGGCTCGAGCTCAAGCTCGTTTGAGGTTAGCTTATTCGAGCTCAAACGAGCTCGGTTCAAATCTAGCCTAAACATCGTTAAATAATCTAACATTGAAATTTTGTCCATAATCATTGAATTTTGTTTTTGTTACCTGGCTTAACGTCATTGAATGTTTTGTACATAATCTAATTTTATGAGTTATGTGAGTTTTTCTTGGCTTAACATTATTAAATTTTGTTTTGTTTTCTATCCATAATCTAATTTCAGATTATTGATTTTTCATTTTTTGGCTTTGATGTTTTTGTGAGTTTTGGTGATGGAAAAGCATGAGTTATAATCTGCTAAGTTTATGAAAATTGATGCTTTAGAAGATTATGGTCTAGCAACAATTAAATTACTTGTTAGGATGGAAATATCGAATGTTGGACATGGGTGTAAATTTTTGGATGAAAATCCGGAAAATAATACCATGGTTCTAATGTGGTTTGGTTGTTGAATTTCGAATGAACAAGGTTCAATGATGTTGAAATAAAGGTTCAAAAAGATAAATGGTCACATAGAGATTTTGTACAATCATTCATATGATTGAAATAACATGTATAGCCTTAGATTAGAGAGAGTCTTTATAGCTCAATATAAAATAGATTTATTAAGGGTGTCATGTATACTTGTATTGTTGTGGCTCAATTCTGTATGATAAACAACGTATGATTATGTGTCTATTTAACTTTTTTTTTTTTAAATTAAGTCTTGATTAAAAATTTTTGGTTTAAAGAATATTACAAAAAATTTTCACACTAATAAAAATCAAAACTCTTGAATAGACATGAAGTCTATAGTATACACTCATAGGGTGACGGGACAAAGACATCCTAAGGAAAAGATAAAATTAATTGTTATGCTATACAAATACTTGAGATTGAGGGGGTACCCATGACATAGACTATGCACCCATAGAGAGGACATGTAGTCTATAGTATACACTCATAGAGAGATATTATGAAAAAGATTGATTCATAGGTATCATGGATTGCAATAACCAATACAGAGAAGTCATATGGCCATGGTGCGAAATCCCTAATATAGCCTAGACTGATCCACATAAAGAAAAGAAAAGAATTAAAATGATAGATATTCTTAAATAAATAAGAATCCTTAAAAAAAAAGAAATTATTTTTCTAATAAGAATTTAGAGAGACTAAAAAATAATAATGTACAATGAAGATTCTTACTTACTGAGTAATTTGTCACTCACCTGTTTTTATTCGGTCTTGTAGGTTCAAAATGAGTTTGTGGTGGGCTACGGGATAGCCAATCAATGGTGGAGGCACAAGATGACAGATTTTCTTGTTTACGATTTTTAATAAATATCTTAGTTATGTTATGTGAAATTAGAACAAACGATTTTACTTGTTTGGTCTAAATTATAATATTAATTATTATTATTATTATTATTATTATTATTAATGTTTAAATTCGTTTTAATACTTGGTTTGATTTCTGCATATATAGAATATTCTGATTATTTTAAGACTCCGAAAAAACTAATACTTCGATTTATTTTTTCTCTTGATTTCTAATAACACTACCTTCAAATGGTATGACGCTTAAGGAGGGGATGTTACAATTGGTATCAAAGTCTGGATTTTGGAAAAACCAAGTATTTGATTAATGTATGTTTTTGATAAAAATAGATACCTTGTGTCACATTGATCACCTTCATATGTCAACCACTGTAAGTAAGATTTTATATTCCTTTAATTGAATTTTTTAAATGATTGATTATAAGTTTTTTAGAAAAATGAGAAAAACCAAGAAAGCTACATGTAGTACACCTATAACTAATCCCCTCAGGCTTAAAGTTTAAGGATGTCAACCCTAGCTACTCAACTTGAATTTAAGATTACAAATGTTAAGAATTTAATTGAGGAGGCATTCAAAGAAAGGGAGCATACCAATGTTCAGGTTCAAGTTAGCGAATCAGTTTAAACTCCACCTACTAATGCATTAGTAGAAGTGACTTCCTCAAATACTCAAGTGGTGGCCAGGACTTAACTACATCCTATTTACTCCTTTCCTGTCATGCACCAGCTATAGAAAATCCTTAGGTACTAAAGATCTTATAGTAGCAAAAGAATGGTTAGAATTAGTAGAGAGTGCAATGTCTTTGTTTAATATAACCAAGGCAAAAAAAGTCAGATGTGCAATATAATTGTTCAAGGTTGATACGCAACTTTGGTGGATTTAGCTCTTGGTTTAATCTCGCCCTTACAACTCATGGATTAAATCAATAGCAACATTATTTCACCTTTCTCAAAAATTGTCAATCCTAGGTAATAACAAGCTTTATTACTTGAAAGCCCTCATAATTCCTTTTCTAATGAACAAACTCTCATTAGAATCTAACCATTGGATAACCTAAAACAAGATCTTTAGATTTAATAAAATGATAGCAATAACAACTAGGGAATTGGATTGATTTAAACAACAATCTCGCAAGTTCAGATGTTTAACTTATTCATAGCAATAAAAAGAAAGCTTGTCCACAATCATATATCACTATTTGCCACCTAATGATTAGGAAAAAAAAACCAATTATGTAACCTCTTTCCTAATTCTAGCAATTGATGTCGATATACATGATTTAACAGGCCTTATTCAAATCAAACAAACCAAACATCAAATATCATTAAAATAGAATAACATGAATTAATTTCTTAAGAAGATTGAAGAAATAATGTTACTAAATTGACTACACCATTAACTTGTGTTTTACGTTTGAAATTCTCTCGAGCTGAAGAGAAAAACTTAGTTAGACATGCTAACCCTCAGAAAAAAAACTAGTTCATTTTTCTTGTCTCTCCTCTAAATTTTTCAAAACATGAAAGCCTTTAAAAAAACCCTCCACCTCATGCATAACTTAACTTCCTAATTTGTAGGCATTCTAATTGCTTCTTTTTCAGGGTGACAGATTTTCTGCTGGAATTTATGAGCAAATTTTGGATCTAATATAAATTGAATTTGAGTTTGATTACTTCATGATAATAGTAGCCTAGATGTGAGCGTTTCAATGCATCTTGAATCATCCCAATCGGACTTTTACAACTCAAGTTATGGCCAGATTATTGAACCGTGCCCAAACAATGATGGGATTAGATCTTCTAAATCTGATCCAAAGTTTAACAACCCAAATGAACTTGGATTTGAACGTGTAAGCCCAATTCAAAAAGCTTAGGAGGTCTACTTCAAATGCCGAGAAGGCCTCTTTCTTATTCCAAAACTTTAAGGATATCAAAACCTGTACTTAACCTCTAGAGGTCGAATATGTCAAAGTCTAAAAATTGCACATTATGTTCCACTTTGAATCTGATACCTCCAATCCACCCCTAATTCACAAAATAAATTAATCAGCTCATTTAATCACAAAATATACCACAAAACTAAATATAGAGAAATAAAAAAATATTAAATATTTAGCACCTATCAAAAGCAGTTGAGATCACTTGGGCAAAATTTAAGAAACTGTTTGAGTAGGAGTATTGGAGTGCTAATATGACATTTGTGAGAACTCAAGAATTTATCCATATCTCATAAGGAATAGTTTTAGTCAGTTACTATGCCACGAGATTCAATGCAATTGCAAGGTATGCCCTAAGGTTAGCAAATATTGAATAAATGAGGATAAAAAAATTCATTCATGGACTAAATCCAGCAATTTCTAGATATGTCATGATTGGATAGTATCCACCTCAAACTTATATATAGCGAAGCTTTGAGTCAAGCATTAAGGACTAATGTATTTATTCAGAAAATGGCACAAGAATCAATAACTAGCAAGTTTGTTGGAGACTACAATCAAAGGAGCTTTAGTCAACCTATAGTAGAGATATCAAATAGAGGAAAGAGACCCTTTCAACCTAAAGATACAAAGAAATGGAAAGGTCAAAAGAAACCGAAAAGGAGTAATGCCCCAATGTGCCAAAAGAGTGGAAAACAATATCGAGGAGAGTTTTCACTGGATTATGCTTCAAATGAGAATAACCTAGACACATGATGAGAAACTGTAAAACTGCACCTGAGCGGGCAAATTAGATCCAAACTATAGGAGTGCTAATGCCAAAGTCTACATTTTTACCCAATGACCAGTTGAGGCGAGCCCATTTGCTATTATTGGTTAGTTAATCTATCATGATTCTCCTTTATATGTGTTGATTTATTTTAGTGCTTCACATTGTTTTCTTACTAGTGGTATGGTTAAGAGATTAAATTTAAAACCTACAAAGGTAGCACCAAAATTCAAAATAAAACTGCTAGATGAGGATCATGTGATTAGTGGTCTGATGTTGTTGGGAGAGTCAATTTCATTAAGGGTAGCTAGATGTTAGTAGATTTGATAATCTATGATATGTCAGACTTTGATTTAATGTTGGGAATGATTTTCTTAAGAGATATGGGGATTATCAAAGAAAGAAAGTCATATTCACTTTTGAAGGACATTTGAAAAGCATGATCATCAGTTTTATTAAAGCAAGGAAAATGTTGAGTAAAGGATGTTCTGGATACTTGGCCCATGTGGTAAGTAAAGACAAAAACAAGAGTGTAAGTTTGGAGGAGATGCCTATAGTTTGAGAATTCTAAGATGTGTTTCCAAAAGAATTACTAGGTTTAATACCTAAGAGAGAATTAGAATTCAATACAGAGTTAGCACAAAAAACTGTTCTGATATCCAAAGCCTTGTATAGAATGGACCCAACTGAAATATAAGAACTTAAGAAGCAATTGCAGGAATTACTTGATAACAAATTTATAAGGTCAAGTCATTCCTTATGGGAAACCCCAATTTTATTTGTAAAAAAGAATGATTGTTTAATGAGAATGTATATTGATTACCAAAAACTGAATAAGATGATTATAAAAAACAAGTACTTGTTTCCTTAAATTGATGACCTATTTGATCAATTGAGAAGAGCTTTAGTCTTTTCCAAGACTAATTTAAGATTAGGTTACCATCAGGTGAGAGTTGTTGAGAAAGACATTCCTAAAACAACTTTTAGAATGAGATACAACCATTATGAGTTACCATCTAGCTATTTTTATGGATTTGATGAATAAAGTGTTTTGGGACTATATGGATAAATTCATAGTAGTCTTCACTGATGACATCTTGGTTTATTCAAGGAGTCAGAAGGAGCATTTAAGGTTTATACTCCAAAGGCTAAAAGAAAGATAATTGTGTGCTAAAATTAGTAAGTACGAATTTTGGTTAGATAGAGTGGCATTTTCGAGATATGTAGTGACAATTGATGGTATTTCGATGGACCCTAGTAAAATTGAAATAGGATTAGATTGGTAGAAACCAAAGACTATTAGAGAAGTCAGAAGTTTCTTGGGATTATTTGGGTAGTATAGAAGATTTGTGGAGGGTTTTGGAAGATTGGTGGGACCACTTATAGTGCTGGTGAAGAAGGAAACCCCTTTTATTTAAATAGATGATTATGAAAGGAGTTTTCAAGAGTTGAAACAGAAATTGACCGTTGCTCCAATGTTAGCTTTGCCAAAAGATGGTGTAGAGTTTGATGTATATGTTGATGCCTTACATAATGGGATAGGTGTCATGTTAATGCAAAAGGATAGAGTGATTGCTTATGCATCTAGAAAACTCAAAAAGTTTGAGAATAGATATCTTACTCATGATCTGGAATTGGTGACAATAGTTTTTGTAACGAAAATCTAGAGACATTATTTATATGGGATGAAGTGCAACATTTATACTAATCATAAGAGCCTCAAGTACTTTTTCACTAAAAAAGAATTGAATATGAGATAACAAAGTTGATTGGAGTTGGTCAAACATTATGATTGTGAAATTAAGTACCATCCTAGAAAGACTAATGTGTTAACTGATGCTTTGAGCTAGAAGTTTTTTTTAGACTAGATCACTATAGAAAAAAAAATTGCAATTAGAGCTACTTAGAGAATAGATAAAGGTAGTAATTGGAATGTTGGCAAAATTAAATATCAAATCAACTCTGCTAGACAAAATAAGAGAAGGGCAAAAAAATGATGACTAGTGCCATCAAACTAAACAAAGAAAGTTAAGCAGGCAAAAAAATGATTACCAGGTGATATGAGGTTTTAAGGTTCAAAAACAGTGTTTATGTTTCTCAAAACCTAGAGTTAAGGTAGAAAATTTTAGCTGAAGTGCACAATACACTCCCTGGGAGTGTGAAGATGTATCAAGACTTGAAAAAGAATTTTTGGTGGTCTAGTATAAAGAAGGATGTGGGAGAGTTTGGTGGTCTAGTTTATCAATCTAATGAATCAAGGGAAAGCACTAAAAACCATTAAGACTGCTCTAATCATTAAATGTGCCTGAATTGAAATGAGAGGATATTTCAATGGACTTTTAGTTAGACTTCCCCAAGTATAGAGAGGATTTAATGCTTTGTACGTCAGCATGGATTGACTCATAAAATTAGCCCGTTTTATGTCAGTTAAGGATTCTATGTCAACTGATCAGTTATGAGAGATTTATGTTAAAGAAATAGTAAGACTACATGGAGTGCCTAAAACCATTATATCAGATTATGATACAAGGTTTGTATTAGCTTTTTTGAGGAGACTTCAGAGGTCCAAGGGCACTAAATTAGCTTTAAATATAGTTTATCATCCTCAAATAAATGGACATACTGAATGAATGAATTAGATTATTAAAGATATGCTCCAAACTTGTTGTTTGGATCATACGGTGAATTAGGCAAGCATTGTTCCTTTGATGGAATTTGCTTATAATAATAGCTACCAATCGACTATAGGGATGGCCCCGTATAAAGCTCTTTATAGAAGAAAGTATCAGTCACCTTTGTATTGGGATGATCTGGGTGAAAAAAAGACACTAAAACAGTTGTTGAGACCTAAAATGATAGAAAGGATATTAGATTGATTAAATAGAAAATGAAGCAGACTTAGGATCACCAAAAAAGCTATGCAAATAAGCAAAAGAAGGATTTCGAATTTGTTGTAGGTGATAAATTATTTTTGAAAGTCACCTCATCAAAGAATGTTGTTCGATTTGGGAGAAAAGGAAAACCAGCTTTTATATTTATTGGTCCTTTTGAGATTTTAGAGAGGATTGGCAAGGTGGCTTATTGTCTTGCATTGCTAGCAAATATGGATTGCATTCACAACATGTTTCATGTCTTGTTACTTCATAAGTACATTGAGGACCCAAGTTAAAGAGATTAATTTGTCTGAGGATTTGTCATATGAAGAGTTACTTATTCAAATTTTGAACATAAAGGTACAAGCACTTAGAAATAAACATAGCCTTCTCATGAAAGTCCACTGGAGGAATCATTGTGTTGAGGAAGCCACATAGGAGCTAGATATGAGACAAAAGTTTTCTAAATTATTTGAGTGAATTTCGAGGACAAAATTCCTAGTAAGAAGAGGAGAATTGTAATATCTCAAAAACTAAAAGAAGGGGAAAAACATCTGTGCAGGGAAGTAAAGAGGAAGTTCAACCAACAAAGAGGATTTTTCAACAAGGTAAAGAGTGATTTTGACAATAAATCCTCTAGCATTAAAAGTGATGTAAGTAGGATTTATCTTTATCGTTTGGAAATTAAATTGTATGTGGGATATATTTCTTTTCTTAGACTTTAGAATGAAGATGAATATTATATAATGTGGAAATGTTGAATATTAAGGATTTGGGTGATGCTCTGATTGAAAGTTATAATATTAGAGTTTTGCTATTCTAAATTATTAAAGGATTTAATCTTACTTGGCCATGAAGTGTGGAGCGTATGTGTTAAAAAATTATAAAATAATTACACTTTGTAGTGGTGCTGCATGTTTGAGTTTTGGTTCGGTATCCAAGAAAACTAAACAAGACCAAGTCTTTCGAAAGCCATTTATTGTTGCTCGGTGAGGAGACCATTTTGTCTTCTTCTCTTTTTGTTTTATTGATATTTGCGGAAATAATTGAAGGTTGTGGATTATTATTATTTTTTTTTTTGAACCGTGTTGTTTGGTTTCGGTCCATTTTCTCTGCTTAGCAACATTGAATTTTGTGAGTTTTTATTACTTGGCTTATCATTATTATTATTATTATTATTTTGTGTCCACGATTGGTAGAAGATCAAGGTATTCCAATAGTTGAGGACAAGTGGATGATATGATAGCTAAAAATGATATGACAAAAAGTTTGGCATGATATAGTAAAATGATGTGGTTTACTTTTGTAACATGAGATGACATATTTCCTAATTGTAAAAAAATTAATTTAATTAAACTTTCCAAATGTTGAGTCTTTATTTAAAATTATATTTCTATTATTATAGGGTTAATTATTAAGTTTTAAAAGACTTTTATTTTGATTTAAGAAATAAAAAGTTTTTTAGGATTATTTATTTAGGATAACTTAATTTTAATTAGGAATCTATTAATATTATTTTCTAGGTTTATAGTTTTCTAGAATTTAGAATTAATTGATATTTTTAATTTTAGTTAAACTATTATCCTATTTTAATAATTTTTTTATTCTAGTAGAATTAGGATTTCTATTTTAATTAGGAGAGTTACTAGTCTATATAAAGGGCTTAACTCTTTGTATTTTCTTTAAAAAACTTTGCTTTCTAAAACATTGTTCTTGTTTATCCTTTAATCAATTAAACGATAACAACTTTTAATCATCCTTGCGAACAAAATCATAATCCCAACTACGCTTGTTTTACATAAGGTGGTATCAAAACCTAGTCTTGAGATGGGTAGGCAAGGAGAAGTCCGAGATGGCTTTGCTAGAATGGAGCAACAAGTTACAATAGTAGTTAGAGCCCTTGAGGGACTAACAACATGATTCGATAAGATGCTAGCCAACCTATCCCCAACATATAGATACCCAAATGGTAAAACAACATTTCTTAACTTTAAAATCATCACTTATAACATAAAGCCAAAGAACCAAAAGTATAAAACATGAAACATACCAAAAATAATATCTGGTTCATTTCCATCAAGACAATGCAACAACACACAAACTCAATTCTTGAAGTTACAATTTATTTGGCACAACAACAATTTATCTTCAATTTTTATCCAATCAAATGACCTCCAAAGCATGCAAATTATATATCATTGAAAAAAGCATTCAAAAAGCTTTCTGACGGTATATAATGTCAACCACAACTCAATCAAAAAGACATTCAAAACTAGCTTCAACGTTTGTTGGCAAAAACTGGAAATTGCAAAATCATACACTGTGAACAGTACCCGAGGCATACAACACACATTCAAATCTTCACACTTTGGATTTCAAGGGTAACAAGAAAATTAACTAAGGCATAAAGGAAAGTTCCACCAACCTTGGGGTCTTCCACTACCAATCTTCTGCCAAGAATGATTGGATAAAGGAAATGAGAAAAAAAAACCAACAAGCTTTCTTCAAATTTTCATTCAAGAGCAAAAACCAAAACTTTTACAAATGAAGATCCACTCCTTTATATAGGAGGCATGGATGGCAATGATACAATATTTCCCACAAAAGTCAACTAAAATGACATGAATTAAGCTAAGCCATTCATTCTAAACCAAACCCATCATAGTAATTAACTAAAGACAAAAGTTAGTTGTTTTTTCCTTAACTTTAGGAATGATGTTTCCTAACTAAAACAATTAAATTCTAACTTAGTTCCAATGTAACTAAAACCAAATTTTGGGCTCTTTGGGCTTCTCAAAATGATGCTTGGACGTTTGGGCCATTGATGGACTTCAAAAGTTACACTTTTGGATCAATTGGAGCAAACTATTCACTTGGACCTTGGGTGCATGTAATGAGATTATACCCAAAAGTGGTTTTGGGCAAAAAATGAAGAAGGTTGACATCCTTAGACTGGCGCATTGTTGGAAATTCATGCTCTTTAGCTTCTTGTGTGGTAAGTAGGCTTGGGGTAGGTTTGGAGGCCGAAAATGAAGAGGTGGTTGAATATGCATCAATATTCCTTCTCTTTGTCTTGCTTCCTTTATCACCAAAACCACCTTAATTCAACACCAAAACACACTAACATATTCATATACCATGCATCCAATATATCTAAACATAGGTAAAGGGAAAGGAAGAAAATCTTTTAGTTACCAAGAATTTCAAAGTGCTTCTTTGTTTTCTTTTCTTATTTTGTCTTTCAAAACCCCTTCAATTCCTTCCTTTATCTTCACAAAACAAAAGAAAATAGCATGAAAAAGGCTGGCTGCTGGAATGGACGGGAGAAGATGATGGAAAAAGGCTTGAAGTTTCCTTTTTTTGTCTTTTTTCTCTTTATATATATTCATACATTCTAATATAGATTTATATATATATATATATATATATATTTTTTTTTTCTTTATCATTTTGTCATTATTTTTTTTATATATAAACACACATTACATGTGAACATATATATTTAAAATTGGAAATATCTCGAAATAGAATTAAAAGATATAAATACCCCTGGAATGTATCTGAGGGTATTACAGTTGAGTCAAAAAGACGAATGATGACATTGAAGAAATGAGTCAAAGGCAAGAAGGAAGATGAGTGGATAATGTGGCAACCAAAGAATGACGTGACAACATATTTGGCAGGACATGACAAAGTGATATAACTTGTTTATGTGGGTGGCACGTTTCCTAGCTGTGGGTAATTTAATTTAATTAAACTTTCTTAATGTTAGTGAGTCTTTATTTAAAGTCATTTTCCTATTATTATAGAATTAATTATCAAGTCTTAAAACACTCCTATTTTGATTTAGGAAATAAAAAGCTTTTTAGGATTATTTATTGTAACATCCGAATTCAGGTGTGTCAGTAAACTCCACTTTCAAAATTACCCCTAGAGTTGATTTTATAACTTGTTGTGTAAAGAAATCGCAAAAGAATTATAGAAAACTACTAAATGAGCAATATTTTTCAAAGGGGGTAAAATGGTCATTTTATAAAGATTCAAGGGACAAAGTGGGAATTAAAATTGAAGGGCACACTTGAAATTATATATTGGTGCTAAGGGTTTTTGGTAATTGGCTAAGGATAAAATAGTAATTTATGGAAAAGATTAAGGGCAAAATAGTCCAAAAGGTTTATAAAACATATACCCTATTCATTCTTCACCATTTTTAGCCGAGAGCCTTCCATTTTTTGCTAAAGCTTTCCTTTCAACTAAAATTCACCAAAAAGTCTAGTTAAACCACCTAATTTTCAGAGGCTCCAGTTATAAAAAGTGTAGATCTGTCAATTCTGATCAGTTCTAAGGTAAGAAATTTAATTTTTAAGATATGTGAAATTTGAGAGTTTGATGGATGATTATATTTTTGGTTGATTAAGGTTGCCAAGAAGAAGAAAAGAAGGTGAATAAGCTTAAATCACCAAATCAGCAAAGAAAAGGTCAGAATTTCATACTTTACATACTTGAAGTAAATTTGAGTTAGGTTATTTAAATAACCTTTACTTATATCAGTATGTAAGGTATTAGAATTAAGGTGATTTATGCTTAAAAGGATAAAGAAATTCAATAGGATTCATGATGTAATTTTTGGCCATAAGGGTAAAAAGGTAATTTTGGCCATAAGGGTAAAAATGTCATTTTATGTGATATAGGTTAATTTTGCTTAATTATGTGCATAAAATGTGTGAAATAACCCTTATATTAAGTCTATATTGTATAATTGAAATTAATTTGAGGCATGATATATATATAAATGCATGAGAAAATAATATGATATTTGAGAAGGAATGAAAAGAATAAGGGAAAACAATGAATGGGTATATCTTATATTATGATTATATATGCATACATGAGGAATCATAACATATGCATGATTTAGAAAAAAATAAAGAAAGAGGAAAAATATTTTCTAATCATGCATTCTTTTAGAAAATGGAAAATAAATATTTTTGGTTTTATAATGACTCATATGATACAGGAAAACAGAAAACATACTTAAAATCCTTACACGCAAGCTGTACTGTGTGGACAGCAAAGAAAATTATCGGTTGTACTGTGTGGACAACCAGCTGTACTGTGTGGACAGCAAAGAAAAAAATATCAGCTGTACTGTGTGGACAGCAAAAGAAAAAATATCAGCTGTACTGTGTGGACAGCAAATAAAATAATCGGTTGTACTGTGTGGACAACCAGCTGTACTGTGTGGACAGCAAAAAAAATAATCGGTTGTACTGTGTGGACAATCAGCTGTACTGTGTGGACAGCAAAAGAAAAATATCAGCTGTATTGTGTGGACAGCAAAAGAAAAATATTAGCTGTACTGTGTGGACAGCAAAGAAAAAAAAATATGCGTGTAAGAGAGAATTATACTTTGTATGGTGACTGCAAGTACTGTCATATGTAGTCTAGACCAGTCAATGAGAAAGAGAGAGAAACAAATTAGTAAATATTTTATGAAAGTCATTTGCATTAGAATTATGCATACAAGCCTGTGTGGCTGATAAAGAGTTGAGAAAGATGTACGATCAGAAAATAGAAATGTCATGACACTTATACATGCATAAATCATAATGAGTGAATCATATCTGGATAATAAGAAAATGAATAAATGTGTGAAAGAAAAGAATAATGATATGTGTTAAATGCGTGTTCTGTGTCAATTATTTTGTTGTAAATAGCTCAGACACGCTGAGTATGAAAAAGATTAGAAAAGATCAATACTGGTATAAAATGCTTTAAGTGTTGAGTATGATTTTCTTACTGAGCCATAGTCGCTCACTCCATTTAATTTAATATTTTACAGGTAAAGAAATGCAGCGAAAGTTCCCGGGGAGCACTAATGAGACATGAGGCTAAGGGAGGAAGACACCATATTTTTATTAATATATATATATATGTTTTGATGTATATGTGAATATATGCCTATATATATACATACTTGATGTAGATATTGGTGGATATGTATATATTTATATACAGCTAGTTATGAAAATTGATTACAAAGTTTCTGTGGGTGATAATTTTTATAATTGTTATTATTATGTATTTATTTTACTAATTGTGATTAAGTTGATAAAAATCCAGTCGATTGGTAGGACTGGTTTGTGTGAATTACAAATTGGGAGTGTTACAGGGCATAATGAAAAAGAAAAAAATTTTCCCGGGCCCTCTAAAATAGGGGAACTCATGCCGTTTTTCTGTAACACACCCAATGGTTAGGAGAGGTTACATTTATTTAGAAAAACTTAATTTTAATTAAGAATCTATTAATATTATTTCTTAGATTTATAGTTTTTTAAAATTTGGAATTAATTATTATTCCTAATTTTAGTTAAACTATTATTCTATTTTAATAATTTTTTTATTCTAGTACAATTAAGATTTCTATTTTAATTAGAAGAGTCACTACCCTATATAAAATATTTAAGTATTTGTAATCAATCAATTTATCAAAATATTAACAAAATTCAGTTGAATTTTCTTTAAAAAACATTACTTTCTTAAGTATTGTTCTTATTTATCTTTTCGTCAGATAAATGATATCAATCTTTAATTGTTTTTGTAAATAATATCACAATCTCAATTAAGCTTGTAGCCGGTTAGAATCTTGTGTATGTATGACCATCTCAAAATTTTGTGGATGATGGTTAACATCATTGAATGTTTTGTACGTAATCTAATTTTGTGAGTTTTTCTTAGCTTAACATCATTAAATTTTGTTTTGTTTCCTGCATGATCTAATGTCAACTTATTGAATTTTTATTTCTTGGCTTTGATGTTTTTGTGAGTTCTGGTGATGAAATATATGTATATTGAGTTTTGGTTACATTCACTAAATTATCTGACATTGAAATTTTGTCTATAATCCTTGAATTTTGTTTTTTATTACTTGGCTTAACATCATTAAATTTTGTTTTGTTTCCTCCATAATCTAATGTCAGATTATTGAATTTTTATTTCTTGGCTTTGATAATTTTGTGAGTTTTGATGATGAAAAAAGCATGAGTTTTGCCCTGCTGAGTTTATGAAAATTGATGCTTTGAATAGATTATGGTCTAGTAATGATAGAATTACTCGTTAGGATGGAAAAAACAAATGTTAGACATAATTGTAATTTTCTGTATGAAAATCTGGAAAATAATACCACGGCTTTTTCGTGGTTTGGCTACTAAATTTTGAATGAATAAGGTTCAGTGATGCTGAAATAAGGGTTTGGAAAAATAAATAGTCATATAGAGGTTTTGTACAATCATTTGTATGATTGAAATGACACTTGTATCCTTAAATTAGATAGCGACTTTGTAGCTTGATATAAAATAAATTTATTAAGGGCATCGTGTATGATCGTATCGTTGTGGCTCGATTGTGTATGGATGCACAATGTATGATTATGCATCCATTTAACTTTTTTTTTTAAATTAAGCCTTAATTAAGAATTTTTAGTTTAAAGAATATTATGAATATTTATTCAAATTTTCACACAAATAAAAATCAAAACTCTTGAATAGACCTAGAGTATTCGTATGATTTTATTAGGGTGATGGAACAAAGAGATTCCGAGGAAGAGATAGAATTAATTACCCATGTCATACAAATACTTGAGATTAAATGTTGTATTTAGAAGGTACCTATAACATAAACTATGCACTTATAGAAAAGTGTTGACTGATAGAGAGGACACATAGTCTATAGTATGCACCCATAGAGAGGTATTATAAAAAAGATTGATTCATACATATCATAGGATAACATACCCGGTTTACTAAATCTGACAATTGATGATGATAGATGATTCGATGCACTCCTAGGAGTATCCACAACACACTTTGCTGATTTGTTTCCTTGTTTCTATAAAAAATTTCCAGAGAATAGAATAGAATAGAAGAGTACTGTGTTTTTTGTGTTTTAGCATAAGAATTCTCACTCCCAATGGAAGTTACGCCAGTTTAAATAAAGAGGGAGAATAACAGTTATCTTTAATAACTGTTAAGGGAAAAATTGAAATTATCGTATATTATAGGTTAATATTGTATTTGTAACCATAATGGATTGAGTCAACCCATCATGGGTGGACCGGATCTAATATCTCCCACTCACACATGATGGGATGATCCGAATCACAATACTCTTCCACAGAAATCTTATAAAACAGAGCAATTCATACTGGCAAATGTGTCGTGCGACCTTGCAAGTAACCTATACTAGGGAGCTAATTTACTATGCATCTATTAGGAATAACATAATCGTTTCAACCCAAAATAAAAATAAAGCGTTAGTCTAAAAGTACTCCAGACTTACTCAATAACACTAGCTCCCTTTAATCCCTCATTTATTATTGTGTTATATTTCTATGTATTCATGATCAAGTTCAATCTCCTATATGAGTGACATAATCGGCCGGCCAATGGACACACGTAATATATAAGTCTTCCTCTTCTACTCGAAATTCTCAATTTAAACTTAGCTGCTTTTCTAGTCATGTTCCATAGACCGAATCATTCATGGTCATAGGTTCCAAGCTAAGATAACAACACTACGAATAAACATAAAATGACAACAAAAAGTCGAAGGGTACTATCATAAGGTAATCCTTATAAAGTCTCACACAGTGAAGGAGTAGGGATTCATCCTTCCACTATTTTAAACGATCATCTTATTTATGCACACATGTTATGAATCATGTGCAAAAATGTGTATCTTTTCAAAATGTCATTACCAACATTGTACATATTTTAGTTTAGTCTTTACACTCAGCGCCTAACCTAAGTTCTTAATCATATCTCCAATCATATAAGTATCTTTATCAATTAAGAACTTACATCTGGCATTCACAAGTTATTTGGACGTGGGGAATCCAAATCGGTCGTTTTCAAATTCATCAAGTCATGACCTCATATTGATTAATCATTAAGGCGACATATCTAATAACTCATTTCTTGAGCAATTCTCATATTCTAAGTGCACTCTTTTAGCGACACTAATCTCAAGAAACATGTCTTATCTTTGCACATTTTCCTCAGCGTCAAACGTGATTGCTTGTGTGAGAGAGCCAATCAAACGTATGTGACATTATCATCTTGTTGAGTTTTTAAAAAATAATGTATATATCTATAAACACCACAAATTCAAACACATAAAATAAATTCAAATTCTTTGATGTTCTAACGTTGTGTTACAAGTACAATATATACTCAACAAGTAATCTATCATATTCTACGCAAGCCAAAAGACTTAACATGTGCAAGATATACATTTCTTGAGATCTGTTTAGTTAGAGGATTAGCGATCATGTTACGCGTAGAAATATATTGTACCATCACTTCATTCTTCGAAATGATATCTCTGACAAAGTTATATCTGGTGTCGATATGTTTGGTTCTATTGTGGAATTTGGGATCCTTTGTGAAAGCTATCGCAGCTTGATTATCACAATGCATAACTATAGGACCAACTGCTGTGTCTAGTACACCCAAATTCTCAAAAAATCTTTTCAACCAAACAGCTTCTTGCACAACAGCAGAACATGCTACAAATTCTGCTTCCATTGTGGATAAGGCTATAGTTACGCAAGCCAAGAGACTTAAAATGTGCAAGATATACATTTCTTGAGATCGGTTTAGTTAAAGGATTAGCGATCATGTTACGCGTAGAAATAAATTGTACCATCACTTTATTATTTGAAATGATGTCTCTGACAAAGTTATATTTGATGTCGATATGTTTGGTTCTATTGTGGAATTTGGGATCCTTTGTGAAAGCTATCGTAGCTTGATTATCATAATGCATAACTATAGGACCAACTGCTGCGTCTAGTACACCCAAATTCTTAAAAAATCTTTTCAACCAAACAGCTTCTTGCACAGCAGCAGAACATGCTACAAATTCTGCTTCCATTATGGATAAGACTATGCACGTTTGTTTCTTACTGCTCCAAGATATGACGCTATTTTGGAGTAAGAAAGCATAACCTGAAGTTGATTTGCATTGGTCTAAATCACCACCCCAGTCAGCATCCGAATAGCCAACGATACGTAAATCCTTTCCTTGGTAATATAAACAATAATCCACAGTTTCTTTCAGATATCTCAATATCCTCTTGATAGCCTTCCAGTGTTCTCTTCCTGGATTCAATTGATATCGATTAACCAATCCGATAGCGAAGCATATATCGGGGTGAGTACACATTATCGCGTACATGAGACTTTTAATTGCATTTGAATAAGATACTAGAGACATTTCATTTCTTTCGTTTTGAGTCTTTGGACACAAATCTTGGCTCAATAAATCGCCTTTTGACACAAGATTATATACGGGTTTACAGTTTGCCATATTGAATCGTTCTAAAATCTTTTGGATATAATGCTCTTATGATAGAGCTAAAAGTTTCTTTGAACGATCTCTTTTGATTTTTATACCTAAAATATAATCTGTTTCACCCATATCCTTCATGTCAAAATTTACAGATAGCCAATTTTTAATGATCATTATATATTCCAAATCACTCCCAACTATCAGCACATCATCCACATAAAGAGTTAGAATTATAAATTTGTCATCAGACTTTTTCACATAGACACAGTGATCTTGTTCTAACATCTTAAAATTATAAGACAATATCGCCTTATGAAATTTTAAGTACCATTGTCTTGAAGACTATTTTAGGTCATATATTGATTTTCGAAGCTTGCATATTTTGCGCTCTTGACCTTTTACTATGAAACCTACAGGCTGATCCATGTAGATTTCTTCGTCAAGCTCTCCATTAAAAAAAATTGTTTTGACATCCATCTGATGTAATTCTAGATCTAAGTGTGCTACTATAGCTAGAATAACACGGATTGAAGTAAACCTCACAACAGGCAAAAATGTTTCTTCATAATCTATACCTTCTTATTAGGTATAGCTTTTTGCCACTAGGCGAGCTTTGTATCTATCTATTGAGTCATCCGCCTTTCATTTAATTTTGAGAATCCATTTATTCCCAATAGGTTTTCAACTAGGCGGTAAGTCCACTAGACTCCAAACTCGATTAAGTTCCATGGATTTCATTTCTTCCTCTAATGCTTCTTGCCACTTTTCTTTATTGAGGGATGATAGAGCTTCTTTGATATTTTTAGGTTTATCGTCTTCAAGAGAAGCAGTTATGAAAACTTCATTTTTAATTTTGAAACATCTCTTAGGGATTCGAGAACGTTCATTTCTATTCAATTGAGGATTTTCCCTCCCACTATCCGAAATAGGTTGAAGCATAACCTCATTGCTCCCATTATCTATAACAGGTAGAGACATCATCTCTTGTAACACAACTAACGGTCGTTGAGATGAACCTTCTCCACATTCCTCTTCCGTTTCATACAGATGAAGACTTTTATCAATATCACCCTTTTTAGGAAATTCATCTTCTATGAATGTCGCATTTCAGGATTTTATTTCAGTCATTTTTCTATCAGAGTCCTCTCCTATGAACACGTACCCTTTGGAGTGTTCAGAATATCTTATAAAAATACATTTCTTGCCTCTTGGACCCAATTTTTCAAATTTATGGAATATGTCATGGATATATGCAACAAACCCCCAAGGGCGTATCATTTTTAATTCAGGTTTCCTACATGTTCATAACTCATAAGGTATGGAAGTTACTGACTTAGTGGGCACACGGTTAAGTATGTAAGTCACAGTCAATAAAACGTCTCCCCAATACGAAATTGAAAGATTCGCTTACGCTATCATAGACCTAACCATTTCCAATAGAGTTTGATTTCGTCTCTCCACTACTCTATTTTGTTGCGGAGTTTTAGGAATCGTTAATTGCCTCATAATTCCTTTTTCACTACATAATTCTTTAAATTCGGTAGATAAATATTCACGACCTCGATCAATTCTCAAGGCTTTTATTCTTTTGTCGAATTGATTCTCAACTTCATTCATATAATGTCTAAAGCAATCTATTGCTTTTGAATTATGGGAAATCAAATAGACATAACCAAAATATGAATAATCATCTATGAAAGTGATACAATAGAATGCTCATTTTCTAGCTCTAACATTCATAGGGCCATAAATATCTAAGTGTACAAGTTGCAGAGGAACTTCAGCTCTAACAACTTTGCCAAAAGGTTTTCTAATAGTTTTTCCTGCTAAACAATGCTCACAAATAGGCAAATCTAATTTTGCGACAGGTCCTAATAAACCTTCACGAACCAATCTATTCATTTTCTCTTGGCCAATATGCCCTAATCTAGCATGCTATTTATTTGTATCCACATTTAGACTATTAGGAGTTGTAAATAACAAAAAACTAACAGTATTATCATTAATACAATATAAGGTGTCCAGCACCATAAAACCTTCAGATAGAAATCCACATCCATAAAACACATCATCATAATAAAGTTTAATCAAGTTTGTAGAGAAAATAAAGCAATATCCTAGTTTTAACAGAACCATTACAAAGACCAAATTTTATCAAATTTCTAGAGCATATAAAACATCATACAGGTACAAGGTTTGACCACCTCACAAAACCAATTTGCAAGTGCCCATTCCTTTTACTTCAACTTTGGTATTATTACCTACATATATCCACCGTGTTTCTTTTGGTATTCGACAAAATTCTACGAAAGTGTCTATGTCATGAGCTACATAGTCTGTGGCTCTTGAGTCTACAGTCCACATAAGATAAGATTCAGTTAAGAAAACAGTATTGGAAATATAAATCTCACAATTTGAGACAAGATAAGATAATACCTTTTTCGACTTCGTGCATTCACGGGCGAAATGACCCTTGTTACCATAGTTATAACAGGTCAGTTTTGACTTATCTCTTTTCCTAGAACGCTTGCCTCTTTTGCGCTTGAACCGTTTATTCTTGTTCATAGGTCTTTGGACGATCTTCTTCCTTTTTCCAGATTTTTGCCATTTTCGTTTATAGCCAGAAAACTTCTTTGAACTGGATGCAGCAACATATGCATGAGCATTTGGTCTAGCAACCTCTAGGCGCTCAGCTTCCAATTCAAGATGGCGAGTAATGTGCCATAGTTATCATGTTCTTCTAGCTTTCAGTCCTAATATTGTCATTATGGGTCATATTCACTTTCATGTGCTCTCAACTATAGGCAAAGATCGTATAACAGCCTACACTTGCTATTCATCAGTCAATTCATGCCCAACTTTCTTCAGCTCAGTTATCATGTTTGACATTTCCCTCAGATGTTACTTCATCGGCTTATTGGGAGCTTTCTTATATGTATTGAACTTGATGGTCAACTACCTTAGTTTAGAGACAGTTGTTCCTCCAAACTTTTCTTTTAATGCCACCCACATAGCATTTGTAGTTTCAAATTGCTCATACTGATAAGCAATATCATCATTCATTGAGCTGATGAGTATACCTTTGACAATCGAATATTTCTTTTTCCAGGCATTATAAGCGTCCATATCACGCTTATGTTGGGCATTGTTAGGATTCTTCCCCTCAACTAGCTGGGCTCTTCCACGACCTGATTAACAGCTTCCAAGGTATCATGTTCATCTAGGATATAATACATTCTCATTCTCCATATTTTATAATTGTCCCCATTCAGTATTTCTCCCTTATTCAAATCAACAATTATGTTTTTTGAAGCCATTTCTATATATAACTATAGAGATATGCAACACAACACCAACAATAAGATATATACACATTTTATTATCGCAATTGTGCATTAAAAATTAAAATATTTCACATAAGGCATAGAGTCAAAAGTTCCTATGTTCCCAATCATTGTCTATGGCACAAATGTTTCACATTTTAACAATTAATCCAATCGCTTCAATGTGTATTCTAGGTGAGAATAATTAAATTCTATCAGTCTCAGAATTTTCACAAATAATCATAATATATATTATATTATATCAACATGGAGTTCAACATATCTATAATTCAAAGAAGTTCAATACCATAATATATTAATAAATGAACAAATACGTATGAAAATAAATATGGACATGAAATTCAATCATTTCAATGACTAGGCCCATTCTTGACTAGAACTAGAATCTGAACTATCCTTGATCCGAGGTTTATAATTGTTAAAGCATGGCATCTTAACAATTAATCGTTCTTCCACTCGATACCAAGCTTGGGGACAATAAACCTCTTCTGTCTTTTCAACAATCCTCGGAGTAACTTTATCCAATATAAGATTTTTACATTGTTTGCAATAACCAACATGTCTCGCACTCCGCTGATTTAGGAAAATAGAAAGAGCTGTTGATTTTCTTATATTCATAACAATATTCCGCTCTTCTACCTTTTGTAACTCATACAAACAATCCCAATAGTTCAATACTTCCTTGTCATCCTAGAGAATATTGGTGATTATATTGGTCCAATGATTAGACAATGACATCAATAGTCCATATATCATTTCATTATGAGTTAAGTATATGCCCGCATTTTTTAATTCTAATATTCTTCCAGTCATGGTCCAAATGTGAGTGAAGAAGTTGTGCTTCGGATTATCTTATAGTTCATATAGTAGTCCTTAGTTAACATGTTCACCCTATATATAACCAACAAATGGACAACAATAAATTATACATGCATAACAATATAAACAACACATGTTCACATGTTTAGCAATGTATAATTCAAAACCATGATTAAAATAACACCTATAAGTGTTTAATTCATGTATAAACAGATCACACGAAATAGAATCTGAGTTAATATAAGTTGCTAGACATAAATGGAAGCATGAACGTGCTCCCACTCGCCAAAACACTAGCTCACGTGTTGCCACGTGCCGAAAACATAATTCACCCACTGGCACACACTTCCACGCATCAAAAATAGGTCATCACGCGTTAGCACACGTCGGAACAATGTCTCACATGCGGTCAAACATTGATCGTTGAGTGGTTAACTATTTGACCCATTGATCGATCAAAATTTGATCGGGTTACCCCATGGGTTAGGACCTGAGTTGAGTCGACTTGGTTGACTAAACGGGTTGACCCATTGACCAATTGGGTTGGGCAATTGGGTTGGGCAATTGGGTTTTCCCAATTCGATTGTGACCTACAATGCAGCATGAACCCAAATATTTTGACAGCAAAATTGACAGTCTTCCGGCCACCTAATGGTGACGATATCATAGGGCTTTTGAAGCCTGTGACGCGCAGATGCATATTCATGAAATTTACGATGACAACATCGCCGGATTTTGGTGAATTAAATGCAAGAAAGTCACAGTTTTGGGTGAAAAATAGGCCATTGAATTTCGTCCAATTTCATGCGATTTTGGTGCAATTTTTTCTAATTAAACATGCATCTCATATCCAGAATTCATCTTAACATGATTCTAGGCATCAATTTCACAAAATTACAACGAATTCATCAATAAGCAAATTAATATGGCTCTAATACCAATGTAAGCGAAAATTAATACTAACACAAGATCACAGGAAAACATACTTGGTTTACTAAATCTGACAATTGATGATGATAGGTGATTCGATGCACTCCTATGAGTATCCACAACACACTTTGCTGATTTGCTTCCTTGTTTCTGTAAAAATTTTCCAGAGAATAGAATAGAAGAGTATTGTGTTTTCCATGTTTTAGCGTAAGAATTCTCACTCCCAATGGAAGTTACGTCAGTTTAAATAAAGAGGGAGAGTGACAGTTATCTTTAATAACTACCAAGGGCAAAATTGAAATTATCACATATTATAGGTTAATATTGCATTTATAGTCATAATAGATTAGGTCAACCTATCATGGGTGGATCGGATCCAATAAGTTACATGGTCAAGGTGTCAAATCTCTAATACGATATGGTAATTATATATTTTTATAATACTTTTTCTGTTAAAGAAGTTATAATCTAGGTGGAAAAATGTTATTAATGTTGACTATGAAGGATTTTGGCAACAAAATTAAAATTTTTAATTTATGTTCACATCATATATAACAATGGTATTGAAAAGTTTACATAGTTTTTCAAGAAATAAAATATAGAAACATGTAAACTACCTTGTACCTTGTAATTTGATTTGAAGTTTGGAAGCTTGAATCACTTAAATAAGTGATCTCTTGACTTACACCATTCAAGGAAGAAAAATGGAAGAAAGGAGAAGCTCTTCCCGGCAAAGAAGAAGAAGAAAAGAAAAATGTGTATTTTTCTTTATTTTCTCTCACATTTATTGCATTAAAACTTGATAATTATCAAGTTAAAACATATGTTTAATTCTCATTGGTGGATACATAAGAGAAATGAGAATTTGACACATGTTAATTCATTTGTGCCCAAAATTAATCATTTTAACTTTCTAAACAATTTAAAAGGTGTAAAATGACAATTTTGCCCCTTTTCCGAATCTTATTCAAAAAACACAATTTTTATCCTCGAAAAGTGCTAGCCAACCATGGATAAATATTTTCAGCTTCATAACACCATTTTCTTCTTTGAAATATATGTGTGATCTTCAAGGTTCATAGTGACGTAGCTGTGGGCCCCATATCGGATGATACGTTTCATTATATCATTATATAACCTAAAACTGTCGTTAACCGATATACTTTATTTTCCGCTACTAAATGAAGCTCCCACTGATCATGTGGTATCATCTAGCAATGTCCCATGACCCCTACATCACAATGAAATACAAGCTTCACATAATATCAAATGAACATTTCTTACTCACACTTACCATGTAGTCCAATCCCTCCGTCATTACATCCCGATTAAACTTGGATTCATGGAATGTCAAAATCCAATATTTAATCTTTTCGAATATCAAGTAATACATCATAACGTGCCACATCGAAACTCTTTTCTTGTGGTCTTTTATCTACACTGGCCAGTGTCTTAGATTTTCATGTTTCTCGATTTCGTATGGGAACTCGGGAGCATTCGAGCTGACAGATCCTTGTATAATCATCACTTGTCCTCTCGCTCAAGCAATATATGATCAAAACGACTTCTGAACGAGACATGATTAGCCTCGTGGTATACACCATATGAACCATACGTTCTGGAACGAAGCACAACTGTGATATCTCAAGTCAAAGGATCTATACACTAGTATGATTCACGATGTATCATTGACTACATATTAATGCCCATGTGATCATCGTTCAGCGGTCACGTTCGATAAACAATATAATAGAATAACCTTTGATCAGTTCTCTAACCATCAAATGGTTTCATTGTTTACCCATGTGTATATCCACCATGTCTAATATCATCTATTGATATACTGTGGTGATATAGCACACACCCACTATGCAATACTATTGCCCAAACAGATTGCCTATGCAGGGAACGATTTGATAACGTTTATTAAAACTCATCGGGACCTTTCACATGTCGTATGCATGTAGTTAATATGGATGTAATATACAACTACAACGTATATATATATATAAGTGACGTTGAAAACATGTGAAGTATGATAGAACTTTTCTTTTAATAATAATGTATATGTAAGATATACAATCCTTAAAACCAATTAAAGCGATTGGTTTTTAGCGCATATTCTAACAGATTACAGATAGAAAAGTGTTTTTGCATCAATCCTTGGGTAGGCAAATGTTAATTACTCTGTTTATAATAATAGTTCCATTTCACCACACTCAACTAAGAAGGCCCATTACTATTTCCCACCTAAACTTTGAGAAAAAGTTCCCACCTTCTAATTTTTGAAAAAGTTTATTTTTTATCCATATGCTAAAGTTACATATTATTTTTGATAGTTAAAGAATATTTTTATTGTTTTATATAATATACAATAAAGTTAATATTATTTATCTTTAACAATATAAACAAATTATATTGTCATCTTAATTATTATATATATATATATATATATATATATATATATATATATTTGTTTTATCTATCTTTCTTTTTAATTGTTATTGTCACCTCTTCGTTTTTTTCCTATATTTCACTGTCACTACCTAGATCTCACCTTCCTTCACTTGATCTTGCTTGGGAAAGGCAATTGAGGGCAAGGAATTGTAGTTAGTGGTTGCGTGGTTAATCAAACACCAATTGGTCCTTAGATAGGGCAACGACAATGACAGTGGAGTTGCAACTTTGGAGGCGCACAATGGTGGCTTGCACAATGAAGGAGATGTGTGTTGTAGGTGGTGTAAGGCACAATCTCACAGAAAGTGGTATTTTTGGTGGTGTGATGGTAATGCAAGAGATGTGGATCGATGGAGCTTTGAGACAAAAGTAGAGAGAGGGGCAATGGTGGTGTTTGGAGATGGAGGTGAGCACTATTGAAGCTGTACAACATAGTGGTGGTGACTAAAAACACTGGAAAAATACAAAGAGAGTAGATTATTGAAAAGAGTCAAATGAATAACATTGATATTCAAATGAAAATGGCTGACAATGGACCCCACGACTTTTCACATTTGAGAAAAAATTTTGTACATAAAGTTAATAAAAATTTCATAAAATTTTGGTTTATTAACAAGATGAATGAAAAATAAAGTTTTTAAGCTTGAAAGATGGAAAATTGTGGTTTCATAAAAGTTTGGGAGAAAACTGTCATTCCACAAACTATTTTACTTTATTAATAAATTTCTTGAAATTAAACCAGATTTGAAGACGACACTGCGAGAAAATTGTTTCATCACCATAATTCACAACCAGATTAAATGCTCATTATCCAGAAATAGAAAGCGAAAAGAATAAAAAAAAGGAAAATGGCAGCAACGTTAATAAACAATACACAACTGTCATTTATATTAGTTACTCCAAACCCACTCACATATCTACTACGCTCACGGTTGCCATTTCTGCCTCTGCCCAACGCACCCATTTGTTTTTGGGGCAAAGGAGTATTTTTCAACCAAGTTTTAGTGTAATCTTAAGGCTAAAGGACTATTTTCCACCCAAGGTATGCTGCATTCCTAAGTTTTCTCCTTTTAACTTTGATAATCTCAAATACCCATCTATGAGTAGTTAAAATTAACGGTAGTAAGGACAAAATCGTTATTTTTTTATAATATTAAAAATAAACTAAAATATAATCTCTTTTTACCCTCCTAAACTTTAAAAATTAAAAGTTTCTCCTAGTCTAAGTTTTAAAAAATAACAGTTTCACCCTAGGGTTTCATTTCGAGATCTCTGACGTCATCTCCAGCTCCATTGCCGACGGCCTCTCCCTCCCGAAGCTTCCTCTCCTTCCGACGGTCTCTCTCCTCCCATTTGGATACCCGATCGACGTCGGAGGAGCAATGGAAGACAAAAAACTTCTTCCGGGAAGACGATCGTCTTCCCTGGGAGGACGAAGAACTTCGTCTTCCCAGAGGAAGTTCTTCGTCTTCCACTGCTCCTTCGACGTCGATCGGGCATCCAAATAGGAGAAGAGAGACCGCCGGAGGGAGAGGAAGCTTCGGAAGGGAAAAGTTATCGGCAATGAAGCTGGAGATGACGTTGGAGATCTCGAAACAAAACCTTAGGGCGAAACTATCATTTTTTAAAACTTAGGGTGGGGGAAACTTTTAGTTTTAAAAGTTTAGAGGGGCAAAAAGAGATAAAATTTTAAGAGGTTAGAGTTCCGTTAATTTTAACTGTTTATGGGTGGATATTTGGAATTATCAAAGTTAAAAGGGAAAACTTGGGAATGCAACATACCTTGGGTAGGAAATAGTCCTTTGGCCTAATCTTAAAAATATACATATAGTAGTTAAAAAATTTATGTATTTATCTATAAATTAATTAATATTAAATTTTTTTATTAAAAGAAATGGTGAAATCATCATTTTCTCTTAAATCTTAAAATCCTAAAAATTTATAACATTCTTTCCTTGGTTTGGAAAACTAATATTTCCCTCTTAGGATAAAGTTTTGAAAAGTGATATTTCCCCCCTACAAATTTCCCGGCAAATGATAGTCACACTCTCTCTCTTGGCGATGGCTCCCCATTCGACACCTTCTCTCCGTCCGAAGCTCTCTTCATCTAGTTGGATTTTGTTTGGATTACGAAAGCGTTGTCTTGATGAATCATCATTATTTGGACAACAACGATGCATTTAGACCAAGGGTTCGTCAACTCTAGTGTCTACCTTTGATCTGAACGAGTTATCATTGTCCATACGAAGGGTTTCGTTTGTATTCTTCAAATCTTGACAAAATCCAGTCAGAGGGAGAGAGATTCGAATGGAAAAAAGACACTAGATGGAGAGCCATTGTCGGAAGAAAAAGAGCAATCGTCATTTGTTAGAAAGTCACTAGGAAATTTGAAAGGGTAAAAATGTCAACTTTCAAAACTTAATCCTTAGGGGGAAAATGTTATTTTCAAAAATAAAAGGGGAAATTGTTATAAATTTTTAGTGTTTAAGAATAAAATGATGATTTTATCCTTTTTTCTAACAAAAAAATTTTGACAAAAGTTATCCTATGAGTAAGTATTTGAGTTTTTTACTTGCTGTAAGTGTGTTAAAGTAGGCTAAAACTTGGGTGGGACATAGTCATTGGCCCTTTGTTTTCACCATTTCATCCCCCCTGCCATCACAACCAGAGAAACAAAACAGAGGAGAAAACTTATAATATTCCATTTGAAAAATGGAAAAACCATCTCTTTATTCGTTTCTTTGGAAAATAAATGCAAAAGGGAAGATGAAGTAATAGCTAAGGAATCTTTTTTTCCTTTCCGTATTGAAGGAGACTTTCTCATGATTATTCATCCCCTAACCAACTACTAAACCCCTCAAAATGGTTGAGCCAACTCAACAACACCATGTACTTCTGTGGCTCAAAACCCTACCTTTAACCCCCGAATTTCACCCTACTTTGGCTGAGTCTCAAGATCCAATTGCATACATTTACAAAATTAAGAAAGAAGCTTCTCAATATGGCATCTACAAAATCGTATCGCCTGTACTGCCTGTTCCCAAAAGAACCGCTATTTCTAACCTTAATAGTTCCTTGGCCGAGCCTGCAGCAGCTAAAGGTTCTGGTTCGACCTCTGGTTCCTTATTTACTACCTGTCAGTAATAGATTAGATTTTGCCAGTGGAAGCCACGCCTGGTTCAGAAATCAGTTCGGCAGAGCGACAAGTATTATACTTTCCAACTATTTGAAACCAAAGCTAAGAATTTTGAGAAGACTTACTCGAAGAAATGCAGCGTCAAGAAGACTCCACTTTCTGTCGTTGAAATCGAGAGCTTGTACTGAAAGCCACGGTGGACAAACCGTTTTCTGTGGAATATGCTAACGACATGCCTAGATCAGCATTCATACCCGTTCAGAAAAACAAGGAGGTGGTCAGGGAAGGTGTAACAGTTGGTGAGACGGCATGGAATATGAGGGGAGTTTCTCGGGCGAAAGGGTCATTGTTAAGGTTTATGAAGGAGGAAATTCCAGGAGTTACGTCACCTATGGTTTATATTGCCATGATGTTTAGTTGGTTTGCTTGGTACGCGGAGGATCATGATGAGCCAAGAGAGGTTTAAGTGGTCAACCTTGGTCAGTTTTCATTTTCAGATCTTCATTTTTATCTTTCGTCTTTAGTCTTCAATAATCACAAGGCTTTGTTTCCTAGTTATAATTTTTTATGAAACAAAAATTTAAATTTCGTCTAAAAGAAGAAAAAGAGAAGCAAAGCGTGCAGATCGTATTCAATAAAATTACAACCCAAAAAAATAAGAGTAGTGTTATATACACAACTTTTGTACATAAACAACGACATATCATTATGTAATTAAATAGTTGAAAATTTTTTTGGTGTCTAAAGTTTTGCATAATTGTAATTCAACCCCAAAGACTAAGAAAAATTTTAATTTAATCCTAGTTCATCAAAACGAGACTAAATTGAATCTCTTTACCTCAGCTGGGTGTGCAAGTTGGTGTGCCAGCCATGCATGCAATGCTTTTGAAATTTGCCAAGATTCCATAAGCATGCATAACTTGTGGAACGGCTTGGTGTCGCCTACGTTTGATTAAATTTCCATAAAGCACGGTTTGCGCATAGGGAGCATCCAACCGACTCTTTAATGGAATTTTTAGTATGTTAGGGAGATAATACCTATTCTAGTAAGCATCTGCACTAGATGTTACCCATGCATGGTTGTGTGTCAGACATTTCAAAGTAGATTTTGTGTAACTATACAAAATCAATGGCAATCAACTAAATTGAACAAACCTGTAATTCAACCAAAAAAAAAAACCCAAAAAACCAAAACTCAATAATATTGACACAGTTTATATTGCACATGAAAATCGACAATAGTGCGACAACACAATTTCAAATCATTATTACAATTTTGAATAGGTTTTGATTAAGTCAAATACATGCAATCAACATATACAATTAATTAAAACAAACTGCAATTATATTTTTCATGAAAAATATACCAAATGGTGGTATTGATACCCCTATTATGTTTTTGGGGCATTCGTAACCAGTAGGTTGTCGCCTACGCTTCACTAAATTTCCATAGAGCATAGTTCGTGCATAGGGAGCATCCAACCGACTCTTCAATGGAATTTTCAGTGTGTTAAGGAGATACTACCTATTCTAGCAAGCATTTGCACTAGATGTTGTCGTCCATGCATGGTTATGTGCCAGACATTTCGAAGTAGATTTTGTGTAACTATACAAAATCAATGACAATCAACTAAATTGAATAAACCTATAATTCAACCAAAAAAAAAACAAAAACAAAACCGAAAAAACCAAAACTCAATAATATTGACAAAGTTTATGTTGCACATGAAAATCAACAATAGTGAGACAACATAATTTCAAATCATTATTACAATTTTGAACATGTTTTGATTAAGTCAAATACATGCAATCAACATATACAATTAATTAAAACAAACTACAAGTATATTTTTCATGAAAAATATGTCAAATGGTGGTTTTGATACTACTGTTATGTTTTTGGGGCATTGGTAACCAGTAGTGCAGTAGAATTAAAAATTTGAAAATCATACAATCCTAAAAACTCAGACTAGGATACCAGTTTTGTACATATATTTCATGAACATGCATTAACACACATAAGGTGTTTTCAGAATTATCCCTACTTTTAGACTACTTTTTCTTTTTTTACGTGGCTAGAGAATAACACTATCATACCTTTAGGAGGTGATGCACAAACACGAAAGGAGGTTGGTTCAATCATAAGAAGCTATTAAGGCTCTATGATTGGAAGCTTGTGATTAGGGTGAGAGGGCGGCTAGGGTTTGCAAAATAAGAAACTTATAAATTTTTCATGAAACACATCCTTATATAATGTTTAGACGATTGGAACGATTGACTCCTTAACATAGAATAATCGTTCTATGCCTTACGACAGTGTACATCCAACTAGGACCATGCACGACAATGTATGGTCAAGGAAAAGTCAAACTAGACTTTTCTATCTTATTAGATAAACCCAATCCATTCGTGGTCTTACCCTCATCCCTAAAAACCTAGATTATTACCAAATAATCCTCATGTTTGAGTTTGAATCAATTTATATTTGTGTGATCCATAGCTCTCTATTGAGCCGATAGTATTTAGATTTGGATTGAATTTGAACATAGACCAAGATTGGCCTTTAGCAAGACATCATGACTATCTAGTTAATAGAGTGTTAGTAGACAACTCTTAAGTCTTTCGTTAACCAATATTTCTTGAGGCTAAGACATAAAATGGGTCTATCTCAAAAGCTCATTGGTATGAACTGATACACATCAATGACTATCACAGATCAAGCTGTGACCTTATCTTATTATGGCTATAGATTCAAGTAGTCATCAATGTCTTAGTATTCTTATGTAAGATATTTGCTCTCATGCTTGGGAGTGAAGAATCTTTTATTAATCAACCATAGCCTTCATATATCTCCCAATATGACCAGTCATTACCTCTAGTTATGACAACACGTGGGATAGTGTTAAACCATACCAATCCTTACATAAGATGGTTTGACATAAGTTAAAAGATCACATGCACTCATAGTGTTTAGAGGATTTATTTCATAGAGACTAGAGTAACCATCCATATGGGTATCTTCTAGTTAAATCGGTTTGGTGAACACATCTACAACATGCACCTATGTATTATATTACGTTGTCTATAAACAACTTTGACATGTGAGAACTATCACCACCTGTCGGTAGAGTCGTTCAATATTATAATAATCCTATCATCATTACTAGTGCCATTAGTTATAGTAATGTTGAGATTACAGATGTTTTTAGAATGACCATGCACTATATGTAAGAGGTTTCACAATCAGTCATTTGATCCTTTGTTATAGTTCTACCAGTCTGAGGGCATGTGATCATATAATTGATATACATATGAATTAAATAATAATAAATCTTTTTATTAATAATTAATATAAAATCACAATTATAAATGTCAAGTGTGATGGGCTCTAGAACACCTACCTTAACAATCAACTCACCCATTATAAATAAATTTGTCTTCTTTCTAATTGCACTTCATTTTCTTAACATAGTTTCTTTAATATCCTAACAAACTCCTTGTTTTGCAGGTATAATCAAGGTGTTTCTGCAACCTCTCCTCCTTGCAACAAAATTCATAAAAGACACCTCTTTTCCAACATAGCTTAAGCTCGATTATGTCACTTTCTACCCAGAAGTCTTGTTGGTAGTAAGATCTATTAGTTGTGGTATTTTATTTGTTAGATAAGTGCAATTAAGAAGCCCCTGTCATTTATCTAGAGTTTCATTAATAATTTGATTGCATCATCTCCTACTAGATCCAATGAATATGAATACTCCATTTTGTTTAAAGACATTAGAATTACTCCAGACGTTTAGTCTCCTATAATGATTAGATATGTTTTTGTTCTTACATATTAGATGAATGGTTATTGGATCAAAACCATTTTCAAGTGCCATTAGAGAATTTTCCCTAATTTACATTTTGATAGGATTGTTTTTGAAGACCTTATGGTTGCTACCATTTGTAATGATAATCAGATCCTTTGGTTTACGTGGTATGACTCCAACCCATGCTTGCAAGACATGGATAATTCTTTTCAAACCTACAAGCACACCCATCGTGATTTTACTATAGAAATTTATCAAGTTTAGTCAAATTTAATTAATAAGATAACTACATTGTATAATGTTTGAGTTGTGGAAAAAAATGCAAATTTTTTGTTAGCTGCCTTTGGTTATTTGTATATGTTGTTCAGATGTCGAGAATTCAGGCAACATTTCATTTCTCTTGATCCCTATCTTTGTATGAACTTAGATAGGAATTCAAGAGTTGATGGTTTAATGTCTTTTGTTTGTAGTCACCAAAGGTTTAATATTAGGAATTTTATTTTGATGATTGTAAATAGATTTGCTACAAGGTCCTCTTTTTGTCTTTGGTGAGCTTAGGCTGTAACCCTTGTAGGTTTCGTGTTTTTGGCTTTTAAATTTTATTTACTTACAAAAAAAAAAACATAAGTTAAAAAATTATTTTTGATTTAATTAATAGGTTGGCTTGTTAAAGGTCTGTGGAGACATAACTCGATAGGCCTTGGGTTGTGTCATGGGCCTAAGAGTTTTTATAGGCTAGCTCAACCTACAAGGATGATACGCTGTAATGAAGCTGGGCCGACAGGACCCACTATTATGTCTAGTCCCTAGTCAGATATTTTTGCACATATTTTACCAAATCATTTATTAAGTTTTATGTTTAACATTAGAGTAAGCCTTTGTTTGATACTTTTAATCATTAATATACAATGTTGTACTTAAATTAAGTTCCTGTATATGTATAAAAACGAAATTGTACATGATAAAACAAAATATATATATTTATGGAATATAAAAACTAATCTCCCTCTATTGCCAGGTGAATTTGCTATAGAAATCTAAGACTTGAGTGTAGGGCTTCCATATGATCTGAATTCATAGAATGAAAATGGTGTATGTGTACGAATAATCCATTCAACCTTGGAACCCACACTTGAAAAGCTTAAATAACCATTATACCATTAAGAATGAAACTGATGGATGCAAAAAAAAAAAAAAAAGTTATGGAACACATTTACTTATTTTATTAACTACTCAATAACTATAAAGAACAGTTATGGGAAGAGAAACCGACATTCTTTTACTTGGTCCTTAAGCCAAAAAATTCATATACTGAAGTTATGAAATAAAATATATGAATTATGATGATAAGTCTTTTAAGAACGAGTATTATTTTTTATGTATCACAATGCATCCATTTTATTATAACCTAATGAATAAACTTTACTTTTATTTTAAGTCCAAAATGGTTGTTATTTTCAACAAACATGTGTACCCAAAAAATGAGAAAAACAAATCAATTGACAAACTAAATAAGAGTTTCATTATACAAAAATATCTTTATATCAATTCATACGATGTAACCAACTCTTATCATAATTACAACATGGGACTAATTCCCATTTGCTCTATATAAACCTTAAAACATTTTGGTGGTACGCCTTTTGTCAAAGAATCAATGACTACTGAGCACTCCTCCAAGAAATGGCTTCACCAGAAAACATAACAATGTATCCAAAGGTTGATTTTTTTGAATCAATATAACTAACAAAATTCAAGTTGGAGTAATAAACTACCTCCAAATTATTAGTTTGTCTATACATAAACATGCATTCTTTGCAACTCTCTAATAGCCTATACTTAAGTTACTCTAATATTTAATGAACTAATTAAGTCCATGGCATAAAATTTTTATGATCGAATGATGGACAAAATTTATGTTTTCAATTTTTCAGATACGAGACACCTATCCCCAAATATGGGATTCTTATCCTTCATAGGACGTCAGTTCCTCTACCTGTCCCCTACCCGTCCTTACAATTCAAAAGCTCTTAGAAATTTTTGTCAAATGGATAGGGACATCCATTTCAAATAAAGGGATGCTGGCCCAAGATTAGAAGATGACCATGTGATGCTCGTCTCCTCTTTAATGCATTCAAAAGTTAATTTGGGATAGTCAATAAAGTCAACATGGTGGGATGCCCATTCCTTTGCTTGTTCTTTCATGTCTGAAGTATTTTGGAATTCTGAAGATGTAAGACTAGACGTTGATCCTGTTAAAAGGAACGTTGGTCCCTTGAGTGGCGCGTTTCAAAAACTTCAACCATTGGACATCTGATTCAAAGATACTAAGTCAAAATGTGTAAGAGGATGCCTTTCCCTAAATAAAGATGCCTGTCCCATTATGTTTTCAAGGCCATTTTGGAAGCTCAATGAGTATATTTTCCTAACTAATGGTCATCTAAGCCATTCTAGCCATCCAAGGCTATAAATTGAAGGCTTTTTATAGGAATAGGTTAGAAAGATTGCTAATGTAAAATCTTATACTCTTTTCTTCTCTAAAATTCTCTCTAAAAGTTTATAACTCATCATTTAGAGACACCCTGCATTTAATCTTTGTAACAACCTTGTAGAGGCATTTTACACTCAGTCTTTCTATATTCATACAAACTTAGGTGAAATCCCAGATAACTAATGAGTTGAGCAAAATCTCATAAAATTATTGAGTTGGGCACAATCTCGATCTCTAATGAACATGGGTCAAATCTCAGAGAACAATTGTAAAGAAGGGATTATTTACTAGTGGAATTTCAAGTGGATTTTTTAAAAAAGTGGATATAGGAAGCTTGGAAGAGAAAACACTAAACCACTATAAATCTTGAGAATTTTCTTTCCCTACTCTTTTTACTTTATGCATTATATCTATGTTATATATTTTTGATAAATTGCTAAATATTATCTATGTTTGATTGTTGGAGTAAACTTATTGGACATTGATTTAGTTTGAATATCTTTGTTAAAATTGTTTGTGAAATTGTGATTGATTGGAAATTTGTTTAAGATTTTTATTTGGTTACAAAGTTTTAAATAATCCTATTCAATCTCCTTTAGGATAATTAGCCATTTAAGGTTATTCATATTGAAGCATAAGGAATGTTTTGCATTTGTTCTTCTTCAAGTTCATTTTTAGAACATTGGTTCAAATTGAACTTATTATTACATATGTATTCGTTCATTGTAATGTAGGGATTCTAAACGTTTCTAGAATGGGCACTAAAAGTGTATATAAGGCTCCCACAATCAGTCATCTAGTCCCTTTATCACAGTTCTACTATCTAAAGGCATGTTATTCGTATAATCATATAAATAGACAACATATGAATTGAATAACAATAAATCTTTTATTAATTATTAATATAAAATTACATCCACAAAAGTGAAATTTGATTGGCTTTAAGACATCTACCCTAACAATCTTTCACTTGTATTATAGCTAATTAGTTACATATCTAAAATTACATGTCTATCATGCTTTTGTTGTGATTGAGGCTTTGTCAATGAGTTAGCGAAATTGTCATTTGTATCAGTCCTTGTTATCTGTATATCATCTCATTGTATAATCTCTCAGATTAAGTGATATCGTTTAAGTATATGCTTAGACCTCTGATAAAATGATGACTCTTTTGCCTAAGTAATCGCTCTATTGTTGTTGCAATAGAGCTTAATCCATATAACATCTTTTGTCACTTTTGAAAAGACAATGTACTCAGACTCTGTTATAGAATCAGTCACTATACTTTGGTAGAGTTTTTTAAGCTAATTGTACCACTATTCAAATAAAACACAAACCCTGATTGAAATTTGTAATCATCTCGATTAGTTTAGAAACTAGCGTTACTATAACCTCTTACACTAAGTTCAATTCCCTTCCATAAACCAAGAATGCATCATTAGTCCCCCTCAAGTACTTTATTATGTTTTTGACAACCATCCAGTGTTTTCACTTAAATCAGATTGATATCTACTACAAACTCTTAAGGGATATAAGACATCAATCCTCATACATAGTATCACGCACATGGCTGATCCTTGAACCAAAACATATGAGATTCTACTGATCTTATCTCTTTTTTATTGTGTATATGGACATTTCTCTTTCAAACGATATACACTATAAGACATGGGTAGAAATCTTTTCTTGGGTTCTTTCATATTGAATCTAGTTAATACCTTGTCTATTTACATGCTTAGACTTAGGCCCAATAGTTTACACTCTCTATCTCAATAAATTTTAATCTCAAGAATGTAGACTACTTCTTCTAAGTCTTTTATGGAGAAACACTTGGATAACCAAGCATTTACTAATTGCAAGTTTGATATATCATTTCTAATAACCAAGATGTCATTAACATATAATACTAGAATTACAATCATACTTTTATTAACCTTCTTGTACACACATAGTTCACCTTCTTTTTTTATAAATCTAAACTTACGAACAACTTTATCAAAATGAACGTTCTAGCTTCTCAAAGCCTATTGAAGTCGATAAATGGATTTTTCCAGCTTATATACTTTGTTTGTCTCTTTAGTATGAATGAAACCATCGGGTTGCGCCATATAGACATCCTCTACAAAGTTACCATTTAGGAAAAAAGTTTTGACATCCATTTGAAAGATTTTGTAGTCATAGTATGCAGTTATAGTAAACATAATTCTAATAGACTTAAGCATAGCAACCGACAAAAAAGTTTCATCATAGTCGTTGCCATATTCCTGAGTAAAACTTTTAGCAACCAATCGTGCTTTATAGGTATGCACATTGTCTTCCATATTAGTTTTTTTTTTTTTTGAAAACCTATTAGTGCCTTATGGGTTTTACCCCTTTAAGTGCATCCACCAGAGTCCATACTTAGTTCTAGTACATAGAATCTATTTTAGATTTCATGGCATCCAACCATTTATTAGAATATGGACTTGAAACATGCTCATTGTAGCTTTTAGGTTCGTTGTCATTAATGACCAATACATCACTGTTTGAGTTAGGAGAAAACCAAATCTCTCTGTGTAAACCTACATAGCTCTTATGTGAATTGAGGTTGTTTTACCTGAAATAGAGAAATTTCTTCATCATGATCAACTATGTATGATGACACATCATCCTACCTCATATCTATGGTATTTTATGGTATAGGAACCTCATCAAGCTATACTTTCCCCCCTCAGGTTCTTCTGAGAATAAATTCTTTCTTAAGGAATATACTAGTATGAGTAACAAAGACTTTTTACTCTTACAAGTGATAGAAGCAATATCCTTTAGCAACTTTCAAGTACCCTACAAAAATACATTTTTTAGACTTAGTGTTTAGCTTATTTAAAGCTAATTTCTTGAAATAAGCTTTAGAACCCTAAATCCTCAAGTAATCCTCAAGTAATTTAGATTGGGCTTTCGTCTAGTCTATAACTCATGTGGAGTTTTATCCATTGATTTAGATGGGACATAGTTTAGTGTAAAGGCAACAGTTTCTAGGGCATGACCACAAAAAGACATGGTTAGATCGGTAAAACTTATCATTGACCTGACAATTTCGATCAAGGTCTTATTCTTCTGTTTAGATAAACCATTATGTTGTGGAATACTAGAATGAGTGAGTTGAGATACTATCCCATTTTCCTTCAGGTATTATCTGAATTCAACACTTAGGTATTCATCTTTTTGATTACTTTAAAGGATTTTAATTTGTTTCCCAAGTTGCTTCTCTACTCTGTTTTTGAATTTTTTGAATTTATTAAAGCATTTAGACTTTTGTTTCATTAAAAACATATAGTCATATCTACTAAAGTCATTAGTAAATGTGACAAAATAGGTTTTCCTATATCTGTTATGCACTATTATAGACCTATACACATCGTTGTGTATGATCCCTAATAGTTTAGTCACCCTTTCACTATGTCAAGCTAATAGGCATGATTCACATTCATTATATGATTGGAAGTTAAATAATTGTATTGCATATGAAATGCAAATTTTGTTTATTTGTTAGGCATACTATTAAACAATGTCTAATTTAAAATGGTAAACATTTTAAAATTTAGAAGTTTTAGATTCCCAAAAGGATATCAAAGACTAAAATTGTTGGACAAACCATGTGGGTACTGAAACATAAACAAATTAATTTGTATTGTAGGTATACTAAGGTTTTGAAGAAAAAGATTCTAAGTTGGCATCATCACTTGACTATAGGCTGTAACATCCCTCCCTAGAAGTACTACCCACCGAAGGAGAAATGTTACGAATTAATATTTAGAGCGTCTATTTTTTTCTTTTTAAAAATACTTTAAAATAAACACATCATTAAAAGTGTTTAGAAAGTATTCCAAGAAAACTAAAAATCTGGAAGCGAACAAAAGATGTATATACTCATATGAAGACTCATCTGAAAGTATCTGAAAACAGGGAGTAATCATATGTAACTGTACCATAATCTCAAAAAGTCAAAAGTCGATAAGAACATGCCACTATATGCATGTAATATAACTAGAGATAACCTGCTCCAGCCGGATCTACCTACGCTGACCTGACCCTGCCTCGCAGCTACCTCGATCACTTGTACCTACAATCAGGAAAGAAAAGGGAATGAGTGATAAGAACACTCAGTAAGGGGAAAGAATCAAATAAACTATCTTTTTTACTGTTCTAACTCACTTTTAGGACTCAACCTCACATTCTAACCTCTATAAGAGATTGAGGGGGTAATTTAGTTCACTTTTTATTATTTGGGTCATACTTTGTCCCATCTGGTGTCTGTTTAATACTTTATGGAAGCTAACTATAGGGATTTGGCACTTTTCTAAGCTCAAGCTCTTTTTCTTTCACTATACAATTTCTGAATTTGAATTGAGCTCTACTACGAGCAAACCCTACTGAGGGTCTATGTCCTACTATGGACGTGTCCTACTGCAGACGTGCCCTACAGTGGCGGTGTAGTGTAAAGTGCCCCCTCATAGTTTATAGCATGCATGCGAGTCTTATATCTTACTAATTTTGCTTCCATCTAAATTTATTCATAATTCACCAGACATTACTCTTGGGACGACCCTTGAATCTTGAGTCCCAACCTTTTCTTACTTTTTTTTCTTTTCTTTTTCCCTTCTTTTTTTTTTCCTTTCCTTTCTTTTTTTTCTTTTCCTTTCCTTTCCTTTCCTTTCTTTTCTTTCTTTTTCCTTTCCAAACTGTGAATACTGTTCACAGCCCTGTTCATTTGACAGGGCAGCCTTCTTTTTCATACAATTTCATAGGCCAAACGGTTTCTAATTCATACAAACTATATATCGTTGAAAAGAGGATTTAAATAGCTTTCTAACAAGCTATAATAGTACTCATAATTCATTCAATCGGGCAGTGAAAACAGCAGATAAAGTCAGTGGCAAAAACTACCTCCTCTGTTTATTTGATAAAGCAGTCCTTGTGGTTCATGCAATATTTAACAATCCAAATGATCCCCAATTCATACAAGCTATATATAATTGAAAAGATAATTCAAAGAGATTTCCAACGAGATATAATAGCACTCATTATTCCATAGATAAGGCAGTCAAAACGTGAGATAAACTCAGTGACAAAACTGCCTCTTCTGTTTATTTAGTAAACCAGTCTTTTCGGTTCATACAAATATTTAACAGTCCAAATGATCTCTAATTCATACAAGCTATATATCATTGGAAAGAGGATTGAAAGAGCTTTCCAACAAGATATAATAGCACTCATAATACATCAAATAAGACAACCAAAATATAGGACAAACTCAGTGGTAAAAATTGTAAATATTATGCAACTTTCTGCCATGAACAAAATCACATACATAGACATCCCAAATGGCAAAACAATATTCCTCTGTAACATCCGAATTCAGGTGTGTCAGTAAACTCCACTTCCAAAATTACCCCTAGAGTTGATTTTATAACTTGTTATGTAAAGAAATTGCAAAAGAATCATAGAAAACTACTAAATGAGCAATATTTTTCAAAGGGGGTAAATTGGTCATTTTATAAAGATTCAAGGGACAAAGTGGGAATTAAAATTGAAGGGCACACTTGAAATTATATGGTGGTGCTAAGGGTTTTTGGTAATTGGGTAAGGATAAAATAGTAATTTATGGAAAAGATTAAGGGCAAAATGGTCCAAAAGGCTTATAAAATATATAATATATTCATCTTCTTCCTTATTGCCGAGAACTCCATTATTTTTTAGCTAAGCTTTTTCCCTTAACCAAAATTCACCAAAAACCTAGTTAAATCACTTAATTTCCAGAGGCTCCAGTTATAAAAAGTGTAGATCTGTCAATTCTGATCAGTTCTAAGGTAACAAATTTAATTTTTAAGATATGTCAAGTTCAGGGTTTTGATGGATGATCATATTTTTGGTTGATTAAGGTTGCCAGAAAGAAGAAAAGAAGGTGAATAAGCTTAAATCACCAAATTAGCAAAGAAAAGGTAAGAATTTCATACTTTACATACTTGAAGTAAATTTGAGTTAGGTTATTTAAATAACTTTTACTTATATAAGTGTGTAAGGTATTAGAATTAAAGTGATTTATGCTTAAATTGATAAAGAAATTCATTAGGATTCAGGATGTAATTTTTGGCCATAAGGGTAAAAAGGTAATTTTGGCCATAAGGGCAAAAATGTCATTTTATGTGATATAGGTTAATTTTGCTTAATTATGTGCATAAAATGTGTGATAACCCTTATATTAAGCCTACATTGTATATTTTGAAATTAATTAAATGTATGAGATATATAAATGCATGAGAGGAGAATATGATGTTTGATAAGGAATGAAAAGAATAAGAGAAAACAATGAATGAACATATTTCATATTATGATTAGATATGCATACATGAGAAATCATAGCATATGCATGATTTAGAAATATATATATATATATATATATATATATATATATATATATATATATATATAAAGAAAGAGGAAAAAATATTTTCTAAGTCATGCATGCTTTCAGAAAATGGAAAACAAGTGTTTTTGGTTTTATAATGACGCATATGATACAGGAAAGCAGAAAACATACTTAAAATCCTTACACGCGAGCTGTACTGTGTGGACAGCAAAGAAAATAATTGGTTGTATTGTGTGGACAACCAGCTGTACTGTGTGGATAGCCAAAGAAAAAAAATATCAGCTGTACTGTGTGGACAGCAAAAGAAAAAAATATCAGCTGTACTGTGTGGACAGCAAAAGAAAAATATCAGCTGTACTGTGTGGACATCCAAAGAAAAATATCAGCTGTACTGTGTGGACATTCAAAGAAAAATATCAGCTGTACTGTGTGGACAGCAAAGAAAAAAAGAAAAATATTAGTTGTACTGTGTGGACAGCAAAGAAAAAAATATGCGTGTAAGAGAGAATTATACTTTGTATGGTGACTGCAAGTACTGTCATATGTAGTCTAGACCGGTCAATGAGAATGAGAGAGAAACAAATTAGTAAATATTTTATGAAAGTCATTTGCATTAGAATTATGCATACAAGCCTGTGTGGCTGATAAAGAGTTGAGAAAGATGTACGATTAGAAAATAAAAATGTCATGACACTCATACATGCATAAATCATAATGAGTGAATCATATCTGTATAGTAAGGAAATGAATAAATGTGTGAAAGAAAAGAATTATGATATGTGTTAAATGCATGTCCTGTGTCAATTATTTTGTTGTAAATAGTTCAGACACGCTGAGTATGGAAAAGATTAGAAAAGATTAGTACTGGTATAAAATGCTTTAAGTGTTTAGTATGATTTTCTTACTGAGCCATAGTCGCTCACTCCGTTTAATTTAATATTTTACAGGTAAAGAAATGCAGCAAAGGTTCCCGGGGAGCACTCGTGAGACATGAGGCTAAGGGAGGAAGGCACCATAATTTTGTTGATTTAAATGTTATGATGTATATGTAATATATATATATATATATATATATATATATATATATATATATATATATATATATATATATGACTAGTTTCGAAAATTGGTTATAAAGTTTCTGTGGGTGATAATTTTTTTATGATAGTTATTATTATGTACTTATTTTATTTATTATGATTATGTGATGAAAATCCAGTCGATTGGTAGGACTGGTTTATGTGAATTGCTAATTGGGAGTGTTACAGGGCATAATGAAAAAAAAAAAAATTCCCCGGGCCCTCTAAAATAGGGGAACTCTTGCCATTTTTCTCTAACACACCCAATGGTTAGGAGAGGTTACATTTTTGGTATCAGAGCGCGATTTTGGGCGCTTAAAGGAAGATATAATATAATGTGTGGTAATATAATACAATATATCTATGGTTTTGCATTCTAATATTGCACAGGTGCCCTTCATGTCTCACAGATCAGCTCCCGAGAATCGACTGCAGTAAGTTATTTTCTTTACTTGTATTCAAATAATAGAAAATTATGTAATTACACTTATACAGTTATTAGATGAGTACCACAAGACGAGGACGAGGACGGGGTCGTGGAAAGGGTATTCAGAGAGAGACGGGAGAACCATCTAACCCTGCCCCGTCAGTTGGTTCAGGATTTGGGCTAGCAGAAATAAGAGATATAGTTCGTCAGATGTTGATTGAGAGTCAAGATAGACCCACACTTGAAAATATAGCCAGAGATGCCATCCGAGATGAGATTAGAAGTGAGATTCGTGAGGAAGTCATAGAAGAAATCAGAAATGAATTGAGGAATGAAGGGAGAGGAGAAATTAGAGCTCAAACGCGACTTGAGCCCATTTATTCCTTACCTAATCAGCATACCCCTCCTGAATTTAAAGGTACTAAAGATCTTTTAATGGCTGATGACTGGATCAAACAGGTGGAAAGTGCTATGGTTTTATTTTCTATGACTGATAGAGAAAAAGTTCGGTATGCCAGTTTCTTAATGAGGGGAGAGGCCCACGTATGGTGGGACCTAGTTAAAGAAACCAGAAATGTGGATATGATGACCTGGCAAGACTTTAGAAGGGTATTTGAGGCCCAATACAGAACAGCTGATGTGGTAGCCGTCAAAGTTCAAGAGTTCATTTCTTTGCAGCAAGGGGAAGGTTCAGTAAAGGATTATTCTACCCGTTTTGATGTCTTATCTAGTTTTGCTCCAAGTATGGTGAGTACCCCTAGTCTCCGGTTGGATAGATTTCTTCAGGGCCTTAGACCGGAGATAGCCTTGCATGTATTAGCTGGACCACAACCTCCTCAAACTTATGAAGAGGCATTGGAGAGAGCATTAAGGTTGGAGGTATATGTTAATAAGCTACCCAGGAATGCACCTTCCATGTCAACACCTCCATCAGTGACAGTACCCCAGATAGTGATGCCAAGTCGGTCAACTTTACCTGTTTCATGGACTATTTCAGCACTTGCTACAACATCAGGGGGTAGTTCAATTGGCTCAAGTTTCAGAAACAATAGGGGAAAAAGAAAATTCCAGTCAAAAGCAAGTAGAAAATGCTGGAAGAGTGATAAGAAGCCTAGAAAAGAAAATATTCCCCAATGTCAGATTTGTGGGAAACGTCATAGTGGGGAATGTTGGTACCAGCAGAAACAGGTGATTTGTTATAGATGCCGACAACCAGGGCATATAGCAAAGGATTGCCAGAGAACCGAAGTGCCAATTCAGATACAACCACAACAAAGCCTAATTCCACCAGTGCAACCAATGAGAGGTACTAATGCACGGGTTTATACAGCTACCCATAGTCAGGCGGAGGCTAGTCCATCTGCAGTTACTGGTCAGCTCTTTTTCCACTCTGTTTCTTTATATGCATTGATTGATTCAGGAGCTACACACTCCTTTATTGCACCAGGGGTTATCGAAAGGGTAAGTTTAGTGCCTGTTAGATCTACCCATTCCATTAGAATTGAGATGCCAGATGGGGGGAGTGTGATTACAGATAAAATGCTAAAAGACCAGAAGGTAGTGATACATGGGAGAGAGTTAAAGGTGGACTTGATTGTCTTTGATATGCCCGATTTTGATGTTATCTTAGGCATGGATTTCTTAGAAAGATATGGAGTTGAGATTGACTGTAAAAAGAAAAAGGCTCGATTCCAACTCGATAATGGAGATCACTTTAATTTCGGAGAGGGCCATCAGCCTAGTATGATGATCAGTAGTGTAAAGGCGAAAAAATTATTGAAAAAGGTTTGTACGGGATATTTAGCTCATATGGTGCATGAGCATGATATCCAAAGATTGAGTGTTCAGGATGTTCCCATAGTACAAGATTTCCCAGATGTCTTTCCTAATGAGCTACCAGGTTTACCTCCAGAGAGAGAGTTGGAGTTTAGTATCGAGTTAGAACCTGACTCAGCCCCAATTTCAAAAGCCCCTTACCGAATGGCTCTAGCTGAATTACAAGAATTAAAGAAACAGTTGCAAGAACTTTTAGATAAGGGTTTTATTAGACCTAGCCACTCTCCTTGGGGACCACCCATACTATTTGTCAAAAAGAAAGATAGGTCGCTCCGTATGTGTATAGATTACAGAGAGTTGAATAAATTAACAGTGAAGAATAAATACCCGTTGCCTCGAATTGATGATTTATTTGATCAATTGAAAGGAGTTTTTGTGTTCTCCAAAATTGATTTGAGATCGGGTTATCAGCAGGTGAGGATTACAGAGCAAGATATTCCAAAGACAGCTTTTCGGACTCACTACGGGCACTACGAGTTTGTGGTGATGCCCTTTGGATTGACTAATGCTCCAGCAATCTTTATGGATTTAATGAATCGAGTATTTCATGATTGCCTTAACAAATTCCTGGTGGTATTTATTGATGATATCTTGATATACTCCAGATCAGAAGAAGAACATGCCGAACACTTGAGATTTGTGTTACCAAGTTTGAGAGAAAGGAAATTGTATGCCAAATTCTCTAAGTGTGAATTCTGGTTGGATCGAGTAGTATTTTTGGGACACGTGGTTACTAAAGAAGGCATAGCTGTAGACCCCAGTAAAGTGGAAACAATACTTGAATGGGCGAGGCCAAAGACTGTGAAAGAGATCAGAAGCTTTTTAGGGCTAACGGGCTATTACAGAAGATTTGTACAAGGTTTTGCTCGATTGGCCAAACCACTTACAGCTCTTACCAGACAAAGAACTCCTTTTATATGGACTGATGCTTGTGAAAAGAGTTTCCAAGAGCTGAAAAGGCGGTTGACTACAGCTCCTATTTTAGTATTACCAGAGGAAGGTGTAGATTATGATATTTATTGTGATGCCTCGCATAATGGCTTGGGAGCCGTGCTGATGCAAAAGGGTAAGGTGATAGTGTATGCCTCTCGGCAATTAAAAGATTATGAAACACGCTACCCTACCCATGATTTAGAGTTAGCAGCAGTGGTTTTTGCTTTAAAAATTTGGAGGCATTATTTATATGGAGTTAAATGTAATATCTACACCGACCATAAAAGTCTAAAATATTTCTTCACTCAGAAAGACTTGAATATGAGACAAAGGAGATGGTTGGAGCTAGTCAAAGATTATGAATGTGATATTAAATATCAACCAGGTAAAGCAAATGTGGTAGCTGATGCCTTGAGTAGAAAGATTGCCATAGGTCATCTCACCATTCAGATAGAGTTACAGAAAGAGTTTCAGAGGGAACAGATTGAGGTGTTAAGAAGTCAAGTGGCCAAATTGGAAATTCAACCTAATCTCTTCAATGAAATAAAAGAGAAGCAAGTAAAAGATTTATGGTGCCAGAAAATAAGTCAACAGATATGCGAAGGGAAAACAACTGAGTTTCAAATGATAGATGGAGTGCTCAAGTTCAGAAACAGGGTATGTATTCCCCAAAATCTAGAGTTGAGAAAGAAAATCTTAAGTGAAGCACATGATACACTTTACACTGCCCACCCTGGGGGAGTAAAGATGTACCAGGATTTAAAGAAAATTTATTGGTGGATAGGTATGAAGAAAGATATTGGTGACTATGTAGCTAAGTGCTTGGTATGTCAACAGGTCAAGGCCGAGCATCAGAGACCTTCAGGTTTGCTTCATCCATTTAGTATTCCTGAATGGAAATGGGAAGATATTTCAATAGATTTCATCATTAGCCTACCTCGAGTACAAAAAGGCTATAATGCATTATGGGTGATTGTAGATAGATTGACTAAATCGGCCCATTTTATTCCAGTGAAAGATAGTTTTACTTCAGATCAACTGGCCCAGATTTATATACGGGAGATTGTTAGATTACATGGCGTACCCAAAACTATTGTGTCGGATAGAGACCCCAGATTTGTTTCAGCTTTTTGGGGTAGCTTACAAAGAACATTGGGTACGAGGCTGACATTTAGCACAGCATATCATCCTCAAACAGATGGCCAGACAGAAAGGGTGAATCAAATACTAGAGGATATGTTGAGGGCCTGTTGTTTAGATTACAAAATGACCTGGCATGAAATGGTTCCATTGATAGAATTTGCATATAATAATAGTTACCAGTCCACCATTAAAATGGCCCTATATGAGGCTCTTTATGGAAGAAAGTGTAGATCCCCATTACATTGGGATGATTTAAGAGAGCGAGATGATTTGAGTCAAGTTCTTGGGCCTAAGTTAACCCAAAGGATGATGGAAGATATAAAGATTATCAAGACTAGATTGAAGCAAGCTCAGGACAGACAAAAGAGCTATGCAGATTTGAAAAGGAAAGAAGTAGAGTTTCAACCGGGTGATAAAGTTTTTGTGAAAGTAGCCCCTTACAAGTACATGATGAGATTTGGAAGAAAAGGGAAACTTGCTCCAAGATTTATTGGCCCATTTGAAATTTTAGAAAGAGTGGGCAAGGTGGCTTATAGACTTGCACTTCCACCTAGTATGGATCGAGTTCATAATGTATTTCATATTTCTTTATTGAAAAAGTACATTAGCAATCCTTTACATGTCTTGAAATCAGATGATGTGGAATTAAAAGAAGATTTAGCTTATGAGGAGCAACCAGTGCAGATACTAGACAGAAAAATAAAAGAGCTCCGAAATAAAAAAATTCCATTAGTGAAAGTATTATGAAGGAATTATAAGGTGGAAGAAGCCACATGGGAGGTTGAGCAACAAATGAGAGAGAGATTTCCCAACTTATTTGTTTAAATTTCGAGGACGAAATTCTTTTAAGGGGGGAAGAAATGTAACATCCGAATTCAGGTGTGTCAGTAAACTCCACTTCCAAAATTACCCCTAGAGTTGATTTTATAACTTGTTGTGTAAAGAAATTGCAAAAGAATCATAGAAAACTACTAAATGAGCAATATTTTTCAAAGGGGGTAAAATGGTCATTTTATAAAGATTCAAGGGACAAAGTGGGAATTAAAATTGAAGGGCACACTTGAAATTATATGGTGGTGCTAAGGTTTTTTGGTAATTGGCTAAGGATAAAATAGTAATTTATGGAAAAGATTAAGGGCAAAATGGTCCAAAAGGCTTATAAAATATATAATTTATTCATCTTCTTCCTTATTGCCGAGAACTCCATTATTTTTTAGCTAAGCTTTTTCCCTTAACCAAAATTCACCAAAAACCTAGCTAAATCACTTAATTTCCAGAGACTCCAGTGATAAAAAATATAAATCTGTCAATTCTGATCAGTTCTAAGGTAAGAAATTTAATTTTTAAGATATGTCAAGTTTAGGGTTTTGATGGATGATTATATTTTTGGTTGATTAAGGTTGCCAGAAAGAAGAAAAGAAGGTGAATAAGCTTAAATCATCAAATTAGCAAAGAAAAGGTAAGAATTTCATACTTTACATACTTGAAGTAAATTTGAGTTAGGTTATTTAAATAACCTTTACTTATATAAGTGTGTAAGGTATTAGAATTAAAGTAATTTATGCTTAAAATGATAAAGAAATTCATTAGGATTCAGGATATAATTTTTGGCCATAAGGGTAAAAAGGTAATTTTAGCCATAAGGGCAAAAATGTCATTTTATGTGATATAGGTTAATTTTGCTTAATTATGTGCATAAAATGTGTGATAACCCTTATATTAAGCCTACATTGTATACTTTGAAATTAATTAAATGTATGAGATATATAAATGCATGAGAGGAGAATATGATGTTTAATAAGGAATGAAAAGAATAAGAGAAAACAATGAATGAACATATTTCATATTATGATTAGATATGCATACATGAGAAATCATAGTATATGCATGATTTAGAAAAAATATATATATATATATATATATATATATATATATATATATATATATATATATATATATATAAGAAAGAGGAAAAAATATTTTCTAAGTCATGCATGCTTTCAGAAAATGGAAAACAAGTGTTTTTGGTTTTATAATGACGCATATGATACAGGAAAGCAGAAAACATACTTAAAATCCTTACACGCGAGCTGTACTGTGTGGACAGCAAAGAAAATAATTGGTTGTACTATGTGGACAACCAGCTGTACTGTGTGGACAGCCAAAGAAAAAAAAATATCAGCTGTACTGTATGGACAGCAAAAGAAAAATATCAGCTGTACTGTGTGGACAGCCAAAGAAAAAAATATCAGCTGTACTGTGTGGACAGCAAAAGAAAAATATCAGCTGTACTGTGTGGACAGCCAAAGAAAAATATCAGTTGTACTGTGTGGACAGCAAAGAAAAAAAGAAAAATATTAGCTGTACTGTGTAGACAACAAAGAAAAAAATATGCGTGTAAGAGAGAATTATACTTTGTATGGTGACTGCAAGTACTGTCATATGTAGTTTAGACCGGTCAATGAGAATGAGAGAGAAACAAATTAGTAAATATTTTATGAAAGTCATTTGCATTAAAATTATGCATACAAGCTTGTGTGGCTGATAAAGAGTTGAGAAAGATGTACGATCAGAAAATAAAAATGTCATGACACTCATACATGCATAAATCATAATGAGTTAATCATATATGTATAGTAAGGAAATGAATAAATGTGTGAAAGAAAAGAATTATGATATGTGTTAAATGCATGCCCTGTGTCAATTATTTTGTTGTAAATAGTTCAGACACACTGAGTATGGAAAAGATTAGAAAAGATTAATACTGGTATAAAATGTTTTAAGTGTTTAGTATGATTTTCTTACTGAGCCATAGTCGCTCACTCCGTTTAATTTAATATTTTACAGGTAAAGAAATGCAGCAAAGGTTCCCGGGGAGCACTCGTGAGACATGAGGCTAAGGGAGGAAGGCACCATAATTTTGTTGATTTAAATGTTATGATGTATATGTAATATATATATATATATGACTAGTTTTGAAAATTGGTTATAAAGTTTCTGTGGGTGATAATTTTTTTATGATAGTTATTATTATGTACTTATTTTATTTATTATGATTATGGGATGAAAATCCAGTCGATTGGTAGGACTGGTTTATGTGAATTGCTAATTGGGAGTGTTACAGGGCATAATGAAAAAGAAAAAAAAAATTCCCCGGGCCCTCTAAAATAGGGGAACTCTTGCCATTTTTCTGTAACACACCCAATGGTTAGAAGAGGTTACATCCTCAACATCAAAATCAACATTTATAACATAGATCTGAGGAACCAAAAGCCTAAAACATGTCACATATCAAGAATGATATCCCTTACCTTGTTTCAAGTCAAATCTTTGCAAGTTGGCTTCCTCTTCTTTGTTTTGTTTCCTTTATCACCAAGACAACTTTAAATCAATACCAAAACACACTAACATATTTACATAACATGCATATAAACACAGATGAAAGGGAAAGGAAGGAGATCTTTGGTTACCAAAGCTTCCCAAGTGCTTTCTTTTCTTTTCTTTTCTTTCTTCTCTTCCAACCTCCTTCAAATCCTTCCTTTTTCTTCAAGAAAGCAAAGAAAAAGCTTCAAGAATGGTGGCTGCTGGAATATGGACGGAAATGATGGAAAAATGGGATGAGATGCCTTTTTTTGACTTTACTCTCCCTTTATCTAAGCTTTATCTCCTTTTTTTCTCTTTGTCTTTTTCCTTTTCTTTTCTTTTTTTTTTCTTTTTCTTTAGGTGTATATATATATATATATATATATATATATATATATATATATATATATATATATATATATATATATATATATATATATATATATATATATATATATATATATATAAACACACATATACATGCAACACAAATATATGTACTTAAAATGGGAAATATCTCTAAATAGAGTCAAAAGACATAAATACCCCTGGAACATACTTGAGGGTATTACATAGACATTCAAAATCATTACTTGGATTGCTCTAACCTCTTGCAAGTGTTCTGGAAAATTCATTGTTTTGAATAAACTTTCATTGGTTTAACTCTAATTTTCAAATGCATTAAATAAAACTGATGTTATTAGGACATAATTTGCAAGTCACATACCCTTCAAGCTTCTCTTGCAGTTATCATCAATCTTCTAAGAAGGCAATTATGTAGATGGAGTGTGTTAAGTGCTCCAAGTCAAAACAATGCATTTTGGTTTGAAATACAAAATGCATCATTTCACTTTCTCAATGACACAAAAGGAAACTTTGTACTTTACGATTGAACAAGGGTTACTTTCATTTCTTTTTAATTGCATTAACTCTTCACTTTAAGTTACTCTTTAAATATAGTCAAACAATCAGATGGCTAAAGATGAGTTCTTGATTTAGTTATTTTTTGGTTTCTAATGTATGGTTTAGATTAACTGAGTTAGTTTGTTATGTTGAGTTTTAGTTACAAGAAAAGCACTATAAATTGACTTGTATTTTGTAAAATTTGTTAATAAGAAAAATTGATGCATTTCTGATGATCTATTTGTGATTTCTTTCATTTTTCTTTCTAAAGTTGCGATTTTTCATGGTATCGAACCATTGACTGACGTCCAATAGCTAATTTGTTTGTTAATACTCCCTTTGATACTTTAAGTACTCCTGAAAGATCCATGTCCCTGGGATCTGGTGAAAGGTCAAGCCGATCTTGTGAGATGTCAGGTTAACCAAGTTTTTTTCCTATCTCAACCCTTTAACCAGTGAACCCAAAGCTGCCATGTAATTATCGCTACTAGAAAGCCCAAACATTATCAGTAATAAGAGTACATGACCTTGAAAAGCAACTGACAGGTTTATCTCCTTGTCTTAAACCTTTTCTATTAGTAAAGTCATATGATGGTATAGGGGAAGTCAAAGTGGCTAATAATAAGTCCTCTATATGGAAAAGATTGGATAAATTCCTTATGGGTTGGTTAATCTCTTCCATATCTAGTGATCTTTTTAGTTTGGCGTTAGGATGTGGTTTAACCAGTAAGATATAGGAATCTTTAAAGATCTATTTCATCTCTGATTTAAGGTTAGGATTGCAAATCTTAGGAATACCTTACAAACCCTTAGAAAAGGTAGTTTGATTGTCGAAGAATATATGCATAAAATGAAAGACATATTTAACACTTTGGTGTCTGGTGGTTAATCCTTTACTGAAAAAGAATTGATAAACTTCATCTTAGATAAAGTAGGTGTTGATTTTGAACCTATGGTTTATTTAGTTATTTTTATTTATTTTCTTTAGGTTGTAATTCTCAAATAAAGTATGTTTGTCCTACCTTAATTCCCTTTTTTTCTTTAGTTTAGGTTGTTATTTTAGTTTCTTAGAATAATGTAACTAAGAAATAAAGTCATATAATTATTAAAGACTGGAGGCGAAAAGGATAAGCATGAAGATGAAGACTCGAAGACAAAATATTCACCTAAGTTGACCAATCAGACCTCTTTTGGCTTAAGAGGTTTGACATTAGTTATGGTTATGTATTAACACGTTTTAATTTTACATTGTTGAATGGATGTGAATGATTATACTTTTTCAAATATCACCTAACATGTGGTATAAAATCTGATGAGACCAATTAATTAAAAATCTTCAATTTAAATATTAAGTTTAAAGATTAAATTGGTGTTCTTCTAATATGATACTCTAATTAAGCTCTTGTTCGTTGAAACCTTGTTCTCCAAAATGAATGGTACATTTCTACCAGTTGAAAAATTAGAAGATATTCATATTGGGTCTAACTTAGCTAGTGTACTTTACCTATTTGCCAAAACAAAGGTGAAGTATATTAGATGCATTTGTCGATGCAAGGTGATATGTAGTATCCGCCCTACTAATATCAAGAGTTACATTTGAGACTGCATGATTTGTTGGGCCAACACCTAACTTAAGATCATAGGCTTATGGTGATTAATTTGAACCTTACCTATTCGATTATTTGAACTTGTTCACTAAAGGAAATGGAAGAATTAATGCGACGAAGTCTCAATCAACTAGAAAGTTTATAGAGACTTTCCAAGTACAATAATGAAGAGTATTTGCTTAAAGAAAATAGTGTGAGCATTTTAATTAATTAAATTCATAATAAAAATGAATATTAATTATGAATAAAATTACTAATTATTTGTAATTATAGATCAAATTATCATCATGTCAAACTCAACGAATCAATCAATTCTTGAAAAAAAATATAAGCTCATTAGAAGTAACTTCGTTAATTGGTATAGAAATCTTTATACTATTCTACATCAAAAAAAGAGATCGTACATCCTTGCGAGATTGTTGTTTCGTCAGTCTGATCCTGATACCACCCAGGAGGAAAAAGATACTTTTTAATAAGTATTTTGATGACTCTATGGAAGTTCAGTGCCTAACTTTCATGTCACCTGAGCTTTAAAAACAACATTAGAAAATGGATGCTCCATCCATACTTACATGCCTTCGAGAGTTATATGCCACTCATATAAGGGCTAAACGATATGTAGTGTCAAGTATATTGTTTAGTTGCAAACTTTCTGATAAAGGACAAGTTGGCTCTCATGTGGTCAAGATGATTGGCTATATTGAGCAGTTAATAAGCTTGAGCTTTATCATAGACAATGAGCTTGCCATGGACTTAGTATTGAAATCTCTCCCTAAATTGTAGGTTAATTTCATCATGAACTTTAACTTAAATGAAAAGAAGAAGACCCTTAAGGAATTGATGTATATGCTGAAGTAGGTTAAACAAAAGGTACAAAAGGTAGCTTCAACTAATGTGCTTATGGTTAAAGCCCATACACCTAAATCTAAGGCTAAGGGCAAAGGTAAAGCAAAGGCTAAGCGCAAACCCAAAGCAAAGAAGTAACCAAATGCTACAACTCAGCTAACAAGTGGTGTGGGAAAGGAAAATGTTGTTTGCTTTTATTGTGACAACACTAGTCACTATAGGAAACATTATAAAGTGTTCCTAGAAAACAAGAAGAAGAAGGTAACTGAAGTCTCTACTTCAAGTGTGTTTGTCATTGAGATAAACTATTCTCCTTATTCATCTTGGGTTATAGACACATGATGTGGTACTCATTTTTATTTTGATATGTAAGAACTATAACATAGTAGAATATTTGCCAAATGAGAGGTTGACCTACTAATTAGAAATAGAGCACACATTGTTGCATTAGTCATATGAAATTATTATCTTAGGTTGTCTACTAGGCTTATTTTAGAATTAAATAAATGCTATTATGTTCTGTTTGTTTTTAGAAATTTAATTTCCGTGTCTGTTTTAGAGAAGGAAAGATATTTATTTTTTATTGTTAGTGGTATTATAAACATTAGTTTTAATAATATTTTTTATGGAATGGTTCATTTGCATAATGGTTTGTATGTTTTGAAATTAAATTATGAAATTATCAATGTGTAAAATAATAAATGTTTGAAAATAAACGAATTGAATACCACATATCTATGGCATTGCAGGCTAGGCCGTATATCAAGACTTCTTGAACAAAGAGTCTTGTAATCATTTGACTTTCAATCTTATGATGAATGTGAACCATGCCTATTGAGTAAAATGGCCAAAGCACCTTTCACCGGACACAGTGAAAGGGCGATTGAACTATTAGGGATAATTTACAATGATGTGTATAAACTCATGATAGTGCATACTAGATATGGGGAAACCTACTTTATCACATTTACTAATGACCTCAATAGATATGACTTTGTGTTTTTTTGAAACACAAGTTTAAATGTTTTGATAAATTCAATGAATTTAAAAACGAGATAGAGAAGTAGTTTCGGGAACAAATTAAAAATCCTTTATAGTGATCGAAGAGGTGAATATCTAAGTGCTGAATTTAGAGTATACTTGAAGGAACATGGGATAGTCTCTCAACTCACTCCTCCTAGTACACCATAACATAATAGTGTATCTAAACAAAGGAATAGTACATTGCTAGAAAGGGTCAAGCCCATGATAAGTTTTACTGATCTGCCCATGTCTTTCTAGGGACATGCCCTAGAGATTGTTATCTATACACTAAACCATGTTCCATCTAAATCTATGGATAAAACTTCATAAGTTATGGACTGGGCAAAAAGCCAACCTATAATGCTTAAGGATTTGGGTCTGTGAAACTTATGTTAAGAAATTGACTTCGAACAAGCTAAACAATGAGTCTAAATAGTATATCTTTGTAGGGTACCCAAAGGAAACTAAGGAATACTACTTCTACCGCTTGAAGGAGCAAAAGTTTTTTATACTTATTCTTAAGAGGACCAGTGGGATGAGGTTGCAACTCAATAAAGTTCCTGTACCACAAGATACCACAAATGTTAAATAAGATGATATGCTATTAGAGATAGTTGATCATGTAGAAGTTCCTTAACCTTGAGAAAAACAACCTTAGTGCACACAAGAGCTACGTAGATCTATATGAATATGTTGCGAGCTAAAAAGATTTAGTTTTCTTATGACTCAACATGACACGTATTGGTCACTTCTGATGACGAATCTAAGACTTATGATAACACTGTCTCAAGTCTAGATTTTGATAAATGGTTGAATGCTATGAAATTCAAAATAGACTATATGTACCAGAATTGAGTATAGACTTTGGTTGATGAACCCGAAGGAGTAAAACTCGTAAGGTGCAATCAAGTTTTCAAAAAGAAAACTGACATGAAAGGTAATGTGCATATTTATAACGCATGATTGGTTATCAAAAGTTCACACAAAAATATGACATTGACTATAATGAAACCTTTTCGCCAATCGTTATGTTTAAGTCTATTAGGATTGAGATGACTTTAAATCACAATCTGGTTTGTGTTTTGTTTGAATAATAGTGCAGTAAACTGGAAAAGCTCTATGCAAAATACAGTGGTTAATTCTACAACAGAGTTTGAGTACATTGCCCTTTTAGAAATAGTAAAAGAAGTTATATAGATTGAGAAGTTCATGACAGAACTTGAAGTGGTTCCAAGCATTGCTAAGCCAATTAAGCTTTATTGCAACAATAATAGAGTGATTGCTAAAGCCATGGTCTTATCAGAGGTCTAAGCACATACTTATACGATATCATCTGATCCAAGAGATTATTTAGCGAGATAACATACAAATAGAAAAGATTGATACAAATGACAATTTGGCTGACCTATTAACAAAGCCTTTGTCACAGTAAAAGCATAACAAGTAAGTCATTAGTGTGTTTTAGCTCATATCGAGAAACTACTGAGATGGACACATTTTTATGCGTCAGTCTTAAAAGATATCGGTTGATGAAATGGTTGAATTATACGTAACTGTGATATTGTAAAAGTTTATAGAGATGTTCACTAACACTCTATTGTTCGAGTGGCTGTAATACTTTGTTAGAGGTCGATATTGGTTTGTGTTTGAATTCGATCCAAATTTAAACACTACCAATTCGATAGAAAGCTTATTAATCACACGCATTAAGGGATTGATACAAACCAAGAAGCAAAGATTATTTAACAACAATCTTGAGATTATGGAAAGAGAGAAACGTGTAGATGTGTTTTAACTGGAATCATTTGGTGTGCACAATGTCATGCTACATTATGCAAATGCATTACATGGTTTTGGTTGAACATAACCTAGCAAGGCCAAATATGGATGTGAGTTAATTGACTGAGTTAACTCATGGGTAAGGTGTTTTAGTTAAATAAGGATTCTTTAAAGTCTTTGTTTAATAGGAAGTTTAGATTAAGTTAGAATCCTAATTAATTGGGTTCCTATGTATTAAAACTTTCAATAAATTCAAAGTCTTTGTTTGATAAAAAGTTTAGGTTAAATTAGAATCCTAATTTAATTAGGATTCCTAGACATTAAAACTTTCAATAAATTAAAAATCTTAATTTGATAGGAACTCTTGGACACCTTATCACCTAAGTAATTAGAGTCCTAACTAACTTAGGATTCATACATACCTTATAAATAAAGATGATTAGTTTGAGTCAAAATTTGTACAACATAACAATCCAAAACACATACATCCTAAACACATATCTCTACGCTTAGAATCTTGTTAATGCAAACTTCCATTATTGTGATCTAATTTCCAAGATCCAATCGACAGAAACTTTAGCAACCTTCTTTTTGGATCACCTTCCATTCATACTTCGCATGGATACTAAAGGGTCGCCTTAGAAGGGTTAGATAATAATCTTTGCATAGTCACGTGAAGTCATGAAGGAGTCAACAAAGTAGATATAATTTCTAAACACCCTATGTGTGTTTAATATGTTCATGAATCTATACATTCAAATTGGTATTTTGGATGGATTTTAGGATCTATGATATATTTTTTTAAAATTTTTAATTTTGCTATGCTAACGGTTAATGACGTCTTAAAACCCTACAAGAGTTTGGACTTGTGTTACTTTCTTAGGTTAGTATGCATATTTACTATTGGTGGGAAACCCTTCAAATTGTTGTTTACCTCATCAACAGACTACCCTCACCCACTTTAGCCCAAAATTCACCTTTTTAGGGTCTGTTTCAAAAGGAACCTGATTATACCTCATTAAAAGTCTTTGGATGTGCTTGTTACCCTTATCTTAGATCTTACAATAAACACAAACTTGAATACCATATCCAAAAATGTGTTTTGCTTGGGTGCAATCTTTTGTAAAAAAGTTAGAAATGTTTTAGTAAATCAGGTAGAATTTACATTTATGTTTCTCTTGTTTTTAATGAATCTAGCTTTCCATTTTTTTCTGATTTTAAGTTCACTTCTAACTCTCTGTCTACTAAGTTTCATTCAAACATGTCTAATCCTATACTTGGTGTATATATTCCCTCAATTAGTTGTCTTATAACTTTTTCTAGTCCAAGAGTCTTTCCAATTAGCACAACAGAAACTAGTCCACATCAACAATAATTCACTAAAGGTCTTCTCACAACCATCTAATAACATTTACATAAATACTTACACAAAGCATTCATAACCATATCCTGAAACTGATCTTGTAACTTCTTTAAACTCATACTTAGAATAACCTCCAAGCCATACAAATTCACCAAATCACATAAATTCACCCCAAGACTAAAAAATACCACTACCTATAAACCTACCAATATGTGAATCTTTTGACTCTTCTATTACTTTACTTATGGATACTGTGTTTTCAAATGAGAACCATCAATCCTGTCATACCATGGTCACCAGGTCTAAATCAGGTCATCTACTAACTCCTAGGAAGTTCTCTGTTCTCATTGCATTTGTACCTAAGGAGACTAATTGTGTAACAGAAGCATTAGTAGACCCTCAGTGGTTTAGAGCCATAAAAGAAGAATTTGAAGCATTAATGAAGAATAACACTTCGGTGTTAGTTCCCCCCAATAAGAGTCAACATGTGGTTGATCACAAATAGGTATATAAGACTAAGCTAAATGTTAATGGTACTGTTCAAAGACTTAAAGCTAGATTGGTGACAAAGGGGTTTCAATAAACCCCAAAAGTGGATTATCTAGATACCTTTAGCCCAGTTATCAAGTCAGTAGCAATCAGATTTTTTTTTACTCTAACAATAACATACAAATGGCTATTTATCAAATGAAGATCAATAATGTCTTCCTCAATTGAGACTTGGTAGAGGAAGTGTATATGCAACAACCAAAGGGCTTTATAGACCTTCAGAAACCTCAATTTGTATGCAAACTTAGAAAAGAACTCTATGATCTAAAACAGACCCCTAGAGCATGGTTTGAGAGACTTAAGAATGTCTTGCTATTAAGAGGTTTTATGCCTGTGATTTCTAATTCTAACTTGTTTATTTTAGGGAGTTCTAAACTAGGAATGTATATATTTATCTATGTTGATGATATTCTCCTAACTAGACCTAATGCAACTTATGTTTACTCCCTAATTCAAGACTTGAATTTTAAGTTCTCCTTAAAAGACTTGGGTGAGCTTAATTTTTTTCGGTATAGAAGCATACGAGAATCAGAAAGGTTTGCTCCTAACACAAATAAAATGTGCACCTGAGTTGTAACACCCCAAAACCATAATAAAACAAATATATAAAAGACTTTGAAAATTTCTTAAATAAAACCAAGTCTTGCATACAAAGTTTTTCAACCTTAAAACGTTAGAATAAAAAGTCCTCAAACCAAAACATACAACCAAATAATTACTATTTTTTTTTTCTTTTAATCAATCACTTCAACTAACTTATTTTATTCTTCGTTCCCTAAATGCTAAATAGAACTCACATTTTGTGAAATCTCTAATCTGTAAAAATGTTAATGATAAGGGGTGAGTCGTCAACTCGATAAGCAGAAGCTAAATGTTATATATGCATACTTAAGCATTTAATTCAAATATTAAAAAAGAAAATCAAACAAAAAAAGATCAACAAAAGAATGTTAAATAGAATGAGGTGTTTAAGCATATAAAACCATGTGTATAATTGATAAATTATTTCAGAACCTTTTAAAATACCAAACTTAAGTCGAAATTTATTTTAAACTCATGTCACGTGGTTTCATTTGTACTCTCAGTGACCTGACCAGAATTTCAGAATCAGATATCACCTATAATCTTGATGACTTAGCCAAAATTTCATAAATATGTATAATAGAACGGATAATCTAACTAGACCAAACTTATAGTTTCAGAGTTCAGAATAGATATTCAGAGACTACAGACAATGAGTCAAAACCACATATATACAAAGTTTCAGATCATAAATGTACCATAAGTAATTTTATTTTAATTACTACTTGTGAAAAGAGATATTTGTAGAATAATTTAATGTATTGATTCAAAGAAAAGAACAACATTATGTAGGAAGTGAATTCGACTAATCGAGAAAAGCTATATTAATTATGTTTATCTAACTCAGTAAATAAATCTTCGCATTCCTATTTTACACAATGTATTCCTTATTTACATGATATTACAACATATATTTCTACACTCCTCCTTAAACTAAAACATATAAGTCATATGCATTAAACTTGTTACAAATATAATTAATTTGAGATCCTTGGAAAGATTTAATAAGAATGTCAATAAGTTGATCTTTTGAACTGACATGACTTGTGATAATACTGTCTGACAAAATCTTCTCACAAACAAAATGACAATCAATTTCTATATGTTTTGTCCTTTCATGAAAAACTAGATTGGAAAAAATGTTAAATGTAGTTTGGTTGTCACAAAGTAATGACGTTTGTGAGATATCTGCAAACTTCAACTCTTAAACTAACTATTTCAATCAAACAAGTTCACAGGTAACTAAAGTTGTACTCTGCTTCTGCATTTGATCTGGCCATAACATCTTGTTTCTTACTTTCCAAGATATGAGATTTTCTCTAATGAATACACAATACTTCGAAGTAGATCATCTGTCTAATAACGAACCTACCCAATCAGTATCTAAATATCTAACAACTTATGTGTGACCCTTATTTTTATAGAATAGACCTTTTCTTGGGGCTTCCTTAATATACAGTAGAATCTGAACAACCGCATCCCAATGATGGTCACATAGAGACTAGAGAAACTGACTTACAATACTAATTGAAAATGAAAGGTTAGGTCATGTAATTATGAGATAATTGAGTTTACTAACCAACCTTCGATATCTCCTTAGGTCTGTAAAAGACTCCCTCTATCTAGGTAAGAGCTTAGTATTAGGGTTCATGGGAGAGTTTATAAATTTGCAGTCTAATATTCCTGTTTCTTCCAAAAAATTCAAAGCATACTTCTTTTGAGAGATAACAATTCCAAACTTAGATTGTGCGACTTCTATGCTAAGAAAATACTTAAGTAGCCCTAGATCTTTAGTCTGAAAGTGTTTGAATAGGTGTTACTTTAATTACTCCATGTCATTCTAATCACTTTCTATTATAATAATATCATCCACATAAACAAATAGATAGATGCATTATCCTTACAAGGTATGTCTATAAAACACAGAATGATCAGACTCTCTCCTTCGTAGTCAAACTCCTGAATCATAGCTTTGAAACAACTAAACCAAGCACAAGGAGATCGTTTCAAGCTATATAAAGAACAACAAAATTTACATAACAATCCAGTTCTTCATTTAAATTTTCTCTTATAGTTCATAATGATAAAAAAACATTCTTAATATTTACAAGAAGGTTAGAGTAAGAAGTGGGTGCATAGGATCAACACTATCATCTATAGGATGAGGAACAAAATCAATACTAGACAGAGAAAAGGGTTTCACAGTAAAAAGAGACACAGGAGATAAAGAAGAAAATTGAGAAAGGGAATCTGGAAAAGAGACAATAGGTGGTAACAAAAGGATTTTTGTAATGTGCTAACCATCTAACGAAGAAGAAAAGTAAGGAGATGAACCGGAAAAGATAACGTCAACAGAAAGATAATATTTGCATGTATCTAAAGAATAACATCAATAACCTTTTTAGAGATAAAAGTAACCAAGGAATACACATTTGAGAGCATGAATGGTTAACTTGTCACGATCAGGAGATAAGTCATGAACAAAACAAATGCACCCAAAGACACGAGGGGAAAGAAAATATAATGGTTATTTAGGATATAAAATAGAGTGAGACACCTAATGTTGTAACATTGAAAAAGACATATGATTTATCAGAAAACAAGTAGTAAAACCATATCTAACCAAAATTGGAAGGGAATATTATTATGGATAAGAATGGTTCAAATAGTCTCAATATGATATATATTTTTATACTCAGTAATCTCATTTTGCTAAAGGGTATAAACACAATAATACTAATGTAAAATACCTTGAGAAGACATGAACTTAGTGAAAAGAGTAGAAAAGTACTCACAAGCATTGTCACTACAAAAGGTACGTATAGTAGTAGAAAATTGTGTTTTTATTTCAATACAAAAGGATTCAAAAATAGAAAATAATTTAGATCAATATTTCATTAAGAATAACCAGGTGCAACGTGAATAATCGTCAATAAAAGTAACAAAATATTGAAACCCAAAAATAGATGCAATTTGACTAAAACCCTAGACATTTGAATGGACTAACTCAAAAGGTGTTACAACTCGATTATTGACTCTCTTAGAGGAAGATATTTTAGAATGATTCCCAAGTTGACATGACTCATATTGAAGAGATGATAAAAAAGGAAAACTATGAATCATCTTCTATAGTTTGGAGATACTAAAGTGTCCAAAACGATTATGAAGAAGTATCAGAGACTTAGTAATCGTGTAGTCTACAAAATCAAGTGGTAAATGTAAACGGTAGAGACCCTGTGACTTATGCCTATGCTAATCATTCGACTCGTACTACAGTTCTGTATAACAAAAGAGTCATTAGTGAAGGTAATGACACAATTTAAGGAATGAGTAAGGTTACTAACAAAAAAGAGATTAAACAAACATGTAGGTAGATAAAGAACAAAGTGCAAAGGCAAAAAAGGAAGAGGATGAGCACGACCGAGTGCTATTGCTCGAGTAATTGATCCATTGGCTAATGTAACCACGGGTAAAACTGAGATTTAGCATAATGAGAGAGTAAATTAAGAAATGTGATCAGAAGCATTAGAATCGAGGACCTATAGCCAGAAGGGGAAAACTAAGTGAGACACACTACTAGAGGACCTATGTATACAACTAAAGCAATATTGGGAGAAATGTAACCTCTCCTAACCAATAGGTGTGTTACAGAAAAACGAATAAAGTTCCCTTATTGTAAAGGGCCCGAGGAATTTTTTTTTTTAAATGCCCTATAACACTCCTAATTAGCAATTCACACAAACCATCCTACTAACCGACTGGATTTTCATCAATATAATCACAATTAACAAAATAAATACTTAATAGTTACCATTATAAAAATTGCCACCCACAGAAACTTTATAACCAATTTCAATGATTAGCCATATATATATACACACAATCACATATATCCAATAATCAGAAAGATATATATATTCTCATGAGTATATACTATCCATCAAATAAAGGTATAGGCACATCAATACAATAACTATATATATACATATAAGAACCAAAATGTGTGTATATATATATATATATATATAGATGTATGTATATACATATGCACCTATATACGTCAAGGAGATATATATATATACACATAAAGTCACATATACATACATATATGCATATAGACACCAAAAACATATAAATCGATAAAAATGTGCGCTAGTGCTCCCCAGGAACCTTTGCTGCAATTCTTTACCTGTAAAATATTAAATTAAACGGAGTAAGCGACCACGGCTCAGTAAGAAAATCATACTCAATACTCAAAGCATTTCATACTAGTACTAATCTCTTCATTCACACATTTTTTCATTTCCTTACTATACAAATATGATTCACTTGTTATGATTTATGCATGTATGAGTGCCATGACTTTTCTATTTTCTGACCGTACATCTTTCTCAACTCTTTATTAGCCCAATAGGTTTGCATGCATGATTCTAATGTAAATTAATTTCATAAAATATTTGCTAATTCTTTTTTTTTTGTTTATCAAATATTTTCATTGACTGGTCTAGACTACATAGGACAGTACTCATAGTCACCATACAAGGTACAATCCTTTCTTACATGCATATTTCTCTATTTTTTTTTTTTTGTTGTCCACACAGTACAGCTGACATATTTCTTTATTGTCCACACAATACAACTAATATCTTTCTTTGTTGTCTATACAATATAGTTGATATCTTTCTTTGTTGTCCACACAGTATAACTCGCGTGTAAGGATTTTAAGCATGCTTTCTACTTTCCTGTATCATATGAGTCATTATAAAACCAAAAACACTTGTTTTTCATTTTCCGAAAACATGCATAACTTAGAAAATGTTTTTCCTCTTTCTTTATTTTTCTGAAAACATGCATATGTTATGATTCCTCGTGTATACATTTATAACCATAATATGAAATATGTTCATTCATTGTTTTTCCTTATTCTTTTCACTCCTTATCAAACATCATATTATTTTCTCATGCATTTATATATATCTTATGCATCAAATTAATTTCAAAATATACAATGTAAGCTTAATATAAGGATTATTTCACATATCATGCACATAATTAAACAAATATTAGTCTACATCACATACAATAACACTTTTGCCCTCACGGTCAAAAATTACATGCTTACCCTTAGTGCAAATTCTTTCATCATTTCTCACATATTTAACACACAAAATCCCTAAGAATATGAAATGTCTAAAATACCCTTATGGCTAAAAATTATATCATAAGTCCTAATGAATTTCTTTATTTTTTTAAGCATAAATCACCTTAGTTATAGTACTCTACACACTTATACAAGTAAAGGTTATTTAAATAACATAACTCAAATTACTTCAAGTATGTAAAGTATGAAATTCTTACATTTTCTTTGCTAATTAGGTGATTTAAGTCTATTCTCCTTTTTTTCTTCTTCCTAGCAACCTTAATCGACCAACAACATAATCATCCATCAAAAGTTTAAACTTGACATCTCTTAAAATTAAACTTTTTATCTTAAAACTTACCAGAATTGATAGATCTACACTTTTTATAACTGGAGGTTTTGGAAATTAGGTGGTTTAACTAGGTTTTTTTTGGTGAATTTTGTTTGAAGAAAAAATTTAGTAAAATTATGGAGAATTCTCGGTGAAGGAAGAAGAAAATGAATAGTTTGATTGTTTTATAATCATTTTGGACTAATTTACCCTTAACCTTCTCCATAAATGACTATTTTATCCTTAACCAATTACCAAAAACCCTTAGCACCATTATATAATTTCAAGTGTGCCATTCAATTTACATTTCCACTTTGTCTCTTAAATCCTTCTAAAATGACCATTTTACCCCCTTTGAAAATTATTGCTCATTTAGTAGTTTTAAATAATAATTTTACAATTTCTTTTAACAACAAGTTATAAAATAAACTTTAGGGGTAATTTTGGAAGTAAAGTTTACTAACATACCTAAATCTGGGTGTTACATTTCTTTCCCTCTTAAAAGAATTTTGTCCTCGAAATTTAAACAAATAGGTTGGGAAATCTTTCTCTCATTTGTTGCTCAACCTCCTATGTGGCTTCTTCCACCTTATGGTTCTTCCATAATACTTTCACTAATGGAATTGTCTTATTTCGGAGCTCTTTTATTTTTCTGTCTAGTAGTTGCACCGATTGCTCCTTATAAGCTAAATCTTCTTTTAATTCTACATCATCTTATTTCAATACATGTGAAGGATAACTAATGTACTTTCTCAACAAAGAAATATGAAATACATTATAACTCGATCCATACTGGATGGAATTGCAAGTCTATAAGCCACCTTGCCTATTCTTTCTAAAATTTCAAATGGGCTAATAAATCTTGGAGCAAGTTTCCCTTTTCTTCCAAATCTCATCATGTGCTTGTAAGGGGCTACTTTCACAAAAACTTTGTCACCCAGTTGAAACTCTATTTCTTTCCTTTGCAAATCTGCATAGCTCTTTTGTCTGTCCTGAGCTTGCTTCAATCTAGTCTTGATAGTTTTTATGTCTTCCACCATCCTTTGGGTTAACTCAAGCCCAAGAACTTGACTCAAATCATCTAACTTTCCTATATCATCCCAATGTAATGGGATCTACACTTTTTTCCATAAAAAGCCTCATACGGTGCCATTTTAATGGTGGATTGATAGCTATTATTATATGCAAATTCTATCAATGGAACCATTTCATGCCAGACCATTTTGTAATCTAAACAACAGGCCCTCAACATATCTTCTAGTATTTGATTCACCATTTATGTCGTGTCATCTGTTTAAGGATGATATGTTGTGTTAAATACCAGTCTAGTACCCAATGCTCTCTGTAAACTACCCCAAAAAGCTGAAACAAATCTGGGGTCTCTATCCAACATAATAGTTTTGGGTACACCATGTAATCTCACAATCTCCCGTATATAAATCTAAGCCAGTTGATTTGAAGCAAAACTATCTTTCACTGGAATAAAATGTGTCGATTTAGTCAATCTATCTATAATCACCTATAGTGTATTATAGCCTTTCGTTATTGGAATATCTTCCCATTTCCATTCAAGAATACTAAGTGGGTGGAGCAAACCTGAAGGTCTCTGATGCTCAACTTTAACCTATTGGCATACTAAGCACTTGGTTATGTAGTTACCAATATTTTTCTTCATACCTATCTGCCATTAAGTTTTCTTTAAATCTTGATACATTTTTACTCCCCTAGGGTGGGCAGTGTAAAGTGTATCATATGTTTCACTCATGATTTTCTTTCTCAATTCCAAATCTTGGGGAATACATACCCTGTTTCTGAACTTAAGCACACCATCAATCATTTGAAACTTAGTTGCTTTCCTCTCACATATTTGTTGACTCATTTTCTGGCACCACAAATATTCTACTTGTTTCTCTTTTATTTCATTGAGGAGATTAGATTAAATTTCCAATCTGTCCACCCGACTCCTTATCACCTCAATCTGTTCCCTCTAAAACTCTTCCTGTAACTCTATCTAAGTGGTGAGATGAGTTATGGCAATCTTTTTACTCAAGGCATTGGCTACCACATTCGTTTTGCCCGGCTGATATTTAATATCACATTCATAATCTTTGACTAGCTCCAACCATCTTCTTTGTCGCATATTCAAGTCTTTCTGAGTGAAAAAATATTTTAGACTTTTATGATTAGTGTAGATATTACATTTAACTCCATATAAATAATGTCTCTAAATTTTTAAAGCAAAAACCACTGCCGCTAATTCTAAATCATGGGTAGGGTAGCGTGTTTCATAATCTTTTAACTGTCGAAAGGCGAACGCTATCACCTTACCCCTCTGCCTCAGCACGGCTCCTAAGCCATTATGCGAGGCATCGCAATAAATATCATAGTCTACACCTTCATCTGGTAATACTAAAATAGGAGTTATAGTCAATCGTCTTTTTAGCTCTTGAAAACTCTTTTCATAAGCATCAGCCCATAGAAAAGGAGTTCCTTGTCTAGTAAGAGTTGTAAGTGGTCTAGCCAATCGGGCAGAACCTTGTACAAATCTCCTATAATAGCCGGTTAGCCCTAAAAAGCTTCTGATTGTTTCCACTTTACTAGGGTCTATAACTATACCTTCCTTAGTAACCATGTGTTCCAAAAATACTATTCGGTCCAACCAGAATTCACACTTAGAGAATTTGGCATACAATTTCTTTTCTCTCAATCTTTGTAGCACAAATCTCAAATGTTCGATATGCTCTTCTTCTGATCTAGAGTATATCAAGATATCATCAATAAATACCACCAAGAATTTGTCTAGGCAATCATGAAATACTCGATTCATTAAATCTATAAAGATTGTTGGGACATTAGTCAATCCAAAGGGCATCACCACAAACTCGTAGTGCCCGTAGCGGGTCTAAAAAGTTGTCTTTGGAATATCTTGCTCTGTAATCCTCACCTGGTGATAACCCAACCTCAAGTCAATTTTGCAAAACATAGAAGCTCCCTTCAACTGATCAAATAAATCATCAATTCGAGGGAATGGGTATTTATTCTTCACTGTCAGTTTATTCAACTTTCTATAATCTATGCACATACGGAGCCACCCATCTTTCTTTTTGACAAATAGTATGGGCACTCCCCAAGGAGAGTGACTGGGTCTAATAAAACCCTTATCTAAAAGTTCTTGTAACTGTTTCTTTAATTCATGTAATTTAGCTAGAGCCATCTGATAGGAAGCCTTTGAAATTGGGCTGAGCCAGGTTCTAACTCTATACTAAACTCCAACTCACTCTCTGGAGGTAAACCTGGTAGCTCATCGGGAAAAAAATTTGAGAAATCTCGTACTATTGGGATATCCTGAACACCCAATCTTTGAATATCACTCTCATGTACCACATGAGCTAAATATCCTATACACCCCCTTTTCAACAATTTTTTCACCTTTACACTACTAATCATCATACTAGGCTAATGACCCTCTCCGAAACTAAAGTGATCCCTATTGTCGAGTTAGAATTAAGCCTTTTTTCTTTCTATAGTCAATCTCAACTTCATATCTTTCTAAGAAATCCATGCCCAAGATAACATCAAAATTGGGTATATCAAAAACAACCAAGTCCACCTTTAACTGTCTACCATATATCACTACCCTCTGGTCCCTTAACATCTTATCAGTGATCACACTCCCACCATCTGGCATCTCAACTCTAATGGAATGGGTAGATCTACCAGACACTAAATCTACCCTTTCAATAACCCCCGGTGCAATAAAGGAGTGTGTAGCTCTTGAATCAATTAATGCATACGAGGAAACAAAGTGGAATAAGAGCTGACCAATAATAGAATATGGGCTAGCCTGCATCTGATTATGGGTAGTTATATAGACTCGTGCATTAATACCTCTCCCTGGCTGCACTGGCAGAATCAGGATTTGCTATGGCTATATCGGAACCGGTACCTCGGTACTCTGGCAATCCTTTGCTATATGCTTTGGCTGTCAGCATCTATAACAAATCATATGTTTCTACCAGTAACAATATTCCCCACTATGACGTCTCCCATACATCTGACACTAGGGAATATTTTTTTTTCTAGGCTTCTTGTCATTCTTTTCACCATTTCTATTTGCTTTTGAGTAGAATTTTCTTTTTCCCCTATTATTTATGAAACTGGAGCCAATTGAACTACCCTCTAATGCTGTAGCAGGTGCTGAAACAGTCAACGAAGCAGGTAGAGTTGACTGACTTGGTATCACTGTTTAGGGTACTGTCATTGATAGAGGTGTTATCATGGAAGGTGCATTCCTGGGTAGCTTATTAACATATACCTCCAACCTCAATGCTCTCTCCAATACCTCTTTATAAGGTTGAGGAGGTTGTAGTCCAACTAGCACATGCAAGGCTATCTTCGGTCTAAGGCCCTGAAGAAATCTCTCTCTGAATACCTCTTCCATGACCTTGTCCTCGTCTTGTAGTACTCCTTATCTAATAACTGCATAAGTGTAACTACATAAGGATTTTATCATTCTATTATTTGAATACAAGCAAAGAAAACAACTTACTATAGTTGATTCTCAGGAGCTGATCTATAGACATGAGGGGCACCTATACAATGACTTTCATAAAATATTTGTTAATTCTTCTTTTTTGTTTGTCAAATATTTTCATTAACCGGTTTAGACTACATAGGATAGTACTTGTAGTCACCATACAAGGTACAATCCTCTCTTACACGCATATTTCTCTATTTTTTTTCTTTGTTGTCCACATAGTACAACTGACATATTTTTTTGCTGTCCACACAGTACAACTGACATCTTTCTTTGTTGTCCATACAGTACAACTGATATCTCTCTTTACTGTCCACACAGTACTGCTCACGTGCAAGGATTTTAAGCATGTTTTATGTTTTCCTGTATCATATAAGTCATAATAAAACCAAAAACACTTGTTTTCCATTTTCTGAAAACATACATAACTTAGAAAATGTTTTTCCTCTTTCTTTATTTTTTTGAAAACATGCATATGTTATGATTCCTCATGTATACATTTATAACCATAATATGAAATATGCTCATTCATTGTTTTTCCTTATTCTTTTCACTCCTTATTAAACAACATATTATTTTCTCATGCATTTATATATATCTCATGCATCAAATTAATTTTAGAATATACAATATAGCTTTAATATAAGGGTTATTCCACATATCATGCACATAATTAAGCAAAAATTAGTCTACATCACATACAATGACACTTCTACCCTCACGATAAAAAATTACATGCTTACCCTTAATGCAAATTCTTTCATCAATTCATCATGTCTCACATATTTAACACACAAAATCCACTAAGAATATGAAATGTCTAAAATACCCCTATGGCTAAAAATTACATAATAAGTCCTAATGAATTTCTTTATTCTTTTAAGTATAAATCACCTTAATTATATTACTCTACACACTTAGACAAATAAAGGTTATTTAAATAACCTAACTCAAATTACTTCAAGTATGTAAAGTATGAAATTCTTACATTTTCTTTGCTAATTAGGTGATTTAAGTCTATCCTCCTTCTTTTTTTCTTCCTAGCAACCTTAATCGACCAACAACATAATCATCCATCAAAAGTCTAAACTTGACATCTCTTAAAAATTAAACTTTTTACCTTAGAACTTACCAAAATTGATAGATCTACACTTTTTATAACTGGAGGCTTTGGAAATTAGGTGGTTTAACTAGGTTTTTTTGGTGAATTTTGTTTGAAGAAAAACTTCAATAAAATTATGGAGAATTCTCAGCGAAGGAAGAAGAAAATGAATAGTTTGGTTGTTTTATAAGCATTTTAGACTAATTTACCCTTAACCTTCTCCATAAATTACTATTTTATCCTTAGCTAATTACCAAAAACCCTTAGCACCATTATATAATTTCAAGTGTGCCATTCAATTTACATTCCCACTTTGTCTCTTAAATCCCTCTAAATTGACCATTTTACCCCCTTTGAAAATTATTGCTCATTTAGTAGTTTTAAATAATAATTTTACAATTTCTTTAAACAACAAGTTATAAAATCAACTTTAGGGGTAATTTTGGAAGTAAAGTTTACTGACATACCTGAATCTAGGTGTTGCAAGAAGACTGCTTAGAGGCCTGATACTTGAGGTATTCATCATAATTGACACTTGTAAAAGTCAATGAATGTTGAGATAACATTGGCTACCTGAGAAGGATGACCATGTAGTTTATAGCATTTTTCTCTAGTATGACTCAATAGTGGTAATAAGTATGCTGTGTTGATTCTCTTGACTATACAATTGCCCTATTAAGTTTAAGAGGCAAGAGCAGATACGTCAAGGTTGGAAGAACTTGAGGAACCTATTACAATACTTAGAGAAAACACATGGAGCAATTAAGTAAAAACCTCATCAAGGGATGGGATAACAACACTAGCCATAATATGATCTAAAACAGAATCAAGTTTAGGATTGAAAGCAGTTAAAGTCAACACCATAAAGAATTTATCCTGTTGGGCTAAGTCTTCTACAGCTAATTTTCTAGTAGAAAGAGGTGAGTTGAATTCAGTTTTAAGAGAGGTCATTCATCCAAGAAACTATGATATACTCATTCCCTATTGTTTTAGATAAACAAGATTAGACATCTCCAAGTATAATTGTTGGATGTCATTGGTATAAAGAAGTTTAGTTTGAGTTCATATTTTACAACATGTTTAATATAACTTAAAAATGGGTTGAAACTGAGTGTTAATAGTATTTCATAACATGTTACACAGGACAACATTAATTCTAATCCAAGTAGTTGTATCCAATTTAATGTTTGCAACTTTGGTCATTAAATGATTCTTAATACCTTGTCCCATACACCACAATTCAATTGAAGTAGCCCATGAAACATAATTACTACTGCCAACTAACTTCTTAGTTGTAATTACAAGGAAAAAAGTGAATGGAAAAATCATACTGAATCTGAAGCTCTCAAAAGCCATGTTAAAGCAAACAACAAGGAGAAATTAATAGAAGCTATTGAAAAACACTTGGAGATGAGGCTGGCAGATTGAACACAGCCCAAAAGAAAGGAAAAATATGACATAAACTATAACAGAGATTATCAACGATGAACAAGAGTGTGACTGACTGGAGAAGATGCATTGACATTGGCTAAAGATAATGATGCCAATTGTGTAAGCCCACGCACACCAGAAAAGCAAATCATAGAAGATGATTTGAGGAGGAAAAGATCAATGTGTGCAAAAGATTTTGGTGACCGATGATGGTAGTGTCACCACAGATCGACTCGTTGACATCTTCTAAGTTGACTGTGATAAGCGGTGTCATTGCACATTCACCAAAGAAACAGATCAATAGTAAAGGCTATTGAAAGGATTGACGACACATGAAGGCACGTAAGGTGATGAATGATGATGCTCTTTCTAAGGGTTTATTGGTGAAGTCACTTCAATCACAATGGTGAAGGCACGACCACCAAAAAAGATAGAAATGCATTGGTTGAAGAAGACAATCGAAAAATAAAGTGTAACTGAACGAATTTTTTGTCACATATCACTAACACTATTTAAAATCTTCTAGATTGGACACACAATCTTGCAACAATTTTAACAAATAGCATATAATTTATAAAAGGCCAAAGGACTATTTCCCACCCAAGGATTGCTATTTTCCCAAGTATCCCCCCTTTAACTTTGAAAATCTCAAATACCTACCCATGAGCAGTTAAATTTAACGATAGTAAGAGTAAAATCGTTATTTTATCTATAACATTAAAAATAAACTAAAATATAATCTCCTTTTCCTCCCCTAAACTTTGAAAACTAAAATTTTTCCCCCAACCGAAGTTTTAAAAAATGACAGTTTCCCCCTAGGGTTTGGTTTCCAGATCTCTAAAGCTAAATCTAACAACATTGCCAGTCGTTTATTCCTCCCAAAGCTTTCTCTCCGTCTGGTGGTCTCTCTCCACCCATTTGGATGTCTGTTCGATGTCGATCTTCTTCTGAAAGATGAAGAGCTTCTCGGGGAAGACGAAGCTTTTTATCTTCCTAAACGAAGACGAAATCTTTGTCTTTGTCTAGGAAGATGAACGGAGACGAAGAGCTTCATCTCTCGTCGTCTTCCAAGCCTCATTTGACATTGATCGGGTGTCCAAATGAGTGGAGTGAGACCGTCGGAGGGAGAGGAAGCTTCGGGAGGGATAAACGACTGGCAATGATGTCGAATTTGATGTCAGAGATCTAAAAACCAAACCCTAGGGGGAAACTGTCATTTTTTAAAACTTAGGTTAGGGGAAAACTTTTAGTTTTTAAAGTTTACAGGGGGAAAAGAGATAAAATTTTAAGGGGTTAGGGTTCTATTAAATTTAACTGCTTATGAGTGGGTATTTGATATTTTCAAAGTTAAAGGGGAGATACTTGGAAAAACAACAATCCTTGGGTGGAAAATAGTCCTTTGGCCTTTATAAAATTGTTAAAATTTTCAGAATTAAACTAGACATGCCAATTTATTTATAAGAAAATATTCAAGTCACAAATAATTTAGAAAGCTTTAAAACCTAAATTTCTTTACCAATAACAAATTCTACCAAATAAATTTTAGGTTTAACACTCAATCCTATAACAATTTTAATAAATTATGTTGAATTGGTAAAATTACAAAAAGTTTCAGATTCAAAATAGAACATGACATATTGATTTATATAAAAAATATATTTAAATTGAAAACGGTTAAAAAAAATATAAAAATAAATAAATAAATTCTTTTACAGGTCATAAATTTTATCAAAAATTTCAGATTTAATACATGAAGATTCTAACTATGAAATTTGTATAACTTATAAAATCATAAAAAATTCATTAAATGGTTAATAACTCCTAATGACATCTCAAATAAAATTTTTGAAAATTTTAAAATACTATAAACCAACCATTTAAATTTACAAAGTTAATATATAAATAAATTACTAAAAATCCCACGTTTTAATAAAATGTAATTAATATATAAAATAAAATAAATTCAAATATATATTATTGGATCCAGGTCCACCCATGATGGGCCGACCCGACCCCACCTGATTGGCGGTTATTGGCGGTTATTGGCGGTTATTGGCGGTTGGACCTTTATATAAAAAGGTCTTAACTGCCTCCCAAAAAAAATAATGATGAATGATAATGAAATGGTGATGTGAGGAGAGAATACTATTATATACAGAGAGCTTTTCTCTCCTGCCAAAACGAATATGCACAGTAAATCAATCTCCCAAATGGAAATCGGTACGTAGGCAAATAGCGTCGTGGAAACAGACTAACGTCAACGCCTCGCGTGGAATTCGAAGACGTTTCATCGAACACATGAATGGGTACGTAAATTCTATTTACAGATTTCACAGAATTCGGATCCTGGCATGCTTAATTATTTCTAACATTGGTATCAGAGCCTAGGATACATATGTGATATGTTTTCTGTGATTGATATTGCGTATAATATACGAATTAAAATCTGTATATAGAAATTTGTTTAAAATTTCGTTTTTGGGGACGAATTTAATTCGGCCAAAATTGCATGAAATTGGTGTTGGGAAACATGTTGAATGAATGCTAGGATTAATATTACATGTTTTAAATTGAAATTCGGCTTGAATTAACGCTGGAATCGATCGAAATAGACCCAAATCCGAGACCCAAGGCGTGTCTTTCTTGCTCACCGTTTCGATGGTTTCCGGCGCCATCGGCGTCGGAAAATGGAACGATTGGACTTTACGTTTCCTGGACTTCAAAAGCCCTATGGTTCTGTCGCCGTAGAGTCACCGGAAAATGGCCAATTAGACGTACAGAAGATTTAGGGTTCATCGTGTGATTCTGGGTCAAAATCGGGTTGGGAAAACCCGAATACCCGAATCGACGATCAATGATCAACGGGTTGGTCAAGACCCGAACCGGTCAACGGGTTAACCCGTTTAGTCAACCGGGTCACCCAACCCAGACTATAACCCATGGATAACCCGGTCAACTATTGATCGGTCAACGATCAAATAGTTGACCAGTCAACGGTCAACATTTGGCCGCGCGTGGTGACCATTCCTGGCGCGTAGAGGCGCGTGCGAACATGTGGAGGCGCGTGACAGCGCGTCTGAGTCATCCCTGGCGCGTGATGGCGCGTGTAGACACTTATACGGTGTGTGGAGGAGCGTGCGGTGTCTATGTGACGCGTGAAGGAGCTTAAGAGCTTATTTCCGTGCATAAACACCTACTTTCAGTGTGCATTGGCACGTGAAACTTGTTTTCTAGTCCTTGGAAGTTGTGTAGTACTTGGATCAGTATATGGAATGTGTTCCATGGGTCTTACGGCGTATAATGACATGTAATATCTTATTCCGACTCCCAAAAACACATATTGATGTTTTGGGACACATGTTTTCTATTTCATGCAAGTTTGTTGATTAGAGACCATCACGTTGCATGTCAAAACTATCAATATCCTATTGAATTCTCTTAATTGGGAAAGAGAAAATATTCATGCGTGAATTTGATCCCCGTAACCAATGATCTTATTCGGGACAAGAATTTGAAACCTTTTTGGGACTGAGTGGATTCATTACAGCTTGCTATAGAGTGACGTTTAGTAATGTACGATAGAATATTCATTATTTTATCGTTATTCCCAAAATTAACACAATGCGAGGTATTTGACCTAACGCAAATGTAATAGAGACTTTATCATGGATAAAGTGACTCAAAGATCGATACGGGTTAATGAAATGGTCCTAGTCAAAATAGATGATACATTCGTTGTATCATATATATTTGTTAAGTGTGGGAATTCTGAGATTGGTAGAATTTAATGAAATTCTTATCCAGAATTAATATTGACGCAATTAGATTAAAGTTTAAAATGTCAAGCATTTGTGTCATGGGAGATGATTAGGAACATAGTGAACTTTCGATTTTGTGCCTTATGTGAGATATTTTAAAATTTTAATGCGTAATTGCGACAATTGATTTGTATTTGTTTGCATTGATAACGTTGTGTCTGATAAATGTCTTTGTGATCTAGTTAACCATAACATCTTAGAAATGATGGCTGATGTGAATGAGAATGATACTGAATAGAGAGAATTAAACCATGTGGCATTTGAAATGCACAATATCCTAGATGAGCAAAAGACTTTAGAGGCTGTGAATCAGGTTAAGATTTAGTTGTGGCTGACTAAGGGATAGAAACCTAATCAGTGCCTTACACAAATGTGATGTGGACGCACATCACACATGTAAGAAGCAAGATCCACTTCGTGTGATATCTTGATTAGTTTCATGATTATCAATCTGGTATATAAGTACCATGAAAGTTCAACTGCATATGCCATAAGTCTGTTTTTTAGTTGAAAAGTTTGGAGGAACTGCAGTCCCTAACTGATGACAGTTGATCTTTGAATTTGATTGAATGTCAAATCTAATTATGAAACTAAAGTCAGCTACACGTAACTTGATACATGAACAGGAGGTTCATTTAGAAAAACGATTTCTTCTCGAAAGTGGGAGTGCATCAAGGTAAATATGACCCACAATGAGAAAAGAAGGACTTTTGTTAATTATTCTAGCCATATAAAATTGGAGGATAAGCGCGCATGAGGTAGCTGAATTTAATGCTCATGCATACGTTACAGAATCAATTTTCAAAAGTGAGTGGCTCAAGTCCTAATATAGGAAAGAGATCGTTTAATGCTCAAAGAATAAGAACAAGGAATTGAGATGAGAAGAGTGGCAAAAGTACTAGAAGAAGAGATGAAAATGATAGTCTTGTTTAAAATCAAGTGATGAAACTTTGATTTTCTAGTACTATGATATTAACTGAGTATTATCCTACGTGGATTATAGACTCTGAAGCCACCGACCAAGTAGTTCATGATAGAAGATCTTTAGTAGATTTCTATCAAATTCTGAATAAAGTGAATTGGATATATGTAGGCAACAACACAAAGGTTGTAGTAAGAGGAATAGACACAAGCAAATAAGTTTTGCAGATGATCGAATCTTATACCTACACAAAATCCAATATGCTTCAAATATTCAGTAAATTTTGGTCAAAGTACTTGTTCTTCTTAAACTAGGATATAATTTGAATTTCTCTGAATATTTTATTGAAATGTGATAGAATTGATTTCTACAGATTTGGTTTGTTGGTTGAATGGTTATATGGTGTTTGTCACCTTACATTTTTGATAATGTTAAGTTTTTCATTATTTGCTTCTCCTATATGTATGGAAATGAATGCAAATAAATGGCATGTTACATTAGGGCATGTAAGCCAAGATGGATTGAATAAATTGGCTTATGAAAGTTTATTAGGAACTTTCACATAAATAGAATTGTCCATATGTAAGGATTGCCTAGTTAGAAAAACTTCTAAAAACCATTTGACAAAACTATATAAGTTTGACTTCCTTTGCAATCTATATACTTAGGTATATATATTTTCCTATGAATGTAAAGTTTGAGAATGTATCTCATTTTTCATTACTAATGATGATAATAATGCTCGATTTGGTCTTGTCTACTTGATCTCTCATAAGTCAGAAGCAGTAGACTGCTTTAGACACTATATAATTGAGGTTGAGAATCAATTAGACAAAATAGATAAGAGTTTTATGAACTCACCGAGATCTTGATCATTTGTTCCAACAGTTCAAGGAACTGAGTAATGAAATAAATAGTATGGTGAATAGTAATTCCAAAACTTCACAACAATCAGTATAGTGAAGAAGAGTAATTGAACTCTATTGGAAATGGTTAAGTTAGTTAGAATGCAAGCAAAACGTCAAGTCACTTTGTGATGATATGATATTTATTGCTACTTGAGAACTTAACCGATTACCTACTAATTCAGTTGCTTCCACTCCCTATGAGTTATGGGCAGATAGAAAATCTAAGTTAATTGATTACAACCTTAGTGGTTGGCAATATCAATCCATAACTTTTTTCCCATAAGTTAGAGTAATTGGGACTGAGAAGAAATGAATGTATCTTTATCAAATACGCTGAGCACTCCAAAGGGTATGTGTTCATAAGGGAGGATTTCGTTGGAAGATTAATTGAATTTGTATTAGAGATATTACATTCATAGAGGATATTTTTCTTAATAGGGATGATATTGATAAAAGGTTTCATCTGAATGAGATGAGAAAAGAATGAGGATGGGTATATTTTAACGACCATTAGTTGAGTCCTAAGATATAAGACCTATACTTATTCTAGTTAGTGGGAGCAAATGCAATTGAGCTCCAGCCTATTTCGGATAGTGGGAGTAATGATCTTTAATTGTTTGCTTCATTCATCTCACCCTAGTGGGAACATTGAGATTAAGCTTTAATCTATTTCGGATAGTGAGAGCATTAATTCTCAATTGCAATGGAGTAGACGTCCAAAAGTATTCAAGTGACATTTTTTAAAGTGAAAACAAGGTTTTTATAACCACTCCCCAAGATGATAAAGAACCTGAAATAAATGTCCCATCCTTTAATAAGAAAAATTTGAAATGCATTGGAAAAAGAGATAGAATACTCAGAAAACAAACCAATTCTAGGTTTTGGTTGACTTATCGCCAGATCGAAAATTTATTAGGAATAAATGAGTTTCCTAAATTAGTCATAAAGCGAATGGCTCAATAAATATATATAATTTCGCTTAATAGCGAAAAATCTATACCCAATGAGAAGGTATAGATTGTGAAGAAGGATACTTTCGTCATTTATAATATTTACTTCAATGTATTTGGTTTTAGCTGTAATAACACATTTGAATTTAGAATTACACCAGATGAATGTCAAGACAATTTTTCTTAGTGGAAAACTTGACAAAGAAATATGCATAAAATAAGATATAGATCTTATTGTTATAGGTCTGAAGCGTAGAGTGTGCAAGCTTCAAAGACATTGAATGACCTAAAACTGTCATCTAGTTATGTCTATATGACAAAGTTTGATGACAAATTTGTAATTCTATCAATGTGTGTGATGATGTATAAATAGCTAGAAATGATTTGAAGTAAGTGATAATCATCAAAGAATGGTTGTCCATATTTCTGACTTGTAGGATGTGGGAAAACAGAATACATATTGTGAATTTGCATTTAGAGGAATTGTTCAAAGAAACCTTTGACTCTGTCATAAGAGCGTAATATTCAAAAATGTTCTAGAACAATCCAATATGATATACTGTGAACCCGTCGATATTCCTGTGTCAAATGACGAATTATTGAGCCAAAAGAGATATGTCCCAAAACTTAAGATAGAAACAGAGAAATGTCAAAAGTTACCTATTCAGATGCCATCAGATGTATTATGTATGCTATGATGCATAATGCCCAGATATTTATTTTGTTATTGGGTTGGTTAGTCGATATAAATAAATGTTGAAAAGAGCACTGAAAGGCTGTATGTAGAATTGTTGATATTTTCAAGGCTCTGTGGATGATTGATTATGTGATTAAGGATCAAACTTGCGTTTGATTGGCCATTGAGATGCCAGTTGGGGAAGTGTTTTTAAACCAACGCAAATTAGATTACGGCTAAGTTTTCTTACTCCAAAAGGACTCATATCTTGGAACGATAAGAAACAGAGATGCGTAGCCGTATCCACATTGGAAGCCTAGTATATAGTCTATTCAGTAAATGTGCAAGAAACTGTTTGGTTAAGAAGATTCTTTGTGAATCTGAGTAAACATGACAATATTGTTAAAGCAATGGTTGTCTGTTGAAATGAAAGTTCTTAATTTTTTATAAGATAACCAAACGTATCGACATTAGACACAACGTAATAAGAGACTCAATTTCCAAGAGGGAAATGAACTTACAATATAATTCTACGCATTGTATAGTCACTGATCCTTTGACTGAGATTCTTCCAAGAAAAGTATATCTTGCACATGTTAAATTTCTTGGATTGCGTAGACAATGATTGATGAGTGTTGAGCTTATATATTGTACTAATGACACAACGTCGAAAACCATGAATTTAAGTTCATTTTATGTTTTGAACTTATGTCCCGAAATTCTTGGGTTTTTATTGCATACACATCGTTTTTAGCTCAACAAGATTGTAATGTCACATAAGTTAGAGATTGGCTCACTCACACGAGCAATCGCCTTTGACGCTGAGAGAGCGAGCAAAGATGAGACATTATTCTTGAGAATTGTGATGCTGAGAGAGCATACCAATGGGAAACGAATTTCTCAAGAAAAGATTTATTGAAATAAAATGTCGCCTTGATGATTGATCAAGATGAGGTCATGAATAGATACTTTTGAAAATGACCGATTTGGATTCCCCACGTCCAAATAACTTATGAATGCCAGATGTGAGTTCTTAATATAAATAAATACCTGCAAGTGTGAAAATAGTTAAGAACTCAGGTTAGGCGCTCGGGGTAGCGACTGAACTAAAATCTGTACAGTGTTGTGAATGACATTTGAGAAAATACACACTGTAACACATGATTCATACCATGTGTGCATAAGTAAGACGACCAGTTAAAGTAGTGGAAGGATGAATCCCTGCTCCTTCACTGTGTGAGACTTTATGAGGATTAACTCATGTTGGTACCCTTTGACTCTTTACTGTTGTTTGATGTTTACTCTTAGTGTTGCTATCTTAGCTTGGAACCTATGGCCACGCATGATTCGGTCTATGGAACATGACTAGAAAAGCAGCTAAGTTTAAATTGAGAATTTCGAGTAGAAGAGGAAGACTTATATATATTACGTGTGTCCATTAGCTAGCCGATCATGTCACTCATATGAAGATTGGACTTGATCATGGATACATAGGAAAATAACACAATGAAAAATGAGGGATTAAAGGGAGCTGGTGTTATCGAGTAAGTCTGGGGTGCTGCGAGCCTAACGCTTTATTTTGTTTTATTCGGGTTGAAGCGGCTATGCTATTCCTAACAGATGCATAGTAATTAGCTCCCAAGTGCAAGTTGCTCGCGAGGTCGCACGACACATTTGCAAGTATGAAACGTACTAATATATGAGATTTCTGTGGCTAAGTATTTGGTTCGGGTCTTCCATCATGTGTGAGTGGGAGATATTGGATCCAGGTCCACCCATGATGGGCCAACTCGACCCCACCTGATTGGCGGTTATTGGCGGTTGGACCTTTATATAAAAAGGTCTTAACTGCCTCCCAAAAAAATAATTATGAATGATAATGAAATGGTGATGTGAGGAGAGAATACTATTATATACAGAGAGCTTTTCTCTCCTGCCAAAACGAATATGCACAGTAAATCAATCTCCCAAATGGAAATCGGTACGTAGGCAAATGGTGTCGTGGAAACAGACTAACGTCAACGCCTCGCGTGAAATTCGAAGACGCTTCATCGAACACATAAACGGGTACGCAAATTCTATTTACAGATTTCACAGAATTCGGATCCTGGCATGTTTAATTATTTCTAACATATATGAAAATTCTTTTTTCATTAACAAATAGATACATTTAAGATAACATAAATATTAAAAAAATCCAAAAATAATACATATTTTCTTTTGTTTTTGTTTTATAAAATAAACTTTGTAAAATCGTTTATTTTACAAAATAGTGGTCACTTAATGCTAAAATCGTTGATTACCTAAAAGTTAAAATTGTTTTCTTTTCTTAAAATAAAATAATTAATATTACCCAACTGAGAGAATATTGAAAATTTCCTGATATAGGATAACATTAATTATAGTTTTGGTTTTATAAAACCGGATAATTAGATAGTCCAATGTCAATTTACATATGGGTTTGAGTGATCAATAAAGTCATGTCCAATACACTTAAAAGTTATTGATCAGGGTGGACGATTTAGTATGGGTCTTCAATTATTGGATCTTTAATGGAAGGGTTCAAATAATTTCTTATAAATAGGCTAGGTCCCCATTCCAAAACCTACTTTTGATATGCTTACCCATCCAAAGTCGTCATAAGGAGGTTTTTGGAGTGAAATACCTATCATAACGAATTTTAAATTTTCAAGTAGTTTCTGAAGATCTTTGGTTTCAAAGATGACTCAAACAAGTTTTTCTATATCTCTAATTATTAATTTTATGTTCAGTTTAGTTATGAAATTCAGTATTCTATATTTTATTTATGTTCATATTAAATTATATTCTGAATTAAAGTCAACACTTATGGCTGGACTGCTCAGGATGAAATGGTGTGTGCTGCCTACCCCAGTTTTGCCCCTTTGTGCCTTCGTAGAATCTCCAGACCTCCTACATAATTTGACCTGGATAAGAGGAAAGCTCCTGTCACAAAAACAGGTCCTTAGAAGCCTTGCTGGTCAGTAATGTGATGCTGAATTTTATATGCTGACTGAAATTTTCTGGGCACCTAAATACAGCAGCTGAATTTCCAGAAGGCTGCAAACTCCTGCGCTGCTATACCTTCTGTTTATTTTCTGGTTTATGCATGGCTGTTCTCATGCTCTTGAACTCTAACTTGGTAGGAACCATGTTAGGGATTCAAGAGAAGAATGTGCCAGAGCTTTTCGTGGCTGCAAGAGAAGGGAGGATGTTTTATTCTGTCCAAACTGGAATGCCTCTGCATTCCAGCGTCAGTGCTGTGGAAAAGGAAATTTTACTATGGGTTACTATTGCTACAATTTTGTCTAGGGGCATGAATTCCAGATTGGAGCATCATGGTCTTGTTAACACATGCCTCTCCACTGACGTCTTGCGCCTGCAACTGAACTTTCTGGCTTGATGCAGTTTGTCAACAGAGACCATATCCAATGTAGAGAAGCTGCTGCTAATAGCTAGGCTAGGCAGGCCTTGCCGCTGCCTAGTTTTCTGGCTGAAGTGTAATCCGCACCTGTGCAGCTTGCCCAGAATTTGTTGCCATGACCAGTTACTCCCTTTCAGCCCAGATTGCTGCTCTAGTGTTTATACTTGGATGGACAGACCCCTGCGGTGCAGCAGACCAGACCACTGCAGCTCCAGTACCACAGGATGATGCATTCTGACAGCAGTTGGCCTTCTCCAGCGAGATCCTGGCAGCTCGCTGCCCTCCACCAGGGGTTAAAATTTTTCACTCTCTGCATTTGGGGATCTTAAAGGAGCTGAGATGCAGTGTTGCGGAAAATTCAAAGCCTTTTTGCGGGGATAATTTTATGCCTCTGCTCTCCTGCAGTCCAGAAACAGGGGCTTACGACAGTTTTTACATTGCACCTGCCTGCAAACTTTCCATAAACTGCCCAGGAGATCGGCCCAGAAGCTGTTCAGAATTTACTTCCTGCCCAGTTTCAGCAAATCTGCATTCCTCTGAAGTCCCTCCAGGATATTCTGCCTTGGAAGTTAGTTTTGAAAGATGCTCTGTCCCCCGCCAACTCTGCCACTCACAAATCAAGAGGCATGCCATATTCCGCTTTTTTCGATGGCATCATAGGATGTTCTGTTATAATAGCATATTTTCATTCTCTTTACTGTGTTTTAGTAGTGTTAAGAACTGGCTTTCCATCATAGCCATGAGCACATATCATTGTAACAATGATGGTCCGTTTAGATGTTTTACTGAATGAATGTACATGTGTTTTTGCGATTTTAGCTTGGTCTGTGCTTGTTATTGTTTTGAACTTAGGTTGTACCTTCTCTTAAATCTCCAATGGGCCTTCCACAGGGGGGAAAATTTTTAGTCAAATTTTAGTTTCATGTTGACAGTGCAGGGCTAGGTTACTTCGAGGTTTAAAAAAAAAAAAAAACAGACGAGATTATATTCCCGTGACCTCTTCTTGGGGATCATGTTCGTTTGAAAAACCAGGCCAAAAGACTATTAAAATAATAAATACATATTTGTAGTAGATAAAATATTCAAATACCCATTTAACTTTTGCTCTCTTAAGACATATCTATAAATTTTTTATTAAAGTTAAAAAATAAAATCGTTATTTTATTAGTAATAAAATAATTTAAATAATCTTATTTTATCTCTTAATTTAAAAAATTAACAATTTTCTCTTAAGATTGAATTTTAAAAAATTTACTTTTCCCCCCTAAAATACCGAACTTGAAATCCGACCATTTTTATCAATGAACAGTTTCCCTACAGCAAACGAAAGACTTTACCAAAGGATAATCTTTGGGTGACAATCGTTATCCAAGGACGACAATTGTCATCTCTATTGTTCAGATCTCAACGACGAGGTTATCCATTTTTAACAACACTCTGTTGTCTAGAGATCTAGATGACTCTTTATCATCCAGAGATTTAGATGATACTCGTCATCCAATCACCATAGGTGGGTAGAAAGAGAAAAAACTAAAAATTTGGGAGGACAAAGCTCTTTTTTAATGTCGAGATTGATGAGTAAAATATTAATTTTTAAAACTAAAAAAAAAAATAAACAAAATTATGTATTTTTTAACATTATTATTTAATAATAATTTTATATTTATATTTAAAAATAATTTTAATAAAAATTTAAAAATAAATAGATATTTAAGTTTTTTAATTATTATAAATATGTTTTTGAGATTGCACTAAAATTTGAAAGGAAAAGACTCGTTGGCCTTTAAAACCACAGTAAATAAATAAGTGGAAAAAGAGCCACGAGATTTCAAAAAAGAAGTACGTATCATACTAACATAATATAGTGGAGCGAATGTATCAGCAGCATCCTATCATATCATACCGCTCATTTTCTGAAAATCTAAATCAACATAATACCCCTTGACAGCGACATGACCCTAGAGCACCAACTTTATACATCAGATGGGATCATAGGAATCTCCAGCGGTAGATCACCCAAAAAACAGAGAACATCTCAAGGAAACCAACCATCCATATCATCTACCGATCCGCCTTTCAAATATTCATCTAACAGTACATGACGTAATGGGCAACATACATCGAGAGATACAAATGGGAGCATATAATCTTCTCAAGTAGCTACCGCCGTGATGGGTAAAGCATCTGCGGCCAATGAACCAAAGGATGACAGGAGCCACCCTTTCTTCTGGGCATACTCAACATAGAAACTAAATTTCTCCTTAGCATTCGGAATGTCAAGGGCCAGATCATCAAGACCATCCTTGATCCTGGTAAAACCTTTCGTCATCTGATTGACAGTGATTAACCCTTCACTGAAGCATTCTTGCAACAGGTCAAGCATCCTATCATTCTTCTTCTCCATAGCCATAATTAGTGCCTTCTTCACCACTTCATGGTTGAAAAAAGGCATTCCAAGATCACGGATACACTGGCAAGCTTCACCTACAACACCCCCACTTTCATACTCCTCCAAAAGCTTCAAAATTTTGTCCTTTGCATCTTCCACAGCCCAGCCAGTCCCACCTCCCCAGCACCGAAGGATCCTCTCACCAGCATGGCGGGCAGCAATTAGTGATCGAGCCATATGCACAGTCTCACTCCCACTACAATTTGGGGGCAACTTGCTGCCAATCTCCTCTAAATTCAGAGGAGCCAGGACATCATCAATCACAGCCCTAGCCAAAAAAAGAGCAAGCTCATTCGAAGCATCCAGAATGTCCAATGCTGTATCTTCTGCAGATTCAAGAAGTAAGACAAAGCCATTTACAATATCTTCAGTCGAAAAGATCTCAATGTGAAGAGCAGAGAGCAAAACTGATGCCATTTCTCTCTCTCTGTTCTTTCTGTCGAATGCAAGGGTGATTAGCTTCTTCAGAAATATTGGGTTCAATTCAGGAGCCCCTTGATCTTCGAGACTCCTAATTAGTTCAGGAATGTCATCTGAAAGAAAATACTCATGAATCATGGTCACAACTTCCTCCTTGTACTGCCTCACCTTTTCACTTTTGTTTTGTACATTTCCATCTTCACCTAATGATTTCATGAATGAAGCATCAAGCCATCCTTCAGATATAGCTATGGAGATAAGTGATTGGAACAAGGTTTTTGCAGATGGAATGTCAAGAGCAAGGTCATCAAGACTCTCCTCTAACCTAGTAAACCCTTTTCCCATTTGACTAGAACTAATCAACCCTTCCTCAGCAGCTTCCTTCAACAACTTTAGTATAAGTGGCTCAGCTGTTCGAATCTCCATGGCAAGAACCAAAGCTCTTTTCACTACTTCGTGATGAAAGAATGAAACGCCTAGCTCCCTTATGCACCTACATGCTTCAACAGTATCACCACTCTCTACATATTCCCTCAGCAGATCAGCTATCTTTTTCTTCACTTCTTCAACAGTGATATTAGTGCTACCTCCCCACCTCCTCTCCACAAGTTCTGCGTGGTGTGGAGCTGAGAGGTAGCTCTTCTCTGCAGTTTGGATAACCTGAAATCCCTTGGAGGATTCTGGAAGTGCCTTCTTTGCTCTTGTGATGAAAGCTGGAGGAAGAATATCATCAACCACAGCACGGGCTACAAACAAAGCAAGGATATCAACTGCATCTAGTATGTCAACAGCAAGGTCATCAGCAGACTCAAGAAGAATGACAAAGCCATCCCTAATCTGAGCTGGGCTGATAACATCTGCATATAGCACTGAAAGCAGAACTGAAGCCATTTCTTTCTCCTTATCATGCCTATCCATGGCCATGGAAACAAGCCGTTTTATGAAGTAAGGATGATATTCATTGGAGCCAAGTTCTCTGAGATCAGATACAGCCCCCTCCAAATCACCAGCACTGAAGTATTCCTCTATGATGGTAACAACAACTTTTTTGTAATCATCCAAGGGGTCTGAGATTGTTGCCCCCACAAGTTGATATGGTTCCTATCAAAACGAAGAAGAAAAAAGGATAAATATATGATTAATTATTAATCAATGAAAATTATTTATAAGTAAAACATTATAATCCTTTCCACCACCGAGCTATCAACACACAAATATTCTAACCAACATACTAAAAGACTAAATTCTTAGAATTAATTGAAAAACATTAATAAGGAAACAATTCGCTAGTAAGAAACAGAAATACCTCTCCACTGTCGTAGTTAGGGTCATTCCTGTCAATATGAGAATCAATGTTAGTGTCAATAAGTTTTCCCCATGTGCCCTTGCCACCAGCACCATCTGTATCCATCAACCAAAGAGATAAGGACCCAATCAACATAAAATGAACAGGAATTGCTCCATTTGTGGTAGAACATTCATGAATGCTACCACTACAAGAATAAGGAGGCATAAAAAGAATAAAATAAAATAACAAGCAAACTAGCAGCATTTACCATCATCTAGATAAAATTGGGTTAACCATAAAAAAAGAAGTCCAATTATACATCTATGACATATGTAAAGCTGATGTGTCAACTACTCTCTGGCTTCACAATGACAGAGTACATAAATCACATTGTCAACTAATGTAAAAGCAATGTTTATTTTCTACAAATTCAAAGCCCGTTAAAAGTAATTTTTATTATTTAACATCAGGTATTAGATAAAAAAAATCCAGAGAGGAAAAACAACCATGGTGAAGAAGGGGGAGAGAGAGCTAGAAGAGAGAGATTTAAAAACAAAAAAAAATCAAAAGGCAAACTATAAACCTAGAAGTCTAGAAGATACTTGTACCAAAAAAAAAAAAAAATGGAACCATATAAATTATATTTGTTGCAAATAACAGTTAGGAGGCTATGCATTATTACTAGGTATATCAAGTTCCATAAATTAAAGAAGATTAAGAACCATGCAAGCTCTCCCAAGTAAATATGGGGCAATATAATGTTTAAGATTGAAATCATAATCACCAGTCAAGACCACTCTCCAGCACTAAGAGAGAGGAGAGAGGATAATGCACATGTATGCAGAACTATTTAGGAACACTTAAAACTATTAAAATTGACAATTATCAATTCTTTGTCCTTTTTTCCAAATCTTTATAAAAAAATTTTGAAACCCCACTAACACTAACACTAACACATGGAAAAAAACAAATAACGGTTTTTGTTCAGTGAAGATGATTGATTCAGCATTCGAATGAATGCCCAAAGATGACAGGTTATCAGGACATCCACTTAACCCTCTATTGCTAAAAATTCATGAAAATATTCCCAAGTACAAAATAAGAGCAGAAGTTCCAACAGCTGCATCTACCACATGTAGAGAATGAACTCTTTCTTATTTGTAAAGCAGCTGTACAGTCAAACAGACTCCAATTAAGGCAGAATAAGACAAGCAACTAGTTTAAGGTTTCTCTCCAAGAACTCCAAAAAGAGAAAGAGAAAACAGGTCAAAACGCCACCAAACATTTCAGCCATAGAGCTCAAGGCTTTTGTAAATGCTGTAAAATAAATCTTAAATTTAATTCGAATATAATGAACCATACATCTTATTATTGTCATCAGATAAAATCATTTCTAAAATTTGTATTTAGCCATAAAATAAAAATATAAACAAGCATAAAGATAGACACAACACCACCATGCCTGCACCATTTCAAAAGATAACAGGCCCCCCAAAAATAAGAAATAAATACATACTAAGACTGAATCATAATATGTGGGTGTTGCAAGTTTGTAGGCTCCTGCAATGTGAAAATTCTATAATATATTTCTAAATGTTATAATTATACCTAACACATTATTAACAAAGAAAATCCGACAGGTACTATTCATGCAATTTATCAAAATGACTATAAGGACAGAACAAGAAGATAAATGATTAAACTGGTTTAAATGCACTCGCCCTTCTTCACACGCCAGGACTTTCCAGAATAAGACCTACGCACATGCCTAATCGCAATTCCAGCAGTAGGCGCTTTGCCCGCAACAGGAACTTTCAGCTGATGGTCAGACAGTAAAGATGATGGAGAATTCGGAGATGACGACAAAATCTCCACATTTTGGCAAGCTATTTTCAACATTTCCCTCTGCTCATCAGTCAGAAATCCCTCACTTGACGCCATTTTCACTCACCAAACCTGTGCGAATAAAATCTTTAAACAATAATACATTATGTTGCCTCGTTATTAAATAGCATACAAGACCTACAGATGCCACTTAACCAAAACTAATAAATCAATATTCAAAACTTAACGGAAAGCAGAAACGTAAAAATAATGCGGCGACTCACTGCATTAAAAACAAAAAAAAAAATGTACAAATCAGAAACAAAAAGATGATATATGCTAAGTTAAAGAAAAGAGAAAGAAAACTAAAAAAAAAAATTAATATTTTAATTCATTATTAACAGTGAAAAGCCAACTGCTATTTTCTAGAAGCCAATCAAATGCAAAAGCCTAGACTGGAAAACAGTTTTGTTTTCACTTCTAAGCAAACGAAAAGCAAAATAACAGATAATGGATATAAGAGTTCGTGTGTACCAGCGTCTATGCTCGAAGAAGACTTAATACAGAACCCGAATACGACTCTTCTGTGCTTGGCCCGGATCTCGAGCCAAGACAGGAGGAGAAAATCAGATCTCCAAGTCCGACACTCCGACTCAAGCGTGAAAAGATAAAAACAGAAATAAATAGATAAAATGAAACAAATGAATGCGAATCTTCCAATCAGAAACCCTAGATCAAATGAAAACAACGGTCCGATTGAGTGTAAAAGCGGATCCAAATCCTAGTGTCCGAGTCTAAATCCGTCTTGCGAGTAAGACAAAAAAAGAAACGGATGAGAATGCAAATGAAAGAGAACGGGGGATTATATAGGGAGGCTACGGTTACAGTACACGTCACCATGGGGGTTTTAGGAATATTAGCGGTTCAGTTTGCCACGTGTCCACACGATACAGCCACTTTAATTAATTGAGTTTGAGTGAAAACAAATTTACGGAATTACCCTCGGAGAGAATAATGACTTAAAATTGAAAAAAATTTAAAGGGCCTCTAAGAAATAATATTAATAAAGATGTGATTATTCTTAAAAAATAATCATAATTTTAACACCAAAACTGATATTCATAAGTCTAGAATCATGATGACAACTTATAAGGCATTCTAAATAAGAAGCATATGCATTGAATTGAAGAAAGAATATGTGTGAAAATTATACAGGAATATCAAACAATTGTTAGACAATTGTAAAAGATAAAGACTCTTTTAGATTTCTTTCACTTATATTATTTGTTAGAAGTAAGTCATCAATTTTCATTTTGGTATGAAGGAAAGAAGCTGGGGTTTAGTCCAAATTTCGTATCATAAAACATAACTAATTCTTGTAATGAACAATTGATGGTGTCACTAACATGGAGAGGATAAAAAGGATGACTCAAGGGTCAAGCTTCACACACCACATGTCAAAAGAATAAATTATTAAACATAAAAAAAGATATAAAATTGTGAAGATAATAGATGAGATCAAACATGAGACAAGATGTATAAAATGTTAAAGAGCTTAACACCCAACCCAAGCAGCATTTGGTGTTTTGTGTTCCCCATCTTTGACCTTCTGGTTCAAACCTCTTGCACGATGCATGCCTCCCTTGATAATTCCCTACAACCTTTATTATGCGGCAATCCCAATATTCCCCACTTTTTGAATATAGGGTGTTTCAGGACTTTCATTATTATATTTGTCCTTATTTCATACCATGAGAAATTCAAACATCATAGTTGGTGCTTATGTGTCAAAAGACCAGATATCCCATGACAGGTTCAAAAATACCCTAATCAATCAATTCCCTGTAACTTTCACTTAACTAAAGAAATTATGAAAAGTAAGCATAACCATATATTTTGTATATGGGGATTAAGTGAACCAAAAAAATTTTTATATATATCAAAACATGGATGGAAAAATTACATAAGGATTCCCAAGGTAGTGGTACAAATTCACTGCAGCTTATCTTCTGGTTTGGCAATTATTAGCAAAATTCTTCTGAAGCTTTTTGATGTTACATTTCCTTCAATGGTTGAGATCATATCTTGGTAGGAAAAATTCAAACATCATAAGGACAAAACCATTGCATAGCAAAATGATTCTTTGATACTCATATCTTGATAAAGAGCAACTAGATCAACTGAGTTTTCTAATAATGAAGTTCCAAAAAAATAGCATACCATTACTGGGCATTACGAGGAGATCTTGAATTCTTGGACTCCTTTTCTTGAACTTCAAGAATTCATCTTTCTTTCCCTTTTGCTTCGCTTTCACCATGCCCATTTTGCTATTAATTATGCCAAGTATAACACTTTTGTCCTTTCTATTTGTTGTTGTAGCTTTCACATCCAAAATTGACTTTAGCTTTTCATAGGAATTGACATCTGGGATTTGTCCACTTTTTACCACCTTCTTGGATGAAAAAATGCCCTTTTAAAATTACAAACACAGACAATGGCATATATCATGGTAGAATAGGTAATTGAATCAAGTTTCAAATTGAGAGCTGTCATTTCTTTCAACAGTTCTCGTCCATAAGCATTCATCAACATATTATTTGTCATTATTGTGGGCGGCAAACCATTCTTCTTATTGGTTAGATGGGTAAACTCTGAGATACAATAGCCAAACCCATAATGGCTACATCAGGTGAGTTAAGATTTCATAAGCGTGGTAAAAACTTAAACTTAAGTATTTTCTTTAGAAGTTCTAATATTCCACCAATTTTGCTAATCCTTGGAGTATTCAATGTACTAAACCTATTTAGCAAATCCATCAAGAAGAATGTTAAATAAAACTTGAGTGCCTTCAGTTTTTTCATTGATATCAATTTTCATGTTTCCATCAATGTTTCAATGTCACCAATGAAGAATTATGAATTGTGTTGTGAATTGAATTAATATTATTGACGAAATATTATATAATATATAATATTATAATGTAATATAAAATAGAATTCTAATCCTATAAAATAGTAAAAATATCATACAATAAATCAGAATCAGATCATATCATAATCGGATTAAATCAAATTAAATAATAATAATATTAAATTAGAATCTGATTGAATAAGAATTAGATCAAATATGAACAAATATATTTTATTTAACACTCCCATACAATTGCAACGAGAACTCATAGAGCTATAATTGAAGACACAAGGAGAGAAAATGCTCACAAAACAATCTCTTAATAAATATATCCGCAAGCTAAGACACTATAGAAACATGTCAAAGTCGAAAAGCGCTATGAGCAATCTCCTCATGAATGAAATATAGATCAATGTTGACATGTCGAGTGTGGGCATGAAACACTAGATTGGCAACCATGTGTAGAGTAAAATGATTTTCATAAAGCAAAAATGGAGATGTATAACACCCCTTTCTAGATACATATCCCTATTCAGAAATATGGATCCGAAGAAATATGTTGACTTAAAATTGAATCCCCAAACATACAACGGATATTAAAAGCATGATATAAAACTTAGCTCAATATGCAACGTCCAAAAAGGTGTAAACTCATGTTGAATAAAGCCATCATACCATAAATAATCCATATTAACCATTCACAAATCCTAAAATGTCTAAAATCCATAAATACAACACTACAGTGCATAGATAGAAAATAAAATTCCATAATTAAATAATAAATGTCCATTTGCCAAAATGACCAAAATGCCTCTCTTCTCATGCAATGTCCTGAGCTAACTTTGTGGCTCTCTTGCCACCGCACTACTTAATATGCCTACCTACAAAACCATAACAAAGAACACAATAAGTGAAAACACTTAGTAAGTAGGTGATCTCTTGACATCTTGCATACAAAATAATCTAAAACTAATATGTTCCAATTCATATCATAATGTGGTTCTCTTGAATGTTTCCCTAGCATCCCAAATGTCTATCTGAACTATTTTAACAAACTCATGCCATTACTTCATTTGTTTTGTCATCCCATGTGACTAATGTCAAATGATGTACATTAGTATCCCAAATGTTTATCATAAAAGTGCACCTTGTACACTTGTAAATCGGGCTTTAGGTTAAGGATATCATAATCACACAAGTGATGTGATCCATAAAAAACCAAGAATGAGTGATCCAATAATGAATAACTATGAAAAGAGTGTGATAGGTTGGATAACATTGAAAATATTGAAGACACAAGCTAAAAGTAAGAAACATGGCATGATAGTCAAGAATGACATGACAAATGACGTGGAAAACATCAAACACACAGGAAATGATATGGCACATCCTTGGTGATGTTTTTACTTGTCAAAATATGAAGAGAAAGCTTGATTAGGTGAAAATTTATGCAAATAAAGTAAGAGAATTCAATTGGAGTTCAACTTCCCAATATTGCTAGTTGTTTAAGAGTTTTATTTGTTTTAAGTGTTTTTGTTTTATTTTTTAGAAATTATCATTACATTAGCATTATTATTATTATCTTATTTAGTTTGGGATTGTTATTATCCTAAAGATTAAAAAACAATTTAAAGTGTGCAAACATGAGTGATTGAATTTTTTTTTTTTTTAGAGAGGAGTGAAACACATGAAAGAGTGTGTGAGGTCCTTTCTAACATATTTTGTAGGTTACAATTATGTCATCAAGACAAAATAAAAGTTCTATTAGAAGTGACGATTTGAGGACAAATCCTTTTGAAGAGAAGGGGAATGATATGATCCATGTAAGACCAAGAATATGTGATCCAATAATGAAGGACTATGACAAGAGTGTGGTAGGCTAGATAACATTGAAAATATTAAAGACACGAGCTAAAGGTAAGATGCATGACATGACAGTCAAGGATGACATGGCAAACGACGTGGAAAGCATCAAACAAATGGGAAATGATATGACACATCCTTGGTGACATTTTTACTTATCAAACTATGAAGAGGAAGTTTGATTAGGTGAAAATTCATGTGAAGAAAGCAAGAGAATTCAATTACAGTTCAACTTCCTAGTATTGCTAGTTGTCTAGTTGTTTAAGAGTTTTATTTGTTTTAAAAGTCTTAGTTTTATTTTCTTTATGAATTATAATTACATTAGGATTATTATTTAGAATTATTATTATCTTATTTAGATTAGGATTGTTAGTATACTAAAAATTATGTTTGTTACTATCCTATTTAGACTAGGGCTATAAATAATCGTGTAACCCTAGGATAGATAATACACATTGGTATAATGAAATTATGAGACATTTTCTCTTGGCTTTTTTAGAACTCATGAATTTATCAAGAATATTTTCTTGTGGTGTTCAAATATAACTTATCACTCTCCTTCTTATCTATTATAGAGTCTGGTGCCAATCTATACCTTTGGTTAATGTCAATTATAAACATCAGGTCAATGTTTTTATACCTTGGGTCCATGATTATCCATAATTCAAAGTTTTTATATTTTTGGTTTGTGTCAATTATAGGCATTGGGTCAAGGTTTTCTTTAATTTGAAATCTGATTTAGTTTTTCTGGTTCCTAGCTTCCTTACTTACATGTAAGGTCTTATAGTTCATCTATGAGGTTTGCATCAAAGAGTTAGACCCCAAGCCTTTCCTTATATTGCATAAGCATTTTAGATGCTAAGACACCCAGTGCCAAATGCACGAATGAACTACCTAGATGCTAAGACACCTAAAGTCGAGTGCATAATATATCTCACAAGTATCAATCTCTTAAATAACTTGTAACCTCTCCTAACCCATAGGTGTGTTATAGAAAAATGGCAAAAGTTCCCCTATTTTAGAGGGCTCAGAGAATTTTTATTATGTCCTGTAACATTCCTAATTAGAAATTCACACAAACCAGTCCTACCAACTGACTGAATTTTCGTTAACTTAATCACAATTAATGGAATAAATAAATCATAGTCTCCATAAGAAAAATTGCCACCCACAAGAACCTTATAACCAATTCCAACAATTAACACAATATATATATATATATATATGTGTGTGTGTGTGTGTGTGTGTGTGTGTGTGTGTGTGTGTGTGTATTCTCATGAGGATATACTAACCATTATATAGATGTACATGCACATCAAAACAACAACCACATATATACATACAAGAACCAAAATATATACATATTCACCAATATCTATATCAAATATATATATGCATATATTCACATATACATCCAAAACATATAAATCAACAAAAATATAGTGTCTTCCTCCCTCAACCTCATGTCTCGCTAGTGCTCTCTGAGAACCTTTTGCTGCAACGTTTTACCTATAAAAAAATTAAATTAAATGGAGTGAGCGACCACGACTCAGTAAGAAAACCATATTAAATACTCAAAGCATTTCATACCAGTACTAATATCTTCTATACTCAGCGTGTTTGGGCTAGTCACATAGAAGATAATTTACACGGAGCACACATTAACCACATATCATAATTCTCTTCATTCATATATTTATTCTTTTCTTTACTATACAAGTATGATTCTCACGTCATGATTCATGTATGTATGAGTGTCATGACTTTTCTATTTTCTGATCATATATCTTTCTCAACTCTTTATCAGCCACATAGGTTTGCATGCATGATTCAAATGCAAATGACTTTCATAAAACATTTGGTAATTCTTTTTTTTTCTTTGTTTCGTTTATTAAATATTTTCATTGATCGGTCTAAACTACATATGACAGTACTCGCAGTCATCATACGAGATACAATCCTCTCTTACACGTATATTTCACTATTTTTTCTTTGTTATCCATACAATACAACAGACATCTTTTTTTGTTGTCTACACAGTACAATTGACATCTTCCTTTGTTGTCCACACAGTACAGCTGATATCTTTCTTTGTTGTCCATACACTATCACTGATATCTTTCTTTATTGTCCACACAGTACAGCTCGCGTGTAAAGATTTTAATCATGTTTTTTGCTTTCTTGTATCATATGAGTTATTATAAAACTAAAAACACTTGTTTTCCATTTTCTGAAAACATGCATAACTTAAGAAACGTTTTTCCTTTTTCTTTATTTTTCTGAAAACATGCATATGCTATGATTTCTCATGTAACCATAATATGGAATATGCATATTCATTGCTTTTCTCATTCTTTTCAAGCCTTATCGAGCATCATATGATTTTCTCATGCATTTATATATATATCTCATGCATCAAATTAATTTCTCCATATGAATATACGTATATACAACATAGGCTTAATATAAGGGTTCTCACACATATCCTACACACAATTAAGCAAAAATTAACCTATATCACATAAAATTACACTTTTACCCTTATGGCTGAAAATTACATGTCTACCCTTAGTGCAAATTCTTTATCAATTCATCCATTTTCACATACTCAATACACAAAATCAACTAAGCTAGCCTTAAGAATAAGAAATGTCTAAAATACCCTTATAGCCAAAATTACATCATGAATCCTAATGAATTTCCTTATTCTTTTAAACATTAATCACCTTAATTCTAATACTCTACACACTTATACAAGTAAAGGTTATTTGAATAACCTAACTCAAATTACTTCAAGTATATAAAATATGAAATTCTTACATTTTCTTTGCTAATTAGGTGATTTAAGCCTATTCTTCTTCTTTTCTTTTTCCTAGCAACCTTAATCAACCAAAAACATAATAATCCATTAAAACTCTAAACTTGACATTTCTTAAAAATTAAATTTTTTACTGTAGAACTTACTAGAATGGATAGATCTATAATTTTTATAATTTGAGACTCTGGAAATTATGTGGTTTAGCTAGGTTTTTTGGTGAATTTTTGGTTGAAGAAAACTTTAGTGAAGTTCATGGAGGAATCTCAGCCAAGAAAGAAGAAAATGAATAGTTTTGTTGTTTTATAACCTTTTTGGACTAATTTACCCTTAGCCTTCTCCAAAAATGACTATTTTATCCCTAGCCAATTACCAAAAACCCTTAGCACCATTATATAATTTCAAGTGTGCCATTCAATTTACATTTCCACTTTGTCTCTTAAATCCTTCTAAAATGATCATTTTACCCCCTTTGAAAATTATTGCTCATTTAGTAGTTTACTGGCATACCTGAATCTGAGTGTTAAATTTCTTCCCCTCTTAGAAGAATTTCGTCTTTGAAATTTAAACAAATAGGTTGGGAAATTTCTCTCTCATCTGTTGCTCAACCTCCTATGTGGCTTCTTCTACTTTATGATTCTCCTATAATACTTTCACTAGTGGAATTATCTTATTTCAAAGCTTTTTTATTTTCTTGTCTAGTATTTGCACCGATTGCTCCTCATAAGCTAAATCTTCTTTTAATTCCATATCATCTTATTTCAATATATGTGAAGGATCGCTGATATACTTTTTCAGCAAAGAAATATGAAATATATTATGTAACATCCGAATTCAGGTGTGTCAGTAAACTCCACTTTCAAAATTACCCCTAGAATGGATTTTATAATTTGTTGTTTAGAGAAATTGCGAAAGAATTAGAGAAAACTACTAAATGAGCAATAATTTTCAAAAGGGGTAAAATGGTCATTTTATAAAGATTCAAGGGACAAAGTGGGAATTAAAATTGAATGGCACACTTGAAATTATATGGTGGTGCTAAGGGTTTTTGGTAATTAGCTAAGAATAAAATAGTAATTTATGGAAAAGATTAAGGGCAAAATAGTCCAAAAGGCTTATAAAACATATCCCTATTCATTTCCTTCATTTTAGCCGAGAGCCTTCCATTTTTGCTAAAGCTTTCCCTTAATCAAAATTCATCCAAAAACCTACCTAAACCACCTAATTTCCAGAGGCTCCAGTTATAAAAAGTGTAGATCTGTCAATTTTGATCAGTTCTAAGGTAAGAAATTTAATTTTTAAGATATGTGAAATTTGGGATTTTGATGGATGATCATATTTTTGGTTGATTAAGGTTGCCAAGAAGAAGAAAGGAAAGTGAATAAGTTTAAATCATCTATTTAGCAAATAAAAGGTAAGAATTTCATACTTTACATATTGAAGTAACTTGAGTTAGTTTATTTAAATAACCTTTATTTATATAAGTGTGTAAGGTATTAGAATTAAGGTGATTTATGCTTAAAAGAAAACAAAAATTTATTAGGATTGATGATGTAATATTTGGTCAGAAGGGCAAAAATGTCATTTTATGTGATATAGGCTAATTTTGCTTAATTATATGCATGATATATGGAATAACCCTTATATTAAGTCTATATTGTATAATTGAAATTAATTTGAGGCATGATATATATATAAATGCATGAGAAAATAATATGATGTTTGAGAAGGAATGAAAAGAATAAGGGAAAATAATGAATGAGCATATTTCATATTATGGTTATACATGCATACATGAGGAATCATAACATATGCATAATTCAGAAAAAATAAAGAAAGAGGAAAAATATTTTCTAAGTTATGCATGTTTTCAAAAAATGGAAAACAAGTATTTTTGGTTTTATAATGACTCATATGATATAGGAAAGCAGAAAACCTACTTAAAATCCTTACACGCGAGCTGTACTGTGTGGACAGCAAAGAAAAATATCGGTTGTACTGTGTGGACAACAAAGAAAAATATTAGTTGTACTGTGTGTACAGCAAAGAAAAAAATATTAGCTGTACTGTGTGGACAGCAAAGAAAAATATTAGCTGTACTGTGTGGACAACAAAGAAAAAAATAAAATAAAATATGCGTGTAAGAGAGAATTGTATTTTGTATGGTGACTGCAAGTACTGTCATATATAGTCTAGACCGGTCAATGAAAATATTTTAAAAAAAAAGAGAGAGAAAGAATTAGCAAATATTTTATGAAAGTCATTTGCATTAGAATCATACATACAAGCCTATGTGGCTGATAAAGAGTTGAGAAAGATGTATGATCAAAAAATAGAAAAGTCATGACACTCATACATGCATAAATCATAACGAATGAATCATATTTGTATAGTAAGAAAATGAATAAATTGGTGAAAGAAGAGAATTCTGATATGTGTTTAATGCGTGTCTGTGTCAATAATTTTATACATGAATAGCCCAGACACGTTGAGTATGAAAGAGATTGATACTGGTATGAAATACTTTAAGTGTTGAGTATGATTTTCTTACTGAGCCATAGTCGCTCACTCCGTTTAATTTAATATTTTACAGGTAAAGAAATATAGCAAAGGTTCCTGGGGAGCACTAATGAGACATAAGGCTAATAGAGGAAGACACCATATTTTTATTGATATATATATATGTTGGATTTGTATATATTTTGTTTTCTATATGTATATATGTGATTGTGTATAGCTACATCTATATATGTATATATATATGGCTACTTATGAAAATTGGTTATAAAGTTTCTGTGGGTGATAATTTTTATGATGGTTATTATTATGTACTCATTTTAATAATTGTGATTAAGTTGATGAAAATTCAGTTAATTGGTAGGACTGGTTTATGTGAATTGCTAATTGGAAGTGTTACAGGGCATAATGAAAAAGAGAAAAATATTCCCCGGGCCCTCTAAAAATAGGGGAACTCTTGCCATTTTTCTGTAACACACCCAATGGTTAGGAGAGGTTACATTTTTGGTATCAGAGCGCGATTTTGGGCACTTAAATGTGGATATAATAGAATGTGTGGCAATATAATATAATATAATGCAATATATCTATGGTTTTGCATTCTAATATTGCACAAGTGCCCCTCATGTCTCATAGATTAGCTCCCGAGAATCGACTGCAGTAAGTTATTTTCTTTACCTGTATTCAAATAATAGAAAATTATGTAATTACACTTATGCCGTTATTAGATGATGAGTACCACAAGACGAGGACGAGAACGGGGTCATGGAAGGGGTATTCAGAGAGAGACGGGAGAACCGTCTAACCCTGCCCCGTCAGGTGGTTCAGGATTTAGGCTAACAAAAATCAGAGATATAGTCCGTCAGGTGTTGATGGAGAGTCAAGATAGACCCACATTTGAAAATATAGCCAGAGATGCCATTCGAGATGAGATTAGAAGTGAGATTCGTGAGGAAGTCATAGAAGAAATCAGAAATGAAATGAGGAATGAAGGGAGAGGAGAAATTAGAGCTTAAAGGCGACTTGAGCCCATTTATTCCTTACCTAATCAGCATACCCCTCCTGAATTTAAAGGTACTAAAGATCCTTTAATGGCTGATGACTAGATCAAGCAGGTGAAAAGTACTATAGATTTATTTCCTATGACTGATAGAGAAAAAGTTCGATATGCCAGTTTCCTGATGAGGGAAGAGGCCCGCGTATGGTGGGACCTAATTAAAGAAACCAGAAATGTGGATCTGATGACCTGACAAGACTTTATAAGGGCATTTGAGGCCCAATATAGAACAGCTGATGCGGTAGCAGTCAAAGTTCAAGAGTTCATTGCTTTGCAACAGGGGGAAGGTTCAGTAAAGGATTATTCTACCCGTTTTGATGTCTTATCTAGTTTTGCTCCAGGTATGGTGAGTACATCGAGTCTCCGACTAGACAGATTTCTTCAGGGCCTTAGACCAGAGATAGCCTTGCATGTGCTAGTTGGATCACAACCTCCTCAAACTTATGAAGAGGCATTGGAGAGAGCATTGAGGTTTGAGGTATATGTTAATAAGCTACCCAAGAATGCACCTTCTATGTCAACACCTCTATCATTAACAGTACCCCAAACAGTGATGCCAATTCAGTCAGCTTTACCTGTTTCATTGACTATTTCAGCACCAGTTACAACATTAGGGGGTAGTTCAATTGGCTCCAGTTTAAGAAACAATAGGGGAAAAAGAAAATTCTAGTCAAAAGCAAGTAGAAAAGGTTGGAAGAGTGACAAGAAGCCTAGAAAAGAAAATATTCCCCAATGTCAGATTTGTGGGAAACGTCATAGTGGGTGATGTGAACCTTGATGATTTGACGCAAGACCCAACACTCAAGAAGCTATTTTCCCAGGATTGAATTAGTTTTGTCACATAATTAACCTTGACCCAATGCCTATAATTGACATGAACCAAAATTATAAAAACTGTTGACCCAATGATTATGGATAATCATGAACCAAAAGTATAAAAACAATGACCCGATGTCTATAATTGACATGAACCAAAGGTATGAGCTGACGCTACACTCTAGAATAGAAAAGAAGGAGAGTGATAAGTCATATTTGAATGCCCAAAAGAAAATATTTTTGATAAATTCATGAGTTCTCAAAAGAACCAAGAAAAAGATCTCATAATTTTATTAATCCATTGTGTATCTGCTCTATCCCAAGGTTACATTATTATTTATAGCCCTAGTCTGAATAGGATAATAATAAACATAATCTTTAGGATAATAACAATCTCAATCTAAATAAGATTATAATAATCTTAAATAATAATCCTAATTCAATTATAATTCCTAAAGAAAATAAAACAAACACTCCTAAAACAAATAAAACACCTAAACAACTAGAAAACTAGAAATACTAGGAAATTGAACTTCAATTGAATTCCCTTGCTTTCTGCACATGAATTTTTGCCTAATTAAGCTTCCATTTCATATTTTGTCAAGTAAAAACGTCACCAAAGATGTGCCATATCATTTTCTATGTGTTTGATGCTCTCCACGTCATCTTTGATTGCCACATCATGCTTTTTACCTTCAGCTTATGTCTTCAATGTTTTCAGTGTTATACAGCCTACCACACTTTTGTCATAGTTTTTCATTATTAGATCACATGTTCTTGGTCTTCCATGGATCACATCAGTGGGGAATGTTGGTACCAGTAGAAACAGGTGATTTGTTATAGATGCCGACAGTCAGGGCATATAGCAAAGGATTGCCAGAGTACCGAAGTGCCAGTTTAGATACAACCACAGCAAAGCCTAATTCCGCCAGTGCAACCAGGGAGAGGTACTAATGCACGAGTCTATACAACTACCCATAGTCAGGCGGAGGCTAGTCTATCTGCAGTTACTGGTCAGCTCTTTTTCCACTCTGTTTCTTTATATGTATTGATTGATTCAGGAGCTACACACTCCTTTATTGCACCAGAGGTTATTAAAAGGGTAGGTTTAGTGCCTATTAGATCTACCCATTCCATTAGAATTGAGATGCCAGATGGTGGGATTGTGATTACTGATAAGATGTTAAAAGACCAGAGGGTAGTGATACATAGGAGAGAGTTAAAGGTGGACTTGATTGTCTTTGATATGCCTGATTTTGATGTTATCCTGGACATGGATTTCTTAGAAAGATATGGAGTTGAGATTGACTGTAGAAAGAAAAAGGCTCGATTCCAACTTGACAATGGGGATTACTTTAATTTCGGAGAGGGTCATCAGCCTAGTATGATGATCAGTAGTGTAAAAGCACACAAATTATTGAAAAAGGGGTGTACGGGATATTTAGCTCATGTGGTACATGAATGTGATATTCAAAGATTGGGTGTTCAGGATGTCCCAATAGTACGAGATTTTTCAGATGTTTTTCCTGATAAGCTACTAGGTTTACCTCTAGAGAGAGAGTTGGAGTTCAGTATAGAGTTAGAACCTGGCTCAGCCCCAATTTCAAAAGCCTCTTACCGGATGGCTCCAGCTGAATTACAAGAATTAAAGAAATAGTTACAAGAACTTTTAGATAAAGGTTTTATCAGACCCAACCACTCTCCTTGGGGAGCGCCCATATTATTTGTCAAAAAGAAAGATGGGTTGTTTCGTATGTGCATAGATTACAGAGAGTTGAATAAACTTACAGTGAAGAATAAATACTCGTTGCCTCGAATTGATGATTTATTTGATCAATTGAAAAGAGCTTCTGTGTTCTCCAAAATTGACTTGAGATCGGGTTATCACCAGGTAAGGATTACAGAGCAAGATATTCCAAAGACAGCTTTTTAGACCCGCTACGGGCACTACGAGTTTGTGGTGATGCCCTTTGGATTGACTAATGCTTCAGCAATCTTTATAGATTTAATGAATCGAGTATTTCATGATTGCCTTGACAAATTCCTGGTGGTATTTATTGATGATATCTTGATATACTCTAAATCAGAAGAAGAATATGCCGAACACTTGAGATTTGTGCTACAAAGATTGAGAGAAAAGAAATTGTATGCCAAATTCTCTAAGTGTGAATTCTGGTTGGATCGAGTAGTATTTTTGGGACATGTGGTTACTAAGGAAGGTATATGATGTATTTTCGGCTACCTCTCCAACCCTAGCTTCCAAGTCTTTATCAAGTCTCCATTTGGCTCAAGCCACCATTGAGAATGAAGAATTAGCTTCATGCAAGCCCAAAGATTCATTGCTTTTTCCACATTGGCCCAACTTTACTTTTGGGTGCAATCTCATTACTTACATCCAAGGCCTTAATGAAATAGCAACTTAAATGAGTCCAAGAAGCCAACTACAAGCCCACTTGAAGCCCAAGTAGATGAGGTAGCCCTCCATCACTTAAATGGAGCCCAAGATGCCATGAAACTCATTTAGTTGGATTACAACTAAATGGGAAGAAAGTAACTTTAGTTGGTGGACATAGTTCCACCTTTTAAGGAAAAGTTGTTCCCTTTTGTTAGTTTATCCATTAATGTAGTATGACCTTAGTTTAAATGAATGGTTGAGCTTAAATGAAGGGCAAAGCTTCCATGTCAAATTAATTGCCCAATTTTTGCTGCCATATGCACTTGTATATGAATAGATTTTCACTTGTAAAAAGGCTAGACTTCTTTGATAATGAAATATTCAAGTAAAGCTTTGTAGCTTTTCTTTAGTTGCTTTTCCTTTATCCAATTCATCTTGGAGGAAGAATTAGTGGTGGAAGACCCCAAGGTTGGTGGAAATTTCCTTTATGCCTTGGTTAACTTTCTTGTTACCCTTGAAATCCAAAGTGTGAATGTGTGTTGTATGCCCGGATACTGTTCACAGTATGTAATTTTGCCATTTTCAGATTTTGCCATCAAACTTTGAAACAAGTTTTGAATGCCTTGTTGATTGAGTTGTGATTGCTATAATATACCATTAGAAAGCTCTTTGAATACCCTTTCCAATGATCTATCCTTTGTATGTTTTGGAGGTCATTTGATTGGTTAAATTAGAAGACAAAGTGCTGTTGTGCCATGTGAACATTAATTTCCATATTTGAGTTTGTGAATTGTTTGCATTGCCTTGATGGATATGCACCATTTGGTATCAGAGCCTAGGTTGTCTGTGTGATTTGTTGACTGATTTCTATCTCCTGGAGCTACTGTTCACCTCCCAAAATTTACTGTTCACTACAAATTTATTGTTCACAGAACCTTAATTTGCCTTAAACACAAACCTTCTTTAACCTAAACACTTACCAATACTCACCCCAACCCTTAAACACTTATAACCATTAACCTTTACCTACTAGCCATTACCACAAATGTCCCATAAAAGAACTTCATCCTCATCCTTGGGAATTTGCCCACATGGCATTAAAAGAAGAAGTTAAAGGAGAACTTAAGGCCATTAAGGACCAAATGAATCAAATGATGCAAATGATGAGAGACTTGACCCTCACTCAAATTAGGGCACCCTTATCACAGCCCCAAACTTCAACACAAAGCCAAATACCCCCTCCTCCACTTCACCCAACCCAACTACATCAACCAAGAAGACATATTAGACCCTCCCCTCCTCCTCCTAGACATCATAGGGAGGAATTGATGCTTCATGATTATTCAAGTGAGGAAGAACAAGAGAGGCCACCTAGGAGAGAAAAGGATGATGATAGGGGTTTAAGAATTGAAATTCCAGAATTCGAAGGGAGCATGAGTCCGGATGATTTTGTTGATTGGTTACATGCCATAGAGAGAGTTTTTGAATATAAGGGCTATTCGGATGAGAAGAAATGTAAACTTGCCATCTTGAAATTCAAGGATTATGCATCCTTGTGGTGGGAAAATCTTAAGAAGCAAAGGGAAATGGATGGTAAAGAGAGAGTGAGATCTTGGGAGAAACTAAAGAAGCTTATGAAGAGAAGATTTCTTCTGGACAACCATAAACAAGATCTTTACCTCAAGCTACACACCCTTAAGCAAGGAAATGATAGAGTAGAGCATTACATAAGGGAATTTGAGAAGCTATTAATGAGAAGTGAGCTGTCGGAAGTGAAAGAGCAAACCATTGCAAGATTCATTGGTGGTTTAAACCAAGACATTGCTCATATGGTAGAATTGCAACCATATTGCACCTTTGAAGATGTTTGTAAGTTGGCTATTAAGGTGGAGAAGCAAAAGAAGGCCATGAAATCTACGGTTGCCAAGCCATTTACCAAGGGGACTTAATTCTACAAAAGCCCTCTTTTCCACAAGGGAACCACCTTTCAAAAGGGTTCCCCATCCAACTATAAGGCTGTCGAAATCACTTCCAAGGAGAAAGGGAAAGAAAAGGTGGTAGAACCTAGCAAGAACAAACCAATTATGGGAAGACTTGATCTCTCTAATAAAAAGTGTTTCAAATGCCAAGGCTATGGACACTTCCAAGCCGAATGCCCAAATAGAAGAACTTTGTCATTGATGGAGATTCAAGCTATTAAAGAATCTCTTCAAGAAGATGAAGAAAATGTAGATTATAGCCATGAAGATGGAGCTGCCGAAGAAGAAGAAGAGGAGGTCATGCAAAAGACTGATGAAGGAGAGATGTTAGTGATTAGAAGAGCATTGCATTCCAAGTCCTTTCCACATGAGGAACAAAGGCTCCAAATTTTCCAATCAAGATGCACCATTGGAGGCAAGGTGTGTTCTTTGATTATAGATAGTGGAAGTTGTGCAAATGTGGCTTCATCTACATTAGTGGAGAAACTTGGATTGTCTACCATACCTCATCCTCAACCATATAAGCTCCAATGGTTGAGCAATGAGACCAGCCTCCAAGTATCCAAACAAGTACTTGTTTCCTTCTCCATTGGTAAGCATTACCAAGATGAGATTGTGTGTGATGTAGTTCCCATGGATGCATGCCATTTGTTGCTAGGGAGACCTTGGCAATTTGATAGAGAAGTAACTCATAATGGTAAAAAGAACACTTATTCCTTCAAATTCAAGGGGAAGGCCATTACTTTGCTACCTCTTAGTCCCCAAGAAGCTAACAAGGCTATCAAAGGAAAAGAAGCTAAAAGGGAGAGTATGTATATGAATGGGCAGCAAGTAGAAAGGGCTCTTTTGAGTTTGCAACCTATCTTTGCATTACTTATACTTGAAGGGGAGCTCAAACATGAGAAGAAAGAAGCCCACCCCTTAGTTCAATCTCTCTTGGCTGAATTTGAAGATGTGTTCCCACTAGAGCTTCCATCCGGCCTCCCTCCTATAAGAGGCATTGAGCATCAAATTGACTTGGTTCCGGGTGCACCATTGCCTAATAAGCCAGCCTATAGATGCAATCCCATGGAGACTAAAAAGTTGCAAAGGCAAGTGGAAGAATTGATTGAAAAAAGCTTTGTGAAGCCTAGCATGAGTCCATGTTCCGTTCCAGCCCTACTTGTTCGTAAGAAAGATGGCTCATATAGGATGTGTGTGGATAGTAGAGCCATTAACAATATAACCATCAAGTATAGGTATCCCATCCCTAGACTTGATGACATGCTTGATGAGTTACATGGTGCTTGTGTCTTCTCCAAAATTGATTTAAGGAGTGGCTACCATCAAATAAGGATGAAAGAAGGAGATGAATGGAAGACAACCTTCAAGACTAAAGGAGGCTTATATGAATGGTTGGTTATGCCCTTTGGCCTTTCAAATGCTCCAAGCACTTTCATGAGGCTTATGAATGAGGTACTCAAACCTTACATTGGTGCATTTGTTGTTGTTTATTTTGATGACATATTAGTATATAGCAAAACTCTTGATGATCATGTCTTGCATTTGAGAAGTGTTTTTGATGTGTTGAGGAAAAATAAGTTATATGCAAAGGAAAAGAAGTGTGAATTCTTTGTAGACCAAGTTGTGTTCCTTGGATATGTAGTTTCTAAGGGTGGTATTCAAGTAGATCAATCCAAGGTAGATGCCATTAAAACTTGGCCCCAACCAAAGACTCTCACTGAAGTTAGGAGCTTCCACGGACTTGCTTCTTTTTATAGACGTTTTGTGCCTAATTTTAGCACTCTCATGGCTCCCATCACTGAATGTATGAAGAAAAATGGGTTTGAATGGTCTACGACAGCCTCCAAAGCATTTGAAGAGGTTAAAAAGAAGTTATGTGAAGCCCCCATACTTGCTCTACCTGATTTTGATAAGGTATTTGAAGTGGAATGTGATGCAAGTGGAGTTGGCATTGGGGCAGTCCTAACTCAAGCCAAAAAGCCCATTGCTTACTTTAGTGAGAAGCTCAATGAGTCCAAGAGAAGATACTCCACCTATGACAAAGAATTTTATGCAATTGTTAGAGCCCTTGATCATTGGAGTCATTACCTAAGGCCTAAACAATTTGTGCTTCATTCCGATCACCAAGCCTTGAAGTTTCTTAGTAGCCAACATAAGATAAGCTCAAGGCATGCTAAATGGGTGGAATTCCTCCAGTCTTTCTCCTTTGTTTCAACATATAAACAAGGCTCTTCCAATGTAGTTGCCGATGCTCTTTCAAGAAGGCATTACTTGTTATCCATTCTTGATGCAAGAGTTCTAGGTTTCCAGCTTATGAGACAATATTACAATGAAGATGATAAGCTTTGGGAAATCATGAAGAAGTGTTCTAGAGGGGCATATGAAGACTACTCTGTCCATGATGGTTTTCTTTTCAAATGAGCTAAATTATGCATCCCTAAAAGCTCTTTTAGGGAACTTCTCATTAGGGAGACACATGGTGGTGGATTAGCAGGTCATTTTGGCATAAATAAGACCTTAGACATACTTAAAGAGCATTTCTATTGGCCTAAGATGGTGAGTGACGTCCAAACTATTATTGCAAGGTGTGGCACATGTCAAAGGTCCAAGTCTCATTTCAAACCTAGTCCTTACATGCCTTTACCTATTTCGGAGCAGCCATGGGAGGATCTTAGCATGGATTTTATTGTGGCTCTTCCAAGAACTCAAAGGGGAAATGATGCTATAATGGTGGTAGTAGATAGATTCTCTAAAATGGCCCACATCATCCCTTGTTCCAAGACTGAAGATGCTAGCAAGGTGGCTGAATTGTTCTTCAAGGAAGTGGTGAAGCTACATGGAATTCCAAGAACCATAGTTTCGGATCGAGACACCAAGTTCTTGAGCCACTTTTGGAGGACATTATGGAGCAAAATGGGAACCAAACTCATATTTAGCACCTCTCATCACCCTCAAACCGATGGTCAAACTGAAGTGACTAATAGGACTTTGGGAACAATCTTGAGGACTTTGGTTAACAAGCACTTAAGGGATTGGGACTTAAAGATTGCTCAAGCTGAATTTTCCTACAATAGAAGTCCAAGCGCAACAACCGGACACTCTCCATTTGAGGTAGTCTATGGCCTTAATCCCTTAACTCCTTTGGATCTAACTTCCTTACCTCTTGATGTGCAAGTTCACAAGGATGCCAAGGAGAAAGCTGCTGCCATGAAGAAGCTCCATGAAACCATCAAATCTCAAATCATGAAGGCCAATGAAGCTCACAAGAGGAAGATCAACAAGCATAGGAAGCCATCCATTTTCAAATCGGGTGACTTGGTTTGGGTGCATTTGAGAAAAGAGAGATTTCCAAGCAAAAGGAGGAGTAAGCTAGCTCCAAGGGCTGATGGACCATTTGAAGTGCTTGAGAGGGTAAATGACAATGCATACAAGGTGAATCTCCCGGATGAAATGGGAGGAGTCTCGGCCACCTTCAACATTGGAGATCTTTCACCATACATGGAGGATAGCCATCTTAAGGACTTGAGGGCAAGTCCTTCCCAACCCGGGGGGGATGATGTATTTTCGGCTACCTCTCCAACCCTAGCTTCCAAGTCTTTATCAAGTCTCCATTTGGCTCAAGCCACCATTGAGAATGAAGAATTAGCTCCATGCAAGCCCAAAGATTCATTGCTTTTTCCACATTGGCCCAACTTTACTTTTGGGTGCAATCTCATTACTTGCATCCAAGGCCTTAATGAAATAGCAACTTAAATGAGTCCAAGAAGCCAACTACAAGCCCACTTGAAGCCCAAGTAGATGAGGCAGCCCTCCATCACTTAAATGGAGCCCAAGATGCCATGAAGCCCATTTAGTTGGATTACAGCTAAATGGGAAGAAAGTAACTTTAGTTGGTGGACATAGTTCCACCTTTTAAGGAAAAGTTGTTCCCTTTTGTTAGTTTATCCATTAATGTAGTATGGCCTTAGTTTAAATGAATGGTTGAGCTTAAATAAAGGGCAAAACTTCCATGTCAAATTAATTGCCCAATTTTTGCCGCCATATGCACTTGTATATGAAGTAGATTTTCACTTGTAAAAAGGCTAGACTTCTTTGATAATGAAATATTCAAGTAAAGCTTTGTAGCTTTTCTTTAGTTGCTTTTCCTTTATCCAATTCATCTTGGAGGAAGAATTGGTGGTGGAAGACCCCAAGGTTGGTGGAAATTTCCTTTATGCCTTGGTTAACTTTCTTGTTACCCTTGAAATCCAAAGTGTGAATGTGTGTTGTATGCCCGGATACTGTTCACAGTATGTAATTTTGCCATTTTTAGACTTTGCCATCAAACTTTGAAACAAGTTTTGAATGCCTTGTTGATTGAGTTGTGATTGCTATAATATACCATTAGAAAGCTCTTTGAATACTCTTTCCAATGATCTATCCTTTGTATGTTTTGTAGGTCATTTGATTGGTTAAATTGAAAGACAAAGTGCTATTGTGCCATGTGAACATTAATTTCCAGATTTGAGTTTGTGAATTGTTTGCATTGCCTTGATGGATATGCACCAGTATAGCTGTAAACCCCAGTAAAGTGGGAACAATACTTGAATGGGCGAGGCCAAAGATTGTGAAAGAGATCAGAAGCTTTTTAGGGCTAGCTGGCTATTACAGGAGATTTGTACAAGGTTTTGCTCGGTTGGCCAAGCCACTTACAGCTCTTACCAGACAAGGAACTCATTTTTTATGGACTGATGCTTGTGAAAAGAGTTTTCAAGAGCTAAAAAGGCGATTGACTACATCTCCTATTTTAGTATTACCAGAGGAAGGTGTAGATTATGATATTTATTGTGATGCCTCGCATAATGGCTTGGGAGTCGTGCTGATGCAAAGGGGTAAGGTGATAGCGTATGCCTCTCGGCAGTTAAAAGATTATGAAACAGGCTACCCTACCCATGATTTAGAGTTAGCAGCAGTGGTTTTTGCTTTAAAAATTTGGAGGCATTATTTATATGGAGTTAAATGTAATATCTACACTAACCATAAAAGTCTAAAATATTTTTTCACTCAGAAAGACTTAAATATGCGACAAAGAAGATGGTTGGAGCTAGTCAAAGATTATGACTATGATATTAAATATCACCCGGGTAAAGCAAATGTGGTAGCCGATGCCTTGAGTAGAAAGATTGCCATAGCTCATCTCACCACTCAGATAGAGTTACAAAAAGAGTTTCAAAGGGAACAAATTGAGGTGATAGGGAGTCGAGTAGCCAGATTAGAAATTCAACATAATTTTCTCAATGAAATAAAAGAGAAACAAGTAGAAGATTTGTGGTGCCAGAAAATAAGTCAACAGATATGTGAAAGGAAAACAACTGAGTTTCAAATGATAGATGAAGTGCTCAAGTTCAGAAACAGGGTATGTATTCCCTAAGATCTGAAATTGAGAAAGAAAATCTTGAGTGAAGCACATGATACACTTTACACTGCCCACCCTAGGAGAGTAAAGATGTATCAGGATTTAAAGAAAACTTATTGGTGGATAGGTATGAAGAAAGATATTGGTGACTATGTAGCTAAGTGCTTGGTATGTCAACAAGTCAAGGCCGAGCATCAGAGACCTTCGGGTTTACTTCACCCACTTAGTGTTCTTGAATGGAAGTGGGAAGATATTTCAATGGGTTTCATCATTAGCCTACCTCGAGTACAAAAAGGCTATAATACATTATGGGTGATTGTAGATAGACTGACTAAATCAGCCTATTTTATTCTAGTGAAAGATAGTTTTACTTCAGATCAATTGGCCCAAATTTATATACGGGAGATTATGAGATTACATGGCGTACCCAAAACTATTATGTTGGATAAAGACCCCATATTTGTTTCAGCTTTTTGGGGTAGCTTACAAATAGCATTGGGTACTAGGCTGGCATTTAGCACAGCATATCATCCTCAAATAGATGGCCAGACAGAAAGGGTGAATCAAATACTAGAGGATATGTTGAGGGCCTGTTGTTTAGATTACAAAATGACTTGGCATGAAATAATTCCATTGATAGAATTTGCATATAATAATAGTTACCAATCCACTATTAAAATGGCACCATATGAGGCTCTTTATGGACGAAAGTGTAGATCTCCATTACATTGGGATGACATAGGAGAGCGAGATGATTTGAGTCAAGTTCTTGGGCCTGAGTTAACCCAGAGGATGGTGGAAGATATAAAGACTATCAAGACTAGAATGAAGCAAGCTCAAGACAGACAAAAGAGCTATGCAGATTTGAAAAGGAAAGAAGTAGAGTTTCAACCGGGTAACAAAGTTTTTGTGAAAATAGCCCCTTATAAGCATGTGATGAGATTTGGAAGAAAAGGGAAACTTGCTCTAAGATTTATTGGCCCATTTGAAATTTTAGAAAGAATGGGCAAGGTGGCTTATAGACTTGCACTTCCACCTAATATGGATCAAGTTCATAATGTATTTCATATTTCTTTATTGAGAAAGTACATTAGTGATCCTTCACATGTATTGAAATCAGATGATGTAGAATTAAAAGAAGATTTAGCTTATGAGGAGCAACCAGTGCAGATACTAGACAGAAAAATAAAAGAGCTTCGAAATAAGACAATTCCATTAGTGAAAGTATTATGGAAGAATCATAAGGTAGAAGAAGTCACATAGGAGGTTGAGCAACAAATGAAAGAGAGATTTCCCAACCTATTTGTTTAAATTTCGAGGACAAAATTCTTTTAAGGGGGGAAAAAGTGTAACATCCGAATTCAGGTGTGTCAGTAAACTCCACTTCCAAAATTATCCCTAGAATGGATTTTATAATTTGTTGTTTAGAGAAATTACAAAAGAATTAGAGAAAACTACTAAATGAGCAATAATTTTCAAAAGGGGTAAAATGGTCATTTTATAAAGATTCAAGGGACAGAGTGGGAATTAAAATTGAATGGCACATTTGAAATTATATGGTGGTGCTAAGGGTTTTTGGTAATTAGCTAAGAATAAAATAGTAATTTATGGAAAAGATTAAGGGCAAAATAGTCCAAAAGGCTTATAAAACATATCCCTATTCATTTCCTTCATTTTAGCCAAGAGCCTTCCATTTTTGCTAAAGCTTTCCCTTAATCAAAATTCATCCAAAAACCTACCTAAACCACCTAATTTCCAGAGGCTCCAGTTATAAAAAGTGTAGATCTGTCAATTCTGATCAGTTTTAAGGTAAGAAATTTAATTTTTAAGATATGTGAAATTTGGGATTTTGATGGATGATTATATTTTTGGTTGATTAAGGTTGTCAAGAAGAAGAAAGGAAGGTGAATAAGTTTAAATAATCTATTTAGCAAATAAAATGTAAGAATTTCATACTTTATATACTTGAAGTAATTTGAGTTAGGTTATTTAAATAACCTTTACTTATACAAGTGTGTAAGGTATTAGAATTAAAGTGATTTATGCTTAAAAAAAAACAAAAATTCATTAGGATTGATAATGTAATATTTGGTCAGAAGGGCAAAAATGTCATTTTATGTGATATAGGCTAATTTTGTTTAATTATATGCATGATATATGAAATAACCCTTATATTAAGCCTATATTGTATAATTGAAATTAATTTGAGGCATGATATATATATAAATGCATGAGAAAATAATATGATGTTTGAGAAGGAATGAAAAGAATAAGGGAAAATAATGAATGAACATATTTCATATTATGGTTATACATGCATACATGAGGAATCATAGCATATGCATGATTCAGAAAAAATAAAGAAAGAGGAAAAATATTTTCTAAGTTATGCATGTTTTCAAAAAATGGAAAACAAGTATTTTTGGTTTTATAATGACTCATATGATATAGGAAAGCAGAAAACCTACTTAAAATCCTTACACGCGAGTTGTACTGTGTGGACAGCAAAGAAAAATATCAGTTGTACTGTGTGGACAACCAGTTGTACTGTGTGGATAACAAAGAAAAATATTAGTTGTACTATGTGAACAGCAAAGAAAAAAATATTAGTTGTACTGTGTGGACAGTAAAGAAAAATATTAGTTGTACTGTGTGGACAGCAAAGAAAAAAATAAAATAAAATATGCGTGTAAGAGAGAATTGTACTTTGTATGGTGACTGCAAGTACTGTCATATGTAGTCTAGACCGGTCAATGAAAATATTTAAAAAAAAAAAAGGGAGAAAGAATTAGCAAATATTTTATGAAAGTCATTTACATTAGAATCATATATACAAGCCTATGTGGCTGATAAAGAGTTGAGAAAGATGTATGATCAAAAAATAGAAAAGTCATGACACTCATACATGCATAAATCATAACGAATGAATCATATTTGTATAGTAAGAAAATGAATAAATTGGTGAAAGAAGAGAATTCTGATATGTGTTTAATGCGTGTCTGTGTCAATAATTTTATACATGAATAGCCCAGACACGTTGAGTATGAAAGAGATTGATACTGGTATGAAATACTTTAAGTGTTGAGTATGATTTTCTTACTGAGCCATAGTCGCTCACTCCGTTTAATTTAATATTTTACAGGTAAAGAAATGTAGCAAAGGTTCCCGGGGAGCACTAATGAGACATGAGGCTAAGAGAGGAAGGCCCCATATTTTTATTGATATATATATGTTGGATTTGTATATATTTTGTTTTCTATATGTATATATGTGATTGTGTATAGCTACATCTATATATGTATATATATATATGACTACTTATGAAAATTGGTTATAAAGTTTCTGTGGGTGATAATTTTTATGATGGTTATTATTATGTACTCATTTTAATAATTGTGATTAAGTTGATGAAAATCCAGTTGATTGGTAGGACTGGTTTATATGGATTGCTAATTGGGAGTGTTACAGGGCATAATAAAAAAGAGAAAAATATTCCTCGGGCCCTCTAAAAATAGGGGAACTCTTGCCATTTTTCTGTAACACACCCAATGGTTAGGAGAGGTTACACATTATGAACTCGATCCATACTAGGTGGAAGTGTAAGTCTATAAGCCACTTTGCCAACTCTTTCTAAAAGTTCAAATAGGCTAATAAATCTTGGAGCAAGTTTCCCTCTTCTTCCAAATCTCATCATGTGTTTGTAAGAGGCTACTTTCCCAAAAACTGTCACCCAATTGAAACTTTATTTCTTTCCTTTTCAAATCTGCATAGCTCTTCTGTCTGTCCTCTGCTTGTTTCAATATAGTCTTGATAGTCTTTATGTCTTCTACCATCCTCTGGGTTAACTTAGGCCCAAGAGCTTGACTCAAATCATCTCACTTTCTTATGTCATCCCAATGTAATAGGGATTTACACTTTCTTCCATAAAGAGCCTCATATGGTGTTATCTTAATGGTGGATTGGTAGCTATTATTATATGCAAATTCTATCAATAGAACCATTTCATGCTAGGTCATTTTGCAATCTAAACAACAGACTGTCAACATGTCCTCTAGTATTTGATTCACACTTTATGTCTGGCCATTTATTTGAGAATGATATGGTATGCTAAATGTCAGCTTAGTACCCAATACTCTTTACAAACTACCCTAAAAAGTTGAAGCAAATCTGGCGTCTCTATCTGACACAATAGTTTTGGGTACATCATGTAATCTCACAATCTCGTACATAAATCTAGGTCAGTTGATCTAAAGTAGAACTATCTTTCACTAGAATAAAATGTGTCGATTTAGTCAATCAATCTATAATCACCCATAGTGCATTATAACCTTTCTATACTTGAGGTAGGCTAATGATGAAATCCACTAAAATATCTTTCCACTTCCATTCAGGAATACTAAGTGGGTAAAACAAACCTGAAGATCTCTGATGCTCGACCTTGACCTGTTGACATATCAAACACTTGGCTATATAATCACCAATATCTTTCTTCATACCTATCCACCAATAAGTTTTATTTAAATCCTGATATATCTTTACTCTCCCAGGGTAAACAGTGCAAAACGTATCATGTGTTTCACTTAGGATTTTCTTTCTTAATTCCAGATCTTGGGGAATGCATACCCTATTTCTGAACTTGAGCACGCCATCAATCATTTAAAACTTAGTTTCTTTCCCCTCAGATATCCGTTGACTTATTTTCTGGCACCACAAATCTTCTACTTGCTTATTTCTTATTTCATTGAGAAGATTGGGTTGAATTTCTAATCTAGCTACCCAACTCCCTATCACCTCAATCTGTTCCCTCTAAAACTCTTTCTGTAACTCTATTTGAGTGGTGAGATGAGCTATGACAATCTTTCTACTCAAGGTATCAACTACCACATTTGCTTTACACAGTTGATATTTAATGTCACAGTTATAATCTTTGACAAGCTTCAAACATCTTCTTTACCGCATATTCAAGTCTTTCTGAGTGAAAAAATATTTTAGACTTTTATGGTCGGTGTAGATATTACATTTAACTCCATATAAATAATGCCTCCAGATTATTAAAGCAAAAACCACTATCACTAATTTTAAATCATGGGTAAGGTAGCGTGTTTCATAATCTTTTATATACCGAAAGACATACACTATCACCTTACCCCTTTGCATCAGCATAGCTCCCAAGCCATTATGCGAGGTATCACAATAAATATCATAGTCTACACCCTTCTTTAGTAATACTCAAATAAGAGCTATAGTCAACTGTCTCTTTAGCTCTTAGAAACTCTTTTCATAAACATCAGTCTATAGAAAAGGAATTCTTTATCTAGTAAGAGCTGTAAGTGGCCTCACCAACCGATAAACCCTGTACAAATTTCTGTAATAACCAATTAGCCCTAAAAAGCTTATGATCTCTTTCACTATCTTCGGCCTCGCCCATTCAAATATTGTTTCCACTTTACTGGGGTCTACAACTATACCTTCCTTAGTAACCATGTGTCCTAAAAATACTACTCGGTCCAACTAGAATTCACACTTAAAGAATTTGGCATACAATTTCTTTTATCACAATCTTTGTAACACAAATCTCAAGTGTTCAGTATGTTCTTCTTCTGATATGGAGTATATCAAGATATCATCAATAAATACCACTAAGAATTTGTCAAGGCAATCATGAAAGACCTGATTCATTAAATCCATAAAGATTGATGAGGCATTAGTCAATCCAAAGGGCATCACCACAAACTCATAATGCCCGCAGTGGGTCTAAAAAGTTGTCTTTGGAATGTCTTGCTCTGCAATCCTCACTTGGTGATAACCCGACCTCAAGTTAATTTTGGAGAACGCAGAAGCTCCCTTCAGCTGATCGAATAAATTATCAATTCGAGGCAACAAGTATTTATTCTTCACTATCAGTTTGTTCAACTCCTTGTAATCTATGCACATACAGAGGGACCTATCAATCTTTTTGACAAATAGTATAGGAGCTTCCCAATGAGAGTGACTAGGTCTAACAAAACCATTATCTAACAATTCTTGCAACTGTTTCTTTAATTCTTGTAATTTAGCTAAACCATTTGGTAAGCGGCCTTTGAAATTAGTGTTGAGCTAGTTTATAACTTTATACTAAACTCCAGTTCCCTCTTTGGAGGTAAACCTGGTAGCTCATAAGGGAAAACATTTGAAAAATCTCGTACTATCGGTACATCTAAGCACCTAATTTTTTAATATCACGCTTATGTACCATATGAGCTAAATATCCCGTACACTTCTTTTTCAACATTTTTTACACTTTTACACTGCTAATCATCATACTAGGCTAATGGCCCTTTTTGAAATTAAAGTGATCCCTACTTTCGAGTTGAAATTGAGCCTTTTTCTTTCTATAATCAATCTCAACTCCATATCTTTCTAGGAAATCCATGCCGAGGATAACATCAAAATCACGCATATCAAAGACAATCAAACCTCTAACTCTCTCCCATGTATCACTACCTCTGGTCCCTTAACATCTTATCAGTAATCATACTCCCACCATTCGACATCTCAACTCTAATGGAATGGATAGATTTAACAGGCACTAACCTATCCTTTCAATGACCCCTAGTGTAATAAAAAAGTGTGTAGCTCCTGAATCAATCAATGCATACAAAGAAATAAAGTGGAATAGGAGCTGACTAGTAACAGCAGATGGGTTAACCTTTGCTTGACCATGGGTAGTTGTATAGACTTGTGTATTAGTACCACTCCTTAGCTACACTGGTAAATTCGGGATTTGTTATGGTCGTATCGGGACTAGCATCTCGGTACTCTAGCAATCCTTTGCTATATGCCCTGGTTGTCGACATCTATAACAAATCACTTGTTTCTGCCAGTTTCAACATTCCCCACTATAATATCTCCCACAAATCTAACATTACGGAATATTTTCTTTTCTAGGCTTCTAGTCACTCTTCTGGCCTTTTTGGTTTACTTTTGACTGGAATTGTCTTATTCCTCTATTGTTTATGAAACTGGAGCCAATTGAACTACCCCTCCGCCCCCCGATATTATAGCAGGTGTTGAAATAGTCAATGAAGCAGGTAGAGCCGACTGATTTGGCATCACTGTCTAGGGTACTGTCACTGATGGAGGTGTTGTCATGGAGGGGGCATTCCTGGATGGCTTATTAACATATACCTCCAACCTCAATGCTCTCTCTAATGTCTCTTCATAGGTTTGAAGAGGTTGTGGTCCAGCTAGCACATGCAAGGCTGTCTAGTCTCAAGCCATGAAGAAATCTGTCCAATCGAAGATTGGGTGTACTCACCATACCCGAAGTAAAACTAGATAGGACATCAAAACGGGTAGAATAATCCTTTATTGAACCTTCCCCCTGCTGTAAGGAAATGAATTCTTGAACTTTAACTGCTACCGCATTAGTCGTTCTGTATTGGGCCTCAAATGTCCTTCTAAAGTCCTGCCAAGTCATTAGATCTACATTTCTGGTTTCTTTAATGAGCTCCCACCATACGTGAACCTCTACCCTATTAAGAAACTGGCATACCAAAGTTTTTCTCTATCAATCATAGGAAACAAAGCCATAGTACTTTCCACTAGCTTGATCCACTCGTTAGCCACTAGAGGATCTTTAGTACTTTTAAATTTATAAGTGGTCTGCTGACTAGGTAAGGAATAAATAGGCTCAAGCCACCTCTGAGCTCCAACTTCTCTTCTCCTCTCATTCCTCATTTCAATTTTGATTTCTTCTATGACCTCCTTATGAATCTCATTTCTAATCTCATCTCAAATGACATCTTTGACTATATTTTCAGGTGTTAGTCTATCTTGACTCTCGATCAACACTTGACGGACTATATCTCTAATTTCTGCTAGCCCAAATCCTAAACCACTTGATAGGGTAAGGTTAGACGACTCTCTTGTCTCTCTCTAAATACCCCTTTCATGACCCTATCCTCATCTTATAGTACTCCTCATCTAATAACTGCATAAGTGTAACTACATAAGGATTTTATCATTCTGTTATTTGAATACAAGCAAAGAAAATAACTTATTGCAGTCGATTCCTGAGAGCTAATCTATGAGACATGAAGGGCACTTGTGCAATACCAAAATGCAAAACTACATTATATTATATCTACCTTTAAGCGCCAAAAATAGCACTCTGATACCAAAAATGTAACATCTCCTAACCCATAGGTGTGTTACAGAAAAACAACAAGAGTTTTCCTATTTTAGAGGGCTTGGGGAATTTTTATTATGTCTTGTAACACTCATAATTAGTAATTCACACAAACTAGTGCTACCAACTGACTAGATTTTCATCAACTTAATCACAATTAATGGAATAAATAAATCATAGTCACCATCGGAAAAATTGCCACCCACATGAACCTTATAACCAATTCCAACAATTAACACAATATATATATATATATATATATATATATATATATATATATATATATATATATATATTCTCATGAGGATATACTAACCATTATGTAGATGTACATGCACATCAAAACAACAACCACATATATGCATACAGGAACCAAAATATATGTATATTTACCAATATCTATATCAAGTATATGTTGACTCAAAGAGTCATTATGCTCTTATTTTGACGATAACAAACTAATATATCCCTAAGCATATTGACTATTAATTTTACTTGAGTGTGAGCTTAGAATGCAAGAATTTATCTAATGCACTTGAAGGAGTTTTAAGATGGAAATGAAAGACAAGACTCAAGTGAAGAATTATTGAAGATTTGAAAAAAAAAAAACTCGAGTTTAGGTAGATATGTTTATAATTTTAGGTTAAAATGTTGTTTTTCAAACTTATTGGGTTAAACAAATTTTTTATTAACGTTTATTAACTCATTTAAAATGATGAAGTTTTGTGAACTACATTTTCATATCTCAAAATTGGTTTTGAAAGAATTTTGAAATATGTGTTAAAGTGTCACTTTTCAAAGGTTTAGAGGGTAAATTGTAAGTTTTCAAAAATTTAGGGGGTAAAATGTAATAAAATTTGGTTGACCGAATTTGACCGTTCAAATTCTTTAATGACAGCTTCTGAATTATCTAGAAGCCATACATTTTGGCTTTCAGAAATTTGGTTGATCGATTAAATTCAATCGACCAAATTTTGGTTTGAATTTTCTAAAGGCTAGTGCCACGTAGGCACCACGGGAGTGGCACGTCACATCCGATTGATTGAATAACATCTGATGGATTGAATTTGATATTTTTTGGAAAATCAAAACGACTAGTTATTGTGCACAATGATAACTTTTCTCATTTCCTCTATATAAACCTAATCAAATTTGTTTGTAAAGGACTTTTGCCACCAAGAACTTTCACATATTTGAGACCAAATTAGTTTTGAGCTATTTACTTACAAATTCTCTTCTCTAATCAAAACCCTTGCTCATATACTTTGTAATTTCATTTGCATTAGGTTGTACTAAGCTTAAACTTTCATATACATTTTTTGAGAGAGATTATATTTCGAATTCATATAAAAAATTCGTACTATAAAAGAGTGAAGTTCACTCTTGGAGAGGTTAGAAAATTTTTGGTGAGAGAAATTGAGTTCTAGTATTTGTAAAAGTTAATAGCACCTTGGAAGCTATTTTGTTGTGAAGAAAAGGGTTTAGTGGAATACTCCAATGGAGATAGCTTTGAGGAGTAGACGTAGGCCAGGTTAAGCCGAACCACTATATATCGTGTATTTAATTTTCTCTTCCTTTAAACTCATACTTTAAGTTATGTTCTTTTAATTGTATTGATTATCTAAAATATTTTTGTTATTCTCATAAATTGGATTAAAAATAGGCAATATTCATTGATTTGAATAAATTGTTTTAATTCTCTAATTTGGTAAAGATTGTTTTAAATTGCCTAATTCACCACCTTTTTTAGGCCATTCTATCCTTCAATTGATATCAGAGCGAGGTTGCTCATTCTCATAAACTTAACCGTTTAGAGCAATGGCCATGAACCTAAGGAAATCCCATACCGTTAGTGAAAGGCTTGCCCTTAATAGATCGTCATTGTTTGATGGCACCGAATATGCCCATTAGAAAAATCGTATATCAATTTTCCTTCAAAGTGATTATGAATTGTGGGAAGTAGTGCAAGATGGACCTTTTGTTCCTATGAAAGAAGCAAATGGAAAACAAGTGCCCAAAACTAGGGAAGAAATGACCTCTCAAGATAAGAAAAATATTGCTATTAATGCTAGAGCTATGAATGTGTTATATTATGCATTAAATGAATATAACTTTAACAAGGTACAAGCTTGTACCTTGGTTAAAGAAATTTAGGAATTATTAATAGTGTCAAATAAGGGAACTTCACAAGTGAAAGAGACTAAAATTAGTATACTCACACACTCATATGAGTTGTTTAAAATGAATGAAGATAAGACTATTAGTGATATGTTTGATAGATTTATTACTATTGTGAATGAATTGAAAAATTTTGGTAAAGTTTATACTAACCAAGAAAATGTCAAGAAACTTCTTAGGTGTTTGCCTCCTTCATAAGATCCCAAAGTAACGACAATCGAAGAAGTAAAAGATGTTAAGACTTTACCTCTTGAAGAGCTTTTAGGTTCACTTCTCACTCATAAGCTTACTATGAAGCAAAGACAAATTGAAGAAGTGGAAAAGAAGAAAAAAAGTATCGTCTTCAAATCATCCATCAAAGAGAATGAAAAGTTCCTAGAAGAAGAGGATGAGACATCAAATGATGAAGATAAAGACATTGTACTCTTGACTAGAAAGATTGGAAAACTTCTAAGAAATAAAAAACTAAAAAGAAATGGAAACTTCATAAAAAGGGAGGCTACTAAAGGTGAAAGAAGAGAAAGACAAAAGAGAGAACAAGATGTATGCTATGAATGCAAAATGCCAGGACACATCAAGTATGATTGCCCTCTACTTAAACTTGGTAAATCGAAAAAGAAGGCAATGAAGGCTACATTGGATGATAACGATGAAAGTGAATCCGAAAAGGAGGATAATGAAGTAACCAACATGTGTTTCATGGCAATCGCATATAATAAGGTAATTAATTCTAGCTCATCTAATGCTTATGATGATTTAGATAATATAGATGATGAGATAGATGAAAACCCCTCATATGAAAAGTTAGATGATACACTTGAAGAGATAAATGAAAAACTTGCTCTTTGTATATCAAAAAATGCAACTCCTAGAAAGAAAAATTTTAACTTGGAAAAAGAAAATGAGTCTTTAAAAAAAAAATGAAATTCTTAACCAAAAAATCTTTGAGCTTAAAGGAAAAGAAATGAAAAAAACAAGTGTTCCATTTTTAAAAAAGAAAAACAAAAGTTTAAAAATGATCTTTGTATAGCTAAAAAGGAAAAATAAATTATAGAAAGTGAAATTGAAGCTTTAAAAAAGGGGAGCAAAGGATTTAAGTGAAATAGTTTTAAAATTCAAAAAAGGAAAAGATATTCTTGATAAAATGCTTGGTGTACAAAAAAGAATTTTAAACAAAAAAGGACTTGGTTATAAACCTTTTATTAAAGAAAAATATTTAAAAAATTATTTTGTTAAAACCTCAATTTCAAGTTAATCAAATATAACTTTTAATTATTATGGAAATAAAGGTCATATCTCATCATCTTGCCCAATTCAAAATAAACATCATATGGGCACAAGAAAGTGTGGGTTCCTAAAGGAACAAAAACTAACCACCAAGGATCCAACATGATTTGAGTATCTAAGACAAATTCTTGAATCTCTTATTGTGTTTAGGAACCGAAAAACAAAAGGAAGAAAAGCAAATGGTTCCTTGATAGTGCTTGCTCAAGACACATGACCAAAGATATTTCACTTTTCTCGACAATAAGCAAAAAAGATGCAAGACGTGTCACCTTTGGAGACAACACAAAGGGTAAAATTATTGGCATTGGAGATATCAGTAACAACTCTCATATTATCATTGAAAACGTTCTTTTGGTGGATAGTCTTAAGCATAATCTGCTTAGCATTAGTCAACTGTGTGATAAAGGATTTAAAGTTATTTTTTAGCCAAATAGTTGCATTATAAAAAATATGAATGATAGAAAAACAATTTGTGTGGGAAATAAAGATGGAAATGTTTACACTATAGATGTAAAAAATGCATCTCATGAAAATCTATGTTTCTCCGCATTACATGAAAATAGTTAGTTGTGGCATAGAAGATTAGGTCATGCTAGCATAGACTTGATTTCAAAAATCTCCAAGAAAGAGCTTGTCAAAGGTTTTCTAAAAATAGATTTTGTTAAAGATAAAATTTGTGATGCATGTCAATTTGGCAAACAAACAAAAAATTCTTTTAAAAGTAAAACTCATATTTCCATATCTAGAGCTTTACAACTTCTTCATATTGAAATTTTTGGTCCTTCAAGAACTGCAAGCCTAAGTGGAAAAAGAAATGCATATTTCTTGCATTAGGAGTGATCATGGAGGAGAATTTGAAAACTTTTGTGATGAGCATGGTATTGAACATTAATTCTCTTGTCCTAGAACTCCTCAACAAAATGGTGTTGTTGAAAGAAAGAATAGGATAATTCGCATTGGATTGTACTAAGCTTAAACTTTCGTATACACTTTTTGAAAGAGATTATATTTTGAATTCATATCAAAAATTCGTACTATAAAAGAGTGAAGTTCACTCTTGGAGATGTTAGAAAATTTTTTATGAGAGAAATTGAGTTCTAGTGTTTGTAAAGGTTAATAGCACCTTGGAAGCTATTTTGTTGTGAAGAAAAGGTTTGGTTGACTTGTTATCAACCAAGGATTAGTGGAATACTCCAAGGGAGATAGCTTGGAGGAGTGGACGTAGACCGGGTTGAGCCGAACCATTATATATCGCGTGTTTGGTTTTCTCTTCCCTTAAACTCATACTTTATGTTATGCTCTTTTGATTGTATTGATTATCTGAAATATTTTTGTTATTATCATAAATTGCATTAAAAATAGGCAACATTCATTGATTTGAATAAATTGTTTTAATTCTCTAATTTGATAAAGATTGTTTTAAATTACCTAATTCACCCCCTTCTTAGGCCATTCAATCCTTCAATATATATATGCATAAATTCACATATACATCCAAAACATATAAATCAACAAAAATACAGTGTCTTCCTCCCTCAACCTTATGTCTCGCTAGTGCTCCTCGGTAACCTTTGCTATAACTCTTTACCTATAAAAGTATTAAATTAAAAGGAGTGAGCGACTATGACTCAGTAAGAAAACCATACTAAATACTCAAAGCATTTCATATCAGTACTAATCTCTATCATACTTAGCGTGTCTGGGCTAGTCACATACAAGATAATTTACACAGAACACGCATTAATCACATATTATAATTCTCTTCATTAATATATTTATTTTTTTCTTTACTATACAAGTATGATTCCCACGTTATGATTTATGCATGTATGAGTGCCATGACTTTTCTATTTTCTGATCGTATATCTTTCTCAACTCTTTATCAACCACATAGGTTTGCATGCATGATTCTAATGCATGCAAATGACTTCATAAAACATTTGCTAATTCTTTTTTTTTGTTTATTAAATATTTTCATTGACTAGTCTAGACTACATATAACAGTACTCACAATCACCATACGAGGTACAATCCTCTCTTTCACGCACATTTCATAATTTTTTTTCTTTGCCATCCACACAGTATAACTGACATCTTTCTTTGCTGCCACACAGTACAACTAATATCTTTTTTTATTATCCACACAGTACAGTTGACATCTTTCTTTGTTATCCACACAATACAGTTGATATCTTTCATTGTTGTCCATACAGTACAACTCGCGTATAAGGATTTTAATTATGCTTTTTGCTTTCCTGTATCATATGAGTCATTATAAAACCAAAAACACTTGTTTTCCATTTTCTGAAAACATGCATAACTTAGGAAATGTTTTTCCTTTTTCTTTATTTTTCTGAAAACATGCATATGCTATGATTCGTCATGTAACCATAATATGGAATATGGAATATGCATATTCATTTCTTTTCTCATTCTTTTCAACCCTTATCAAGCATCATATGATTTTCTCATGCATTTATATATATATCTCATGCGTCAAATTAATTTCTCCATATGAATATACATATATGCAACATAGGCTTAATATAAAGGTTCTTATACAGATCCTACACATAATTAAGCAAAAATTAACCTACATTATATAAAATGACACTTTCACCCTTATGGATGAAAATTACATGTCTACCTTTAGTGCAAATTCTTCATCAATTCATCCTTTCTCACATGCTCAATACACAAAATCAACTAAGCTAGCCTTAAGAATAAAAAATGTCTAAAATACCCTTATAGCCAAAATTACATCATGAATCCTAATGAATTTCCTTATTCTTTTAAGCATAAATTACTTTAATTCTAATACTCTACACACTGATACAAGTAAAGGTTATTTGAATAACCTAACTCAAATTACTTCAAGTATGTAAAGTATGAAATTCTTACTTTTTCTTTGCTAATTAGGTGATTTAAGCCTATTTTTCTTCTTGTCTTCTTCCTAGCAACCTCATTCAACCAAAAACATACACATCCATTAAAACTTTAAACTTGACATTTCTTAAAAATTAAACTTTTTACCGTAGAACTTACTATAATAGATAGATCTACACTTTTTATAACTAGAGACTCTGGAAATTAGATGGTTTGGCTAGGTTTTTTGGTGAATTTTTGGTTGAAGAAAACTTTAATGAAGTTCATGGAGGATTCTCGGCCAAGTAAGAAGAAAATGAATAGTTTTGTTGTTTTATAGCCTTTTTGGACTAATTTACCCTTAACCTTCTTCAAAAACAACTATTTTATCCTTAACCAATTACCAAAAACCCTTAGCACTATTATATAATTTCAAGTGTGTTATTCAATTTATATTCTCACTTTGTCTCTTAAATCCTTCTAAAATGACCATTTTATCCCCTTTAAAAATTATTGCTCATTTAGTAGTTTTAAAGGATTCTTTCACAATTTCATTAGATAACTTATAAAATCAACTCTAGGGGTAATTTTAGAAGTAGAGTTTACTGGCATACCTGAATCTGAGTGTTATATAACCATAATGATTTCACCAGTGGTAGACCCATAAATCTTTTTTGGGGGGGCCTTCGCAGCTCTATTATTATTTGTCAATCAACTAGTAAAAACTTAAAATAAAACCCTCAATCATTGAACAAAAGAAATAATATTATCAAGTTTATCCATAATCAAAATTTCCATAATAATATTTCATAGGTTTTCACACAACCAAATCTAGAAACCTTTGTGCTTAATCATATATAAATAGACCACAAAATTCCTTCTTCGCCACTTCCAGGCTTCTTCAATCAAACATAAAACAAATTCTAAATCAAATTTCCCCACCTAAACTTTCAAGGCTCCGAACAATTAAGAAATGAATTGTTATTTATTTAAACAAATTTAATAGAAGACTTGTTTTGCAATATTCTCTTTCTTTTTGTAATATGAAGAAATGTATCCAACATTAATCAATGATTTTTTGGGGGGGAGGGGGGGAGGAGGTGGGGAAGTGTAACCTCTCATAACCAATAGGTGTGTTACAAAAAAACGGCTAGAGTTCCCCTATTTTTTAGGGCCCGGGGAAATTTTTTTATATTTTTAATTATGCCCTATAACACTCCCAATTAGCAATTCACACAAACCAGTCCTACCAACCGACTGGATTTTCATCAACTTAATTACAATTAACAAAATAAATACTTAATAGTAACCATCATAAAAATTACCACCCATACAAATTTTATAACCAATTTCAATGACTAGCCATATATATATACATATATATATATATACAATCACATATATACCAATAAGAAACAAAATATGTACATATCCACCAATATATATGCATATATTTACATATACATCAAGACATATAAATCAACAAAAATATGGTGTCTTTCTCCTTTAGCCTCATGTCTTACTAGTACTCCCCGGGAACCTTTGCTGCAACTCTTTACCTGTAAAATATTAAATTAAACAGAGTGAGTGACCGTGGCTCAGTAAGAAAATCATACTCAATACTCAAATCATTTCATACCAGCGTGTCTGGGTTATTTACAAACAAAATAATTGACATGAAACACGCATTAAACACATATTATAATTCTCTTTTTTCACTCATTTATTCATTTCCTTACTATACAAATATGATTCATTCGTTATGATTTATGCATATAGGAGTGCTATGACTTTTCTATTTTCTGATCATACATCTTTCTCAACTCTTTATCAGCCACATATGCTTGCATGCATGATTCTAATGCAAATGACTTTCATAAAATATTTGCTAATTCTTTCTTTTTTTTAAAAAATATTTTCATTGACCGGTCTAGACTACATAAGACAGTACTCGCAGTCACCATACAAGGTACAATTCTCTCTTACACGCATATTTCTCTTTTTTTTTCTTGCTGTCCACATAGTACAACTGACATTTTTTTTCTTTGTTGTCCACACAGTACAACTAATATCTTTCTTAGCTGTCAACACAGTATAGCTGACATTTTTTTTTCTTTGTTATCCACACAGTACAGTTTGCGTGAAAGGATTTTAAGCATGCTTTCTACTTTCCTTTATCATAAGAGTCATTATAAAACCAAAAATGTAACATCCGAATTCAGGTGTGTCAGTAAACTCCACTTCCAAAATTACCCCTAGAGTTGATTTTATAACTTGTTGTGTAAAGAAATTGCAAAAGAATCATAGAAAACTACTAAATGAGCAATATTTTTCAAAGGGGGTAAAATGGTCATTTTATAAAGATTCAAGGGACAAAGTGGGAATTAAAATTGAAGGGCACACTTGAAATTATATGGTGGTGCTAAGGGTTTTTGGTAATTGGCTAAGGATAAAATAGTAATTTATGGAAAAGGTTAAGGGCAAAATGGTCCAAAAGGCTTATAAACTTATGCTATTCATTTTCTCTTTCATTTTTGCCGAGAACTCCATGGTTTTAGCTAAGCTTTTTCCCTTAACCAAAATTTGTCCAAAAACCTAGCTAAACCACCTAATTTCCAGAGACCCCAGTTATAAAAAGTGTAGATCTGTCAATTCTGATCAGTTCTAAGGTAAGAAATTTAATTTTTAAGATATGTGAAATTTGGGAGTTTGATGGATGATTATATTTTTGGTTGATTAAGGTTGCCAAGAAGAAGAAAAAAAGGTGAATAAGCTTAAATCACCTATTTGGAAAAGAAAAGGTAAGAATTTCATACTTTACATACTTGAAGTAAATTTGAGTTAGGTTATTTAAATAACCTTTACTTATATAAGTGTGTAAGGTATTAGAATTAAGATGATTTATGCTTAAAAGGATAAAGAAATTCATTAGGATTCATGATGTAATTTTTGGACATAAGGGTAAAAAGGTAAATTTTGGCCATAAGGGCAAAAATGTCATTTTATGCGATATAGGTTAATGTTGCTTAATTATGTGCATGTTATGTGAAATAACCCTTATATTAAGCCTATATTGTATAATTGAAATTAATTTGAGACATGATATATATTTATATATAAATGCATGAGAAAATAACATGATGTTTGAGAAGGAATGAAAAAAAAAATAAGGGAAAATAACAAATGCGCATATTTCATATTATGGTTATATATGCATACATGAGGAATCATAACATATGCATGATTTAGAAAAAAATAAAGAAAGAGGAAAAATATTTTCTAAGTCATGCATGCTTTTAGAAAATGGAAAACAAGTATTTTTGGTTTTATAATGACTCATATGATACAGGAAAGCAGAAAACATACTAAAAATCCTTACACGCCAGCTGTACTGTGTGGACAGCAAATAAAATAATCGGTTGTACTGTGTGGACAACCAGCTGTACTGTGTGGACAGCAAAGAAAAAATATCAGCTGTACTGTGTGGACAACAAAGAAAAATATCAGCTGTACTGTGTGGACAGCAAAAGAAAAATATCAGCTGTACTGTGTGGACAGCAAAGAAAAATATTAGCTGTACTGTGTGGACAGCAAAGAAAAAAAAAATATGCGTGTAAGAGAGAATTATATTTTGTATGGTGACTGCAAGTACTATCATATGTAATCTAGATCGATCAATGAGAAAGAGAGAGAAACAAATTAGTAAATATTTTATGAAAATCATTTGCATTAGAATTATGCATACAAGCCTGTGTGGCTGATAAAAAGTTGAGAAAGATGTACGATCAGAAAATAGAAATGTCATGGCACTCATACATGCATAAATCATAATGAGTGAATCATATTTGTATAGTAAGGAAATGAATAAATATGTGAAAAAAAAAGAATTATGATATGTGTTAAATGCGTGTTCTGTGTCAATTATTTTGTTGTAAATAGTTCAGACACGCTGAATATGGAAAAGATTAGAAAAAGATTAGTACTGGTATAAAACGCTTTAAGTGTTGAGTATGATTTTCTTACTGAGTCATAGTCGCTCACTCCGTTTAATTTAATATTTTACAGGTAAAGAAATGCAGCAAAGGTTCCCGGAGAGCACTAGTAAGATATGAGGCTAAGGGAGGAAGGCACCATAATTTTGTTGACTTAAATGTTATGATGTATATATATATATATATATATATATATATATATATATATATATATATATATATATATATATATATATATATATATATATATGACTAGTTTTGAAAATTGATTATAAAGTTTATGTGGGTGATAATTTTTATGATAGTTATTATTATGTACTTATTTTATTTATTATGATTATGTGATGAAAATCCAGTCGATTGGTAGGACTGGTTTATGTGAATTGTTAATTGGGAGTGTTACAGGGCATAATTAAAAAGAGAAAAATATTCCCCGGACCCTCTAAAATAGGGAAACTCTTACCATTTTTCTGTAACACACCTATTGGTTAGGAGAGGTTACATTTTTGGTATCAGAGCGCGATTTTGGACGCTTAAAGGAAGATATAATGTAATGTGTGGTAATATAATACAATATATCTATGGTTTTGCATTCTAATATTGCACAGGTGCCCCTCATGTCTCACAGATTAGCTCCCGAGAATCGACTGCAGTAAGTTATTTTCTTTACCTGTATTCAAATAATAGAATATTATGTAATTACACTTATACAGTTATTAGATGAGGAGTACCACAAGACGAGGACGAGGACGAGGACGAGGACGAGGACGGGGTCGTGGAAGGGGTATTCAAAGAGAGACGGGAGAACCGTCTAACCCTGCCCTGTCAGTTGGTTCAGGATTTGGGCTAGCAGAAATAAGAGATATAGTCCGTCAGGTGTTGACTGAGAGTCAAGATAGACCCACACCTGAAAATATAGCTAGAAATGCCATCCGAGATGAGATTAGAAGTGAGATTCGTGAGAAAGTCATAGAAGAAATCAGAAATGAAATGAGGAATGAAGGGAGAAGGGAGAGGAGAAATTAGAGCTCAAAGGCGACTTGAGTCCATTTATTCCTTACCTAATCAGCATACCCCTCCTGAATTTAAAGGTACTAAAGATCCGTTAATGGCTGATGAATGGATCAAGCAGGTAAAAAGTACTATAGATTTATTTCCTATGACTAATAGAGAAAAAGTTCGGTATGCCAATTTTTTGATGAGAGGAGAGGCCTGCGTATGGTGGGACCTAGTTAAAGAAACCAGAAGTGTGGATCTGATGACCTGGCAAGACTTTAGAAAGGCATTTGAGGCCCAATATAGAACAGCTGATGTGGTAGCAGTCAAAGTTCAAGAGTTCATTTCTTTACAGCAGGGAGAGGGTTCAGTAAAGGATTACTCTACCCGTTTTGATGTCTTAGCCAGTTTTGCTCCAGGTATGGTGAGTACCCCTAGTCTCCGTTTGGACAGATTTCTTCAAGGCCTTAAACCGGAGATAGCCTTGCATGTGCTAACTGGACCACAACCTCCTCAAACTTATGAAGAGGCATTGGAGAGAGCATTGAGGTTGGAGGTAGATGTTAATAAGCTACCCAGGAATGCACCTTCCATGTCAACACCTCCATCAGTGACAGTACCCCAGATAGTGATGCCAAGTCAGTCAGCTTTACCTGCTTCATTGACTATTTCAGCACCTGCTACAGCATTAGGGGGTAGCTCAATTGGCTCCAGTTTCAGAAACAATAAAGGAAAAAGAAAATTCCAGTCAAAAACAAGTAGAAAAGGCTGGAAGAATGACAAGAAGCCTAGAAAAGAAAATATTCCCCAATGTCAGATTTGTGGGAGACGTCATAGTGGGGAATGTTGGTACCAGCAGAAACAGGTGATTTGTTATAGATGCCGACAGCCAGGGCATATAGCAAAGGATTGCCAAAGTACCGAAGTGCCAGTTCATATACAGCCACCACAAAGCCTAATTCCACCAGTGTAACCAGGGAGAGGTACTAATGCACGGGTTTATACAGCTACCTATAGTCAGGCGAAGGCTAGTCCATCTGCAGTTACTGGTCAGCTCTTTTTCTACTCTGTTTCTTTATATGCATTAATTGATTCAGGAGCTACACACTCCTTTATTGCACCAAGGGTTATTGAAAGGGTAGGTTTAGTGCCTGTTAGGTCTACCCATTCCATTAGAATTGAGATGCCAGATGGGGGGAGTGTGATTACAGATAAAATGCTAAAAGACTAGAAGATAGTGATATATGGGAGAGAGTTAAAGGTGGACTTGATTGTCTTTGATATGCCTGATTTTGATGTTATCCTGGGCATGGATTTCTTAGAAAGATATGGAGTTGAGATTGACTGTAGAAAGAAAAAAGCTCGATTCCAACTTGACAATGGGGATTACTTTAATTTCGGAGAGGGTCATCAGCCTAGTATGATGATCAGTAATGTAAAAGCACAAAAATTATTGAAAAAGGGGTGTACGGGATATTTAGCTCATGTGGTACATAAGCATGATGTTCAAAGATTGGGTGTTCAGGATGTCCCAATAGTACAAGATTTCCCAGATGTCTTTCCTGATGAGCTACCAGGTTTACCTCCAGAGAGAGAGTTGGAGTTTAGTATCGAGTTAGAACCTAGCTCAGCCCCAATTTCAAAAGCCCCTTACCGAATGGATCCAGCTGAATTGCAAGAATTAAAGAAACAGTTGCAAGAACTTTTAAATAAGGGTTTTATTAGACCTAGCCACTCTCCTTGGGGAGCACCCATACTATTTGTCAAAAAGAAAGATGGGTCGCTCCGTATGTGCATAAATTACAGAGAGTTGAATAAATTAACAGTGAAGAATAAATACCTGTTGCCTCGAATTGATGATTTATTTGATCAATTGAAAGGAGCTTCTGTGTTCTCCAAAATTGATTTGAGATCGGGTTATCACCAGGTGAGGATTGCAGAGCAAGATATTCCAAAGACAGCTTTTCGGACTCGCTACGGGCACTACGAGTTTGTGATAATGCCCTTTAGATTGACTAATGCTCTAGCAATCTTTATGGATTTAATGAATCGAGTATTTCATGATTGCCTTGACAAATTCCTAGTGGTATTTATTGATGATATCTTGATATACTCTAGATCAGAAGAAGAACATGCCGAACACTTGAGATTTGTGCTACAAAGATTGAGAGAAAAGAAATTGTATGCCAAATTCTCTAAGTGTGAATTCTGGTTGGATCAAGTAGTATTTTTGGGACACGTGGTTACTAAAGAAGGCATAGCTGTAGACCCCAGTAAAGTGGAAACAATACTTGAATGGGCGAGGCCAAAGACTGTGAAAGAGATCAGAAGCTTTTTAGGGCTAGCTGGCTATTACAGAAGATTTGTTCAAGGTTTTGCCCGGTTGGCCAAACCAATTACAACTCTTACTAGACAAGGAACTCCTTTTATATGGACTGATGATTGTGAAAAAAGTTTCTAAGAGCTAAAAAGGCGGTTGACTACAGCTCCTATTTTAGTATTGCCAGAGGAAGGTGTAGATTATGATATTTATTGTGATGCCTCGCATAATGGCTTGGGAGCCGTGCTGATGCAAAAGGGTAAGGTGATAGCGTATGCCTCTCGGCAGTTAAAAGATTATGAAACACGCTACCCTACCCATGATTTAGAGTTAGCAACAGTGGTTTTGCTTTAAAAATTTGGAGACATTATTTATATGGAATTAAATGTAATATCTACACCGACCATAAAAGTCTAAAATATTTCTTCACTCAGAAAGACTTGAATATGAAACAAAGGAGATGGTTGGAGCTAGTCAAAGATTATGAATGTGATATTAAATATCAACCGGGTAAAGCAAATGTGGTAGCCGATGCCTTGAGTAGAAAGATTGCCATAGCTCACCTCACCATTCAGATAGAGTTACAAAAAGAGTTTCAGAGGGAACAGATTGAGGTGATAAGAAGTCAAGTGGCCAGATTGGAAATTCAACCTAATCTCTTCAATGAAATAAAAAAGAAGCAAGTAGAAGATTTATGGTGCCAGAAAATAAGTCAACAGATATGTGAGGGGAAAACAATTGAGTTTCAAATGATAGATGAAGTGCTCAAATTCAGAAACAGGGTATGTATTCCCCAAGATCTGGAATTGAGAAAGAAAATCCTAAGTGAAGCACATGATACACTTTACACTGCTCATCCTAGGGGAGTAAAGTTGTATCAGGATTTAAAGAAAATTTATTGGTGGATAGGTATGAAAAAAGATATTGGAGACTATGTAGCTAAGTGCTTGGTATGTCAACAGGTCAAGGCCGAGCATCAGAGACCTTCAGGTTTGCTTCACTCACTTAGTATTCCTAAATGGAAATGGGAAGATATTTTAATGGATTTCATCATTGGCCTACCTCGAGTACAAAAAGGCTATAATGCATTATGGGTGATTGTAGATAGATTAACTAAATCGGCCCATTTTATTCCAGTGAAAGATAGTTTTGCTTCAGATCAACTGGCCCAGATTTATATACGGGAGATTGTGAGATTACATGGTGTACCCAAAACTATTGTGTCGGATAGAGACCCCAAATTTGTTTCAGCTTTTTGGGGTAGCTTACAAAGAGCATTGGGTACTAGGCTGGCATTTAGCACAACATATCATCCTCAAACAGATGGCCAAACAGAAAGGGTGAATCAAATACTAGAGGATATGTTGAGGGCCTGTTGTTTAGATTACAAAATGACCTGGCATGAAATAATTCCATTGATAGAATTTGCATATAATAATAGTTACCAGTCCACCATTAAAATGGCCCCATATGAGGCTCTTTATGGAAGAAAGTGTAGATCCCCATTACATTGGGATGATTTAGGAGAGCGAGATGATTTGAGTCAAGTTCTTGGGCCTGAGTTAACCTAAAGGATGGTGGAAGATATAAAGGCTATCAAGACTAGAATGAAGCAAGCTCAAGACAGACAAAAGAGCTATGCAGATTTGAAAAGGAAAGAAGTAGAGTTTCAACCGGGTGATAAAGTTTTTGTGAAAGTAGCCCCTTACAAGCACGTGATGAGATTTGGAAGAAAAGGGACTTGCTCCAAGATTTATTGGCCCATTTGAAATTTTAGAAAGAGTGGGCAAGGTGGCTTATAGACTTGCACTTCCACCTAGTATGGATCGAGTTCATAATGTATTTCATATTTCTTTATTGAGAAAGTACATTAGCGATCCTTCACATGTCTTGAAATCAGATGATGTGGAATTAAAAGAAGATTTAGCTTATGAGGAGCAACCAGTGCAGATACTAGACAGAAAAATAAAAAAGCTCCGAAATAAGACAATTCCATTAGTGAAAGTATTATGGAAGAATCATAAGGTGGAAGAAGCCACATGGGAGGTTGAGCAACAAATGAAAGAGAGATTTCCCAACTTATTTGTTTAAATTTCGAGGACGAAATTCTTTTAAGGGGGGAAGAAATGTAACATCCGAATTCAGGTGTGTCAGTAAACTCCACTTCCAAAATTACCCTAGAGTTGATTTTATAACTTGTTGTGTAAAGAAATTGCAAAAGAATCATAGAAAACTACTAAATGAGCAATTTTTTTCAAAGGGGGTAAAATGGTCATTTTATAAAGATTCAAGGGACAAAGTAGGAATTAAAATTGAAGGGCACACTTGAAATTATATGGTGGTACTAAGGGTTTTTGGTAATTGGCTAAGGATAAAATAGTAATTTATGGAAAAGGTTAAGGGCAAAATGGTCCAAAAGGCTTATAAACTTATGCTATTCATTTTCTCTTTCATTTTTGCCGAGAACTCCATGGTTTTAGCTAAGCTTTTTCCCTTAACCAAAATTTGTCCAAAAACCTAGCTAAACCACCTAATTTCCAGAGACCCCAGTTATAAAAAGTGTAGATCTGTCAATTCTGATCAGTTCTAAGGTAAGAAATTTAATTTTTAAGATATGTGAAATTTGAGAGTTTGATGGATGATTATATTTTTGGTTGATTAAGGTTGCCAAGAAGAAGAAAAGAAGGTGAATAAGCTTAAATCACCTATTTGGAAAAGAAAAGGTAAGAATTTCATACTTTACATACTTGAAGTAAATTTGAGTTAGGTTATTTAAATAACCTTTACTTATATAAGTGTGTAAGGTATTAGAATTAAGATAATTTATGCTTAAAAGGATAAAGAAATTCATTAGGATTCATGATGTAATTTTTGGACATAAGGGTAAAAAGGTAAATTTTGGCCATAAGGGCAAAAATGTCATTTTATGCGATATAGGTTAATATTGCTTAATTATGTGTATGTTATGTGAAATAACCCTTATATTAAGCCTATATTGTATAATTGAAATTAATTTGAGACATGATATATATTTATATATAAATGCATGAGAAAATAACATGATGTTTGAGAAGGAATGAAAAAAAAAATAAGGGAAAATAACAAATGCGCATATTTCATATTATGGTTATATATGCATACATGAAGAATCATAACATATGCATGATTTAGAAAAAAATAAAGAAAGAGGAAAAATATTTTCTAAGTCATGCATGCTTTTAGAAAATGGAAAACAAGTATTTTTGGTTTTATAATGACTCATATGATACAGGAAAGCAGAAAACATACTAAAAATCCTTACACGCCAGCTGTACTGTGTGGACAGCAAATAAAATAATCGGTTGTACTGTGTGGACAATCAGCTGTACTGTGTGGACAGCAAAGAAAAAATATCAGTTGTACTGTGTGGACAGCAAAGAAAAATATCAGCTGTACTGTGTGGACAGCAAAAGAAAAATATCAGCTGTACTGTGTGGACAGCAAAGAAAAATATTAGCTGTACTGTGTGGACAGCAAAGAAAAAAAATATGCGTGTAAGAGAGAATTATATATTATACACATAATTAAGCAAAATTAACCTACATCACATAAAATGACATTTTCGCCCTTATGGATATAAGGGTTATTCCACATATTATACACATAATTAAGCAAAAATTAACCTTATGAATAAAATTATATGCTTACCCTTAATGCCAATTCTCTCATCAATTCATCATTTCTCATATATTCAACACACAAAATCCACTAAGCTAACCCTAGGAATATGAAATGTCTAAAATACCCTTATGGCCAAAAACTACATCATGAATCTTCATGAATTTTTTTATCCTTTTAAGCATAAATCACCTTAATTCTAATACCTTACACACTTATACAAGTAAAAGTTATTTAAATAACCTAACTCAAATTACTTCAAATATGTAAAGTATGAAATTCTTACATTTTCTTCGCTAATTAGGTTATTTAAGCCTATCCTCCTTCTTTTCTTCTTCCTAGCAACCTTAATCAACCAAAAACATAATCATCCATCAAAACTCTAAACTTCACACCTTTAAAAATTAAAATTTTTACCTTAAAACTTATTAGAGTTGATAGATCAATACTTTTTATAACTGGAGGCTTTGGAAATTAGGTGGTTTAGCTAGGTTTTTTGATGAATTTTGCTTGAAGGAAAAACTTTAGCTAAAATTATGGAGATTCTCGGCCAAGGAAGAAGAAAATGAATAGTTGGTTGGTTTTATAAGCTTTTTGGACTAATTTACCCTTAACTTATCCAAAAATGACTATGTTATCCTTAGCCAATTACCAAAAACCCTTAGCACCATCATATAATTTCAAGTGTGTCATTCAATTTTCATTCCCACTTTGTCTCTTAAATCCTTCTAAAATGACCATTTTACCCTCTTTGAAAATTATTGCTCATTTAGTAGTTTTTTATAATTCTTTTACAATTTCTTTAAACAACAAGTTATAAAATCCACTCTAAGGGTAATTTTGGAAGTAGAGTTTACTGACATACCTGAATCCTGGTGTTACAAGAAGGGTGTTCTAAATCTTATTAAGAGCGAACAAGAAGGGAAAAAAAAAAACATTTAGAATTAAACTAAAAGAAAATATTAGAATACACACTAGTTATATTCTTATCCCTTGGAACATCAACTAACAAACTGGAACTTGTTGCAAATAAATATGTATAATCAAATGCCTTTAAGCACTTCAAGGTAGAGTGTACCAACATCAGAGAAATGACAAAACATGTGACTAGGCACGTCAAAATGGTGTTGATGTGCACAAATATTTTCATTGTAGATGCACAATGGTTTTAAAGTTAAAAAAATATTGTTTTCTCCAAAAAAAATCAATGAATTTGTTCTAAAGCATAGTTGAATTTAACAAAATCGGAAACCCTAGGCTATAACCTTTATAAGTAGAGATACTAGTTGTAATTATTCATAAATAAATCAAAATAAATTAAGGAAATTAATCTAAACCTGATATTAAGTCAAAATCGTATAACATTAAAAAACACTGCTTTATCATAAATCAACAATCTTCGATTTGAAGCTTGCAAAACTGGAAATTAAAAAAAAAAATGAAACACAAGAAGAATGAAACACAATAGCTTCACATGGTAGCCATGTCGTTGACTTGCTTTTGTTTAGCTCCAGTAGAAGCGACAAAAAGATGTAAAGCTTCAAAAGTTAGACACAGGTTTTATATTTAAGAAAAGAACAAAGAGAACGGGGAAAGGAAAAGTGAGAGAAGTAGAGAAGAAAACAACAAACACAATGATATTTAGTTGAGTAAAATTACAATAAACCCCTTAGTTTTGTCTGATTTTATACTAGATACTAACAGTTAAAACTCACGCCTTCTTTTTCTTTGAGGTAGAAGGTTGGCATACTCATATCTTCGAATTGAAATGGGCTAAATAAGGTAAAATTGCATTTTCTTTATAAATTGAGAGTGTGCCTGAACACAAATTTTCAATGATTTTTAATTTTCAGGGTGGGCCTGGGCCGATACCCTAGTTAGTAAAAACACATATTATTTGTGTTCCATTTTAATTCACATATTAAACACACCATTCTAAATTTTTGAACCTAAAACATATTAAACATGTAGTTTTGTGATTTTAAACATTTTCCTTTTTTTATGAACTTTTAAATTAAGAAAATATCTCTTATATTTTCAATTAACTATCATAATGCCATAATTATATAAAATAAAGGGAAAAAGACAATTTCCCACCTAAATTTTAGCCCAATCTCAAAATCATACTTATAACAGATAAAAAACCTAAATACCCACCCGTAGGCTAACTGTCATCTAAATTTTTACTTAGAGATAGGGGTAAAATCATCATTTTACCTATAAACTTTAAAACTTTAAAACTTTAAAACTTTTATCATTTTCCCCCTTTAAGTTTTAAAAAATAACATTTTAACCCATCCTCAAAGTTTGAAAACTTTAGATTTCACCTCTAGAGTTTGCTTCCTTCTCCTACCACCATTATTTCGATCAATGATCGACGTTTTCCATCGATCTTCCATCTTTGACTATGAAGGATGACCTTTTATTGTCCATATCTAAAAGAAGAGACGAAGGATGACGCTTCATTGTCTTTTGTCGCATCGTCTAAATGCAATGACAAAGGACGATGAAGCATCATCCTTCATTGTCTAGGGACACAATGAAGGATGACACTTTATCGTCCTTCGTCATCGCTTCTGGACGATGAGACAAAGGACAATGAAGCGTCATCCTTCATCTCTTTTTTTAGATCTGGACGATGTTTCATCATTTAGATCTGGGTGATGAAGAGTAGTCTTTTATAGTTAAAGATGAAAGATAGATGGAAAAAATCAACCATCTATCGAAATGATGGCGACTAGAGAAAGAAGCAAACCCTAGGGGTGAAATCTAAACTTTTGAAACTTTGAGGATGGGTTGAAATGTTAGTTTTTAAAACTTAGAGGGGAAATGATTAAAATTTTAAAGTTTTAAGGTTTATAGGTAAAATGATGATTTTACCCCTGTCCTTAACTAAAAATTTGGACAGCAGTTAGTCCATGGGTGGGTGTTTGGGCTTTTCAACTACAGTGGATAAGATTTTGAGATTAGGGTAAAATTTGGGTGGGAAATAGTCTTTTTCCCTAAAATAAAAAACTTAATTTTTTGTCATCCAAATCTCTAACGCATATTTTACATTTTCAGTGGCACTGTGAAGGTATTTTATGGATCTTCCATTCATGTTTAATATTTTGGTGATGATTTGATAAAAAATTTATAAAATGATAATTTAAAGTTTATTTAATAGTTAATTATACACTTTATATTTAATAAAAAGTTCATGAAATGATATTTTTTTGTTATGATTGAATCTTGATTATATATCATGTTATATTAGGTTTAATAGTTAATTAGATAATTTATATTTGAATTGTTATATTGATTTTAACCAGAAGATATATGAAAAGTAATAAAATTATTATTGATATTGTCGTATTTTTAAAAAATGTATTATTGATGATGTATAATATTAAACTTGTATATGTATATTTCATATATTTTCCATATTTGAATTTTATGATACTTTTTTATGAACGTATTTTTCATCATTTATCGTATTATACCCATATAATTCATGTACCATTTTTTCTCAATCTTATATTTGCTAACAAGGTTCACCACCATACTGCATATAGCTCAGTGGCTAAAATGATAGACATCATTTTTAATTTTTGACTTGAGTCCACTCCAATTAGAATCCGTGTAATTGTCCACATAGTTGGACTGCCCTAATATATTTAGCTAGCTCACTCTACCTTTGTTAGGGCCTCAATTGCCTTATTCCCCTTATTCATAACTCATAGGGGTAAAATTATCATTTCATTATCTATGGATAGGCGTGACTATCCCTATGCACATGTGCCCCAAAATTTCATAACACACGAGTATCTTATTCCTTGAAAAAGGTCATGTCTGCTCCAAATTGACTAAATGTTAACCTAATGTCCATTTACATGTTGATTTCTAAATCCAAGATGCACGACCATGTTACTTCTTATACACAAGTGTGTTCATCTATGTTGATAAACACAGATGTGTGTCATATACCACACATTCATGCCTATCTTATAATGCCTAATGTTTGTCCTTTCAAGCACAATGAATTCTTCCCTAACCTAAGGGATACATGAGCATGTATGCTACCAGGCACGATCGTGCATCGCAAATTACATATTAGCAACCTAAAGTTTTTCTGCATTTTCGGCTACCATACTCAATTATAAGCTATCAAAGTCATACCATTCAACCAAAAATCATGCCCAAACATGTTTCTACATATTGTAAAATTGAAATCATGCTCTAGGATCACACAATAAAAAAATCCTTAACAGATTCTTAACATAACAAAGCATAATCCACAAGTTCCATAAGCTTTATCAATCCACTAAATACATATATTTCACCATGGCATGCATATATATCAAAAACATACAAAATCCCCATGAACATAATACAATCCATCAACAAAACTAATCCATAAAAGCCATCCAAAATCAGAAGTCAGCATACTAAAATAACTTGGTGAAGAAAATGATGGAAAATGCACAAGCATGTAACAAGAGGCAAGAATCAATCACACACATTAGCTTATTAAAGAAAACGAGGAAAGTATACCTACTCCAAGCTAATTCTTTGATGAAGGATAGAGATAAGCTTCAAACTTGTCAAGCCTCCAAAAAATAAAACCAACCAAGCAATATTATCCCTTAGCTAAAACTTAGAGAGAAGAAGGAGAGAAAGATTTAAGTGAGATAAAACTTTTCAGTTCAAATGAACATCTCATGATAGAAATGAACTAAAATCCATATATTTATATTGGTGGCTTAGTTAGCAATTAGGTAATTGTTGGATGGCCCTTGTAAAATTTTTAATTCAATGATACTTATGTATGTATATCATTCATATGCATTAGCCACTTTAATTTTATCTTATAAACATCTTAACTCTTAATATATTACTTTTACACCCATATAACACTTTACGTGATCTAATCTTTATTCCCTTTTGGAAGGTACTCCGAATAATCAATCCTCACTCTCTGAAATGCTTGCTTTATTGGTCTAACCTTTTAGGTTCACTGTATAGTAGTAGTGAGCCTTTTTTGGATAATCCGAAAATCATGTCTGGAAAATCAACAACTATGGTAAATATCTAAGAATGTGTTATAGTTCCTAAACCATGATAAAGAAACACTCCATTGAACTTATTCTTCTGATTGTATGTTTCGTGTAGGTAAGATCCTTCCATTTTCTAATCCTAATCAAACTTGGGCTCATGGTTTGCCAAAGTCTTACTCTCGATATTCTATAAATCATCGATTGATATATTTGGAACACTTCATTACAAACATCCTTTGTATGACTTATAATATACTCTGGGCAGAGACTTTTGTTTTCAATATCTATCGACATTCATTTAGGAACTCAAAACTGGATTCTTCTTAAGTCAACAGATACTTTAAATCCAATAACTCCGAGTCAACAAATCATGTCTTGATCATCATTCATCTTCGCATACAAACAATGTATGACTACCATGGCCTTTGGTATAGAACATGACTAGCCTCGTATTTATGCACCATATGAACCATATGCATCTGTATTAGATCTGACTATGATATCTTAGGTTAAAAGATTACTTTGTATACTAGTACAGTTATATGATAAGTCATTGACTATGTTGCAATGACTATGTGACTTTTTGTAATTAGTCACGTTTGAAAAACAGTTCACTAATTATTAATCCATACTAATACCTTTATGACATAACCATTGTCTTCACCTGTACTAATATCATCTTATGATATTCAATGGAGACATTAATTATGCCTACTATATGACATTAGTGCTCAATTAATATCATAACTATATGAAACAATTTGATAATCTAGTTATACATACTAAGTGAATTATCTTGATAGCTCATATACATTGATACAAATCTCACAGATGAACTATGAGACCCTACATATAAGCAAGAAAGTTAGGAACCAGAGAAAGCTAAATCAGATTTCAAATTAAAGAAAACCTTGACCTAATATCTATAACTGGTGAATTTCTAATCAACATGCAACAATGAATCAAAACTGAGAAAACTATTTTCACTATTTATTTGGTTTGTGTAGTTTTTTTGTTCAATCAAATGGGCAGCCAAAATGATATCCAAATCAAACCAAAGTCATATCAACACAATCACAATACAATGTTCTAGCTATGGTAGATCTCAAGATTCAATAGATAAAGCAATCAAAATGTTGTTCAAAGTCAGTGGTAGAAAACATAATTTTAGTGCAATTTTCTGTTATAAGCAAAATTAACACACATGCACACTTTAATTTGGATCTTTAAGGAAATATAAAATGTAACCAAGGTATAAAGGAAAGTTCAACCAAACTTATGGTCTTCCACAACCAATCTTCCACCAAGAATGATTGGATAAAAGAAAGATAAGAGAAAGTTTCAAAGCTACTTAACAGAGTTTGTAAGATTTCCAATAATGAGTAAAGAAATACATGGTGTGAGGCCACCCTTTATATAATAAGAGGGTTAGTGGCAAAGTAGACATCATAGGCAAAAATCAATTAAAATTTACCAAAACTCCTTAAATTAAGCTTAGCCACCCGTACATATCACACCCCACTCCCTAATTAATGAATACAAGACAAAATATGACACCTTTTTCATTAAATCTAGGATCCATGTCTCCTAACTTTGCAACTAAGCTTCCATTTAGTTATAAGTCAACCAAATATACAAGTTTGAGTTAAAAATGGGCTTCAAAAGAGGCTTGGGCAGATTGGGCTTGAAAATGCACCATGTGAAGCTTATTTTAGGCCAAAAAAGCAACCTATTCAGGGAGTTCTTGAGTCCAACTAATGAGGCTTTGCCCAAAAGTGAAGTTGGGCTAAAATTGAAGGTGCAATGCTTCCTTTGACTTGGGAATTACTAGAACATCATCCTTCTTGGCTTCAAAGGCTGCATGGAGACTTGAGGATGGCTTAGAACCCAAAATTGACGATGGAGCTATGTATGCATCAATAACAAACACGAACTAAAGGTATAAAACCTTGACCCGACGCCTATAATTGACACAAACCAGAGGTATAAGTTGACGCCACCTTCAAGAACAGATAAGAAGGAGAGTCATAAGTCAAATTTGAACGCCACAAAAAAATTATTGATAAGTTTACAAGTCCTCAAAAGAACCAAGAGGGAAGATCTCATAATTTTTTTTTGTAAGTAATTTTTCCAAGGTTTCACAAGCATGACAGAGGCTCAAACCCAAGTCTTTTACTTGAAAGTTTTAATACTTCACCAATTTTGCTAACCCCTAGTGTTAAGATCTCACAATTTCATTATGCCAATGTGAATGATTTGCCTTAAGGCTTATACATTTATTTATAATTCTAATCTAAATAGGATAATAACAAACCTAATCTTTAGGATAAGAACAACCCTAATTTGAAAAATAATCCTAATCTAAATAAGATAATAATAATGCTCATTTAAATAAGATAATTTTTATCCTAATCTAATAGGATAATAAAGAAAAGGCCAAAGGACTATTTCCCACCCAAAGTATGCTGTTATCTCAAGTTTCCACCCGTTAACTTTGAAAATCCTATTTACCAACCCATGGGCTATTAAAATTAACGGTTTAAAGGGTAAAATCGTTCTTTTATCTATAATATTAAAAATAAATTTTATCTCTTTTTCCCCCTTAACCCCAAAAAACTAACCATTTCCCCCTAAACCAAGTTTTAAAAAATAGAACTCCCCTATAGGGTTTAGTTTTCAATCCCCGACATCAAATCTGACACCATCACCGATGAGAAAGCTCTCCAGAGGCATCACCATGCTTCGGTGGTCTCTCTTCCCTCCTCTATAATGCTGGTTGGCTGAGATCTAGCCTGAAAAGTTGAAGAGCTTTATCGGGAGATGAAACTCTTCGTCTTCCTAGAAGAAGACAATGACCTCATGTTCGTCTAGGAAAATGATTGTCTTCCCAGAAGAAAACGTCTGGGAAGACGAAGAGCTTCATCTTTCCAGCTATATCACGGTCAATCAGTGTTTCAGAGGAGGGAAGAGAGACCGTCAGAGCATGGTGATGCCTTTGGAGAGCCTTGTCATTGACGATGGTGCTAGATTTAGCATTGGGGATTGAAAACTAAACCTTAGAGGGGATGCTATTTTTTAAAATTTGGCCTAGGGGGAAATGGTTAGTTTTTAGGGGTTAGGGGGGAAAAAAAGATAAAATTTTAAGAGATTAGGGTTCTGTTAATTTTAACCGTTCATGGGTGGGTAAATGGGATTTTCAAAGTTAACGGAGGGAATTTTGAGATAATAGCATACTTTGAGTGAGAATAAGTCCTTTGGCCTAAAGAAAAATAATAATCCTAAAATAAATAAAACTAAGACTCTTAAAATAATAAAACTCCTAAACAATTAGGAAACTAGAAATACTAGGAAATTGAACTCCAACAAAATTCTCTTGCTTTCTTAACATGAATTTCCATCTAATCAAGCTTCCTTTTTATATTTTGACAAGTAGAAACGTCACCAAGGATGTGCCACACCATTTGTCATGTGTTTGATGGTTGTCACATCATTTTATCATGTCATCCTTCGGTTCAAATGTTATGCTTCTTACCTTTAGATTGTGTCTTCAATGTTTTTATTGCTCTCTAGTCTACCATACTCTTGTTGCAGTCTAGCAATATTGGATCACACGTTATTGGTCTTCTATGGATCACACCATACATATTTTATATTTAAGTAGATAAAGAAAGTAATTTATGTATATGAATAAAAGAACTCTTTCTTTTATTGATAAATCATTATTACATAGGGAGAGGAAGAATGTCTAAGGAAAGAGTTTTTGCTACCATCAAAAAGTGTGTTAGAAGTTACACTCTCTCTCTAAAAACTTTCCTTTAACCTCTCTTTGAACATTTTAGCCACCCTTCTGGTCATTAGAACCCTTCATCTCTTTGATAACTCATGTGCCCCTTAGTTTTAGGTTATGGGCTTTTCTTTTTTTCCCCTTTTCTATTCCTTCTTTCCATACCTACTTTGCTTTAGCTAGTTCTGGTTTCGTTGTTGTTTTCCTTTGTGTCACATTTCCTTGGCTGTTCTTCGATCTTTCCTTCTACTATGTTTGGTTCATTGTTGTTTTTCCTTTTTCTTCCTAAAGTGTCCCCTGTTGTGGTATCAGTTATCTTTCTGTGTTCTTCTTGTTTGGAGATTTAGTTTTCCTACCAAAGTTTTTTTTTTTTTTGGTAAGTAATAATAAATTTATACCAAAGAAAGGATATACAAGAGCTTATCTAGGACAAAACCCCTAGATTAAGCTTTACACAAGCATACCTAGGACAAGCTCCTAGGTTATGCCGAAACAAACAAGAAAGCTCTAAAAACAAACAATGGATCAAAGAGATCCAAGTATACATCTCAAAACAATCACTTTAAAGGGAAACACCATACTAAGCCTACTCAAATATTGAATGAGGGATACCCCAATTGTTTGCAATTAACACATTCTCACTAGATTTATTCACTTTCTTCAAACAACTTATCCTAACTCTAACACAATCTTTTATAAGAATTGTGACTCTCTCCTTTGGAACTCCACCTATTCCAAAACAAATATCATTCCTAGCCTTCCAAATGTGGTAGACGGTTGCACCAAAGCACACTTTACTCAAAATATTCTTGAAGTTGTCCTCCTTCCATTTGCTAGCCAATTCCTCAATCAAATTGGTCCACGACATGAGATTAAGGTGTTGATTACATAGGTTAAGCACTTCATTCCAGATTTGGGAACTAAATGCACACCTAAAGAAGAGATGATCCATGCATTCCGGCTCCTCATTGCACAACGGGCAAGAATTGTGAGAGATAATACCAAATCTCACTAATTTATCCCTTGTCATAAGTTTGTCTCTAATACCCAACCAAACAATAAAGGAGTGTCTTAGAAAGTGCCTTTTAAACCATACAAGCTTATGCCAAGTAACCTTCTCCCTCCTAACCCAAATTACCTCCCAAGCCGATTTGATGGAAAAAAAGCCGCTAGATTTGGGGGACCAAATTAATGAGTCCTCTCCACCCATGGGGCAGCAAGGGAGAGCATCCTTTATTTCCAAAAGGTGACATGAGTTTGCCACCGGCCATTTCCACCTTTGCTCCTCAATAACTTCCTTTACAAGAGCATTCTTAGGGATACCCGAATCATAGATAATCCTAGGTCCATACTTATCCAACAACAATCCATGGGGGTGCCAATTGTCATGCCAAAGAAAAGTGTTTTCCCAATTGCCGATGATCTTCTTAAACTTGGTCTTCATTAGTTCCCGTAGGCCTAGGATCTTCCTCCAAACCCATGAACTCTCACCATTAAGATTTATTTCCCAAAAACATTTGCCTCTTAGCTTGTTGGTTTTAACCCATTCCACCCAAAGAGAATGCCTCTTGTCCATAAGAATCTTCCACATATTCTTTATTACAGCAACTTTGTTCCAAGTTTTGCTCCTCATAATACCTAAGCCACCCTCCATTTTAGGAACACATACCTCATCCCAAGCTACCTTGGCCTTCTTACCATCCATAGAAGCACCACTCCAAAGGAAGTTCCTTAAGATTCCATCTATCTCCTTATAGACACTTGATGGGAGAATAAACATAGATGACCAATACACTTGAATGCTAAAAAGGATTGCCTTGATAAGAATGAGCCTCCCCGCATAAGATAAGAATTTGCTACGCCATGAGGTAATTCGCCCAACAATCTTTTGAACCAACAGCTTGCAATCACAATTCTTAAGCTTTGATGAAGTTATTGGCACACCTAAGTACTTGAAAGGCAACTCTCCCACCTTCATATTGATTATAGCCGAGAGTTGATTCTTCTCTTCTTGGGAAATCCCGGAAAGGAAAATATTGCTTTTATTGCAATTTATTTTGAGCCCGGACTATTTATGGAAGAGTATTAGAGTTTTTTCTATGAGGGAGATCGAAGGATAATCCGCCCTACAAAACAAAATAAGATCATCGGCAAAACAAAGATGTGTTATATTGTTTTCCTTGCATTTCCAATAGTGGCCAAAAGAAGGATGGTTCTTGAGTTCCCCGAGCATACGGGAAAGTATCTCCATTGCCATTACAAAGAGGTAAGGGGAGATAGGGTCCCCTTGCCTTAAACCATGAGAACTCTTGAAAAAACCAACTAATTCACCATTAATCCCCAAGGAGAAAGAAGGAGTTGTAATGCAACTCTCAATCCAGCCTATAAATTCCTCCGGAATACCAATTGCTCCAAGAATTGCAAGAATGAAATCCCAATGAACCGTGTCATATGCCTTCAAGAGATCAATCTTCATAGCACATTTCTTATTTTTGCTTACTTTGTGAAAGTTATGCATAAGGTCTTGGCACAACATGATGTTTTCTCCAATATTCCGTCCACCCACAAAGGCTCCTTGAGCTTTATCAATGAAGTTAGGGAGGATAACTTTTAGACGGTTTGCAAGGATCTTGGAGATACATTTGTAGATAGTGTTGCAGCAAGCTATAGGCCTATAGTCCTTGCACATAGAAGAGTTAGCCACCTTAGGAATAAGAGCAAGGATAGTACAATTTACCTCTTTAAGGAGATAACCCAAGGAGAAGAAATGCTTGATTGCTTTGATCACATCACTCCCCACAATCTCCCAAGCTGCCTTAAAGAAGAAAGCACCATATCCATCTGGCCCCGGAGCTTTATTGTTGTCCATTGCGAATATGGTGGATTTGATTTCCTCCTCCTCCACTTCCTTGATCATCATCTCCTTATCTTGATGCACCATTCGGAATGTGACCAGCTTTTGAATTTCCTCAATGTTTGATTTGCAAGAATCCGTGGAGTTGAGAACCTTCTTGAAATAGCTTACAAACTCCTTTTTAACTTCTCCCATATCACTCACAAAACTCCCATCATCAAGGCACACTCCTTTAATAGAATTTCTACTCCTTCTTGCCTTAATACATTTGAAGAAGTACTTGGTATTTTGATCCCCTTCTTATAGCCAATGGACTTTTGCTTTTTGGCGAGCCAAGGATTCTTCAGCTTTTTTTTTTGGTAAGTAATAATAATTTTATACCAAAGAAAGAATGTACAAATGCCTATTTAGGACAAAACCCCTAGATTAAGCTTAAACACAAGCATACCTAGGACAAGCCCCTAGGTTATGTCGAAACAACATGAAGCTCAAAACATTCAAACAATGGAACAAAGAGATCCAAAGATACATCACAAACACAAGTACTAAAGGGAGCAAACTGTCCTAAATCTACACAACCAAACAAAATACTCAAGAAATCTAGATACAAGAAACACAAGGCATAACTCTTTACAATATTCGGAACTCAAAGAGTTAATGGAATATTGAGTTTGGCAAGTCCCAAATCAATGCAATGGAGTCATTTATGCGTGAGCTTGGAATGTTTGATAAAGAATAAGCTCTAGCCTTCACACAATCCTTGATGGCGGAAATGATCCTATCTTTCGGAGATTTGCTACTACCAAAGAGAACATGGTTGCGTTCACACCAAATGTGGTAGATAGTGGCTCCAAAACAAAGCTTACAAATGATGTGGAGAAGAGAGTCGCCCTTCCATTTATTTGCATAATAAGGAACAAGAGTGCTCCATGGTTGGGGGGGATTATCCAAACGGCAAAGATTAGCAATATGATTCCAAATTGCGGCAGAATAGGGGCATTGGAAAAAAAGATGATCCATGCTTTCCGGAGCCAAATTGCAAAGACCACATACATTGCTAGGGATGATGCCGAGATTATGAAACTTATCCTTGGTTTTCATACCACCCTTGATACCCATCCATACAATGAAAGAGTGTCTTGGAAAATGTCTTTTGAACCAAATAATACTATGCCATGGAACTTTAGATTTTGAAACCCTTATGCTATTCCAAGCTGATTTGATAGTGAATTTACCATTTGTGCTAGGCTTCCACCATAGGATATCATCACCATGAGAGGGAGGAGGAATAATGGTAGTTTTTATTTCCAAGAGGGCTGTAGAATTTGTCAAAGGCCATTTCCATACACCTTCCTCAATCACCTCGACTTTGCAATGCAACGGAAGTCTTGAGTCATAAACCACCCTAGGACCATATTTGTCAATGAGGGGTCCTAAAGGGTGCCAATTGTCATGCCAAAGGTGAGTATTCTGCCCATTTCCTACAATTTTCTGGATTTTTCCTTTGGTGCTCTCCCTAAGCAAAAGTAATTTCGTCCAAACCCAAGAACAATTGCCATTTGGTTTAACCTCCCAAAAGCTTTTGTTTCTAAGGTGATTATCATTGATCCAATCTGCCCATAAAGAGGTTCCAGACTTTTGAAGGAGTTTCCATACATGCTTCATCATTGCGGCCTTGTTCCAAGATTTGCTTTTCATTATGCCCAAACCCCCTTCTTCTTTTGGAAGGCAAATATCATCCCAAGCAACTTTTGCCTTCTTGCTACAGGATATGTCACCACTCCAAAGGAAATTTCTAAGGTAGCCATCAATTACCTTGTGTACTTTTGCGGGAAGGATAAACGTTGAGGACCAATATACTTGGATGCTAAAGAGGATAGCCTTGATGAGAATAAGTCTTCCAGCATATGAGAGGAACTTACTTTTCCAAGAGGAGATCCTAGCCACAATCTTGTCAATTAGGGGTTTGCAATCATCAACCCTTAGCTTGGAAGAAATCATAGGTACACCAAGGTATTTAAATGGGAGAGTGCCAAACTCAATACCAAGGATTGATTTAAGATGTTCCGCTTCAGCATTATTGACTCCGGAGAGATAGATATTGCTCTTTGTTTGATTAGTTCTAAGTCCGGACCAAGAGTGAAAGCACTCTAATACCCCTTTTATCAGAGATATGGAATGCACATCCACCCTACAAAAAATCATGAGGTCATCCGCAAAACATAAGTGAGTGATATTATTTTTCTTACACTTCCAATGATGGCTAAATTGAGCATTCTCCTTAAGTTCACTAAGCATGCAAGATAGCACCTCCATGGCAATGACAAAAAGGTGCGGAGAGAGAGGATCCCCCTGCCGTAATCCTCTAGCACTTTTGAAGAAGCCAACAAGTTCACCATTTAGGCCCACCGAATACATAGGACTAGTGATGCACGTCCTAATCCAATTTATAAATGTTTGCGGCATATCAATGGACACAAGGGCAGCAAGCAAGAAATCCCAATTTAAAGTGTCATAAGCCTTCATAATATCAATCTTTATGGCGCATTTCTTTCCATGAGTGTCCTTTTGGTAGTTGTGCATAAGCTCTTGGCATAAAAGGATGTTTTCACCAATGCTACGGCCTCCCACAAAGGCACCTTGAGCTTTGTTAATGAATTGTGGCAGAATGGCTTTGAGTCGGTTTGCCATGATTTTAGTGATGCATTTGTACAAAGTATTGCAACAAGCAATAGGCCTGAAATCCTTGCAAAAAGAAGGATTAGAAACTTTAGGAACAAGTGCAAGGATAGTACAATTTACCTCTTTTAAAAGGTGGCTTGTTTTGAAGAAGTGCTTAATGGCCTTTATAACATCATCCCCAACAATGTTCCATGCTGCCTTGAAGAAACATGCACCATATCCATCCGGACCCGGGGCCTTGTTATTATCCATGGCAAAAATGGTTTCTTTGATTTCCTCCGCTGAAATTTCTTTAATGAGCATATCCTTTTCCCCACTTCCAAGCCGGAATTTGACTATCTTTTTGAGCTGATCAAGGTTTACATTTGAATGCTCCCTTACATTTAGGACAGATTTGAAGTGATCCACAAATTCCTCCTTTACTTCCTCCATGTTATTAACAAAAGTTCCATCCTCCCTTTGGATCCCATAGATAGAGTTTCTATTTCTTCTACCTTTGATGCTCTTGAAGAAGAATTTTGTGTTTTGATCACCTTCCTTAAGCCAATGAACTCTTGATTTTTGTCTAGCCAAAGATTCCTCAGCTAAAGAAAGGGATCTATAGGATTCTAAACTCATCTTCTCCTCTTGAGCAAGATCCTCATCCAAGGGGTTTATTCGGAGTAGTTCTTGGACGTTTTCAAGTTGCTTCCTAGCTTTTAACACTCTTTCGGAAATGTGGCCAAAGTATTCCTTATTGAATTTTTTTAACTCAACTTTCAGCTTTTAAGTTTGCTTGTCACGTTGAACATGGGGCTGCCTTGTGCTTCTTGGTTCCAAACTTCAGCAACAATATTGAGAAAGTTTTCATGGTGTGTCCACATATTGTAGAATTTAAAAGGAACTTTTCTACAATCTTCTATGGTTCCAATTCTCACCAAACATGGAGAATGATCGGAAATGGAGGGGTTGAGGAAATGAGCCATGGCATTTGGGAATACATCCTTCCAAGAATCATTGGTAAGAGCCCTATCAAGTTTACATGCAATCCTTCTTCCTCCTTCACTACGGTTACTCCAAGTTAGAAGATGGCCCATGAACCTTAGGTCATCCAATTCAGCTTCCCTCATGCAATTTTTAAGGTCTTCACAGTAGTAATTACCCCAAGGTGCCCCACCAATCTTTTCTAGAGGGTTCTTGATAGTGTTGAAATCTCCCATTATGATCCAAGGTGTATTTTGCATCATATGGGATTGATTTATGAGATTTCGCCAAAGAACCTTCCTCTCCATAGGATTATTGCTGCCATAGACTATTGTCAAGCCAATGCTAGAATTCTCCTTAACAAGCTTCACCTCACAATGTATATATTGACCATCATTCACAATAACATTGAGATTAATAGTGGCCTTATTCCAACCAATCAAAATTCTGCCTATAGAACCATCACTTATATTACTACAATGTTCCCAACCTTCCCAAATGCTAGAACATACTCTATTGACATTAGTGCTTCGTACTTTTGTTTCAAGAACAGCCATAATATCAATTTTATTTTGCAAAATGAAACTACTAACCTCCCTTTGCTTGATAGGAGCATTTAGGCCCCTAATGTTCCAGCAAGCTATATCAGTCATTTGAGAGAATTGATGGGGGAAGCATTTCGTTTTTGCTTCACCAATCTCCTCCGTTGCGATTTGCTAAGAGTATCACCCTTCTCCCTTTTGAAATCCACCTCATCAACCTTAATTTTGCCTCCAAAGTGGTTAATTGCTGGAGATTCACAAAGCTCTTGATCCGAATTTCCATCTTTTGTAAGAATTTCCTCCATCTGCTCCACACTTGAAAGATCAGCCACTCTAGATATCACGGAACTGGAAGATGCACCATTCGTAGGTTCCAATCTATTTGAAGGGCCTAATTCCTCATGTGACTCATCTAACACGGCAGTCTCCCCTACATCTTGAGCTGCCGTCATTTCAATGTTTTCATTTGTGGCTAAGGCTGCAAATTTGTTATTATTCATCTTCGCCATACTATTGTCAACGTTTTTCTTCCCCTCCTTTAGCTTCCTCCTAGGGATCATTAAGTTTAGTCTACCATTTCCATTGTTATTTCCAGCCGTATTTTGAATTTCAGAAGTTGCCATGCCTACATTTGCATCCGAGGCATCCTCCTTACTACTCACCTTTTTTCCTTTATACAAGCCATACTTTCCTTTTTCCGCTTCTCCTCTTTCCACTCTCCTTTTACACTCTTCATTTCCATGACCAAACATATTACACAATTTGCATTTTAAAGGTTTCCATGCATATTCCAGCCGAATATCAACTCTTTCTTTTGATGGCAATACAAGCTCTAATTTCTCCGGGAAATCATGGTTTACATTAATCTCCACACAAATACGGGCAAACTCCAAACGACTCCCTTCCTCCGTAACAGAATCCACATAGAGGGGGCGACCTAAGACACTAGCAATATGGCTAAACCCCTTCAAGCTCCAATATTCCAGAGGTACTCCATAGAATTTTACCCACATTGCTATTTTCTTTATGTTTTCCGCTACCATTGAGAGATTCTTTTCCCATTTCCTAACAAAGAGGGGCTGCCCACCTATCATCCATGTCTCCTCTTCCAAGACTTTCATCATTCCTTCTTCATCCTTGAATTTCAGAAGATAGACTCCCATTCCAGTGGATATAAAATCAGTAAGCCCATAGTTGGACCAATGACGGATTGCATACCTTTTGACAAGGAGAAAAGGCATTCTTCTTCCCATGAAAAAATCAATGGCACACTTCTCCCATCTCTTTGCACCTTCATCCGCAACTTCAGGAGGAGGGGAAATTGAGTACTTTCCTCCAGCAAGGATTTCTGAAGGAGGAAAGTACTCAAGCTTCAGGTTTGATACTTGTTTCTCCTTGAATAAATTATTCCAAGAGCGTTTAACTTCAGTCACCGGAGCTGAGGAAGAGGATGCCGGAAAAGTCTGTTCAGGAAGCTTTGTTGAGGAGAGATTAAGGGAGGAACCTTCAAAGCAAGACTTCTTGATGGAAATAAAAGAATCATTTCCAGCAGCATTCTTGGACAAGAGAGTAAGGCCATCATGATGTTTCATGCAAGAGGAAACGTGTGCCAAAGAGCTTTCCTTGTTTGACATAACTTCTCCCATGAGGAAAGCCAAAAACGGAAAGAAAACAGCCAAGGAAAGGCAAGAGAGAAGGCACAACAGTCAAGGACCTCCGAAATGGAAAAACCAGCTCTGAAGGAGAAAAGGTGGTCTGCTGTATACACCAAAATAGAAATAACACCACAGAAGAAAGAAAAACTTGAAATTTTGAATTTGAGTGGAAAAACAAGCAAACCGCCAAGAAGGAAAGAACAAAGAAACCTGGAAAACCAAGTTTATCAATGGTGAACAATAAACTGGAGAGAAAATGAAAGGGACAAGATAAATGAAACGGAAATGAAAACTAAGGCAAAGAGAACAAGACAGAAAAAAAGCTACAAACTAGATTTATGAAGGATAATCGAAAAAGTGAAAACAAAGAGAGGACAGCCATGAATGGAGGATACCGGTGACCAAATGGGTCTCCGGGCTAGAGGTTAGTGTCGGAGGGGAGGGGACACCAACCAATGGAGGAAGATGATGGTAGATTGAAAAAGGTTATTAAAAAAGGGGTGAGATTCTAGAGAGAAGGGAGAGCATTTTCTCTCTCATCTTGCTTTGCTTTGTAGAGGAAGAGGATTGCTAAGTTGATTCTTCAGCTTCACTAAGCCTTCTATAGTTTTCCAGCCATGTTTTTTCTTCCTTAGCTAACTCTTCATCAAGAGGGCAGATTTGGAGCCTATTTTGGGCATTTTCCAGGTTATTTTTTGCTTCCACCACCTTTTCGGAAATATTCCAAAAGCCATTCTTATTTAACTTCCTTAAAAGCACCTTTTAATCCCTTGAGTTTGTTGACAAGATTGAACATAGGGCTGCCCTCAAAATCCTCTTTCCAAGCCTCCCTTACAACATTGAGGAAGCTTTCATGATTCGCCTACCAAAGTTCATTGAAGTCTTCTCTTTTGGTAGACACAGTATTCTTAAATTCAAATCCTTATTTGTTTTTTGTGCCTAGAGTGATGTTGTTTTAGTGTAAAGTGCTTGTTGTTTTCCTTTGTTTTAGATTGTTTATTTTTGATTCCAGCATCTGATACGAACCCCACCTATATCAAAAGTAGACCCAATATCCAATTTTGATTCGTTGTCCAAGATCGTTCAAAGTAATGGTAAAAGTAATTGATGGAAGTAAGACCCTTTGTTTATAAAAAAACAAGAACCTTAGTTTGCAATTGATATGACAAGATAGAATTAGAAAACAATACAAGAACTTGTAGAGTTTTCAAAGAACAAAGTAAAGAAAAAAAATTCCTCTCCTTTGATTAAATTTTAAATTTGGATAACAAGACTAATTATTTCCTTTATAGGGCTGCCGAATACACTTATTTATAAAGAAGCAAAACTCTTTCCAACAAGTATAAGGCAACTAATGCTTGGTGGAAAGGAAACAAAATAACTTCCTAAAACACTCCTAATTGAATTTGGCAAATATAGATTATTTAGGTACCAATTAACTACTAATTAGGCAACACAAAAAAAAGAAATATTCTCCTAACCCTATAAGACATACAGAATTTAAGAAAAGATAACTAAAACAAATCCTAACTAAATAAGGACTCTTATATTTCTGGCCAACTAAGGAAGTAGTTTGAATGTGTCAATTCTTGAATCTTTAGGAATCTTTCTTGAAATCTTCTAAGATCTTCTTGAATATTCTTCATTAACTCCAAAAAAAAGGCAAACAAACAAAGTAGCTTTAAAATAGGAAATTAAGCTAACTAGCTTGTACTCTTTAAAATGCATCTCCAAAGGACTAGAACGGTTTGAATCCACATGCTTGCTCATGATATGAAGAACAAATGAATTCGAAGCTTGTTTGAACCTCTTCGCCCTTGCTCTTGTCATTGGACCTTCATAAAGCAAATGATCATTTGACTTGCTTGGCACCTTGATTGCATTATTCTCCCTTTCCTCGAGATGATTCATCCTTGAATCAATACCTTCATCAAAATTAAAAGGAGACAAATCAGAAACATTAAAAGTAGTACCAACACCATACTCACTAGGCAAATCAATCTTGTAGGCATTGTCATTAATGCATTCCAACACTTGGAAAGGTCTATCTCCACGAGGCAATAACTTAGAACGCCTTTAGGTTGGAAAACGTTCTTTGCGCAAATGCACCCAAACCCAATCACCAGGTTCAAATACAACACGCACACGCCTTTTGTTAGCTTGCCTTGCGTATGTCTCATTCTTGCGTTCAAGATTGGCTTGCACTTTTTTATGCATTGCCTTCACAAATTCCGCCTTCTTTTTGCCATCTAGATTCACTTGTTCACTCATAGGTAAAGGAATTAAATCTAGAGGACTCAATGGAATAAAATCATAAACAATTTCAAAAGGACAGAAATTAGTAGAAGAATGTACACTATGATTATAAGCAAACTCAATATGTGGCAAGCAATCTTCCCAAGACTTCAAATTATGCCTAACCATAGTTCTAAGTAATTGAGACAAATTTCTATTAACTACTTTAGTTTGCCCATCAGTTTGTGGATGACAGGTGGTAGAAAACAAAAGTTTAGTACCCAATTTACCCCCACAAAGTTTTCCAAAAGTAGCTTAAAAACTTAGTATCTCTATCACTCACAATTGTTTTAGGCATACCATGTAAATGCACAATTTCTTTAAAGAACAAGTTGGCAATTTGTTGCGCATCATCAGTTTTATTACATGCTATAAAGTGAGCCATCTTAGAAAACCTATCCACAACAACATATATTGAATCATGCCCACGCTTAGTCCTAGGCAAACCAAGCACAAAATCCATGGAAATATCAATCCAAGGTGAACTAGGTATGGGTAGAGGCATATGCAAACCATGTGGTTTTAACTTAGACTTAGCTTGTCTACACACAAAATACTTATCACAAATTCTTGCAACATCCTTTTTCATGTTAGGCCAATAAAAGTGATGATGTAAAACATCCAAAGTCTTAGTTACACCAAAGTGACCCATCATGATGTGATCCATGGAAGACCAAGAACATGTGATCTAATAATGAAAAACTATGACAAGAGTGTGGTAGGTTGTATAACACTGAAAACATTGAAGACATAAGCTGAAGGTAAAAAGCATGATGTGGCAATCAAAGATGACGTGGAAAGCATCAAACACATAGAAAATGATATGGCACATCCTTGGTGACGTTTTTACTTGACAAAATATGAAATGGAAGCTTAATTAGGCAAACATTCATGTGAAGAAAGCAAGGGAATTCAATTGAAGTTCAATTTCCTAGTATTTCTAGTTTTCTAGGTGTTTTATTTGTTTTAGGAGTCTTTGTTTTATTTTCTTTAGGAATTATAATTGAATTAGGATTATTATTATTATTATCTTATTTAGATTGAGATTATTATTATCCTAAAGATTATGTTTATTATTATCCTATTCAGACTAGGGCTATAAATATCAATGTAACCTTGGGATAGAGGATACACAATGGCTTAATAAAATTACGAGATCTTTTTCTTGGTTCTTTTAAGAACTCATGAATTTATCAAAAATATTTTCTTTTGGCATTCAAATATGACTTATCACTCTCCTTCTTTTCTATTCTAGAGTGTGGCGTCAACTCATACCTTTGGTTCATGTCAATTATAGACATCGGGTCATTGTTTTTATACTTTTGGTTCATGATTATCCATAATCATTGGGTCAAGGGTTTTTTATAATTTTGGTTCGTGTCAATTATAGGCATTGGGTCAAGGTTAATTACGTGACGAAACCGATTCAATTCTGGGAAAATATCTTCTTGAGTGTTGGGTCTTGTGTCAAATCGTCAAGGTTCGCATCAGTCTTCCATGGATCACATCACATCAAGCCACCCTCATGTGCTTCACGTACAAGCAACTCATGCATGGAACAATTAGGCACACACAACCTATTGTCTTTAAACAAGTACCCATCATGCCTATAAAACTTTTCAAAAGCAACTTTCTCACATGCATGATAAACACTACTAAAATCACTGTCATTCGCATACAACTCTTTGATATATTTAAATCCTAGCAATTTGGCATCTAAAGTAGCACGTAGAACATACCTTCATGAAAGTGCGTCGACCACTATATTTTCTTTACCTTGCTTGTATTTGATGATATAAGGAAACGACTCAATGAATTCACTCTACTTGGCATGTCACTTGTTAAGCTTGTTTTGTCCTTTCAAATGCTTCAAAGATTCATGATCGGTGTGTATCACGAACTCTTTAGGCCATAAATAACGTTGCCAAGTTTCCAAAGCTTGAACTAAAGTGTACATCTCCTTGTCATAAGTTGGATACTTCAGCTTGCACCATTCAACTTCTCACTAAAATAAGCAATTGGTCGCCCATCTTGCATTAAAACGGCTCCAATTTCCAAACTTGAAGCATCACATTCAATCTCAAAAGTTTTAGAGAAATTAGGAAGAACAAGTAAAGGAGCAGAAATCAACTTATCCTTGAGCATATTAAATGCTCGTTCTTGTGCATCTCCCCATTTAAAACCAATACTCTCTTTGATCACCTCAGTCAATGGCGCGACAATGGTACTAAAGTCCTTTACAAATCGCCTATAAAAGCTGGCAAGGCTATGAAAACTTCGAACATCACCAATATTCTTAGGTGTAGGCCACTGCTTGATTGCCTTGACCTTTTCTTCATCTACCTCAATTCCTTTTGCACTAACAACAAAGCCTAAGAAAACAAGCTTATTTGTGCAAAAATTACACTTTTTGAGGTTAGCAAACAAACACTCTTTACGCAATACTTCCAAAACCATGCGCACAATTTTAAAGATTAAGAATAAGCTTTGCAATTGATATGACAAGATAGAATTAGAAAACAATACAAGAACTTGTAGAGTTTTCAAAGAACAAAGTAGAGAAAAAAAATTCCTTTCCTTTGATTAAATTTTAAATTTGGATAACAAGACTAATTATTTCCTCTTTAGGGCTGCCAAATACACTTATTTATAGAGAAACAAAAACTCTTTCCAATAAGTATAAGACAACTAAAGCTTGTTGGAAAGGAAACAAAATAACTTCCACAAACACTCCTAATTGAATTTGGCAAATATAGATTATTTAGCTACCAATTAACTACTAATTAGGCAACACAAAAAAAATAAATATTCTCCTAACCCTATAAGGCAGGCAGAATTTAAGGAAAGATAACTAAAACAAATCCTAACTAAATAAGGACTCCTATATTTCCGGCCAACTAAGGAAGAAGTTTGAATGAGTCAATTCTTGAATCTTTAGGAATCTTTCTTGAAATCTTCTAGGATCTTCTTGAATATTCTTTTTTCTCCAAAAATGTTTCTTAAAATCTTCTAGGATCTTCTTGAATATTCTTCATTAACTCCAAAAGAAGGGGACAAACAAACAAAGTAGCTTTAAAATAGGAAATTAAGCTAACTAGCTTGTAATCTTCAAAATGCATCTCCAAAGGACTAGAGCGGTTTGAATCCACATGCTTGCTCATGATATGAAGAACAAATGAATTCAAAGCTTGTTTGAACCTCTTTGCCCTTGCTCTTGTCATTGGACCTTCATAAAGCAAAGGATCATTTGACTTGCTTGGCACCTTGATTGCATCAGCATCTTTCTCATTTTTCAGTGTTGACTTTGGCTTCTTAGGAATTGCTACATGGAGAATACAACAAGGATTAAGGAAAATGACTTTACTAGGGTTGACAATGCATGCATGCATCTTTAACCAAAGCTTTTAGTTGGTTCATCCCCTATTGTGGTTACGCCCAACCTTTCTCTAGTAATGACAATTTCCTTTTTAGACAATTTCACTAGTGTTGAGAGAGAAATCCTCCCCAAGTCTTCCTTGGTGCCTACCTCATTGGAAGGTAATGTAGCTGTTGAGAAATCTTCTTGTTGGAAAGTTCTCTTTTCCTTAAAATTCCTTTAGAATTTTTTAACCTTAAAGGCAAAGACAATATGGGACGAATTTGTGTTGCCCCTCCACCTAAAGTTGTTGATCTTGGAGTTGACAAATGAGTACATGTGTTATAGTTTTTTTTTCATTAGTAAGAGGCTTTTGTTCATGGTTGTAAAGAAATACTTGGAAAAGATTTGGGCCTCCTATGGTCTTACTAGCGTTATCACATATGGACAATGGTTAACAATGATGATGTTACAAGGGCAGTTGAGAAGGGATCATGGTAGGTTGGAGGACAACCTTTCTTAGTAAGGAAATGGACAAAAAATCTTCCCATGATAACCAATGATGTAAAAAAAATGGTTGTATGGATCAAACTCTATGAAATTCCCCTAGAGCGTTGGACATCAAAAGGCCTTAGCTACATTCCTAATATTATAGGTAAACCACTTTACTTGGATTCAATCACGGAAGTAGGTACTAGACTTGAATATGCTCAAATTTGTGTGGAGGTCATAGTGGACTCTAAATGCCTTGATTCCTTCATATTGGTTTTGCAAAATGGAGAAAACTTGATGATCAATGTTGAATATAGTTTCAATATGGATGAAAATCTATGGCATCCTATTGGAATATTGATAACCAAAAGGATTTAGTCACATAGCAAGTGTTCTAAGAAAACCCCTTCTACATGGATTCAATTATGAAAGAGGGCAATAGATTGGAATTTGCATGTATTTATGTAGAAATGGAAGTTGACCATGCTTTTCCAGGCTCTATTGAACTTTGTGACAACGAGATGGTAGACCTAAAAGTAGAATATTCTTGGAGACCAAGGAAATGTAAATTTTGTAAGTCTTTTGGCCACAAAATTGACGATTGCAAAAGAAGATTGGATGGAAATGATAATATCAAATCTAGAAGAGGGTATTTCAAGAAAAGGAGTGAAACATATGAACAAAGAGGAAAACTATTGGCTGAAAAAAGAAGAAAGAATGAGGGCTTACAATAGAGGGAAAAGAGTCGACCCTTAAAATTCCTTGACACGATTATGAAGGAGAAAAACTTATGTATTAGGTGTTATTGATTGTTTCGAATTGAATGAAAACATGATACTCGATGGCTTACATTATGTTATATATGTATATATATATATATATATAGTGGAAGTAAGGGTTGATTAAGTTTTTACATGATTGTGGTCTTATTTGTTGTTAAAATTGTTAGATCTAGGTTTAGTAATGATTTCCTCTATGTATGGTTATTTAATTTAATGTTAATGGATTGTTTAGGCTAGTAGAATGATAGAAAACTCATTGAAATTGGTAGGTGGATGAATAAGCTTTTGATATGTTGTGTGGAATGGGATGGGCATATTGGGTATGTGTTGTGCCATGTTGATGATGGGTAATTCATTGATTCATGTGTGTAGCATGGAATAAAACTATACGGTAAGATGTGGTTATGAAATATGTCTCTTTTCGAACTGTTTTGGTAGTATGAAAAGTGCAAGAAATGGAGAATCAAAATTCTAGAAATTCTGAAATTTTAGCGATAAGCGCTCATGTGTATTTAGGAATATTCATTTGTGTAAGTTAGGTACATGAGGGTGTGGAATTGGGAATAGACACACGCTCGTGTGCCTACACCAAGGATACACTACCATGTGTTTTTGTTGCAGGGCATGTAGATTGGGTAATGCACGCCTGTGTGTAAAAGGTACACACCTATGTAGTTTTAGAGAAATTTGGAAATGTAATCCCTTGAAAGGTTTCAAAATGTATGAAGCTTTGTTATGAGTATACAGATTAGAGAAATGACCCTAATGAGAGTTATTGGTAGTGGGAATTCATAGGGGTGTGTCTAACTACGTGGATGACAACATGTACCTGACTAAATCCTATTTGGCTAAAAAAGTTCAAGATGGTGTACAATAATGTTACAAGCCACCAAACTGTGTGTAAAGTGGCAATGAAAGCAACAAGGCTAATAAATCTATATGATTCCGCACCGATGATAGGTGTCGTAGCATTTGGAATACGTGTGCAAAGACGAGAGAAGTCTAGGGACCCCATCATATGAGTAATATTGTCTCAACAACCCAAGTCCAGTCGGCATGTGTATGAATGGCACAAAAGAATGACATTCGGGACATCATAAGCTTTTACATGATGTTTGGGATGTCAATGTACATTATAAGAGTTAGTTATTTGAGATGACACCTTATTTTAGGGATACAACGCTAGGCACTGAGATAATCCAGATGGGCATCTAGGATGCTAGAGAATACATCCGTAAATTTTCTTAGGAAGGAAGTAACACCACTACATATATTACTTTTGCTATTTACTGAGTGCAAATCCACTCATGTGCTTTCTATGTGATTTTATAGGTTGGGTTCTATAGCAACAAGGTAGCGGTGGGGAGACTAGTGGTATGGCTCGTTTCGGCACATAAGGGGCAGGGGACTTGGATGTTCTTCATTGTTATTCATAAACCATTCATTACATTTTTACAGATTCTTTATATGTATTAATGCATGTAGATTTGACTATTATTGGTTTTGATTGATTTATATGAACTCAAACTTACATTTAGATGCTTTCATTATGGTGCTTCGATCTAGTATGCTTTTAGGATAGTGGGTCTAATTTGAATGATTTGTATTTAATGATTGAGTTAGCATACTATAAAAGCCTGTCAAGTCATGTCTCTCATGGTGCATATTTCGGATAGAGGTAGGTGCCCTTGAGAGAGGTGTTACAATGGGCCTTACAAAATTTTGAAGAAGATGAATGATAATGCTTATGTGGTGGACTTACTTAACAACATAGGGATTTCTAACATCTTTAATATGGCTAATTTGACAAAATTCTACCCCAAAGTTGACTTATACAATGATAACTCATAGTTAAGTTCTTTTCTTGTGGGGGAGAATAATGGAGGACCAAGGAAAGAGAGTGGTAGGGTAGAAAACATTCAAAATGCAAAAGAAATTATCCAAAGGAAGGTTGATGATGTGGCACCCAAAGATGGCATGGCACATGATGTGGCAGCTTATCTAGGGAAGTGACGTGATGACATGGGCGTGCATGATGACATGGAGCCATGAAGGAAGCCTTATGCATGTGAAATAAAGAATCCTAAGTCTTATTTAATTAATAGAGTTTTATTAATATTAGTTTTCCTAAATAAGTTAAGAGTCCTATTTTTATTTTTGGTAAGTGTCCCATTTTGATTTAGGAAATAATAAGTTTTAGGAAGCTATTATTTAGGAAAGTTTAATTAAAATATCTTTCCTTATATTTTATAATTTTCTAATCTAGTTAGGAGAAATAAGCCTATATAAAGACATGAGATGTGTCATTCAAAGCATTCAATTCAAGTTATTAATAAAACTTCTTATTTAAGTTTTCTTAAGAATTCCTTTGCAAAGCTTGCAAGAATTCTTAGTGTCCCTTGCATTTGTTGAACGATCTCAACCTGAAGTGTCCTTGTGGATGATATCACAACCCATCAGTGCTTGTGTTGCATCAGAGAGGATGTCATTGAAGCTATCAAGCATTTCTTTGACTTGGGACATATCCTATGAGAGGTAAACAATACTATCCTCGGTCTTATGCCAAAAGTTACTAACCTTTCTATGTGTCATGATTTCAGGCCTATTGCATGTTGTAATACCATTTATAAATGCATCTCAAAGATTATTACTGATAGGCTCAAACTAATTCTTCTCAATTATATCAACAAAACATAATTGGCTTTTGTGGAAGGTAGACACATAGGGGATAACATCCTTCTTTGCCAAGATCTTTTGCATAATTACCACAAGAACTCTAAGCACAACAAGTGTGCTATTAAGGTGGATCTTAGGAAAGCATATAACACAGTAGAGTGGGGATTTATCATTTCCATGTTGAAGAGCATTGGGTTGCACCCAACTATCATTAGCTAGATTGAAGAATGCACATCCTCTCTATCTTTCTTAATTAGTATCAATGGGGAACTTACAAGTTATTTCTGAAGCTCAAGAGGCCTACTACGAGACCTTATTTCTCCTTTTATTTTTGTTATGGCCATGGATATCTTATCTTGTATGCTTTCAACACTCAAGGAAGACCCCTCCTTTGACCACCGATGGAAATGTAAGGCAAACAACATCACTCACCTTTGTTTTACCTATAATCTAATGTTGTTGGTGCATTTTCATCCAAACATGCAACAATCAACCAAAGAACCAAAACTATTTTTAATGTTGATTAGGCATGTGTAGTTTTTTTTGTTCATTCAATTTAACCAACCAAATCAACTCCAAATCCAACCGAATTCATATCATCATAATCACAACACAATGAACTTTCTTTCAAGTGATGGTAGCCCTCGAGATTCAATAGATAAAGTAGTCAAAATGCTGATCAAAATCAGTGGTAGAAAACGTAATTATAGTGCAACTCTTTGCCATAAGCAAGATTAACACACAAACACACTCTAATTTGGATTTCTAAGAAAACATAAAATGTAACCAACGCATAAAGGAAAGTTCCACCAACCTTGGGGTCTTCCACCACCAATCTTCCTCTAAGAATGATTAGATAAAAGAACTGAGATAAAAGCCAACAAATCTTTCTTCAAATTTTTATTCAAAATACCAACCAACCAATTACAAATGAAGATCCACCCTTTTATATAATAGGCATGGATGGTCAATGATACAATATTTCCCACAAAAGTCAACTAAAAATGGCATGAATTAAGCTAAGCCATTCCTTCTAAACCGAGCTCATACATAGTAATTAACTAAAAACAAAAGTTAGTTGTTTTTTCCTTAACTTTAGGAATGATGTTTTCTAACTAAAACAACCAAATTCTAATTTAGTTCCAATATAATTAAAAACCAATTATGGGCTCTTTCGGCTTCTCAAAATGATGCTTGGACGTTTGGGCCATTGATGGACTTCCAAAGTCACACTTTTGGATTAATTAGAGCAAGCTATTCACTTGGACCTTGGGTGCATGTAATGAGACTATACCCAAAAGTGGTTTTGGGCCAAAATTGAAGGTGTAATGCTTCCTTTGGCTTGGGATTTGCTAGAACTTCATTCTTCTTGGCTTCAAAGGCTGCGGAGATTTGAGGATGGCTTGGAACCCAAAAATAACAATGAAGTCGTGTATACATCAGTTGTTTTGTAGGGCAAACATCTCCTCCATTCAAAGAATCAGGAATGCCCTTGATGATTTCTAAAGATGGTCAAATCTTTGCCTAAACCATGCTAAGAGTAGTGTACTTTTCTTAGGTATAAATGAGATGGAAAAAGAAGTTACCATTCGAGTGTTGAACTTTAAGAAGGGTATACTACCTTTTAAGTATCTTGGAGTTCCTATTAGTTCCTTAAAGCTCTCAATGGAATCTTGCTCAACTCTTATACAGAAAATTCTGGGAAGAATAAGCTCTTACACTTGTAGATTTTTATCTTATGTAAGGTGATTGGTGCTAATCAAATCAATGCTCTTTAGCATACAAATTTATTAGTCCTTCATCTTCATTCTTCCCTCTGAGGTGCTCAAGAAGATTGACTCTTTGCTTCATGCTTTACTTTGGGATGGCACTAATATGAATAAACATAGAGTTAAAGTAGCTTGGGAGGAGGTTCGTGTCCCCAATGAGGAGGGGGGCCTTGGCTTGATGAAATGTAAAGATTGGAATAGGGCAGCAATGTTGTATATGGAATCTGAATCTTGGCTACAAATGTTCCCTTTAGGCTAATTGGATATGGAAAAATAAGCTCAAGTGGAAAAATCTTTGGGAGATAAAACCTATTGTTGATAGCTCTTGGCTTTGGCATAAGTTGCTGAACCTAAGGGGACTTACTAGGAATAAGATATAAAGAAGATTATTGGCAATGGACAAAACACCCTCCTTTGACATGATTATTGGCATCCTAAAAGCCCTCTCACAGAAACTTTTAATAGAGCCGTTATTTATGCCACGGGTATGAATAAAGAAGCTAAGGTGAAAGAGATCATTAAAGATGGGATCCAGAATTGGTGGCCCACAAACACTATAGAGTTGAATGAGATTAAGGAAACTCTTATTTTGGATCTTATGGGAGGTGAAGATCAGGTTGTGTGGATACCTAATGCTAAAGGAACTTTCACTACTCATTTGGCTTGGGAAGAGCTTAGAAGCAAGAATGGGAAGGTTGCTTGGTGTAGGCTAATTTGGTTCAAAAAGCACATCTCTTGTCATGGTTTCATTTCTTGGCTAGCCATTAAAGGCAAACTCATGACAAGAGACAAGCTCCTCGAGTTCGGCTTTAGCTCCTCAAGCATATACCTCATGTGTAATAAAGAAAATGATGCATAGCTACCAAAAAGACACTCATGAAAAAAAATGTGCTTTAAAGATTGATATCATGAAATCATATGACACCTTAAATTGGGATTTCTTGCTTGCTGTCCTTGATACCATTGATATGCTGCAAAAGTTCATTAATTGGATAAGGACTTGCATCTCTAGTCCTATGTTCTTGGTGGGCCTAAATGGTGAACTTGTTGGCTTCTTCAAAAGTACCAGAGGTTTAAGGCAAGGGGATCCACTCTCTCCTCACCTTTGAAAATTCCAGTCAAAAGCAAGTAGAAAAGGCTGGAAGAGTGACAAGAAGCCTAGAAAAGAAAATATTCCCCAATGTCAGATTTGCGGGAGACGTCATAGTGGGGAATGTTGGCACCAGCAGAAACAGGTGATTTGTTATAGATGCCGACAGCCAGGGCATATAGCAAAGGATTGCCAAAGTACCGAAGTGTCAGTTCATATACAACCACCACAAAGCCTAATTCCACCAGTGCAACCAAGGAGAGGTACTAATGCATGGGTCTATACAGCTACCCATAGTCAGGCAGAGGCTAGTCCATCTGCAGTTACTGGTCAGCTTTTTTTCCACTCTATTTCTTTATATGCATTGATTGATTCAGGAGCTACACACTCCTTTATTGCACCAGGGGTTATTGAAAGGGTAGGTTTAATGCCTGTTAGATCTACCTATTCCATTAGAATTGAGATGCCAGATGGTGGGAGTGTGATTACTGATAAGATGTTAAAAGACCAGAGGGTAGTGATACATGGGAGAGAGTTAAAGGTGGATTTGATTGTCTTTGATATGCCTGATTTTGATGTTATCCTGGGCATGAATTTCTTAGAAAGATATGAAGTTGAGATTGATTGTAGAAAGAAAAAGGCTCGATTCCTACTTGATAATGGGGATTACTTTAATTTCGGAGAGAGTCATCAACCTAGTATGATGATCAGTAATGTAAAAGCACAAAAATTATTGAAAAAGGGGTGTACGAGATATTTAGCTCATGTGGTGCATGAGCATGATGTTCAAAGATTGGGTGTTCAAGATGTCTTAATAGTACAAGATTTCCTAGATGTCTTTCCTGATGAGCTACCAGGTTTACCTCCAGAGAGAGAGTTGGAGTTTAGTATCGAGTTAGAACCTGGCTCAGCCCCAATTTCAAAAGCCCCTTACCGAATGGCTCCAGCTGAATTACAAGAATTAAAGAAACAGTTGCAAGAACTTTTAGATAAGGGTTTTATTAGACCTAGCCACTCTCCTTGGGGAGCACCCATATTATTTGTCAAAAAGAAAGATGGGTCGCTTCGTATGTGCATAGATTACAGAGAGTTGAATAAACTGACAGTGAAGAATAAATACCCATTGCCTCGAATTGATGATTTATTTGATCAATTGAAAGGAGCTTCTGTGTTCTCCAAAATTGACTTGAGGTCAGGTTATCACCAGGTGAGGATTGCAGAGTAAGATATTCCAAAGACAGCTTTTCGGACTCGTTACGGGCACTACGAGTTTGTGGTAATGCCCTTGGGATTGACTAATGCTCCAGTAATCTTTATGGATTTAATGAATCGAGTATTTCATGATTGCCTTGACAAATTCCTAGTGGTATTTATTGATGATATCTTGATATACTCTAGATCAGAAGAAGAACATGCCGAACACTTGAGATTTGTGCTACAAAGATTGAGAGAAAAGAAATTGTATGCCAAATTCTCTAAGTGTGAATTCTGGTTGGATCGAGTAGTATTTTTGGGACATGTGGTTACTAAGGAAGGTATAGCTGTGGACCCCAGTAAAGTAGAAACAATACTTGAATGGGTGAGGTCGAAGACTGTGAAAGAGATTAGAAGCTTTTTAGGGCTAGTCGGCTATTACAGAAGATTTGTTCAAAGTTTTGCCTGGTTAGCCAAGCCACTTATAGCTCTTACCAGACAAGGAACTCTTTTTCTATGGACTGAAGCTTGTGAGAAGAGTTTCCAATAGCTAAAAAGGCGGTTGACTATAGCTCCTATTTTAGTATTACCAGAGGAAGGTGTAGATTATGATATTTATTGTGATGCCTCGCATAATGGCTTGGGAGCCGTGCTGATGCAAAGGGGTAAGGTGATAGCGTATGCCTCTCGGCAGTTAAAAGATTATGAAACACGCTACCCTACCCATGATTTAGAGTTAGCAGCAGTGGTTTTAGCTTTAAAAATTTGGAGGCATTATTTATATGGAGTTAAATGTAATATCTACACCGACCATAAAAGTCTAAAATATTTCTTCACTCAAAAAGATTTGAATATGAGACAAAGAAGATGGTTGGAGCTAGTCAAAGATTATGAATGTGATATTAAATATCAGCCGGGTAAAGCAAATGTGGTAGCCGATGCCTTGAGTAGAAAGATTGTCATAGCTTATCTCACCATTCAGATAGAGTTACAGAAAGAGTTTCAGAGGGAACAGATTGAGGTGATAAGAAGTCAAGTGGCCAGATTGGAAATTCAACCTAATCTCTTCAATAAAATAAAAGAGAAGCAAGTAGAAGATTTGTGGTGCCAGAAAATAAGTCAACAGATATGTGAAGGGAAAGTAATTGAGTTTCAAATGATAGATGGAGTGCTCAAGTTCAGAAACAGGGTATGTATTCCCCAAGATCTGGAATTGAGAAAGAAAATCCTAAATGAAGCACATGATACACTTTACACTGCTCATCCTGGGGGAGTAAAGATGTATCAGGATTTAAAGAAAACTTATTGGTGGATAGGTATGAAGAAAGATATTGGTGACTATGTAGCTAAGTGCTTGGTATGTCAACAGGTCAAGGCCGAGCATCAGAGACCTTCAGGTTTGTTTCACCCACTTAGTATTCCTGAATGGAAATGGGAAGATATTTCAATGGATTTCATCATTGGCCTACCTCGAGTACAAAAAGGCTATAATGCATTATGGGTGATTGTAGATAGATTGACTAAATCGGCCTATTTTATTCCAGTGAAAGATAGTTTTACTTCAGATTAATTGGCCCAGATTTATATACGGGAGATTGTGAGATTACATGGCGTACCCAAAACTATTGTGTCAGATAGAGACCCCAAATTTATTTCAGCTTTTTGGGGTAGTTTACAAAGAGCATTGGGTACGAGGCTGGCATTTAGCACAGCATATCATCCTCAAACAGATGGCCAAACAGAGAGGGTGAATCAAATACTAGAGGATATGTTAAGGGCCTATTGTTTAGATTACAAAATGACTTGGCATGAAATGGTTCAATTGATAGAATTTGCATATAATAATAGTTACCAGTCCACCATTAAAATGGCACCATATGAGACTCTTTATGGACGAAAGTGTAGATCCCCATTACATTGGGGTGATATAGGAGAGCGAGATGATTTGAGTCAAGTTCTTGGGCCTGAGTTAACCCAAAGGATGGTAGAAGATATAAAGATTATCAAGACTAGATTGAAGCAAGCTCAGGACAGACAAAAGAGCTATGTAGATTTGAAAAGGAAAGAAGTAGAGTTCCAACCGGGTGATAAAGTTTTTGTGAAAATAGCCCCTTACAAGCACGTGATGAGATTTGGAAGAAAAGGGAAACTTGCTCCAAGATTTATTGGCCCATTTGAAATTTTAGAAAGAGTGGGCAAGGTGGCTTATAGACTTGCACTTCCACCTAGTATGGATCGAGTTCATAATGTGTTTCATATTTCTTTATTGAGAAAGCACATTAGCGATCCTTCACATGTCTTGAAATCAAATGATATGGAATTAAAAGAAGATTTAGCTTATGAGGAGCAACTGGTGCAGATAGTAGACAGAAAAATAAAAGAGCTCCGAAATAAAACAATTCCATTAGTGAAAGTATTATGGAGGAATCATAAGATGGAAGAAGCCACATGGGAGGTCGAGCAACAAATGAGAGAGAGATTTCCCAACTTATTTGTTTAAATTTCGAGGACGAAATTCTTTTAAGGGGGAAAGAAATGTAACATCCAAATTCAGGTGTGTCAGTAAACTCCACTTCCAAAATTACCCCTAGAGTTGATTTTATAACTTGTTGTGTAAAGAAATTGCAAAAGAATCATAGAAAACTACTAAATGAGCAATATTTTTCAAAGGGGGTAAAATAGTTATTTTATAAAGATTCAAGGGACAAAGTGGAAATTAAAATTGAAGGGCACACTTGAAATTATATGGTGGTGCTAAGGGTTTTTGGTAATTGGCTAAGGATAAAATAGTAATTTATGGAAAAGTTTAAGGGCAAAATGGTCCAAAAGGCTTATAAACTTATGCTATTCATTTTCTCTTTCATTTTTGCCGAGAACTCCATGGTTTTAGCTAAGCTTTTTCCCTTAACCAAAATTCACCAAAAACCTAGCTAAATCACTTAATTTTCAGAGGCTCTAGTTATAAAAAGTGTAGATCTGTCAATTCTGATCAGTTCTAAGGTAAGAAATTTAATTTTTAAGATATGTCAAGTTTAGGGTTTTGATGGATGATCATATTTTTGGTTGATTAAGGTTGCCAGAAAGAAGAAAAGAAGGTGAATAAGCTTAAATCACCAAATTAGCAAAGAAAAGGTAAGAATTTCATACTTTACATACTTGAAGTAAATTTGAGTTAGGTTATTTAAATAACCTTTACTTATATCAGTATGTAAGGTATTAGAATTAAGGTGATTTATGCTTAAAAGGATAAAGAAATTCATTAGGATTCATGATGTAATTTTTGGCCATAAGGGTAAAAAGGTAATTTTGGCCATAAGGGTAAAAATGTCATTTTATGTGATATAGGTTAATTTTGCTTAATTATGTGCATAAAATGTGTGAAATAACCCTTATATTAAGCCTATATTGTATAATTGAAATTAATTTGAGGCAGGATATATATATATATATATATATATATATATATATATATATATATATATATATATATATATATATATATATATATAAACGCATGAGAAAATAATATGATGTTTGAGAAGGAATGAAAAGAATAAGGGAAAATAACAAATGTGCATATTTCATATTATGGTTATATATGTATACATGAGGAATCATAACATATGCATGATTTAGAAAAAAATAAAGAAAGAGGAAAAATATTTTCTAAGTCATGCATGCTTTTAGAAAATGGAAAACAAGTATTTTTGGTTTTATAATGACTCATATGATACAGGAAAGCAGAAAACATACTTACAATCCTTACACGCGAGCTGTACTGTGTGGACAGCAAAAAAAATAATCGGTTGTACTGTGTGGACAACCAGCTGTACTGTGTGGACAGCAAAGAAAAAATATTAGCTGTACTGTGTGGACAGCAAAAGAAAAAAAAAATATTACCTGTACTGTGTGGACAGCAAAAGAAAAATATTAGCTGTACTGTGTGGACAGCAAAGAAAAAATATGCGTGTAAGAGAGAATTATACTTTGTATGGTGACTGCAAGTACTATCATATGTAGTCTAGACTAGTCTATGAGAAAGAGAGAGAAACAAATTAGTAAATATTTTATGAAAGTCATTTGCATTAGAATTATGCATACAAGCCTGTGTGGCTGATAAAGAGTTGAGAAAGATGTACGATCAGAAAATAGAAATGTCATGGCACTCATACATGCATAAATCATAACGAGTGAATCATTTCTGTATAGTAAGGAAATGAATAAATGTGTGAAAGAAAAGAATTATGATATGTGTTAAATGCGTGTTCGGTGTCAATTATTTTGTTGTAAATAGTTCAGACACGCTGAGTATGGAAAAGATTAGAAAAGATTAGTACTAGTATGAAATGTTTTAAGTGTTGAGTATGATTTTTTTACTGAGCCATAGTCGCTCACTCCATTTAATTTAATATTTTACAGGTAAAGAAATGCAGCAAAGGTTCCCGGGGAGCACTAATGAGATATGAGGCTAAGAGAGGAAGACACCATAATTTTGTTGACTTAAATGTTATAATGTATATGTAATATATATATATATGACTAGTTTTGAAAATTGGTTATAAAGTTTCTGTGGGTGATAATTTTTATGATAGTTATTATTATGTACTTATTTTATTTATTATGATTATGTGATAAAAAAATCCAGTCGATTGGTAGGACTGGTTTATGTGAATTATTAATTGGGAGTGTTACAGGGCATAATTAAATAGAGAAAAAAAATTCCCCGGGCCCTCTAAAATAGGAGAACTCATGCCGTTTTTCCGTAACACACCTATTAGTTGGGAGATGTTATAGAATGTGTAACGGATCTCCTTGATGACTCGATGCTTCTACGATGCCTTCATCAGTTTGCCTCCTTAAGCAAGTGGCCCCGAATCAAAGAATTGTTTCATAACTCTAACATCATCTCCACCCACAACCTCCTATGCTTTTTTGAAGAAGTAAACCCTATGTTCGTCTAACCCCTGTGACTTATTGTTGTCCATGGCAAATAAGGTCGTTTTAATTTCATCCTTCATAATAGGCTACATCATGTCAAAGGCATCTTCCTTACAAAGCCAAAACTGCAAAAGGCACTTGAGTTTGTGATAGTCCAAAGCACCCTCCTCTACCGAGAACATAGTCTTATGAAAGTGGTTTACAAGCTCATACTTAACCCACAATTTATCAAAGGAAATTGATCCATCTTCAAGCTAAATACCTTTGATAACATCTTGATTCCTTCTACTATTGATCTCTTTGAAAAAGAAGCTTGTACAATGATCACTTTCATAGAGCCAATGAATCTTGGATTTTTGCTTGGCAAGTGGTTCCTCCGTTAGACTAAGCTTGTTCAAGGTTCTTACCTTATCCCTTTCCTTTAATGCCAAAACTCTTTCTCCTGGGTTGCCTTGGAGTCAGCTTTCCATTTTATTGAGAGAGCTTCTAGCTTTTTTAACTAGTGCATATTCATCCAAACATAAAACAAGAAACTAAAGAATCAAAAACTATTTTCACTATTTAGTAGGCATATGTAGTTTTTTTGTTCTTGCAATTTAACCAACCAAATCAACTCCAAATCCAACCGAATTTATTTCATCATAATCACAACACAATGAACTTTCTTTCAAGCCATGGACATACACAATTGGAATTGAATAAGGCAATCAAAATACTAGTAGAATGCAGTGGCAAAAATGGTAATTATGCTATAACTCTTTTTCATAGGATTGAAAACCCTTCATATGCATGCAATTTGGATTCCAAGGAACACACTAATGAAAACCAAGGCAAAAAGGAATGAGATCCACCAAACCTTAGGGTCTTCCACCACCAATATTTCACCAAGATGATTGGATAAAGGAAAATGAGGAAAAGCTTCAATGCTTTAACTTAAGTTTCATTCAAATGTCCACCAAAAAAATTACAAATAAAGGCCCACTCCTTTATATAGGAGGCATGGACAGTAATTATACACTTTGGTCAACAAAATTAACATAAAATGAACTAAAATCCTTAATGTATGCTAAGCCATCCATCATAAAATAAACCCATACCCAAATTAATGAATACAAGACAAAAATAATACTCCTTTTCCTTAAATATAGGAAACTTGTTTCCTAACTAAGGCAACCATCTTCTCTTCTAGTTTAAAACCAACTAAAACCATACTTTGAGCTCTTTGGGCTTCAAAAGGAGTCTTGGACGTTTGGGCCAATAGTGGACTCCAAAAGTTGCACTTTCGGAACAATTAAAGCAAACTATGCAAGTGGGTCTTGAGTCCAACTAAGGAGGCTATGCCCAAAAGTGAAGTTAGGCAAAAATTCAAGGTGCAATGCTTCCTTTAGCTTGGGGATTGCTAGAACTTCATCCTTCTTGGCTTCAAGGGCTGCATGGAGTCTTGAGGATGGCTTGGAATCCAAAAATGATGATGGAGCCGTGTATGCATTATCCTCCCCAAGTTGAGAAGGATTTGCCCTCAAATCCTCAAGATGGCTATCCTCCACTTGTTGATCATTCATAAACAAGCTCTCTTTCTTGATTTCTTTTCCCTTGATAGCCTTATAAACTTGTTGTGGGTTAAGAGGGGTTAAAGTGATAGTCTTGCCATTGAATTTAAAGAAGTATGTGCTCTTCTTGCCATTATGCTTCACTACCCAATCAAATTGCCAAGGTCTTCCTAATAACAAGCGACAAGCATCCATAAGAATCACATCACATAAAATCTCATCATTATAATGTTTGCCAATAGAGAATGAAGTAAGCACTTATCTTGCAACTTGTAGGCTAGTTCCATTACTCAGCCATTGTAGTTTGTATGGTTGAGGATGTGGTATGATTGATAATCCAAGTTTGTCTACTAAAGTGGATAAGGCCACATTTACACAACTCCCACTATCAATAATTAAGGCATACACTTTACCTCTAATGGTGCACCTTGATTGAAAAATGTGAAGAGCCTTTGTTCTTCATGAGGAAGAGGCTTGGCATGCAAGGCTCTCCTAACAACTATCAACTCTCCTTCATCAACTCCATGGAGAATTTCTTCTCCTTCCTTATCAGCTTCATAACTTTTGTGGCTGGAAACTTCACTTTCTTCTTCTTCTTGAAGGGACTCCTCAATGGATTGTATCTCCAACAAGGTCAAAGCTCTCCTATTAGGGCATTTAGCTTGGAAGTGTCCATAGCCTTGGCATTTAAAGCACTTTTTGTTGGAAAGGTTGGTCTTCACCATTTTGGGCTTTCTTTGGTCAGCTCTACCACCTTTTCCTTGCCTTTCTCCTTGGAAGAAGTATCGGCAGCCTTTGTGTAGGATGGGGAACCTTTATGGAAGGTAGTTCCCTTGGTAAAAGATGTGCTTTTGTTAAATAATGTCCCTTTGGAGAATGGCTTGGCAACCATGGGCTTCATGGCCTTCTTTTGCTTTTCAACCTTAATTGCCAACTTGCATACATCTTTAAAAGTGCAATAAGTTTGCAATTCCACCATATTAGCTATGCTTTGGTTTAATCCACCAAGAAATCTAGCAATTGTTTGCTCTTTAATCTCCGACAGATCACTTCTTATCATTAGCTTCTTAAATTCTCTAATGTAGTGCTCAACACTATCACTACCTTGCTTGAGAGTATGTAGTTTGAGGTATAGGTCTTGTCTATGGTTTTCAGGAAGAAATCTCCTTTTCATAAGCTTTTTAAGCTTTTCCCAAGATCTAACTCTTTTTTTGTCATCTTTTTCCCTTTGTTTCTTAAGGTTTTCCCACCACAAGGATGCATAATCTTTGAATTTCAAGATAACTAGTTTGAATTTCTTCTCATCTAAGTAGCTATTGTATTCGAATACATTTTGATGGCATGGAGCCAATCAACAAAGTCATCTAGATTCATACTTCCAATAAATTCTGGAATCTCAATCTTTAGGCCTCTATCATCATCATTATTCCTCCTCAGTGGTCCTTCATGTTCTTCATCACTTGAACCACTAGGGAGAATCAATTCCTCTCTATGACGTCTAGGAGGAGGAGGAGGTCTATTGTATCTCCTTGGATGAGGTTATGGTGCTAGTTGTGGTGGAGGTGAGGTTTGGTTTATTGGGCGGGTTGCTTGGTTTTGCATGATAGCCAAGTTTCTAATCAATTGCATCATTTGCATTCTAAATTAATTCTAGCTCCTTTAATTGGTGAAGATGTCCTTTGGTGGAAACCAAGTGCAAATGGTTAATTCTCTATCAAGACGGCTTGGCATAGTATAAGGGAGGCTAAAGCTAAAGTTCCTTGGCATATTATCATTTGGTTCAAATAACACTACCCTAGACACTCCTTCATTGCATGGCTGGGTATTAAGGGTGGAATGAAAACAAAAGATAAGTTGCATAGCTTTGGCCTCATTTCAAATAATGTGATAATGTGTGTGGTCTTTGCAACTTGGCTCTGGAAAGCATAGAACATCTCTTCTTTCAATGCTCCTACTTAGCTTTTATTTGGAATTATATTGTAGGTCTTTGCCTCATGGATAACCCTCACCAACCGTGGGGCTCTCTAGTATTTTATTGTACCAACCAATGGCGGGGGGATTTTCTACTCAACATTATTTGCAAACTTTGTTTTGGGGCCACTATAACTATATTTGGTGTGAAAGAAACAATGTTTTTTTTTTGTAGAAGTAAATCTCTGCAAGTATAGATCATTGCTTCTATAAAGGATTGTGTGAGGGCTAGAATCTTTCCCTTATCCAATATCCCTAGCTCGTACATTAATAACACCATTGCTTCAATTTTTAGCTTTTTTTAGACACTTTATCTATTCCTCAACCTCAAAAAGATATCATATGATGATAAAATCAAATTGTATGAGTAGTCATATCACTAACAGGTTAAGAAGTCATATATTGACACTCCACTAATCGGGTGGTCATAATGTCTGGCCAGATGTTAGGTTGGGAGCCTAATATGGATTCGATCACTACCAACTTAGTGGAAAGCCTATACGTCACACACAAAAGAGCTGATCGAACTTTATAGGCATAAGATTTTCTAAGTTCAATCTGAGTCAGATCCGATCTGGATTCTGAATTGAAGGTTTTGAGTCTTGGTGGTGCATATTCATCAAAGCATACAACAATCAACCAAAACCAAGAAAATTGTTTTCACTATTTATTTGGTATATGCAATTTTTTTGTTCATTTAAATAGGCAACAAAAATGATCTCCAAATTAAACCAAAATCATATCAATACAAACACAACACAAAGAGCTTTCTTTCGAGTTATGGTAGCTCTCAAGATTCAATAGATAAACCAATCAAAATGCTAATCAAAGTTAGTGGCAGAAAACATAATTTTAGCGCAACTCTCTACCATAAGCAAAAAAAACAAACATGCACACTGTAATTTGGATTTCTAAGGAAACATAAAATGTAACCAAAGCATAAAGGAACGATTCCACCAACCTTAGGATCTTCCACAACCAACCTTCCACCAAGATGATTGGATAAAGGAAATGAGATAAAAGCCAACAAAACTCTCTTCAAATTTTAATTAAAAATATCATTCTTCTTACATAACGAGATGCCTTTGGTGCATATTCATCCAAACATGCAACAAGAAACCAAAAAATCAATAATTGTTTTTACTGTACATTGGTATGTGCAGTTTTTTGTTCTTGCAATTTAACCAACCAAAGCAACTCCAAATCCAACTGAATTCATTTCATCATATCACAATACAATGAACTTTCTTTCAAGCTATGGACGTACACAATTGGTATAGAATAAGACAATCAATTACAAGTAGAATACAATGGTAAAAATGGTAATTATATAGCAACTCTCTGCCATACAACTTCGATGCATACATATGCATTCAAATTTAGATTTTTAAGGAAAACAAAAACATTAACCAAGGCATAAAGGAAATTCCACCAACCTTGGGGTTTTCCACCACTAACTCTTCCACCAAGAATGAATTGGATAAAGGAAAATAGAGAAGAAAGCCAACAAGCTTTTGATTCTATGTTTCATAAAATTCAAGTGTCTAAACTCTTACAAAAGCATGGCCCTTTATATAAGGTAGAAGTGGTGGCAAAATGGACTTTCCAATACAAAATCTATTAATTTTTTTATACAAAAATCCCTTGAATTAAGCTAAGCCATGCATTCTAAACCAAGCCCATACATAGTAATTAACTAAAGACAAAAGTTTGTTGTTTTTTCTTTAACCTTAGGAATTATGTTTCCTAACTAAAACAACCAAATTCTAACTTAGTTTCAATGTAACTAAAACCCAATTTTGGAATCTTTGGGCTTCTCAAAATGATGCTTGGACGTTTGGGCCATTGATGGACTTCCAAAGTCACACTTATGGATCAATTGGAGCAACCTATTCAATTAGACCTTGGGTGCATGTAATGAGACTATACCCAAAAGTGGTTTTGGGCCAAAATTGAAGGTGCAATGCTTTCTTTGGCTTGGGATTTGCTAGAACCTTATTCTTCTTGGCTTCAAAGGTGCATGAAAACTTGAGGATGACTTAGAATCCAAAAATGACAATAGGGTTATGTATACATCAGCCTTCCTCTTTTATATGAGGAGTTGGTGACAACACAATGGAAGCCAACAAAAGTTCAACTAATATTACATAAATTAAGCTAAGCCTCACAAATAAACTAAGTCATGCCTCTTTATTTGCTAAAGACAAAAGTTGGTTGCCATTTTCCCTAAGTTTAGGAATCGTGTCTCCTAGGTTTGCAACCAAGCTTGTATTTAGTTCTAAGCCAACTAAATGTACAGGTTTGAGTTAAAAATGGTATTCAAAAGAGGCTTGGGCGGATTAGGCTTGGAAATGCACCATGTGAAGCTTATTTTAGGCCAAAAGAGCAAATCACATAAGTGGTTCTTAAATCTAACTTATGAAGCTATGCCCAAAAGTGAAGTTGGGCCAAAATTGAAGGTGTAATTGATGCGAACCTTGACGACTTGTGGTGCATTTCCATCAAGACAATGCAACAACACATAACCCCAATTCTGGAAATTACTGTTCATATGACACAACATCAATTTATCTTTCAATTTTAACCAATCAAATAAACTCCAAATCATACAACTTATAGGTCATTGGAAAGGGCATTCAAAGAGCTTTCTAATGATATATAATAGCAATCACAACTCATTCAACAAGGCATTCAAAACTTGTCTCAAATTTTGCTGGCAAAAACTGGAAATTGCAAAATCATACACTGTGAACAGTATCTGAGGCATACAACACACATTCAAATCTTCACACTTTGGATTTCAAGGGTAACAAGAAAATTAACCAAGGCATAAAGGAAAGTTCCACCAACCTTAGGGTCTTCCACCACCAATTCTTTCTCCAAGATGAATTGGATAAAGGAAATGAGAAAAAAAGCCAACAAGCTTTCTTCAAATTTTCATTCAAAAGCAAAACCAAAACTTCTACAAATAAAGATCCACCCCTTTTTATAGGAGGCATGGATGGCAATGATACAATATTTCCCACAAAAGTAAACTAAAATGGCATGAATTAAGCTAAGCCATTCATTCTAAACTAACCCCATACATAGTAATTAACTAAAGACAAAAGTTAGTTGCTTTTTCCTTAACTTTAGGAATGATGTTTCCTAACTAAAACAACTAAATTCTAACTTAGTTCCAATGTAACTAAAACCCAATTTTGGGCTCTTTGGGCTTCTCAAAATGATGCTTAGACGTTTGGGCCATTGATGGACTTTAAAAGTTGCACTTTTGGATCAATTAGATCAAACTATTCATTTGGACCTTGGGTGGATGTAATAAGACTATATCCAAAAGTGGTTTTGGGCCAAAATTGAAGGTGCAATGCTTCCTTTGGCTTGGGATTTGCTAGAACTTTATTCTTCTTGGCTTCAAAGGTTGCATGGAGACTTAAGGATGGCTTGGAACCCAAAAATGACAATGGAGCTGCGTATACATCAACTTGATGCAAGACCCAACACTCAAGAAGATATTTTCCTAGGATTGAATCGGTTTCGTCATGTAATTAAACCTTGACCCGAATCGATATGAAATTGAATGAACCTTGGTATTGTGAATGGTGAACGCCACAAGACAAGCTTGATAAGTTCAAAGATTGTAAACTCAATAGTAAGCAATCTATTTGTGAAAGTCGGCCAAAAAAAGCTCCATTCATCATGAAATATTTTGTTTTTATGGTACAAAGCCAACTCAACCCTAAACTACCCATGACCCAATGGACTTCCAAACTTCTCAAAGCCCATTACCTAAGTAACTACCCAAAGCACTAATTAAATTAAAAGAAAATATGTCACTTGGGCTCAATAAAGTCTAGCCCAATCACAAACAAGATCAAAATCATAAAACTGAAAATCCTAAATTTGGGTAAACAAAAAACTGTGAAATACGGATTGAAACGATGTTATTTGGGCCTCCAAATTGGGTGCAATAGGAAAAGCTAGTTTTCATTATAGAACTCGAAATGAGCTTCGTGTTGATATATTACAGGCCTCGTAACTCCTCCTGGATCAAAAGTTATAGCCATTCAAAGTCTGTTCGTGCATAAGCTTGGGCCTGAATCAAGTTTTTTTTTTTGGTAAGTAAACATAATAGATTGAGGAATTGGCTAGCAAATGGAAGGAGGACAACTTCAAGAATATTTTGAGTAAGGTGTGCTTTGGTGCAACCGTCTACCACATTTGGAAGGCTAGGAATGATATTTGTTTTGGAAGAGGTGGAGTTCCAAAGGAGAGAGTCACAATTCTTATAAAAGATTGTGTTAGAGTTAGGATAAGTTGTTTGAAGAAAGTGAATAAATCTAGTGAGAATGTGTCAATTGCAAACAATTGGGGTATCCCTCATTCAATATTTGAGTAGGCTTAGTATGGTGTTTCCCTTTAAAGCGATTGTTTTGAGATGTATACTTGGATCTCTTTGATCCATTGTTTGTTTTTAGAGCTTTCTTGTTTGTTTCGGCATAACCTAGGAGCTTGTCCTAGGTATGCTTGTGTAAAGCTTAATCTAGGGGCTTTGTCCTAGATAAGCTCTTGTATATCCTTTCTTTGGTATAAATTTATTATTACTTACAAAAAAAAAAGATGCCCCAAAGAAAAGAAATTTTGAATGGCCTTGATTACATCCTCACCAATAATCTCCCAATTTTGCTTAGAGAAATATGCCCCATAGTCATCCGGCTCGGGAGCTTTGTTATTGTCCATAATAAACATCACCTTTTTGATCTCCTTAACCGACACATGTTGTACGAACGAAACAGCTTTGAATTTTTCCTCATTGATTAGTTCATCATCAAACTAATTAGATTGTAGTTTACATTGAGTAGAATCAAGCAAATCTCTAGCTGTTTTGACCCTCTCCAAAATGCACCGAAATTTTTTCTTATTGAGATCTCTATGACTTTTAAGAATTTTCAATTTAGTAACCAAAATTGGGCTCACATAAACCTCCATATCCCAACGCTTTCTTACAATGCTAAGGAAATTTTCATGATAAGCCCACATGTTAAAGAACTTGAAAGAAGACTTTCTTTTTACCTCCCTAGGACTGTAATTAACCAAGCAAGGAGAGTGATCCGATAAAGAGTTGTTCATAAATGTAGCTACTGCCCTAGGAAAAACCAAGTTCCAAGCAACATTCACTAAGGCTCTATCAAGCTTGCACATTATATGGTTATTGGCTTCACTACAATTATTCCACGTGAAGAAATTCTTATGGAGATCAAGGTGCTGATCAAGTGCAACAAAACAAGTATTCCTAAGATCCTTTGCAAGGAATCGGTGGTCCAATGACTAGAGCAAGGACAAAGAAGATGAAAATGGCTTTACAAGGCTTAATCATAGAGATGTATGACAAAGAGGCTATTCTAGAAGTTTCCAATGCTACACCAAGGATAATCACTTATCTTTATGTGCATATAATGGACAAGGCTTAGAACTTGAAGAATAAAGCTTGGAGTCCATGATATAGTTTCGGGCTGCATGGCCCAAGCTAAAGAAAGACTTAAATAAAATGATTAAGTGTTTTGTGTTGTTAGATTTTAAGTTAAGATTAAATATACATGTAAAAGACTTAACTTCTTGGGTTTATTTGGGCTTGTAGGTTGGCCCATGTCTTGATATATTAGCTAGGGTTTTTACTTTGACTTTTATGCCTAGGATTATGATGATTACATGCTTATATAAAGGCTACAACTATGAAGAACGAAAATAGACATATCATTAATAATTTTGAGGTATTTTTAGCAAACTTTGCTTTGTTTCCTTATGTTCTTGGAAGAATACATCATCTTGACTTATCACAGGAGTGATCAACCTTTGTGGCGTCTTAAGGTTTTAAGGACTTAGTTTCCTTAGGGTTTTGATCAAATTGATCAAATTTGTTTTCTAGCTTTTTTGGGGTGTGCCTAACAGATTGATTCAAGGGTTCCTAGGGTAGGTCACCTAACGGGTTCTTTATCATTTGGTATCAGCGCCTTGGTTCTAAAAACAGGTTTGCGTCTCTTTTATCTATCTTTGTTTAGTACTTTTCTTTATGCCTTATTCATTCCTAGTGTTCCTTTTTGTTTAGTTCTTCTTATCCATGCTAATCAGCTTCTTGATCTCGAAGTCATATTAATTCTGTTTGTGTTTGATTTGATTAGATATTTAAAAAAAAAAATCAGAAAAAAAACGAAACAAAAAAGAAGAAGAAGTTGTGTTTAAGTTGAGCAGTGTATCTTGATTCTTGCCATCTATTGGTACACTTGCACTCTAACTTTAATTCTTTTCAAGCATCAAGAGGATATCTTAAAATTATAAGTTTCATATTCCTATTTGAATTATTCATAAGAAGATCTTCATTCTTTCTTTTTATGGATTTGGCTAGTTGACTAATTCAAAGTAAGTTGTATTTTCCTTTTGCGCTAAGAATTCTTTTCCTAAATTATATAACAGTTGTCCTACTACATCAATTAGTCCTAATCCTCATCAAATAAGGAATTCTTGTGTCTCAATTATTTCAATTTCGTGCTCCATATTCTACTTAGCTTATTCCGGTTCAATTGTGCATATATAAAATTATTTTTGCTTCATTTTTCTCTGCTCCTTAAGTCCTTGCGTTTTAGTGATTTCCTTTACATGTCTTTTGTTTCATTTTGAAGTTTTCTTATTTTCTTGGCTCGTTATTTATTTTTTTTTTTTTGCCGTTTGCCTCAACTAAATTTTTAAAGTTCTAATTTTGAGACTTTTCACCATCTAACTGATTGCTACTTGTGATTTGTTGATCTTGATTCTTTTAAGAACATAAAGTGGGCTGGCTTAAGTGAAAAAAAAAAGAGTAGTGAGATCATCATCGAGAACAGAATGAAACACAAGCAATAACAATCTGTTTTGAGTGCAAACACGCGAGGGAGTGTGTGAGGGACAAATTTCTTTTAATTACTAACGTGCTTTGCAGGTTGTAAACATGAGTAGTGAAGGAGAACAACACAATACGGATATGAAGTTTTGGATGAAGGTTGTTACCGAGCAGTTTAAGCTAATAAATGCAAGGCTAGATGATTTGCAATCACCTAGCAAATCCAAATCTTCTAGGAGATGTGTGATTGAAGAAGAGGAAGAGGAAGAATCGAATTATGAAGAATTAGGCTCAAGAAAGGTAAGAAGGTTGTTTCCAAAAGAGATAGCAATTTAGGCAGCATAAAAATGAAAATTCTAGCATTTCAAGGGAAGAATGATCCCAAGCTTTATTTAGAGTGGGAAAGAAAGGTTGATCATGTATTCGATTGCCATAATTATTCTAAGGAGAAAAAGTAAAGCTGGCAGTTGTGGAATTCACTAATTATGCAAGTATTTCGTGGGACCAATTAGTGATAAATAGAAGGAGGAATGGTGAGAGGCCAATTCGTTCATGGGAAGAGATGAAGTTGGTGATGCATAAGAGATTTATACCTAGCCACTACTACAGAGACTTGCATAGGAAGTTCCAAGGGGCTGGTTCAAGGGTCCATAAGTATGGAGGGCTATTACAAGGAGATAGAGATGGCTATGATTAGAGCTAATATAGAGGAAGACCGAGAGGCTATCATGGCAAGGTTTATTAGTGGCTTGAACAAGGAGATTGTCGATGTGATGGATTTGCAGCACTACTTGGAGATAGAGGAGATGTTGCACAAGGCTATCAATGTGGAGAAACAAATCAAGACCAAAGGGTCTAAATCTAGTTCGGCCTCTAGTTCTACATAAAAGACAACTTGGAAAGACACCAAATCAACCTCAAGGTCAAAAGAAGATGTAAAGCCAAAGGATTCGGTTGTTGTTTCTAAAGGTAAAACCGAAACCAAATTTTCTTCTAAATCTCGTGATATTAAGTGCTTTAGGTGCCAAGGCCATGGACATATTGCATCTCAATGTCCAAATAAAAGAGCTATAATTGTGTTGGAGAATGGTGACATAGACAGTGTTAGTTTAAATGATAATGACATGACACCATTGAAGGATTGTTCTAATGTTGATGTTAAAGAACCCATTCATGGAGATATGTTGGTTATAAGGCGCGCACTAAAAATTCAGCTAAGGATAATAATGATGAGGAGCAACATGAGCACATTTTCCATACAAGATGCCACGTTAAAGACAAGGTATGTAGCATGATTATTGATAGTGGAAGTTGTACTAATGTTGCTAGTACTATGTTGCTAGATAAGCTCAATCTAGAAACCTTCAAGCATCCGGAGCCATATAAGTTACAATGGTTGAATGAGTGTGGAGAAATTAGAGTAACCAAGCAAGTTTTAGTTGCCTTCTCTATCGGCAAGTACAAGGATGAGGCTCTTTGTGATGTGGCACCAATGCACATTGATCATATACTTCTTGGCCGACCATGGCAGTTTGATAAGAAGGTTACTCATGATGGCTACAAGAATAGATACTCTTTTGAATTTAATAATTGGATTGTTATATTAACTCCTCTCAAACCTTTTGAAGCATATCAGGACCAAATTAAGATAACAAGAGAGTGCAAAATGAGATAAGAACAAATGAGAGAACAAGAGGAAAAGAAAAAGAAAAAGAGTGAGAGGTCAAAAGAAAAAAGAGGAAGTGAGGCCGAGAGGAAAAATTCAAGTGAAAAGAGTGAGGCTGAGAGAAAAGTTAAAGAGAAAGCTGTGCAAAAAGGAGAGAAAAGTAAAAGAGTGAGTGTGTTTGTGGTGCATTTCCATCAAGACAATGCAACAACACACAAACTCAATTATGGAAATTACTATTTATTTAGCACATTAGCAATTTGTCTTTCAATTTTAACCAATCAAATGACCTCCAAATCATGCAAATTATATATCATTGGAAAAGGTATTCAAAAAACTTTTTAATGGTATATAATATCAATCACAACTCAATCAACAAGGTGATGCGAATGATCAAGGGATAACTTCACCAAATTCGCACATGGGGAAGCATAACGATGGAGGTTCAAATTCTACTTCAACAAACACGAAGAAGTTGGATCCATTGAGCTATGACGGAGGCCCAATTACACGAGCAAGAGCCAAGAAGATGAAAGCGGCAATCATTGGGCTTGTTCAAAGCTATTTGGAGCTTATGGGAAAGAGTCCAAGTGAAGTCAAAAGGGAACTCATGGTCAACGACATGACAAGCATGGAGTGTAGTTCAAGGCTTGTGCATTTAATTCAATTTGAAGAATTAAAAGAGCTTACTTTAACACAAGGAGCCCAAATACATGAATTGGTCTAAGGGCAGCAAGGAGCACATGTTGGGCTTAGTCAAATATGCATATGGAAGCCCAAGTCACATCAATTCAACTAGCCCTTTTGTGATTAGTTATTATCTAGTTGTTATCCTAGTTTAATTAGGAAAGCTTGTTTAGTTATTATCTAATTGTTATCCTAGTTTAACTAGGAATCCTAGTTTAATTAGGAGAGTGCTTAGTTGTCATGAGTTGTTATTTTCCTTTTTTTTAAAGGATTTATTTCGTTTTTTAGGGTTAGAAGCAACATATATATATATGTATTAAACTCAAGATTATGGGAACTTGATTTTAATCCGAAATTCCGAATTTCTCCAAAGTTCTTGTGAGAGTTTTCTTTGAATTCATTTCTTGAGAAAGTTTTGAATTCTTTCTTTGATAATTAGAGTTCCTTGTTGTTAGATAACAAGAGGGTTCTAATTCTTTTGGTTTATGCTAGATAGATCTTTGGGCAAGATTCCAAGAGATTGTTACAGTTCTTGTTAGATCGATTAGCAAGGGTTGTATCAGTTTGGTATCAAAGCATTGGGTCTAGTATAAGTTACGTAACCTTTAGTCTTGTGTTCGTGCATCAATATAAAAAAAAAAAATTGCATTATTCATCATCAAGTGATTTGGCAGTAGCAAATTCAACATCAAAATTCTTCATACAAGTGGTTTGGGCAACATCAAATCAAGAGGAGCCGCAAAAGCACCAAAGTTCCATTCCTTGCCGATTTGCATCAAGTATCACCAAAATCACATATCATGATCCAAGCTTCAAGAGGTGTTCGAAGGCTTTCAGATCTGTTTAGCTAAGAGTTTTAGTGTTAATTAGTCATCCAAAAAAAAAAAAAGAACAAAAAAAAAAACGAAAAAAAAAAGAAAGGCAAAAAAAAAATTCAAAGGCCATAATTTAATTTTTTTTTTGTTAGCTCTAATTGTCAAGGGACTTTAATTTGTAATTCTCTTTAGAAAGTGAGTAGTAAAGGTCAACTCAAATAAGAACTCTAAGGGGAAATTCTGTGTGTGATTGTTTTGGTGAGCGTATTAGAGTATTGCAAACACATTTGAGCGAAAACACGTGAGGGAGTGTTAGAATAGGTGTTTTCTAACGTTTTTCTTGCAGGTTTACATCATGGACCCTAAGGAGAAAGTTACCTTAGAAGCAATACAAGGAATGTTACAGAAGATGATGTTACAACAAGAGGACATGAGGAGTGAAAACCGCAATGTCCAAGAAAGGTTGGAAAGGTTGGAACAAGGTACCCCTAGCCGTGGCAAGATAAGAGACACAAAACGTAGCCTCTTTGATGATTTAGAAGGGGAGATTGAAGAAGAAGGATCTACACGTTCCAACAAAGGCAAATCAAAAGATTGGAATTTAGGTTCAATCAAAATGAAGATTCCAGCTTTCCATGGTAAAAGTGATCCAGAGGCATATTTAGAGTGGGAGAAGAAGGTAGAGCGTGTATTTGAGTGCCATAACTACACCGAAGAGAGGAAGGTGAAATTGGCAGCCGTTGAATTCACCGACTATGCTAGTGTATGGTGGGATCAATTTACCTCGACTAGGCGCAGAAGCGGAGAAGGTCCTGTTTCTTCATGGTTTGAGATGAAAACAATCATGAGGAAGAGATTTGTACCACAACACTACTATAGGGAGTTGTACAATCGATTACAAAGGTTGAATCAAGGATCCAATAGTGTTGAAGAATATCACCAATAGATGGAGATGGCCATGATTCGAGCCAACATTGAGGAGGATAGGGAAGCTACTATGGCACGTTTTCTTTCAGGTTTGAACCGTGATATTGCTAACCTTGTTGAGTTGCATCATTATGTAGATTTTGAGGATATGGTACACATGGCAACCAAGATTGAAAAACAACTAAGATAAAAAACCAAGGCTATTTCGACCCCAACATCATGGAAGCCGAATTGGAAAGGGAACAAGGGAGGTGATGCAAATACAAATAAGGGCAGATCTGATCAAAGCAAAAATAAAGAGCTCACTACACCAAAAATGCAACCAAAGGATGACAAATCCAAGGGTAAATCACGTGATATACAATGCTTTAGGTGCTTGGGATACGGACATAGAGTTGCACAATGTCCAAATGCAAAGGTGATGACCTTACGCAATGGGGAGGTGGTGAGTGAAGATGGGAGCGAGGATGATGATGACTTGAGTGATATACCACCATTGGAGGATGTTTCAGAAGAAGAGGGCGATGAACCAGCCCCTAAAGGACCAATTTTCACGTTGGTTGCAAGGCGTGCTCTAAACATGCAAGCTAAGGAGGATGAGGTACAACGCGAAAATATCTTTTATACTAGATGCATGATAGATAATAAATTGTGTAGTATGATTATTGATGGTGGTAGCTGCACTAATGTTGTTAATGCTGGTTTAGTTGATAAAGTGGGGTTGAAAACAACTAAACATCCTAGACCTTATAGGTTGCAATGGTTGAATAATAGTGGGGATATTAAGGTCACGAGGCAAACATTAATTTCATTCTCTATTGGGCGTTATCATGATGAGGTTTTATGTGATGTAGTACCTATGCATGCTAGTCACATATTATTGGGACGCCCTTGGCAATATGATAGGCGTGTTATACATGATGGGTATTCTAACCGATATTCATTCAACATGAATGGTAGACATGTCAACTGGTTACCTATGACACCTAAAGAAGTATACGAAGATCAAAAAACTTTGAGTGAATGTGAGAGTGCACATGGAAAAGAAAAGATGCACAAGCAAAAGGAGAGCTGTGAGAAAAGCCAAGAGAGGTGTGCAAATAGAGAGGAAAAAGGAGAGCAAGTAGAGAGGATGCGCAGTGAGAAAAAAAATTCATGAGAGTGCGCATGCAAAAGGAGAGAATAGTGTGCAAAGAGTGGCAAAAAAAGAGGTAAAAGGCAATTTTTATGCAAGAGGGAGTGAGGTTCGAAAGGCTTATTTAACAAGGCAGCCTTTAATACTATTGGTATTCAAGTATGCGTGTTTATCTTTTGAATCTAACTCAATTCTCTCTTCTCTCCCTAGTTCTTTTCAAGCTTTGTTGCAGGAATTTGAAGATTTGTTTCCCGAATCCATGCCTGATGGTTTGCCGCCATTGAGGGGGATAGAACATCAAATTGACTTCATTCCTAGAGCACAAATTCCAAATCGCCCAGCTTATAGGAGCAATCCCGAAGAAACAAAGGAGTTACAACGTCAAGTGGATGAGTTGTTGTCAAAAGGGTTGATTAAAGAAAGCATGAGCCCATGTGCCGTTCCTGTTCTATTGGTGCAAAAAAAGGATGGATCATGGCGTAAGTGTGTTGATTGTCGCGCCATCAACAAAATCACTATAAAGTATCGCCATTCTATTCCTCGTTTAGATGATATGTTAGATGAATTGCATGGTGCACGTATATTCTCTAAAATTGATTTAATGGCTGGTTATTATCAAATTAGAATGAAAGAAGGAGATGAATGGAAAACTGCCTTTAAAACAAAATATGGTTTATATGAGTGGTTAGTGATGCCTTTTGGGTTAATTAATGCTCCTAGTACGTTCATGCGCTTGATGAACCATGTTTTGCGTGAATTTATTGGCAAATTCGTTGTTGTCTATTTTGATGATATACTTATGTATAGCAAATCACTTAAAGAGCACATTTTGCATGTGAGATCTGTTTTTTGTGTTTTGCATGCGCAAAAGTTGCATGCTAAGCTTGCTAAATGTATGTTTTGTGTGCCTAAGGTTACATTTTTAGGTTATGTTGTTAGCGAGCATGGTATTGAGGTTGATAATGAAAAGGTTAAGGCTATTGAATCTTGGCCTACACCTAAAAACGTTGGGGATGTTCGAAGTTTCCATGGCTTAGCTAGTTTCTATAGGCGTTTTGTGCGTGATTTCTCTAGCATAGCTGCCCCTTTGACAGAAGTTATTAAAAGGAATGTTGGTTTTAAGTGGGGTGATGAACAAGATAGTGCGTTTAATATGCTTAAATCTAAGTTAATTTCTGCTCCTATTCTTGCTTTGCCTAACTTTGATAAAACTTTTGAGATTGAATGTGATGCTTCGGGAGTGGGAATTGGTGCTGTTCCTTTGCAAGAGGGCAAGCCAATTGCATACTTTAGTGAAAAATTGAATGGCGCAGCATTGAACTACTCAACATATGACAAGGAAATGTATGCATTAGTGAGGGCATTAGAGACATGGCAACACTACCTTGTGCCTAAAGAGTTCGTCATCCATACCGACCATGAAAGTTTGAAGTATTTGAAAGGTCAAAACAAACTCAATAAGCGACATGCAAAGTGGAGTGAATTTCTTGAATCCTTCCCATACGTCATCAAATATAAGCAAGGTAAGGAAAACGTTGTGGCTGATGCATTGTCTAGAAGGTATGCACTTCTTACTACTTTAGATGCTAAATTGCTTGGTTTTGAGCATATTAAAGAGTTGTATGCACATGATCATGATTTTAGCAATGTTTATAATGCATGTGAGAAAGCTGCCTTTGAAAAATTTTATAAGCATAATGACTACTTGTTTCGTTTGAATAAGCTTTGTGTGCCTAAGTGTTCTTTGCGTTTGATGTTAATTCGTGAGGCACACGAAGGAGGTTTGATGGGTCACTTTGGCATAGCTAAAACTTTAGATATTTTACAAGAGCATTTTTTTTGCCCTAACATGAAATCTGATGTTTCTAAGTATTGCACTAATTGTATCACATGTTTGCAACCTAAGTCTAAAGTGCATCCACATGGTTTGTACACGCCATTGCCTGTCCCACATTCACCTTGGGTAGATGTTTCTATGGATTTTGTACTTGGACTACCTAGGACTAGACGTGGTCATGACAGCATCTATGTGGTAGTTGATCGGTTTCTAAGATGGCACACTTTATTCCATGTCATAAAACTGATGATGCTTCATATGTTGCTGATTTGTTCTTTAAAGAGGTAGTACATTTGCATGGTATGCCAAGAACTATTGTTAGTGATAGGGATGCAAAATTTTTGTCCTACTTTTGGAAGACCTTGTGGGCGAAATTAGGAACTAAGTTGTTATTTAGTACTACTTGTCATCCACAAACTGATGGTCAAACTGAAGTTGTGAATAGAACTTTAGGGCAATTATTGCGTGCTATCATAAAAAAGAATGTGAAGTCTTGGGATGAAAGTTTACCCCATGTAGAGTTTGCATATAATAGGGTTGTGCATTCATCCACGCATTATTCACCTTTTGAAATTGTGTATGGTTTTAATCCTTTAACACCATTAGATTTATCTCCTTTACCTTTGGAAGAGCGTGTTAATTTTGATGGTGCTAAGAAGGCAGAATTTGTGCGCAATTTCCATGAGAAAGTGAGGCAAAACACAAATAAAAAGAACCAACAAGTGGCGAACCAAAGGAATCAAGGGCGTAAGAAGTTGGTTTTTGAGCCTGGCGATTGGGTTTGGCTACATTTGCGCAAAGAACGGTTCCCTTTGCAAAGGCGATCTAAACTTCACCCACGAGGAGATGGACCTTTTCAAGTTGTTGCAAGGATTAATGACAATGCATATAAATTAGATCTCCCTGGTGAGTATAATGTTAGTGCAACCTTTAATGTTTCTGACCTTCTTCCTTTTGATTATGCAGGTGGAGATTCGAGGTCGAATCCTTTTGAGGAAGGGGGGAGTGATGCGAATGATCAAGGGATAACTTCACCAAATTCGCACATGGGGAAGCATAACGATGGAGGTTCAAATTCTACTTCAACAAACACGAAGAAGTTGGATCCATTGAGCTATGACGGAGGCCCAATTACACGAGCAAGAGCCAAGAAGATGAAAGCGGCAATCATTGGGCTTGTTCAAAGCTATTTGGAGCTTATGGGAAAGAGTCCAAGTGAAGTCAAAAGGGAACTCATGGTCAACGACATGACAAGCATGGAGTGTAGTTCAAGGCTTGTGCATTTAATTCAATTTGAAGAATTAAAAGAGCTTACTTTAACACAAGGAGCCCAAATACATGAATTGGTCTAAGGGCAGCAAGGAGCACATGTTGGGCTTAGTCAAATATGCATATGGAAGCCCAAGTCACATCAATTCAACTAGCCCTTTTGTGATTAGTTATTATCTAGTTGTTATCCTAGTTTAATTAGGAAAGCTTGTTTAGTTATTATCTAATTGTTATCCTAGTTTAACTAGGAATCCTAGTTTAATTAGGAGAGTGCTTAGTTGTCATGAGTTGTTATTTTCCTTTTTTTTAAAGGATTTATTTCGTTTTTTAGGGTTAGAAGCAACATATATATATATGTATTAAACTCAAGATTATGGGAACTTGATTTTAATCCGAAATTCCGAATTTCTCCAAAGTTCTTGTGAGAGTTTTCTTTGAATTCATTTCTTGAGAAAGTTTTGAATTCTTTCTTTGATAATTAGAGTTCCTTGTTGTTAGATAACAAGAGGGTTCTAATTCTTTTGGTTTATGCTAGATAGATCTTTGGGCAAGATTCCAAGAGATTGTTATAGTTCTTGTTAGATCGATTAGCAAGGGTTGTATCAGTTTGGTATCAAAGCATTGGGTCTAGTATAAGTTACGTAACCTTTAGTCTTGTGTTCGTGCATCAATATAAAAAAAAAAAATTGCATTATTCATCATCAAGTGATTTGGCAGTAGCAAATTCAACATCAAAATTCTTCATACAAGTGGTTTGGGCAACATCAAATCAAGAGGAGCCGCAAAAGCACCAAAGTTCCATTCCTTGCCGATTTGCATCAAGTATCACCAAAATCACATATCATGATCCAAGCTTCAAGAGGTGTTCGAAGGCTTTCAGATCTGTTTAGCTAAGAGTTTTAGTGTTAATTAGTCATCCAAAAAAAAAAAGAACAAAAAAAAAACGAAAAAAAAAAGAAAGGCAAAAAAAAAATTCAAAGGCCATAATTTAATTTTTTTTTGTTAGCTCTAATTGTCAAGGGACTTTAATTTGTAATTCTCTTTAGAAAGTGAGTAGTAAAGGTCAACTCAAATAAGAACTCTAAGGGGAAATTCTGTGTGTGATTGTTTTGGTGAGCGTATTAGAGTATTGCAAACACATTTGAGCGAAAACACGTGAGGGAGTGTTAGAATAGGTGTTTTCTAACGTTTTTCTTGCAGGTTTACATCATGGACCCTAAGGAGAAAGTTACCTTAGAAGCAATACAAGGAATGTTACAGAAGATGATGTTACAACAAGAGGACATGAGGAGTGAAAACCGCAATGTCCAAGAAAGGTTGGAAAGGTTGGAACAAGGTACCCCTAGCCGTGGCAAGATAAGAGACACAAAACGTAGCCTCTTTGATGATTTAGAAGGGGAGATTGAAGAAGAAGGATCTACACGTTCCAACAAAGGCAAATCAAAAGATTGGAATTTAGGTTCAATCAAAATGAAGATTCCAGCTTTCCATGGTAAAAGTGATCCAGAGGCATATTTAGAGTGGGAGAAGAAGGTAGAGCGTGTATTTGAGTGCCATAACTACACCGAAGAGAGGAAGGTGAAATTGGCAGCCGTTGAATTCACCGACTATGCTAGTGTATGGTGGGATCAATTTACCTCGACTAGGCGCAGAAGCGGAGAAGGTCCTGTTTCTTCATGGTTTGAGATGAAAACAATCATGAGGAAGAGATTTGTACCACAACACTACTATAGGGAGTTGTACAATCGATTACAAAGGTTGAATCAAGGATCCAATAGTGTTGAAGAATATCACCAATAGATGGAGATGGCCATGATTCGAGCCAACATTGAGGAGGATAGGGAAGCTACTATGGCACGTTTTCTTTCAGGTTTGAACCGTGATATTGCTAACCTTGTTGAGTTGCATCATTATGTAGATTTTGAGGATATGGTACACATGGCAACCAAGATTGAAAAACAACTAAGATAAAAAACCAAGGCTATTTCGACCCCAACATCATGGAAGCCGAATTGGAAAGGGAACAAGGGAGGTGATGCAAATACAAATAAGGGCAGATCTGATCAAAGCAAAAATAAAGAGCTCACTACACCAAAAATGCAACCAAAGGATGACAAATCCAAGGGTAAATCACGTGATATACAATGCTTTAGGTGCTTGGGATACGGACATAGAGTTGCACAATGTCCAAATGCAAAGGTGATGACCTTACGCAATGGGGAGGTGGTGAGTGAAGATGGGAGCGAGGATGATGATGACTTGAGTGATATACCACCATTGGAGGATGTTTCAGAAGAAGAGGGCGATGAACCAGCCCCTAAAGGACCAATTTTCACGTTGGTTGCAAGGCGTGCTCTAAACATGCAAGCTAAGGAGGATGAGGTACAACGCGAAAATATCTTTTATACTAGATGCATGATAGATAATAAATTGTGTAGTATGATTATTGATGGTGGTAGCTGCACTAATGTTGTTAATGCTGGTTTAGTTGATAAAGTGGGGTTGAAAACAACTAAACATCCTAGACCTTATAGGTTGCAATGGTTGAATAATAGTGGGGATATTAAGGTCACGAGGCAAACATTAATTTCATTCTCTATTGGGCGTTATCATGATGAGGTTTTATGTGATGTAGTACCTATGCATGCTAGTCACATATTATTGGGACGCCCTTGGCAATATGATAGGCGTGTTATACATGATGGGTATTCTAACCGATATTCATTCAACATGAATGGTAGACATGTCAACTGGTTACCTATGACGCCTAAAGAAGTATACGAAGATCAAAAAACTTTGAGTGAATGTGAGAGTGCACATGGAAAAGAAAAGATGCACAAGCAAAAGGAGAGCTGTGAGAAAAGCCAAGAGAGGTGTGCAAATAGAGAGGAAAAAGGAGAGCAAGTAGAGAGGATGCGCAGTGAGAAAAAAAATTCATGAGAGTGCGCATGCAAAAGGAGAGAATAGTGTGCAAAGAGTGGCAAAAAAAGAGGTAAAAGGCAATTTTTATGCAAGAGGGAGTGAGGTTCGAAAGGCTTATTTAACAAGGCAGCCTTTAATACTATTGGTATTCAAGTATGCGTGTTTATCTTTTGAATCTAACTCAATTCTCTCTTCTCTCCCTAGTTCTTTTCAAGCTTTGTTGCAGGAATTTGAAGATTTATTTCCCGAATCCATGCCTGATGGTTTGCCGCCATTGAGGGGGATAGAACATCAAATTGACTTCATTCCTAGAGCACAAATTCCAAATCGCCCAGCTTATAGGAGCAATCCCGAAGAAACAAAGGAGTTACAACGTCAAGTGGATGAGTTGTTGTCAAAAGGGTTGATTAAAGAAAGCATGAGCCCATGTGCCGTTCCTGTTCTATTGGTGCAAAAAAAGGATGGATCATGGCGTATGTGTGTTGATTGTCGCGCCATCAACAAAATCACTATAAAGTATCGCCATTCTATTCCTCGTTTAGATGATATGTTAGATGAATTGCATGGTGCACGTATATTCTCTAAAATTGATTTAATGGCTGGTTATTATCAAATTAGAATGAAAGAAGGAGATGAATGGAAAACTGCCTTTAAAACAAAATATGGTTTATATGAGTGGTTAGTGATGCCTTTTGGGTTAATTAATGCTCCTAGTACGTTCATGCGCTTGATGAACCATGTTTTGCGTGAATTTATTGGCAAATTCGTTGTTGTCTATTTTGATGATATACTTATGTATAGCAAATCACTTAAAGAGCACATTTTGCATGTGAGATCTGTTTTTTGTGTTTTGCATGCGCAAAAGTTGCATGCTAAGCTTGCTAAATGTATGTTTTGTGTGCCTAAGGTTACATTTTTAGGTTATGTTGTTAGCGAGCATGGTATTGAGGTTGATAATGAAAAGGTTAAGGCTATTGAATCTTGGCCTACACCTAAAAACGTTGGGGATGTTCGAAGTTTCCATGGCTTAGCTAGTTTCTATAGGCGTTTTGTGCGTGATTTCTCTAGCATAGCCGCCCCTTTGACAGAAGTTATTAAAAGGAATGTTGGTTTTAAGTGGGGTGATGAACAAGATAGTGCGTTTAATATGCTTAAATCTAAGTTAATTTCTGCTCCTATTCTTGCTTTGCCTAACTTTGATAAAACTTTTGAGATTGAATGTGATGCTTCGGGAGTGGGAATTGGTGTTGTTCCTTTGCAAGAGGGCAAGCCAATTGCATACTTTAGTGAAAAATTGAATGGCGCAGCATTGAACTACTCAACATATGACAAGGAAATGTATGCATTAGTGAGGGCATTAGAGACATGGCAACACTACCTTGTGCCTAAAGAGTTCGTCATCCATACCGACCATGAAAGTTTGAAGTATTTGAAAGGTCAAAACAAACTCAATAAGCGACATGCAAAGTGGAGTGAATTTCTTGAATCCTTCCCATACGTCATCAAATATAAGCAAGGTAAGGAAAACGTTGTGGCTGATGCATTGTCTAGAAGGTATGCACTTCTTACTACTTTAGATGCTAAATTGCTTGGTTTTGAGCATATTAAAGAGTTGTATGCACATGATCATGATTTTAGCAATGTTTATAATGCATGTGAGAAAGCTGCCTTTGAAAAATTTTATAAGCATAATGACTACTTGTTTCGTTTGAATAAGCTTTGTGTGCCTAAGTGTTCTTTGCGTTTGATGTTAATTCGTGAGGCACACGAAGGAGGTTTGATGGGTCACTTTGGCATAGCTAAAACTTTAGATATTTTACAAGAGCATTTTTTTTGCCCTAACATGAAATCTGATGTTTCTAAGTATTGCACTAATTGTATCACATGTTTGCAACCTAAGTCTAAAGTGCATCCACATGGTTTGTACACGCCATTGCCTGTCCCACATTCACCTTGGGTAGATGTTTCTATGGATTTTGTACTTGGACTACCTAGGACTAGACGTGGTCATGACAGCATCTATGTGGTAGTTGATCGGTTTCTAAGATGGCACACTTTATTCCATGTCATAAAACTGATGATGCTTCATATGTTGCTGATTTGTTCTTTAAAGAGGTAGTACATTTGCATGGTATGCCAAGAACTATTGTTAGTGATAGGGATGCAAAATTTTTGTCCTACTTTTGGAAGACCTTGTGGGCGAAATTAGGAACTAAGTTGTTATTTAGTACTACTTGTCATCCACAAACTGATGGTCAAACTGAAGTTGTGAATAGAACTTTAGGGCAATTATTGCGTGCTATCATAAAAAAGAATGTGAAGTCTTGGGATGAAAGTTTACCCCATGTAGAGTTTGCATATAATAGGGTTGTGCATTCATCCACGCATTATTCACCTTTTGAAATTGTGTATGGTTTTAATCCTTTAACACCATTAGATTTATCTCCTTTACCTTTGGAAGAGCGTGTTAATTTTGATGGTGCTAAGAAGGCAGAATTTGTGCGCAATTTCCATGAGAAAGTGAGGCAAAACACAAATAAAAAGAACCAACAAGTGGCGAACCAAAGGAATCAAGGGCGTAAGAAGTTGGTTTTTGAGCCTGGCGATTGGGTTTGGCTACATTTGCGCAAAGAACGGTTCCCTTTGCAAAGGCGATCTAAACTTCACCCACGAGGAGATGGACCTTTTCAAGTTGTTGCAAGGATTAATGACAATGCATATAAATTAGATCTCCCTGGTGAGTATAATGTTAGTGCAACCTTTAATGTTTCTGACCTTCTTCCTTTTGATTATGCAGGTGGAGATTCGAGGTCGAATCCTTTTGAGGAAGGGGGGAGTGATGCGAATGATCAAGGGATAACTTCACCAAATTCGCACATGGGGAAGCATAACGATGGAGGTTCAAATTCTACTTCAACAAACACGAAGAAGTTGGATCCATTGAGCTATGACGGAGGCCCAATTACACGAGCAAGAGCCAAGAAGATGAAAGCGGCAATCATTGGGCTTGTTCAAAGCCATTTGGAGCTTATGGGAAAGAGTCCAAGTGAAGTCAAAAGGGAACTCATGGTCAACGACATGACAAGCATGGAGTGTAGTTCAAGGCTTGTGCATTTAATTCAATTTGAAGAAAGCAAGGAGCACATGTTGGGCTTAGTCAAATATGCATATGGAAGCCCAAGTCACATCAATTCAACTAGCCCTTTTGTGATTAGTTATTATCTAGTTGTTATCCTAGTTTAATTAGGAAAGCTTGTTTAGTTATTATCTAATTGTTATCCTAGTTTAACTAGGAATCCTAGTTTAATTAGGAGAGTGCTTAGTTGTCATGAGTTGTTATTTTTCTTTTTTTTAAAGGATTTATTTCATTTTTTAGGGTTAGAAGCAACATATATATATGTATTAAACTCAAGATTATGGGAACTTGATTTTAATCCGAAATTCCGAATTTCTCCAAAGTTCTTGTGAGAGTTTTCTTTGAATTCATTTCTTGAGAAAGTTTTGAATTCTTTCTTTGATAATTAGAGTTCCTTGCTGTTAGATAACAAGAGGGCTCTAATTCTTTTGGTTTATGCTAGATAGATCTTTGGGCAAGATTCCAAGAGATTGTTATAGTTCTTGTTAGATCGATTAGCAAGGGTTGTATCACAAGACATTCAAAACTAGCTTCAAAGTTTGCTGGCAAAAACTAGAAATTGCAAAATCATACACTGTGAACAGTATCCAAGGCATACAACACACATTCACATCCTCACACTTTCGATTTCAAGGGTAACAAGAAAATTAACCAAGGCATAAAGGAAAGTTCCACCAACCTTAGGATCTTCCACCACCAATTCTTCCTCTAAGATGAATTGGATAAAGGAACAAACAAAGAAAAGCTACAAAGTTTTGCTTGAAATTTTCACTATCAAAGAAGTCTAAAGTTTACAAGTGAAAAAGCCACACTTATAAACAAGAGGAAGTGGTGGCAAAATGAGCATTCATAGGCCATTAATTAGACAAGTAAGCTATGGCCTTCATTCAAGCTTAGCCAATCAAATAAACTAATGCCATATCATATTAATGAAGAAAATGACAAAAAAGGAACAACTTTTCCCTAAAAAGTGGAACTATGTCCACCAACTAAAGTTACTTGCTTTCTTTTTAGTTGCAATTAAACTAAATGGGTTTCATGGCATCTTGGGCTCCAATGTAAGTGATGGATGGCTGCCTCATCTACTTGGGCTTCAAAGTGGGCTTGTAGTTGGCTTCTTGGACTCATTTAAGCTTCCATTACATTAAGGCCTTGGATGCAAGTAATGAGAGTGTACCCAAAAGTAAAGTTGGGCCAAATTGGAGATGGCAAAGGTTTTTTGGGCTTGTATGGAGCTTTTCCCTCATTCCCTTCATTAGCTTGGGCTGAATGGTGCATGGCTAAGAACTTGGGGACCGAAAATGTTGAAGTGGCCAAAGATACATCATCCTCCCCGGGTTAGGAAGGACTTGCCTTCAAGTCCTCAAGGTGACTATCCTCCATGTATGATGAAAGATCTTCAACATTGAAGGTGGTCGAGACTCCTCCCATTTCATCTGGAAGATTCACCTTGTATGCATTGTCACTCACCCTCTCAAGCACTTCAAATGGTCCATCAGCCCTTAGAGCTAGCTTACTCCTCCTCTTGCTTGGAAATCTCTCTTTTCTCAAATGCACCCAAACCAAGTCACCAGGTTTGAAAATGGATGGTTTTCTATGCTTGTTGACCTTCTTCTTGTGAGCTTCATTGGTCTTCATGATCTGAAATTTGATGGATTCATGGAGTTTCTTCATGGTAGCAGCTTTCTCCTTGGCTTCCTTATGAACTTCACATCAAGAGGCAAAGAAGTTAGATCCAAAGGAGTTAAAGGATTGAGACCATACATTACCTTAAATAGAAAGTGTCCGGTTGTAGTGCTTGGACTCCTATTGTATGCAAATTCAGCTTGGGCAAGCTTCAAATCCTAATCTCTCAAGTGTTTGCTGACCATGGTTCTCAAAATGGCAACCAAGGTTCTATTGGTTGCTTCAGTTTGGCCATCCGTTTGCGAGTGATGGGAGGTGCTAAACATGAGTTTAATGCCCAATTTACTTAACAAAGTCCTCCAAAAATGGCTTAAGAATTTGGTATCCCTATCCGAAACTATGGTTCTAGGGATTCCATGAAGTCTCACCACTTTTTTGAAGAATAAGTCAGCCACTTTGCTTGCATCTTCAGTCTTGGTGCATGGTAGGAAGTGAGCCATTTTGGAAAACCTATCAACCGCCACCATTATTGCATTCTTCCCTCTTTGAGTTCTAGGAATAGTTACCACAAAATCCATGCTATGATATTCCCAAAGCTGCTCCAGAACCGACAAAGGCATGTAAAGGCCAGCTTTGAAATGAGATTTGGACTTTGACAAGTGTCACACCTTGCTACAATGGCTTGGACGTCACCAACCATCTTTGGCCAATTGAAATGTTCTTTAAGCATATCCAAGGTTTTATTTATGCCAAAATGACTTGCCAACCCACGACCATATGTCTCCCTAATGAGAAGCTCTCTAAAAGAACCCTTAGGTCTACTACATTTGGAAGGTTAGGAACGACATTTGCTTTGGACGAGGTGGACTATCCAAGGAGAGAGTAACCATGCTTATAAAAGAATGTGTTAGAGTACGGGTGACTTACTTGAATAAAGTAAACAAGTCTAGTGAAAATGAGTCCATCGCTAACAATTGGTGTATCCCTCATTCAATCTTTGTGTAGGCATTTGTGGTGTGTTCGGTCCCCTTGAGTTTGTATTCCTATTAGTTGGTTGATAAATAGTTGCTCCTTTTAAAGGACGTGGTGTTGTTTTGATTCTCTATGTGCCATTATTTGGGTATTTCTATTGGTTACTTGGTGTTTTTGGCATAACCTAGGGGCTTGTCCTAGGTATGCTTGTCTTAGGCTTAATCTAGGGGCTTTGTCCTAGATAAGCCTTTTGTACATTCTTTCTCTTTGGTATAAAATTATTAATTACCAAAAAAAAATAATTGATTCCTTTGAAGAGGAAACCATCTTAGACAGTGTAGTCTTCATAGGCACCCATTGAACACTTCTTCAAGATCTCTCCAAGCTCTTCATCTGCATGATAATAATCTTTCATGAGCTGAAACCCAAAGGCCCATGCATCAAGTATGGATAATAGATAATGTCTCTTTGAGAGTGCATCAGCAACTACATTAGAAGCTCCTTGCTTATAGGAAGAAACAAAAGAGAAAGATTGAAGGAATTCTACCCATTTAGCATGCCTTGCATTTATCTTTTGTTGGCTGCTAAGAAACTTTAAAGCTTGATGATCTAAATGGAGAACAAATTGCTTAGGCCTTAAGTAATGACTCCAATGATCTAAGGCCCTAACAATAGCATAAAATTCTTTATCATAGGTAGAATATCTCCTCTTTGTATCATTAAGCTTCTCACTAAAATAAGTTATAAGTCTTTTAGCTTGAGTTAGGACTGCCCCAATGCCAACTCCACTAGTATCACACTCCACTTCAAATACTTTATCAAAGTCAAGTAAGGCTAAGATGGGGGCTTCACATAACCTCTTTTTAATCTCCTCAAATGCTTTGGAGGCTATCGTGGACCATTCAAACCCATTCTTCTTCATACATTCAGTGATGGGAGCCATGAGAGTGCTAAAATTGGGCACAAAATACCTATAGAAAGAAGCAAGGCCATGGAAGCTTCTTACTTCAGTAAGAGTCTTCAGTTGGGGCCAAGTTTTAATGGTTTCTACCTTGGATTGATCTACTTGGATGCCATATTTGGAAACTACATATCCAAGAAACACAACTTGGTCTACAAGAATTCACAACTCTCTTCCTTTGCATACAACTTCTTCTTTCTTAGCATATCAAAGACACTTCTCAAATGCAAGACATGATCATCACAAGTTTTGCTATACACTAATATGTCATCAAAATACATAACAACAAAAGAGCCAATGAAAGGTTTGAGTACCTCATTCATAAGCCTCATAAAGGTGCTTAGAGCATTTGAAAGGCCAAAGGGCATAACCAACCATTCATATAAGCCTCCTTTAGTCTTGAAAGTTGTCTTCCATTCATCTCCTTCTTTAATCCTTATCTAATGGTAGCCACTCCTTAGATCAATTTTGGAGAAGACACAAGCACCATGTAACTATCAAGCATGTCATCAAGTCTAGGGGTGGGATACCTATACTTGATGGTTATGTTGTTAATGGCTCTACTATCTAGACACATCCTATATGAGCCATCTTTCTTAGGAACAAGTAGGGCTAGAACGGAACATGGACTCATGTTAGGCCTTACAAAGCCTTTTTCAATCAATTCTTCCACTTGCCTTTGCAACTCTTTAGTCTCCATAGGATTGTATCTATAGGCTGGCTTATTGGGCAATGGTGCACCTGGAACCAAGTCAATTTGATGTTCAATGCCTCTTATAGGAAGGAGGCTGGATGGAAGCTCTAGTGGGAACACATCTTCGAATTCGGCCAAGAGAGGTTGAACTAAGGGATGAGCTTCTTTCTTCTCATGTTTGATCTCCCTTTCAAGTATAAGTAATGCAAAGACAAGTTGCAAACTCAAGAGAGCCTTTTCTACTTGCTGCCCATTCATATACATACTCTCCCTTCTAGCTTCTTTCCCTTTGATAGCCTTATTAGCTTATTGGGGAATAAGAAATAGCAAAGTAATGGTCTTCCCTTTGAATTTGAAGGAATAAGTGTTCTTTTTACCATTATGAGTCACTTCTCTATCAAATTGTCAAGGTCTCCCCAACAACAAATGACATGTATCCATGAGAACTACATCACACACAATCTCATCTTGGTAATGTTTGCCAATGGAGAAGGAAACAAGTACTTGTTTGGCTACTTGAAGGTTGGTCTCATTGTTAAACCATTGGAGCTTATATGGTTGAGGATGAGGTATGGTAGACAATCCAAGTTTCTCCACTAATGTAGATGAAGCCATATTTGCACAACTTCCACTATCTATAATTAAAGAACATACCTTGCCTCCAATGGTGCATCTTGATTGGAAAATTTGGAGCCTTTGTTCCTCATGTGGAAAGGACTTGGAATGCAATGCTCTTCTAATCACTAACATCTCTCCTTCATCAGCCCTTTGCATGACCCCTCTTCTTCTTCTTCGGCAGCTCCATCTTCATAGCCATAATCTTTATTTTCTTCATTTTCTTGAAGAGATTCTTCAATATCTTGAATCTCCATCAATGACAAATCTCTCCTATTTAGGCATTCGGCTTCGAAGTGTTCATAGCCTTAGCATTTGAAGCACTTTTTATTGGAGAGATAAAGTTTTCCCATCTTTGGTTTGTTCTTACTAGGTTTTACCACCTTGTCTTTCCCTTTCTCCTTGGAAGTGATTTCGACAACCTTATAGTTGGATGGGGAACCTTTTTGAAAGGAGGACTTTTGGAGAATGAAGTCCCCTTGGTAAATGGCTTGGCAACCGTAGACTTCATGGCCTTCTTTTGCTTCTCCACCTTAATAGCCAACTTACAAACATCTTCAAAAGCGTAATATGGTTGCAACTCCACCATATGAGCAATTTCTTGGTTTAAGCCACCAATGAATCTTGCAATGGTTTGCTCTTTCACTTCCAAAAGCTCACTCCCTATTAATAGCTTCTCAAACTCCCTTATGTAATGCTCTACTCCATCATTTCCTTGCTTAAAGGTGTGTAGCTTGTGGTAAAGATCTTGTTTATGGTTGTTCGAGAGGAATCTTCTCTTCATAAGCTTCTTTAGTTTCTTCCAAGATCTCACTCTTTCTTTACCGTCCTTTTCCCTTTGCTTCTTGAGATTTTCCTACCATAAGGATGCATAATCCTTGAATTTCAAGATGACAAGCTTACATTTCTTCTCATCCGAATAGCCCTTATATTCAAAAACTCTTTCAATAGCATGTAACCAACCAACAAAATTGTTCGGACTCATTCTCCCTTTAAATTCTAGAATTTCAATCTTTAAACCCCTATCATCATCCTTTTCTCTCCTAGGTTGCCTTTTTGGTTCTTCCTCACTTGAGTCATCATGAATTATCAATTCCTCCCTATGATGTCTAGGAGGAGGAGGGGAAGGTCTAATATGTCTTCTTGGGTGATGTAGTTGGGTTGGGTAAGGTGGAGGATGGGGTATTTGGCTTTGTGTTGAAGTTTAGGGTTGTCATAAGGGTGCCCGACTTTAAGTGAGGGTCAAGTCTATCATCATTTGCATCATTTGATTCATTTGGTCCTTAATGGCCTTAAGTTCTCCTTTGACCTTGGTGCATATCCATCAAGGCAATGCAACAATTCACAAACTCAAATCTGGAAATTAATGTTCATATGGCACATCAGCACTTTGTCTTCCAATTTAACCAATCAAATGACCTCCAAAACATACAAACTATAGATCATTGGAAAGGGTATTCAAAGAGCTTTCTAATGGTATATTATAGCAATCACAACTCAACCAACAAGACATTCAAAACTTGTTTCAAAGTTTGATGACAAAATGTGAAAATGGCAAAATCACACACTGTGAACAGTATCCGGGCATACAACACACATTCACACTTTGGATTTTAAGGGTAACAAGAAAGTTAACCAAGGCATAAAGGAAATTTCCACCAACCTTGGGGTCTTCCACCACCAATTCTTCCTCCAAGATGAATTGGATAAAGGAAAAAGCAACTAAAGAAAAGCTACAAAGCTTTACTTGAATTTTTCATTAGCAAAGAAGTCTAGCCTTTTTACAAGTGAAAATCTACTTCATATACAAATGCATATGGCGGCAAAAATTGGGTAATTAATTTGACATAGAAGCTTTGCCCTTCATTTAAACTAAGGTCATACTACATTAATGGATAAACTAACAAAAGGGAACAACTTGTCCTTAAAAGGTGGAACTATGTCCACCAACAAAAGTTACTTTCTTCCCATTTAGTTGTAATCCAACTAAATGGGCTTCATGGCATCTTGGGCTCCATTTAAGTGATGGAGGGCTGCCTCATCTACTTGGGCTTCAAGTGGGCTTGTAGTTGGCTTCTTGGACTCATTTAAGTTGCTATTTCATTAAGGCCTTGGATGCAAGTAATGAGATTGCACCCAAAAGTAAAGTTGGGCCAATGTGGAAAATGCAATGAATCTTTGGGCTTGCATGGAGCTAATTCTTCATTCTCAATGGTGGCTTGAGCCAAATGGAGACTTGATAAAGACTTGGAAGCTAGGGTTAGAGAGGTAGCCGAAAATACATCATCCCCCCCGGGGTTGGGAAGGACTTGCCCTCAAGTCCTCAAGGTGGCTATCCTCCATGTATGGTGAAAGATCTCCAATGTTGAAGGTGGCCGAGACTCCTCCCATTTCATCCGGGAGATTCACCTTGTATGCATTGTCATTTACCCTCTCAAGCACTTCAAATGGTCCATCAGCCCTTGGAGCTAGCTTACTCCTCCTTTTGCTTGGAAATCTCTCTTTTCTCAAATGCACCCAAACCAAGTCACCTGGTTTGAAAATGGATGGCTTCCTATGCTTGTTGATCTTCCTCTTATGAGCTTCATTGGCCTTCATGATTTGAGATTTGATGGTTTCATGGAGCTTCTTCATGGCAGCAGCTTTCTCCTTGGCATCCTTGTGAACTTGCACATCAAGAGGTAAGGAAGTTAGATCCAAAGGAGTTAAGGGATTAAGGCCATAGACTACCTCAAATGGAGAGTGTCCGGTTGTTGCGCTTGGACTCCTATTGTAGGAAAATTCAGCTTGAGCAATCTTCAAGTCCCAATCCCTTAAGTGCTTGTTAACCAAAGTCCTCAAGATTGTTCCCAAAGTCCTATTAGTTACTTCGGTTTGACCATCGGTTTGAGGGTGATGAGAGGTGCTAAACATGAGCTTGGTTCCCATTTTGCTCCATAATGTCCTCCAAAAGTGGCTCAAGAACTTGGTGTCTCGATCCGAAACTATGGTTCTTGGAATTCCATGTAACTTCACCACGTCCTTGAAGAACAATTCAGCCACCTTGCTAGCATCTTCAGTCTTGGAACAAGGGATGAAGTGGGCCATTTTAGAGAATCTATCTACTACCACCATTATAGCATCCTTTCCCCTTTGAGTTCTTGGAAAAGCCACAATAAAATCCATGCTAAGATCCTCCCATGGCTGCTCCGGAATAGGTAAAGGCATGTAAGGACCAGGTTTGAAATGAGACTTGGACCTTTGACATGTGCCACACCTTGCAATAATGGCTTGGACGTCACTCACCATCTTAGGCCAATAGAAATGCTCTTTAAGTATGTCTAAGGTCTTATTTATGCCAAAATGACCTGCTAATCCACCACCATGTGTCTCCCTAATGAGAAGTTCCCTAAAAGAGCTCTTAGGGATGCATAATTTAGCTCCTTTGAAAAGAAAACCATCATGGACAGAATAGTCTTCATATGCCCCTCTAGAACACTTCTTCATGATCTCCCAAAGCTTATCATCTTCATTGTAATATTGTCTCATAAGCTGGAAACCTAGAACTCTTGCATCAAGAATGGATAACAAGTAATGCCTTCTTGAAAGAGCATCGGCAACTACATTGGAAGAGCCTTGTTTATATGCTGAAACAAAGGAGAAAGACTGGAGGAATTCCACCCATTTAGCATGCCTTGAACTTATCTTATGTTGGCTACTAAGAAACTTCAAGGCTTGGTGATCGGAATGAAGCACAAATTGTTTAGGCCTTAGGTAATGACTCTAATGATCAAGGGCTCTAACAATTGCATAGAATTCTTTGTCATAGGTGGAGTATCTTCTCTTGGACTCATTGAGCTTCTCACTAAAGTAAGCAATTGGCCTTTTGGCTTGAGTTAGGACTGCCCCAATGCCAACTCCACTTGCATCACATTCCACTTCAAATACCTTATCAAAATCAGGTAGAGCAAGTATGGGGGCTTCACATAACTTCTTTTTAACCTCTTCAAATGCTTTGGAGGCTGCCGTAGACCATTCAAACCCATTTTTCTTCATACATTCAGTGATGGGAGCCATGAGAGTGCTAAAATTAGGCACAAAACATCTATAAAAAGAAGCAAGTCTGTGGAAGCTCCTAACTTCAGTGAGAGTCTTTGGTTGGGGCCAAGTTTTAATGGCATCTACCTTGGATTGATCTACTTGAATACCATCCTTAGAAACTACATATCCAAGGAACACAACTTGGTCTACAAAGAATTCACACTTCTTTTCCTTTGCATATAACTTATTTTTCCTCAACACATCAAAACACTTCTCAAATGCAAGACATGATCATCAAGAGTTTTCCTATATACTAATATGTCATCAAAATAAACAACAACAAATGCACCAATGTAAGGTTTGAGTACCTCATTCATAAGCCTCATGAAAGTGCTTGGAGCATTTGAAAGGCCAAAGGGCATAACCAACCATTCATATAAGCCTCCTTTAGTCTTGAAGGTTGTCTTCCATTCATCTCCTTCTTTCATCCTTATTTGATGGTAGCCACTCCTTAGATCAATTTGGAGAAGACACAAGCACCATGTAACTCATCAAGCATGTCATCAAGTCTAGGGATGGGATACCTATACTTGATGGTTATATTGTTAATGGCTCTACTATCCACACACATCCTATATGAGCCATCTTTGTTAGGAACAAGTAGGGCTGGAACAGAACATGGACTCATGCTAGGCTTCACAAAGCCTTTTTCAATCAATTCTTCCACTTGCCTTTGCAACTCTTTAGTCTCCATGGGATTGCATCTATAGGCTGGCTTATTAGGCAATGGTGCACCCGGAACCAAGTCAATTTGATGCTCAATGCCTCTTATAGGAGGAAGGCCGGATGAAAGCTCTAGTGGAAACACATCTTCAAATTCAGCCAAGAGAGATTGAACTAAGGGGTGGGCTTCTTTCTTCTCATGTTTGAGCTCCCCTTCAAGTATAAGTAATGCAAAGATAGGTTGCAAACTCAAAAGAGCCCTTTCTACTTGCTGCCCATTCATATACATACTCTCCCTTTTAGCTTCTTTCCCTTTGATAGCCTTGTTAGCTTCTTGGGGACTAAGAGGTAGCAAAGTAATGGCCTTCCCCTTGAATTTGAAGGAATAAGTGTTCTTTTTACCATTATGAGTTACTTCTCTATCAAATTGCCAAGGTCTCCCTAGCAACAAATGGCATGCATCCATGGGAACTACATCACACACAATCTCATCTTGGTAATGCTTACCAATGGAGAAGGAAACAAGTACTTGTTTGGCTACTTGGAGGCTGGTCCCATTGCTCAACCATTGGAGCTTATATGGTTGAGGATGAGGTATGGTAGACAATCCAAGTTTCTCCACTAATGTAGATGAAGCCACATTTGCACAACTTCCACTATCTATAATCAAAGAACACACCTTGCCTCCAATGGTGCATCTTGATTGGAAAATTTGGAGCCGTTGTTCCTCATGTGGAAAGGACTTGGAATGCAATACTCTTCTAATCACTAACATCTCTCCTTCATCAGCCCTTTGCATGACCTCCTCATTTTCTTCTTCGGCAGCTCCATCTTCATGGCCATAATCTACATTTTCTTCATCTTCTTGAAGAGATTCTTCAATAGCTTGAATCTCCATCAATGACAAAGTTCTTCTATTTGGGCATTCGGCTTGGAAGTGTCCACAGCCTTGGCATTTGAAGCACTTTTTATTGGAGAGATCAAGTCTTCCCATAATTGGTTTGTTCTTGCTAGGTTCTACCACCTTTTCTTTCCCTTTCTCCTTGGAAGTGATTTCGGCAGCCTTATAGTTGGATGGGGAACCCTTTTGAAAGGTGGTTCCCTTGTGGAAAGGAGGGCTTTTGTAGAATGAAGTCCCCTTGGTAAATGGCTTGGCAACTGTAGACTTCATGGCCTTCTTTTGCTTCTCCACCTTAATAGCCAACTTACTAACATCTTCAAAGGTGCAATATGGTTGCAATTCTACCATATGAGCAATGTCTTGGTTTAAACCACCAATGAATCTTGCAATGGTTTGCTCTTTCACTTCCGGTAGCTCACTTCTCATTAATAGCTTCTCAAATTCCCTTATGTAATGCTCTACTCCATCACTTCCTTGTTTAAGGGTGTGTAGCTTGAGGTAAAGATCTTGTTTATGGTTGTCCGGAAGAAATCTTCTCTTCATAAGCTTCTTTAGTTTCTCCCAAGATCTCACTCTCTCTTTACCATCCCTTTCCCTTTGCTTCTTAAGATTTTCTCACCACAAGGATGCATAATTCTTGAATTTCAATATGTTAAGTTTACATTTCTTCTCATCCGAATAGCCCTTATATTCAAAAACTCTCTCTATGGCATGTAACCAATCAACAAAATCATCCGGACTCATGCTCCCTTCGAATTCCAGAATTTCAATTCTTAAACCCCTATCATCATCCTTTTCTCTCCTAGGTGGCCTCTCTTGTTCTTCCTTACTTGAATAATCATGAAGCATCAATTCCTCCCTATGATGTCTAGGAGGAGGAGGGGAAGGTCTAATATGTCTTCTTGGTTGATGTAGTTGGGTTGGGTGAGGTGGAGGAGGGGGTATTTGGCTTTGTGTTGAAGTTTGGGGCTATGATAAGGGTGCCCTACTTTGAGTGAGGGTCAAGTCTCTCATCATTTGCATCATTTGATTCATTTGGTCCTTAATGACCTTAAGTTCTCCTTTAACTTCTTTTAATGCCATGTGGGCAAATTCCCAAGGATGAGGAGGATGAGGATGAAGTTCTTTTATGAGACATTTGTGGTAATGGCTAGTAGGTAAAGGTTAATGGTTATAAGTGTTTTAAGGGTTGGGGTGAGTATTGGTAAGTATTTAGGTTAAGGAAGGTTTGTGTTTAAGGTAAATTAAGGTTCTGTGAACAGTAAATTTCGGGAGGTGAGCAGTAGCTCCGGGAGATAGAAATCACTCAACAAATCACACAAACAACCTAGGCTCTGATACCAAATGGTGCATATCCATCAAGGCAATGCAACAATTCACAAACTCAAATCTGGAAATTAATGTTCATATGGCACATCAGCACTTTGTCTTCCAATTTAACCAATCAAATGACCTCCAAAACATACAAAGTATAGATTATTGGAAAGGGTATTCAAAGAGCTTTCTAATGGTATATTATAGCAATCACAACTCAACCAACAAGGCATTCAAAACTTGTTTCAAAGTTTGATGACAAAATCTGAAAATGGCAAAATCACACACTGTAAACAGTATCCGGGCATACAACATACATTCACACTTTGGATTTCAAGGGTAACAAGAAAGTTAACCAAGGCATAAAGGAAATTTCCACCAACCTTGGGGTCTTCCACCACCAATTCTTCCTCCAAGATGAATTGGATAAAGGAAAAAGCAACTAAAGAAAAGCTACAAAGCTTTACTTGAATATTTCATTATCAAAGAATTCTAGCCTGTACAAGTGAAAATCCACTTTCATATACAAGAGCAAGTGGTTGCAAAAATTGGGCATTAATTTGACATGGAAGCTTTTCCCTTCATTTAAGCTTAACCATTCATTCAATACTAAGGTCATACCATATTAATTGAAGAAAACAACAAAAGGGAACAACTTTTCCCTAAAAGGTGGAACTATGTCCACAAACTAAAGTTACTTGCTTCCCTTTTAGTTGCAATCCAACTAAATGGGTTTCATGGCATCTTGGACTCCATTTAGGTGATGGAGGGCTGCCTCATCTACTTGGGCTTCAAGTGGGCTTGTAGTTGGCTTCTTGGACTCATTTAAGTTTCCATTTCATTAAGGCCTTGGATGCAAGTAATGAGATTGCACCCAAAAGTAAAGTTAGGCCAAGGTGGAAAAAGCAATGAATCTTTGGGCTTGCATGGAGCTAATTCTTCATTCTCAATGGTGGCTTAAGCCAAATGGAGATTTGATAGAGACTTGGAAGCTAGGGTTAGAGAGGTAGCCGAAAATACATCAGACCTCTTCTTTTAGTGCCATGTGGGCAAATTCCCAAGGATGAGGAGGTAAGGAAGATGAGGATGAAGTTCTTTTATAGGACATTTTTAGCAATGGTTAGTGGGTAAAGGCTAATGGTTATAAGTGTTTAAAGGTTGGGGGAAGTATTGGTAAGTGTTTAGGTTAAGGAAAGTTTGTGTTTTAGGCAAATTAAGGTTTAGTGAATAGTAACTCTATAGTGAACAGTAAATTTCGGTGGTGAACAGTGGCTTCAGGAGGCAGAAATCAATCAACAAATCACACAAACACCCTAGGCTTTGATACCAAATGGTGCATTTCCATCAAGACAATGCAATAACGCACAAACTCAATTCTGGAAATTACTATTTGTTTTTTTTTTTTTTGGTAATTAATAATAAGTTTATACCAAAGAAAGGATATACAAATGCTTATCTAGGACAAAGCTCCTAGATTAAGCTTTACACAAGTATACCTAGGACAAGCCCCTAGGTCATGCCGCAACAAACAAGAAACACTAAAAACAAACATTGAATCAAAGTGATCCAAAGATACAACACAACTCACAAGCATACCTAGGACAAGTCCCTAGGTTATGCCGAATCACATACCCAACACAAGTTGATACAAAACACATGACATGACCTTGCAACCTAAAACCAAAACATATTACAAGTCAGGAAATTACTATTTGTTTGGCACAGTGGCAATTTGTCTTTCAATTTTAACCAATCAAATGACCTCCAAATCACGCAAATTATATATCATTGGAAAAGGCATTCAAAGAGATTTTTAATGATATATAATATCAATCACAACTCAATCAATAAGGAATTCAAAACTTGCTCTAAAGTTTGTTGGCAAAAACTAGAATTGCAAAATCATACACTGTGAACAGTATCCAAGGCATACAACACACATTCACATCCTCACACTTTAGATTTCAAGGGTAACAAGAAAATTAACCAAGGCATAAAGGAAAGTTCCACCAACCTTAGGATCTTCCACCACCAATTCTTCCTTCAAGATGAATTGGATAAAGGAACAAACAAAGAAAAACTACAAAGCTTTGCTTGAAATTTTCACTATCAAAGGAGTCTAAAGTTTACAAGTGAAAAAGCCATACTTATATATAAGAGGAAGTGGCGGCAAAATGAGCATTCATAGGCCATTAATTAGACAAATAAGCTATGGCCTTCATTTAAGCTTAGCCAATCAAATAAACTTATGCCATATCATATTAATGAAGAAAATGACAAAAAGGGAATAATTTTTCCTTAAAAAGTGGAACTATGTCCACCAACTAAAGTTACTTGCTTTCTCTTTAGTTGCAATTCAACTAAATAGGCTTCATAGCATCTTGGGCTCCAATGTAAGTGATGGATGGCTGCCTCATCTACTTGGGCTTCAAAGTGGGCTTGTAATTGGCTTCTTGGACTCATTTAAGCTTCCATTTCATTAAGGCCTTGGATGCAAGTAATGAGAGTGCACCCAAAAGTAAAGTTGGGCCAAATTGGAGATGGCAAAGGTTTTTTGGGCTTGCATAGAGCTTTTCCCTCATTCCCTTCATTAGCTTGGGCCGAATGGTGCATGGCTAAGAACTTGGAGGCCGAAAATGTTGAAGTGGTCGAAGATACATCAGTTTGCCAAAAAAAGTGAGGTTAAGAGTTCTATGATCACAAGGTAGCAACTACTTGTACTTATGTACAAGGATGTTTATTTTCTTACTAATGACCTTAACCCCCTTTTGCATAGTATGGTTGTTTCATTATTGCAGGAGTTTGAAGACTTGTTTCCCAAAGAGATTCCCCATGGATTACCTCCTTTAAGAGGTATTGAGCACCAAATTGACTTCATACCTTGGGCTGTCATACCAAATCAACCTGCCTATACAAAGGAGATACAAAGGCAAATAGATGAGTTGGTGGAAAAGGGATTTGTCAGAGAGAGTCTTAGCCCATGCTCTGTTCCTGTCATTCTAGTCCCAAAGAAAGATAGAACATGGCACATGTGTGTAGATTGTCGAGCCATCAATAAGATCACGGTAAAGTATAGACATCCTATCCTTAGATTAGATTATATGCTAGATGAGTTGCATGGTTCGTGTGTGTTTTCAAAAATTGATTTAAAGAGTGGCTACTATTAAATCCGCATGAAAGAGGGAGATGAATGGAAGACCGCATTTAAAACTAAATATGGATTGTATGAGTGGTTAGTAATGCCTTTTGGTTTAACTAATGCGCCTAGTACATTCATGAGGTTAATGAATCATGTCTTGCGTGCTTTCATAGGTAAATTTGTAATAGTTTATTTTGATGATATTTTAGTTTATCGCAAGAATTTGGGTGAACATGTGAAACACTTGCATGTTGTTTTTAGTGTGTTAAGAGAGAACTAACTATATGCTAATATCAAAAAGTATACATTTTGCATGGAATCCGTTTTATTTCTTGGCTATGTTGTTAGCTTGCAAGGTATTAGTGTGGATGAAGATAAGGTAAAGGTGATAAGGGACTGGCCTACACCTAAGAACGCAAACTAGGTAAAAAGTTTTCATGGTTTAGCAAGTTTTTATCGAAGGTTTGTTAAGAATTTTAGTTCTATTGCTGCACTTTTAAATTAACTTGTTAAAAAGAATGTTGTTTTTAAGTGGGAAGATGTGCATGATCGGGCTTTCAATACCTTGAAAGAAAAGATTACTAATGCACCTTTGTTATGTCTACCTAACTTTGATAAAATTTTTGAGGTAGAATTTGATGCATCTGGAATAGGAATAGGGGTTGTTTTGATGCAAGATTTCAAACCAATTGCTTACTTTAGTGAAAAACTAAGTGGGGCAGCCTTGAATTATCCCACTTATGACAAGGAACTTTATGCATTGGTAAGAACTCTTCAAACATGGCAACATTATTTGTGGCCAAAGGAATTCATCATTCATTCTAATCATGAGAGCTTAAAGTTCTTGAAATCCCAAGGTAAGCTTAATAAAAGACATGCTAACTGGTTGGAGTTCATCGAAATGTTTCTTTATGTGATCAAGTACAAACATGGAAAAGAAAACGTTGTTGCCGATGCATTGTCTAGGAGGTACACACTACTTACTTCTTTGCAAACTAAGTTACTTGGTTTTGAATTACTTAAGGACTTATATACTAATGATTCTGATTTTAGCCAAGTATGGAATGCATGTGATAAGTGTGCGTTTGGTGATTTTTATAGGCATGAAGGATTTCTGTTTAGGAGACATAAATTATGTGTGCCTATTTGTTCTATTCGTGAGTTGCTTGTTAGGGAAACTCACAGGGGTGGGTTGATGGGTCACTTTGGTGTGCAAAAAACTTTAGATATATTGCGTGAGAATTTTTATTGGCCTAATATGAAGCATTATGTGCAATCTGTTGGTGATAAGTACAATACATGTAAGCAAGCAAAATCTAAGGTCAAACCGCATGGCTTGTATACCCCTTTACTCGCACCTAACCAACCTTAGACTGACATTTCCATGGATTTTGTCTTAGGATTATCGAGGTCTCGAAATGGTAAGGACAACATATTTGTAGTTGTTGATAGGTTTAGTAAAATGGCTCATTTTATTGCATGTTCTAAAACCAATGATGCAACACAAATTGCTGATTTGTTCTTTAAGAAAGTAGTTTGCTTGCATGGTCTGCCAAGAACCATTGTTAGTGATAGAGATGTTAAGTTTTAAAGTCATTTTTAGCGCACTTTATGGAATAAATTGGGAACTAAACTCTTATTTTCTACTATTGCACATCCTCAAACGGATGGACAAACTGAAGTAGTTAATAAGACACTCACTACTTTGTTACGTGCTATCATTCAAAAGAACTTAAAGCAATCAAAAAAGTGTTTACCACATGTTGAATTTGCTTATAATAGATCTGTTCATTCTACTACTTCATTTTCACCTTTTGAAGTTGTTTATGACATTAATCCTTTAACTCCTTTGGATATTTTATCTTTGCCTACTAATGAATGTGCTAATATTGATGGTAAGAAAAAGGCAGACTTAAAAATAACTCTCTCGCTATCTCTCTCTAAAAATATGCTCTCCCTTCTCTCTAAAAATCCACCTCTCCCCCCTTCCACCTCCTATTAGGTCTTGTGTTTCTTTCTCGGCTGTGGTGGTTTATCCTAGGTCCTATACTCCGGTCCAGTGACCTCGGTCACCGGCTCCATTCCCTCCTCCGGTCTGTTTTAATATCACAGTCGGTTTTTCTAATGGTGATAGCTTTGGAGTCCTTGTTTTATTGTTTTAAAGGTTCTGTTTTTTAAGTTTGTCCCGTTTAAAAGCTTTCGGTGTCAACCCTTCCAAGTTGCGGTTTTCAGTCTTCATTTCCGATGGTTTTCTTCTTTTCCGGTTTGCTTGGGTGTTTGTAAGCTGCAGTTGGTTTCCCTCTCTCCTAAAATTCAAAATTTTGATTGTTGGCTTGTGTTTTGCGCCATTTCCTCTTTGGTGCATACTGCCTTATTCTTTCCGTGGCAGGTTTCCTCCTTTCCACTTCAGGATAGTTTAGTCTGCTGTGCATTTGGTCTGCTCTGTGTTGCAGGCTGTTTTGCATTGATTTGGTTAGTCTATCCTCACCTTTCTCTTTCTCCCTCACTTTATCTTTTGTCCATAACCATTCTTAGCATGTCGTCTACTGGACAAGTTAAACCTTCTGAAGCTGCTGTAGTATCCGTTGGAGAGAAAGATAATAAGGCTTCTTGGAGCTCCCTCTTCTCACCAAAGGAGTCTTGCACTAAGCTGGAATATTATGAGCCTAGAGGAAGAGATGCAAAAGGGCGTGTGTGAGTAGCTCCTCCTCAAGAAATTGCGGAAGAGGGAGCTGCAAAATGGAGAACTTGTGCGGTGGGTTTTTTCCTAGGCAAAAGACCTCCATTCTTGACTGTTAAAAGAACACTTGAGAAGATATGGGCATCATATGGACTAAGTGAGGTTATGACCTCTGGCCAAGGAGTATTCATACTAAAATTCCAAGACATGGATGGAGTTTCTAAAGCGGTGGAAGTAGGACAGCTTACTATTGGTGGACACCCATTTATAGTTCGGAAATGGACTACAAATCTTCCCATGATGATCAATGATGTCAAGAAGGTGGCTATATGGGTGAGATTGTATGGCATCCCACTTGAGTTTTGGTCTCCAAAAGGACTCAGCTATATAGCAAGTGCCATTGGGAATCCTCTTTATATGGATGCTGTTACGGAAGGAGGGACAAGATTAAAGTTCGCACGGATATGTATTGAGATCAAAGTGGATTCGGACTGCCCAGAGTCTATTAATTTAACTCTACCAAATGGTGAAAGCTTGGTGATCAATGTAGAGTATAGTTGGAAACCACTAAAATGCAATGGGTGCCAATGCTTTGGACACTCCATTGCCAATTGTCATTTAGCTCCGAAATTTGAAGGTAGCACATCTTCACGGAAAAACCTCAAGGATGGGGATGGAATGATAACAGCAAAGAAGCTACTTGGGAAAGATAGCAAACTGAAGGTGGCAAACAGCAATGACAAAAAGGCCAAAGGTAAAGGTGTGGAGATTCATAATTCAGTGGAAAACACTAATAAGAATAATAGATATTCAGCATTAGCCAACCATGAGTCCCATGGACAAATCAATAGGAGCATAATGATGGTTGAAGAGGTAAACCCGGAGAAAACCAATGAAGTAGTCACTTCGGCAGTAAAAGAAAAGGTGAATGAAGCTAGCACTTCCAAGAATAGTCAAGTTATAGCAGCAAAGGGAATAGATATAGAGGATGAAGGAGCTGGTTCAAATGGTGGGGAGGACTTGGAAAATGAGGGCTCTCCAACAATAGTCCCATTTGGAGGAAAGCTAAAAGTGGCTGAGATGGATCTTAGGAAGAAGAAAGTGGATATGAAGACTATGAACTTGGGGAAAAAATTGGCAAAGCTCAAGAAAGCTAATTCCCCTCCACCATCATCCAAATGACAAAGATAGCTTGCTGGAACATTAGGGGCCTCAATGCTCCTATCAAGCAAAGGGAGGTAAGGCATTTTATCAAGCATAATAACATTGAAATAATGGCTGTGTTGGAAACAAAAGTGGGGAATGATAGCTTGAGTAGAGTGAATGGTAATATTTGGAAAGAGTGGGAGAATGCTAATAACAATGATAGTCACCCTAATGGGAGAATTTGGGTAGGATGGAATAAAGATGCTATCAGATTGAATGTCATTGAGAAAAATCCGCAATTCATTCATAGGGAGGCTTGGTTAGTAAAGGAGAACTCTCTTATAGCCTTAACTATAGTCTATGGGTATAATCAACCTTTGGAAAGAAGAAGACTATGGAAGGAAATTAATAGGCTATCCAATCGGATGGGAAACAAACCGTGGCTAATAATGGGTGATTTTAATGCAATTAGGGGTCCAAATGAGAAAATTGGAGGAGTGTCATGGGAAGATACTTATTGTGATGACCTAAACAAGTGTTGTGAGGAAGCAAACCTAGATGATCTTCGGTATATGGGAAACCAACTCACTTGGAGCAATTGTAGTGAAGGACATAGGAGGATAGCATGCAAGTTGGATAGAGCCCTTGTAAATGAACATTGGAAAGATGCTTTTGAGGAATCCTTTGCCATTTTTCTCAACCCTTCCATCTCTGACCATTCCCCATGCATTGTGACTTGTGGAGGTGGTGAAAAAAGGAGGAAGGTCCCTTTCAAGTTCTACAACATGTGGGCAACACATGATAATTTCCTTAATATTGTGAGGGAGGCTTGGAAAGAGGACTTTGAAGGAAGCCCTATGTATAATCTCATCAGAAAGCTTAAGAGACTAAATGGGGCTTTTAGGAGGCTAAATAAGGAGGGTTTTTGGAGAATTTCAGAAAAGGTGGAAGAAGCTAAAGAAAGATTGGAGGATGTTCAAAATAGACTACAAAACAGCCCTCTAAATGAAGATTTAGCCAAGGAAGAAAAGGTTTGGTCAGAGAACTACAAAAGTCTAAGTGAAGCTGAAGAATCTTTAGCTAGACAAAAAGCCAAAGTTCATTGGCTTCAAGAAGGAGATCAATATACCAAATTTTTCTTCAAATGCATCAAAGCCCGAAGGAGTAGGAACTCTATCAATAGTGTGTGCCTAGATGATGGAACCTTTGTTAGTAATATGGAGGATGTTAAGAAGGAGTTTGTTAGCTATTTCAAGAAAGTCCTTAATACCACGGTATCATGCAATTCCAATGTTGAGGAAATTCAAAGGCTGCTAAAGTTTCAAATAGAGATTCAAGAGAAAGAGAACATGATCAAAGAAGTGGGGGAAGAGGAAATCAAAGCCATTATCTTTGCCATGGACAACAACAAAGCTCCGGGGCCGGATGGTTATGGTGCCTTCTTTTTTAAAGCCGCTTGGGAGATTGTGGGGAATGATGTGATTAAGGCAGTCAAGCACTTTTTCTCTTCAGGCCATCTTCTCAAAGAGGTAAATTGCACTATCTTAGCTCTTGTCCCCAAGGTTGCTAACTCTTCAAAGTGTATGGAGTATAGGCCGATAGCTTGCTGCAATATAATCTACAAATGCATTTCTAAAATCCTTGCAAATCGTCTCAAAGCCATACTTCCGAATTTCATTGATAAAGCCCAAGGAGCATTTGTGGGAGGAAGGTGCATTGGAGAGAATATAATGTTGTGTCAAGACCTTATGCATAACTACCATAGAATGAGCAAAGACAAGAAGTGTGCCATGAAGATTGATCTATTGAAGGCATATGATACGGTTCATTGGGACTTCATCCTTGCTATTCTTGAAGCAATTGGTTTTCATGGAAAATTCATTGGTTGGATTAGAAGCTGCATCACAACCCCTTCCTTCTCATTAGGAATAAATGGTGAATTTGTGGGTTTTTTCAAGAGCTCTCATGGTCTTAGACAAGGGGACCCTTTATCCCCTTACCTTTTTGTCATGGCAATGGAGATTCTCTCCCGGATGCCTGGAGAACTCAAGAACATCCCTTCGTTTGGTCATCATTGGAAATGTAAGAAGAACAACATAACTCATTTGTGCTTTGCCGATGACCTTATTTTGTTTTGTAGGGCAGATGTTGAATCCATTACTCTCATGAAAAGATCCTTAAACCTTTTTCATGAATGGTCCAGACTCCAAATGAATTGCAACAAAAGCAATATATACATCTCCGGAATACCCCAAGAGGAGAAGATCAAGCTTGTGGATTCTATCAATTTGGAGGTGGGAGAATTGCCTTTCAAGTATCTAGGAGTTCCAATAACTTCCTCAAAGCTCAAAAGAAGTGATTGCAAGCTGCTCATTGATAAGATTGTGGGGAGAATTTATTTGTGGCGTAACAAATTCTTATCTTATGCGGGAAGATTGTTACTTATCAAGGCTGTCCTATTTAGCATTCAAGTGTATTGGTCTTCCATATTTATTCTTCCTTCAAGTGTGCATAAGGAAATAGATGGAATTTTGAGGAATTTTCTTTGGAATGGTGCTGCCATGGATGGTAGAAAGGCCAAAGTTGCGTGGGATGAGGTATGTGTTCCTAAAGAAGAGGGTGGTCTTGGCATTATGAGGTGCAAAGTGTGGAACAAGGCTGCCATCATAAAGAATATGTGGAAGATTCTCCTTGATAAGGGGAATACACTTTGGGTGGAATGGATTAAGGCAAACAAGCTTAGAGGTAAAAGTTTTTGGGAGATCAAGCCGAATAGTGAGAGTTCATGGGTTTGGAGCAAAATTTTAAACCTTAGGGAACAAATGAAAACCAAGTTCAAGAAAGTCATCGGCAATGGGGAAAACACTTTTCTTTGGCTTGATAATTGGCACCCCTATGGACCATTAATGGATAAGTACGGAACTCCGATCATCTATGATTCTAGAATTCCTAAGCATGCTTTAGTCAAAGAAGTCATTGATGAGCATGGGTGGAAATGGCCAGCAGCTAATTCTTGCCACCTTATGGAGATCAAGGAAGCTCTCCCTTGCTGCCCAATGGGAGGGGAGGACGTTTTAACATGGTCCCCTAATACTAATGGCAAGTTCACTATCAAATTGGCATGGGAGATCATGAGGAGCAGGAAAGACAAGGTTAGTTGGCACAACATTGTATGGTTTAAAAGGCATTTTCTAAGACATTCATTCATTGTATGGATGGGTATTAGAGGTAAACTAATGACAAGGGATAGGTTAGCAAGAATTGGCCTTATATCCCACAATGTATGCCCATTATGCAATGAGGATCCGGAAGCATGGACCACCTATTTTTTAGGTGTGTTTTTAGCTCCCAAGTCTGGAATGGAATGCTCAATCTTTGCCATCAACAAATCATGTATAGCTCATGGACTTCATTGATCGCGGAATTAGCAAACAAATGGAAGGAAAATAGCTTCAAGAATATTTTGAGTAAACTTTGCTTTGGGGCAGCCGTATACTACATTTGAAAGGCTAGGAATGACCTTTGCTTTGGAAGAGATGGATTACCAAGGGAGAGAGTCCGAATGCTTATTCAAGAATGTGTTAGAGTTAGAGTTTCTTGCTTGAGAAAGGTTACCAAGTCTAGTGAAAATGTGCTTCTTGCAAACAATTGGGATATTCCTCATATAATATTTGAATAGCTTTTGGTGGTGTTGACTTGTAATATGTTTTGGTTTTAGGTTGTAAGGTCATGTCATGTGTTTTGTATCAACTTGTGTTGGGTATGTGATTCGGCATAACCTAGGGACTTGTCCTAGGTATGCTTGTGAGTTGTGTTGTATCTTTGGATCCCTTTGATTCAATGTTTGTTTTTAGTGTTCCTTGTTTGTTGTGGCATAACCTAGGGGCTTGTCCTAGGTATGCTTGTGTAAAGCT